>NC_135533.1:46669819-47371069 GCF_045843805.1 Urocitellus parryii
AATAAAATAAGTTTTCATTCTGTATTTGATCCTTTTCTGTAAGTTTAAAATTGTTTCAAAATAAAAGGTATAGAATAAGCAATTAATAGGACTTACCTTTTTAAAAAGGATAAGTTGAGGATGGCAAAAACAGAGCTTCTCAACAGTTGCTCCATGGTTACCTGTGTTGATCTGTCATATTGACAGTGCAAGTGGATTTTAATTGCTTAATAAAAAAATGAGAAAGATAATATCACAGAACTCATGAATATGCACTCATCAAAGCAGGATTCAGATGACACTAGTTTTAGCTATTGAATTACTCTGGTGTTAATTGAAAAACAAAATAATTCAATTAGTAATTATACACATTCTACATTATTTGGATTAGAAAGTAATACATGTGTCTCAGAAAAATATCATTTAATGTGTGCATCCTTTTATTTACATTTGCAGTTCTGATGAAGGTAAGTAGAAATGAGATGTTGCAAGAAGGATTTGTGTGGTCACTCTGTAACATTTTGATCCTTATCCTCTGTTAGAATTTTTTTTGTGTGTGAAGCAAAATCCAGTCTGAATTAAATAGATGTCATGGTAATACTATCATTTTGGATTCTAACCATGAGTTTCCTTTTAATGTGCATGCTGAATTTTTCTAATACGACAAACTGGGGCACATGAAATGCAGTTTTATGCTCCATTGAGCTGAATTCTGTATAGCTATTGAGAAATGTTTGGAGAGCTGTAGTAGATATGTCCATTTTAGTGACCATGTTTCCTCTCATATTTGTGAAATGCATTTTGATGTATGTTTCTGTTATTCTGAAAATGTGCATTCATTTATCTGCCTGCTTCAGAGAACACACCTGAGAACTAGGAGGAAGGATAAAATAAATGTTAATAACAATGAGAACAGTAATTATAGATGGCACTCAGCTTGTTCATTCAGTACTAGTCCTTGTGTCTGCAGCAGCTGAAAGGACGAATAAGGTGCCTGCTTTGATGCCACTTACATCCTGTGAGGGAGAGAAATACAAAAGCAAAAACAGCAAGTGGATAATTGCAGAACATGTTAATTGCCACAAAAAGAATAAACATGATGATGCGAGGCTATGGCGTAGTCGAGGTGAAGAAAGCCTTTCCAAAAGGGAGACATCTCACCTGAGATGTGAGAAAGAGAAAAGGAGTGAGCTGGTGAAAAGAGGGGTGGATATTTCACCTAAGAATCTGATGAGTTGCCAAGACTCTGAGATGGATCAAGGGTGGTGTGTTTGAGAAGAGAAAGGGTGGCATATGTCAAGCTATGAATGGCTTGCCCTATATTTCCTCCTGTAGGCTGTAATGTATCAAGGTTAACTTTCCTATTTTGATGATGGCATTGTGATTTTGTAGAAAAATATCTTTGTATTTAAAAGCACAGGCTGAAGTACTTGGTATCCTTGAGGTTGGTCCTAATATGATCTGTATGTTTAAGGTGGTAATAATTGATAAACAGAGAGGTACAGAGACTTTCCCAAGATTGTTCAGTTGGTAAGTTCTGAGAATAGGGTTTCCACCCAGGGAGTCTGAATTCAGAACCCACACTTTCAGCATAATACTGTGCTACTTCCCAAAGAGAGCACTATAAAAATATGAGTTATTTTTATTCTAAAGTTACAGGCATCTTTTATGGCCTTGAAAACTCATCTGTATATCTCCCTGTTTCCATCTGTTCCCAGCTCTGGGTGTCAAACTTTACCAAGAGTATAGACAAATTGGGGACTACTTGAAAAGAAGCCCACTCTTGGTGGGTCTTCATGCACAAGGAGTAGCCATGACTCCATCATTAAGATTAGTCTCAGGGGCTAGGGATGTGGCTCAAGTGGTAGCACGCTCACCTGGCATACGATCCTCAGCACCACATACAAACAAAGATGTTGTGTCCACCGAAAAACTAAATAATAAATGTTTAAAAATTCTCTCTCTCTCTCTCTCAAAAAAAAAGATTAGTCTCAGGACACTACAGTGTCTGCACTTATATACATTTATTTTCATGTGGAAAAATAAATATTTTTGTGTGGTCCCAAGGAGTTATGATTTAGAGAGAAATGTAAAGGCTACAAGGAACTTACTTTGGTAGAGGAAATAACTAACGTCAGAAAATCCAAAATTAGAATAAGGTATGCTTAGGGAGATAAAGGGAACCTGACATCAAAGTTGTCTCAACAGAGACAGAAAAACCTGTTACTAAGCATGCGGTATAGAAAGGTCAATCGATGATGGGAAATAGAACCAGCATGCTTTTTCCCAATCCTGAGATTCTATTATGGATAAGCTAGATTCAGAAACCAGGAAAATCAGAATTAAACATATTTGATTTGATAGAAAATGGACTAGAACTCAAATGTGAGACATAGATGTAGAGGCAAAGAAAGATCCCCCCAAAATCTCAAACAGGTGGCTTGCAATTAAACCTCTACACCCTATTGGTTTCTCTACTCAATCAAAGGGGCTGGTGAGCTGATGAAGGTAAGGTGCAGTAGTGGCTCTTTCCTACCTCAGGAACATGTACTAAACTTTCTACATTCAACTTCTTTTCAAAATCAATCCTGAATAGCCAGGCCTGGTGGCCCACAGCTGTAACCCCAGGTACTTGAGAGGCTGAGGTGGGAGGGTCACTTGAATCCAGGAGTTCCACGCTAACCTGGGCAACATAGCCAAATCTGGTCTCAAAAAAAAAAAAAAAAAAAACCCATCCTGATACCCCAGGGAATTAATGATATGCTTATGTCTTTACTATAACTATCTGTAATTCTGTTGCATTAGTTTATTTATATGCCTTCTTCTTCTACACCCTAGATACAACAAGAGAAACTTGTGATGACTTTTATAGACCCAGAAATTATTTAAAAAAAAATAGTAACTGAGACAAATAGCAGACCCCTGAGGATCCAGAGAATAGAATCAGACATTCTAATAAAATCGAATTTAGAAATACACCACATTTTTCATTTACATATCAAGGCCCTAGACATGAACTCCTGGAACATGGTTTCAGAATAATAGTTCATAAAGTATAGTTTGGGTTTAGAAGATTAAGGATCCAAATGAATCAGTACAAGGCATTGTGAATTGTGATTGAATTGGATTTTAGATCCAGCAGGTTTCTTCCATTTTGTTTTCTAGAGTTTTGCCCAAACAGTAAATTAATTGAAAATAAATAAACTTCTAAACATTTTATTTTAAGCAGTAAATTTAAAAAATGATATACTTGAGTAATTTTCCTCACAGGACTCAGTTTTGAACACCTTTTTAGCAATATGGTTTTTATTACTTGGAAGTAGCATCTTTGAAAACTTAGTTATTGCCTTAACTAAACCAGAGCAAAAAGAAATTTGCTCTTCTGCAAAAGCATTGTTGACTTCCAACTTGGGCTATTTCTCAGTATTGATTAGTTAAAACTATGCAAAACTGTTGTCAGCTGTGTCTCCCAATCTTGCAAAAATCTAGGTTATGCTGGCTCAAATGCAGGCTGCTCCTGCATCTCCTCCAATTCCACTGCCTGTGGAAGCTGAAGCCCTCTTTAGGATTTCTGTCAATTCTCAGTACTGCTTCACTTCCTTCCACCCAGCTGCCTGACAAACCATCACTGTGTTTTGCAGAAGCAGGGAGCCTGCTTATCCAAAACCAGAATCTACTTACTTATAAATAGATGGTTAAAAAATCTTTTACTAGTCTGAATCAGGTCCACACAAGCTAAGATACATTTGCATCTATGCAAGTGTTTCTTTTTTATAATTTCTTCTCAGTGACTCTTAATATTTCAATTTTAAGTCTTTCTGTTCTTTGGCCTTTTTTTTAAAGAGATAGTGAGAGAGGAGAGAGAGAGAGAGAGAGAGAGAGAGAGAGAGAGAGAGAGAGAGAGAGAGAGAGAGAGAGAATTTTTAATATTTATTTTTAAGTTCTCGGCGGACACAACATCTTTGTTGGTATGTGGTGCTGAGGATCGAACCCAGGCCACACACATGCCAGGCGAGGGCGCTACCGCTTGAGCCACATCCCCAGCCCCCTTGTTTTGTTTTTTGTTTGTTTGTTTACTTTTGTATAGTCTTAAAAATTAGAGACACATTCTAGTTTAATGGACTATTGCAATAAATCTTTTGCAAAATAAATTGATTAGAAGCTTGTTTTATTTCATTTCTAAATTGCCATGTATGAGAAATACTTATATTAAAATACTTGTAAATGTCATCATTCAGAAATAACTTAGAAAAAAGTGAAAAGGCCGGTATTTAGGCTTGTTTTGCTTGTAGGAGTTTCCTGACTGAAACTAATTGAGAAATAAGAAGAGATTTAGGAACATAGAAAGAATAGAAACATAGCAATAGACAAGATGTTTAATATCACATTTTAAAAACTAACTAAACTCATGATGTTAACTTTAAGTTTTTAAAAGCTAAATTACAAATTTACTATTTTTAAATAGAAGTATAGTTTAGTTATCACTTAAACATTTCTTTATTTTCTTGTTGCAGGTCTTTAATTTGTGTAGTAATTTTTTATATTTCATGGGTTCCTTTAGCTTCCATTGCATGGTTTATTAAAAATTTCTCATGAGGAAATAAATTCTTAGTCATGATTTCTTCAAATGATATAAGCATCTGTTTATAGAACTTTCACTGGCTTTTAAAGGACCACAGTATAGTAGCCATAGTGGGAGAAGACAGAAACAGCTCTTTATTTCTTTGGCAGTTTTTTTTTTTTCAATTCTTGCCTTTTCTATTATTATTTAAGAAGTATTTTATTCTGTCATAAAGAATCCATATGATTCTTGTTCTCACATGTATTATTACTCAGCAATATGCACGTTTAAGGGGGATCAGTCATCACTCTATTATTCTTTCTTTGACACATAAAAATTGTACATATTAGCCAGGGGTGGTGGCACACACCTATAATCCCAGCAGCTGGGGAGACTGAGGCAGGAAAATCACATGTTCAAAGCCAGTTTCAGCAAAACTAAGATGCTAAGCAACTCAGTGAGACCCTGTCTCTAAATAAAATACAAAAGAAGGCTTGGGATGTGTCTCAGTGGCCAAGTGCCCCTGAGTTCAATCCCCGGTACCAGGAAAAAAATTGTACATATTTATAGAATATTGTGTATTCATGTTCTGATGCATTTATACATTGTACAATATTTAAATTAGGGTGAACATATTTGTCTTCTCAAGCATTAGTCATAACTTTGTGGTGAAAACATTGAAAATTCTTTTTATATGTTCTTTTAATACATGGCACATAACTAATATCTATAGTCACACTACTGTGCAAAAACTACCAGAACTTTTTTCTCCTATATAGCTAAATATTGTCATTTGTAACAATATGAATGGATGTGTAAGAAATCCTGCTAATAGGAAGACAAGTACCACATAACCTTACCCATGTGGAATCTGAAAAAATTGATCTTATAGGAGTTGACAGCAGAATGGTGGCATTACTGTCCTCAGTCACCTATACCAGAGTCCACCAAGGTGTTTTTTCAAAGTGATTTTCAGCACCTCTTCCTTCTCAAGGTTAGTTGACTCCCCAGACCTGATTTTTTTTCCCCATATTTTTCTCAATCTACCTCTTCCTGTCTTATTCATCTGTGCTCTAGTTTAGATTTCTACTATTCTTCATGTAACCTATTCCTAATTGATTTACCTGCCCTCAGTTTTGTCTACCTTGACCTGTGTAACCATAGTTACCACCGTAAAACTTAAATATGTCCAGGAAACCTGCAATTTTAAATACCTTAAATACTGGAGAATTTTTCTAAGTCTTTGTCCTGGTATCCAGAAGGAACAATCTGCCCGTTTATCTCTATGCCTCTCACCTTGTTGCATTTTATTCCTGAGAGTGTAGATTGGATTTTCTGTCATTCTCTCCAAATAGACATGCCTTCTGTCTTCTGTGCTGGTGATTTTCTCTCTTCTTGAATACCTTCCACCCTGAATTCCTTCCTTTCCTTCAGTTAGATACTTATCCATCATTTAAGACTTATTCCAAGTATCTTGTTATCCAGAAAACCTTATTTATTTTTGTGCCTTATTTGGATTGCATACTTTATAGTTACTGGCCCAATATGCATATTGCTATTATACTTACTATGTTATATTATAATTAAGAGTCTTTTGTCTTTACTAAAACTTGAGTTCCTATATATTAGACATTTTACCTTTGGATATTTTTAAATAAGATATATACTCTGTCTCACACTAGGCACTCCATAAATATTTGTTGAATGAGTAAATACATATATCAAGGCTGCATGCAGAAGCCTTTGAACAGAACCTGTAGATAATACAAAATAATAGAATATCTGGTAGAGGCAATGGATTTATTGCTGCCATAATGAATTCACAGATTCTTCTTTGGTCCTTGTCTGTGACTCATAACACATACCTAAGAGGTCTTATATGAGAGAGAATTGTGTGATAAGTGTTTACAGAAGGGAGTAACCTGTGGCTCTAAGAATTAAGCAAAAGCTTTGGTCTTTTAGGCAACAAGCTCTTTAACTAAACCAATGAAGCCAGGCTGCAGGCAGGTTTCACAGAGGTCCTGTAATGAATGGAAGGATACCAAATTATAGCTGTGTCTCCAATTTCAACCTTAACTCTCTGGCTCTCCTGTAAAGGTAGGAGACAGAGTCATGCCCCACTTGGATGAGTATGCAAACAGTAAGCCTGGAGTGCAGACATGACAGTGTTGTCACTGTCAGAGATCTGCATTGTCACCTACTATGCTGCTTCCTTGCTCTGTGAACTTGGCTTATCAGTGGTTGGAAAAGGGGGAAAGCTGATGACTCTAGGGCAGGTTTCAAAACTATTCTACAAGAAGAATCATTATTTCTCCAACCAAAGAGTAATTTCCAGGACCATGTCTTGGTTCTGTATTTGCCATCTCTTTGGTAATCACCAGCCTGTGGTAACAAAGAAATCTTTCCCTTTCTTTCTTAGCTGTCTATATAGTTTACCTGCATTTTATTGAGGGAAGTTACCTAATAGAAAGTGCTACAGAAAAAAAAAAAATCCTACAGTGAATCAGCCTACATTGCCTTCTATCTAAATCCTATATATTAAAACTGTGGACTCATTTAGACAGAACCAGGCAAATGTAAAGTTCATAACGTGAATCATACAGTTCCTAATCTCTGGGCCTTCTCAGAATTGAATTGGCTTGCCAGTGGGGATGAGAGAAATAGGAGCTCTCTGTGGTTCCTGGAGCTTGTTCAATTTCATCTGTGATTTTCCCAGTATTGATTAAATACTTGATATCAGGCTACAGGCAACAGAAACACTGCTGTCAGGATTGGACTTCATCAGTATCATTCTCTTGTTTCATAATTTAAAAGGAAAGATGACAAAAGAAACCATGGTTGTAATTATTGAATAGTTTTCTAAAAATTTACCTTTTTCTCCATACCAGACATTCAAAGGGTGGCAGCCGGGGAGTTGGGGGGGGGGTGGACTTCAACACCCTCTTGCCAGAACCTCCAGTTCAGTGGCCTTTTGTACTCCCACCAACCCAACCTCCTGACCTCTGCTTAGGACTGCAACCACCTGCCCTCTCTGTTTATCTCCAAGGACAATTGACCTCTCTGAACACTTTTTAAATTAATAAATCAAAAATACACACTTTTGAGTGAAGCCTGTACCAGGTCATGATCTCTCCACATCACTAGAGACCTCAACAATTTCCATCAGTCCTAAAGGTTCACCTTTACATTCTTTGTTATTTTCTCTTTACTATTTTTTTTTCACCTGCCTCTCTTTCACAGTGACTGAAAAAATAAAGAAAGAAATGGTTGAAAAAATTTTGCACCATCTGACAGCCCATCTACCTAAATTAACTCATTTAGTATGCAGACTACAAAAAGTAGAGATTATTATTCCTGTTCTAACAGGGAGCTGAGGCTTAGGGAAGTGATGCTGGAGCTGGGCCTCAACTGACGTCAGCTCAGCTCCCAAGCTTCTTCCTTCCATGAGATGTGATTTTGCCTGAAACAGAAACCCAGGGGCATGAACCATCAGATTTCTCATTCTCATTTTCTAAATGTAGCTTGAGCCATATGAATCCATATTTCCATGACTTCCCTGTGTTTCTTTTCCTCTCTAGGATAATAATCTTCTATCCATGTATTTGGAGACTTCATCATTGACCTTTCATAATCTCAAATTCCGTCTTGTTTTAACTCTTCTCTCCATACAATCCAACACATATTCATGGTTCCCCTGTTTTAAAGGAAATCGCATTCCTTATAGTTGCATCTGACTCTCATTTTCTTATTAATGCTGTAGTATGTTAAAGAATCCCAGATAGCATGCAGTTTTCTCTTGATATATTTCATTTATGCACCTCTAAAAGTTAAAAAAAAAACAGCAAAAAAGATAGTGCTACTACCTCTATGCTGATAATCCCCTGTCTCTACCTGTAGTCCAGACCTCTCAATGGCTCCCAGACCCATACTTTGAATGCCAAGTGCACATCCATGTAGGTTTCAAAGTCCAGAGATCCAAAACTATATTCAAAACATTTCTTTCTGACCATGCTTCCTACCAGTGTGACTAGTACCATGATACACCCATGGATGTTCTGTTAGGATTTAGAAAGTTGTCAATTGTCCTTCTTCCTTCCTCAGTCCCAAAGAAGACTCCTCCTAAATGTTCTTAATTCCTTTATGATGGTATTCTATTTTTTTTGTCTTCAGTTCGTTGTACCCACATAATTTCTTGTCATTACAAAATTTTTTATTGTAGGATTTGTTTTATTTTATGATAAAGGTGATGGATTCATTATGAGCCATTAGGAGCCTCATAGTATTTGTTCGGTTTATTGATTTCATTAATACTACAGAGGGTCAGTTTTTGATTACTAATCTTTTAAATAATTGCATTTTACTCTGGTAATGCCCTTAGATCTTTTTCCCTCTTGTGTTTTTGTTTTTCTCCCTGTGTTCTTTAACAAACAAATCTATTGCAGTATAGAGCAGTATTTTTTTTTCTGTTTTGTAGGTTTTTGTTTGTCTGAAATATGTTCAACTTGAAAAAGTCCTAGAATTTTAAACAGGAACATGAGGAAAAGCTTTTGGTCTATTTCTTTCCCTATTTGTGCTGAACGCAAAGATTTTCTTAAATGTCATCATGTTCTAGGGACATTTATGCTGGAACTTTCCTAAATACATGGATAACTACCTTTTCTGACAAACCCCCTGTCTATTGGATCTTTCAACTAAGCGCATGAAGATTTTTTATTCTACTGATGGGAGTTTTGCATTAGAACAGATAATACAGGTGAATGCTGTTCTTGATTATATGGGCTCACATCTATATTTTCTTTTGATCTGCCTTTGGTGTAGCTCTAATAGCCATTATCAGCCTTCAACACTGCTTGCTGGTTGTAGCTCCCGAAGCCTCTCTCTGGCCTAAAACACAGACAGGTACTCTGGGCTGTGCATTCCTGTTTTCAACATGGGAAATTATCTCAGAACTCCTCCTTTCTTTGCTGCATTCACTTTGTGTCATGGCATTTACTAGTGTGATAGATAATTACTTCAAGTTTGTTATTCAGTAATTTTAGATTGTAGTTTCTTTTGAGAAATCCCCTTTCTTAAGCAGCTAAACTCCTGCATATAAAAAAGTTTTCTTATGTCCATCATCCTTCCATCTTTCTGGAGCTCTAAATTCTATGCTGTATTTTCATTGAAAATAAAACTGACTTTGATTTATGGGTGTTGATTTTGCATCCTGCTACTTTGCTGAATTTATTTTCTAGTTCTAGAAGTTTTCTGATGGAATTTTTTGGGTCTTCTAGGTATAGAACCATATTGTTGGCAAATAATGCTAATTTGACTTCTTCTTTTCTTGTGTGTATCCCTTTAATTTCTTTCATCTGTCTAATTGCTCTGGCCAGTGTTTCAAGAACTATGTTAAATAGAAGTAGTGAAAGAGGGCATCCCTACCTTGTTCCAATTTTTAGAGGGAATGCTTTCAATTTTTCTTCATTTAGTATGATGTTGGCCTGGGGCTTAGCATAGATAGCCTTTATGATGTTGAGGTATGTTCCTGTTGTTCCTAGATTTTCTAGGGTTTTGAACATAAAGGGGTGCTAGATTTTGTTGAATGTTTTTCTGCATCTATTGAGGTGATCATATGGTTCTTATCTTTAAGTCTATTGATGCGATGAATTATATTTATTGATTTCCTTACGTTGAACCAACCTTGCATCCCTGGAATGAATCCCACTTGATCATGCTGTACTATCTTTTGATATGTTTTTGTATTAAATTTGCCAGGATTTTATTAAGAAATTTTGCATCTATGTTCACTAGTGATATTGGTCTGAAGTTTTCTGTTTTTGATGTGTCTTTGCCTGGTTTTGGAATCAGGATGATATTGGCCTCATAGAATGAGTTTGGAAGTGTGCCCTCATTCTTAGATTTCTGGAAATAAATCGAAGAGTATTGGTATTCTTTAAAAGTCTTATAGAACTTCGTTGTGTATCCATTTAGTCCTCGGCTTGTATAGGTTGGTAGGCTTCTGATGGTGTCTTCTATTTCGTCGCTTGAAATTGATCAGTTTAAATTGTGTATATCTTCCTGATTCAATTTGGGAAATCATATGACTCTAGATAAATTTGTGGATGCCTTCAATATTTTCTATTTTATTGGAGTACAAGTTTTCAAAATAATTTGGAATTATCTTCTGTATTTCTTTGGTATCTGTTGTGATATTTCCTTTTATCACATATGTTAGTAATTTGAGTTTTCTCTCTCATTCTCTTCGTTAGCAAGGCTAAGGGCCTGTCAATTTTATTTACTTTTTCAAAGAACCAACTTTTTGTTTTGTCAATTTTTTTCAGTTGTTTCTTTTGTTTAGCTTTCATTGATTTCAGCTCTGATTTTAATTATTTCCTGTCTTCTACTGCTTTTGGAGTAGATTTGTTCTTCTTTTCCTAGGGCTTTGAGATGTAATGTTAAGTCATTTATTTGTTGACTTTTTCTTCTTTTAAGGAATGAACTCCATGTAATGAACTTTCCTCTTAGAACTGCCTTCATAATGTCCCAGAGATTTTAATATGTTATATCTGTGTTCTCATTCACCTCTTAAAATTCTTAATCTCCCCCTTGATGTCTTCTGCACTACATTGTTCATTCAGTAGCATATTATTTAGTCTCCAGGTGTTGGAGTAGCTTTTATTTTTTATTTTATCATTTATTTCTAATTTCATTTCATTATGATCTGTTAAGGCATTTCTGTATATCAATGACAAATCCTCTTAAAGGGAAACAAGGAAAACTACCCCATTTATAATAGCATCAAAAAAATATATGGGAGTCAACTTAACGAAAGAAGTGAAAGACATCTACAATGAAAACTACGGAACACTAAAGAAAGAAATTGAAGAAGACCTTAGAAGATGGAAAGATCTACCTTGCTCTTAGATAGGCAGAATTAATATCGTCAAATGACCATGCTACCAAAAGCACTATATAAATTTAATCCAATTCCGATTAAAATCCCAGTGGCATTCCTCGTAGAAATAGAAAAAGCAATCATGAAATCCATCTGGAAAAATAAGAGACCCAAAATAGCTAAAGCTATCCTTAGCAGGAAGAGTGAAGCAGGTGGCATTGCTATATCAGACCTTAAACTATACTACAGAGCAATGGTAACAAAAATAGCATGGTGTTGGCACCAAAATAGACTTGTAGACCAACTGTACAGAATAAAGGACACAGAGAATAACCCACATAATTACAGTTATCTTATATTAGACAAAGGCGCCAAAAATGTATATTGGAGAAAAGATGGCCTCTTCAACAAATGGTGCTGGAAATATTGGAAATCCATATGCAACAACATGAAATTAAACCCCTATCTTTTACAATGCACAAAACTCAACTCAAAGTGGATCAAGGACTTAGGAATTAAACTAGATAACCTGCAAATAGAAGGAAAAAATAGGCCCTAATCTCCATCAAGTCAGATAAGGCCCCAACTTTCTTAATAAGACTCCTATAGTGCAAGAATTAAAATCAAGGATAAATAAACAGAATAGATTCAAACTAAAAAGTCTTCTCAGCAAAAGAAACAATCAGTGAGATGAACAGAGAACTTGCATCTTGGGAGCAAATTTTTACCCCTCACACATCAGATAGAGCACTAATTTTTAGGGTATATAAAAACCTCAAAAAGCTAAACACCAAAAATAAATAAATAACCCAATCAATAAATGGGCCAAGGAACTGAACAGACACTTCTCAAAAGAAGATATACAATCAATAAATAAATATATAAAAAATTTTAACATCTCAAGCAATTTAAGAAATGCAAACCAAAACTACTCTAAGATTTCATCTCTCTCAGAAATTGCAGCTATTAAAAAATACAAAAACAATAAGTGTTGGTGAGGATGTGGGGGAAAAGGCACACTTATAAAATGCTGGTGAAACTGCAAACTGGTGCAGCCAAAATGGAAAGCAGTATGGAGATTTCTTGGAAAATTGGGAGTCAAACCACCATTTGACCCAGCTATCCCTCTCCTCTCCTTGGTCTATACCCAAAGGATTTAAAAACAGCATATTACAGCCACATCAATGTTTATAGCAGCACAATTCATGATAGCTAAACTGTGAAGCCAACCTAGATACCCTTCAGTAGATGAATGATAAAGAAAATGTGGTCTATACTTAACCTTCTGAGTCTCGGCCAAACATGTGTGGTTTCTGTCCTGCCTGTTATGGCAAGTTCTGAATAAATACCTTTTGTTTTCAATATATATATTATGAAAATGTGGTATATATACACAATGGAATGTTATTCAGCATTGAAAGAGAATAAAATCATGGCATTTGCAGGTAAATGGATGGAGTTGGAGAATATAATGCTAAGTGAAATTAGCCAATCCCCCAAAACCAAATGCTGAATGATTTCTCTGATTTAAGGATGCTGATTCATAATATGCTGCGGGTGGGGTGGGGGGTGGATGGGAGGATTAAATGAACTCTAGATAGGGCAACCGGGAAAAGGGGAGGGCAAAAAAAAAATCAATATTTGAAGGGAGGGGGCAGAGGGGTAGGAAAGACGGTGGAATACAATGGTCATCATTACCCAAGTACATGTACGCAAACACGAAGGATGCCACTCTACTTTGTGTACAACCAGAGAAATGAAAAATTGTGCTCTATTTGTGTAATATGAATTATAATGCATTCTGTTGTCATATATAACAAATTAAAAATTTAAAAAAGAACACTGATTTCATTTTTATATTTGCATACACCAAAATTTGGATCAAAGTGACTCATTACTGATAGCTTTATACTGTTTAAATGACTTTGTAATTTTGGCTATTTGTATTTGTTAGTATATAGAAAGCTAGTCCACGGTGATTTATAAGGTTATGCTTTACAGAGTGAAGTTTATACAAGTCAAGAATAGATACTACAAATATTAATAGGTCTTTACATCAATATTACAGCTAAATTTTCCTCTTCAGAATATGTTTATATATGAAACTGTGAAGATATAATCATTTTCTTACATCAAAACCTTACTACAGACAAAAGTAATTAAGATTAAGAGCTATCTGAGTTTTTTTTAATACTGTCTTGTTCTTCAAAGAACAATTGGAAGTCCACAAATTAAAATCTTGTTAAATAATAGCAATTTGTGGTAACCTTTCAAAGAAATCAATATTTGAATCTGTTTTGTATTTTTGAGTTTTCAGTGAATCTCTGTCTTAGGTAATAACTAATATTACCTTATGTAATATTATTTTATTCATTTATCTGATATTTAAAGACAAGACTAAATAAGAAAGTAGAGAAAAGAAGGTAGGGGAAGAATGTTTTTTTTCTTTCTTTCATTTGTGATTATTTACTTTTTTCTTCAAATATTCAAAAACATGTATTGCTATATTATTTTAATCATTTTTCTTTATTTTACTCTTTAGTTTTCCTCACTTCATATTTTTGTGTTCGTAACTGGTGGGGAAATGTTTGCCCACCCAAAATGTTTTGTAAAATGTGTTCTGTTTAGAAAGCTAATTGGTCAATATATGTAGCACATGAATTGCTGGTTGGGTAACTTTATAGATATCTTCTCAAAGCTTTTATTCTTTCAGCAAATGTTTATTTAATCCCTAGGTGCTGGGCTCTAAAAATGGTGCTAAAATTATAAGAATAAGAGACAGACATATTGTAGTTCAAATAGACACAAGGATGTATAAATACATAACAACGAGTGTCCCACTATTATGTGTACTTATAAAAATTTTTTTAAACAAATATAAGCACAGGGATGCTGAAAAAAAAAAAAAAAGCACAAGACAAGTCGAGATGTCCATGAAAAGGATCATTCATTATGCAGCCTTTCCCTCCTACCAACCTGTCTGACCAGGCAGCTCTGAGCCCCTTCCTCTGCTAAAGCCTCCATAGTTCCCATTGGTCTGTGCAGGTCCGTTTGGTCCTCATTTCGTCTTTCTGTAGAATCCCTTGGCATCCACTCCATTCTCTGGACTCTGCTGGCCTGCTCACTGCTCTCGGAGCACGTCCTGAAATTTTCTGCCCCCCCTAATTTTACTCAGCTCATCACTCAGCAGGACATATTCCACGATCCCCTCTCTCTGTAAAAATCCCATCCATTAAGGCCTGCCTTAGTGTACTTTTGCTGTCCTTGTTTACTTTCCTTCATCATAGCTACTCCTGTGGCAATTGTGTATTTACTTAGTGTACCTCTCCCTTCTTGGATGTAATAAACAATCAAACAAATGAACTTACTACAGAGTCTGGAATTGCTTTGCATTCCACTTGGAATAAAGGGTGCACAGTATGCAAATATTGAATACTTTCATTTTATGCACAAAGTTTATTTCACAAACATTTAATTTCTGTGATATGCCAAACTCAGTTTGGCAGCAGCGTGTAGATGAAGTAGACAAGTTCATGGACAAAATACAGACTGTTGAATGCATCAATAGACTAATTAGCACAGGAAATTTATAGGAATGGTACTAATCCAGGTGCATCCATGAATGGATAAGGAAATGGATGAATATGTAAATGAATAATTTATCTTAGTTCTCTAGAGCTCCCATTTAGTACTCTGCAGTCCTCAGTAGAGATATATCACCCTGATCATCTGCCGACACTCATCAGTGTCCTAATTCTTTCTTCACAACATTCCCTAATAAAAAAATGTACTTAGGTACAGTTTAATTCTAACAAAATTTCTACACTGGCTATCTCAGATGCATAATCCTAAGCCTTAACTACTACATGCACTAAAGTCTCCAATTGTTCCATGAAAAATATTAATTTGAGAATTTATAAAATAATTCTTAAAAATAAGATTAGTCTACTATTTCAATATTTTAAGACATATAAAGTGTATATAATGCTTCTGTTACCTATGTTTTATTTCTGTGTGAAATTTTGGCACTCTATTAGCTAACTTCCATTGGTTTGCTACTCCTAGTGACTTTTTTAAACAATATGCTTTTTAGAGTCTTTTGCGTGAAGAATCTCTCAGGTTTTTATTTTTTCAAGACTTTTGTTTATTGGTCTTTCCAACAACAACAACAACAACAAAAACTCTTTACTCCAGCTTTTTTTCATTTTGCCTTTCAATCTCAAAACTTAAGGAAGCACAAGGAACCTACGCTGTTCCAAGAATGGTGATCTAGAATTTTCTTGCCCTTAAAACACTATTAAGTTACTCACAGCCATTGTGCTATTATAAGATGTCAGATAACATGGAGTATAGATTTCAGATCTTCCTTGATATCCATCATCAAAAGAATGGTAGAAACTACTCAATTGTCACATAACAAACAGTCAAATGAACCCTACATTTGACTTTTAATTTGTTTCCTTAATTGGTCATGTGGGGTTGTTTTTCTTTTTACTATTTCATATTTAATCTCTGTGACTAAGAAGATCACCATTTCTTGTTTGTTTGATTCAACAAGTGTTTATTGAACAGCTACCTTGTATCAGTCTTTTTGTTAAAGGCACAGGTATGTGGAAAAAAATAAATATTCATAATTAGCATATTGGGAGAAGGAAACTAAAGTAAGCAGAGACTATGAAGGATGACCAAGAGCTGAATGTATTTGCAGAAAGATTTTCTGGTGAGAAACACTTGAGCAGAGACCCACCTGAAGTTGGAAAATGAGCCATCTAAGCCTTGCAGACCTTTGGAAGAGCATTTCAAAAAGCAGTGGCAGTGGGTGGCAAGCACTTGCATGCTCAAGGGAAACAGACTGGAGGCCACTGTGGCTATAACAGGGAGATCTAAGCAAAGTGATGGGAAATGAGAAACATGAGGACATGAGTGGTGGTGTGCAGGATTTCTTGCCCATGGTAATGAGGTTCTATTTTATTTAGAGTGAGATGGAACCATGACATGTAATTTGGCATATTTTAAAAGATTACTTTAGTTACTTGAGTTGTATTGGTTTTATTTGACTGCAAAACTAAACACTTTGCATATACTGATAAAACAACACATACTTATTACCTCAGGTTCTGTGGGTTGGGGTTTGGAGAAGAGGGACTGCTAAGCTGGGTTCTCTGCTCATTGTCTTACAAACATCAGATCAAGGTGTCTCATTTAAAGCTTGGGACCCTCTTAGCAGTTCATTCAGGTTGTTGGCAGAGTTCACTTGATAGACTTGTAGGACTGAGGTTCTGCTTTTTTGTTTGTTAGTCCTGTTTATGAGCCTGGGGCACTCTGAGCTCTTGGAATTGGCTTGGTCCCTAGCCACACCATTCTCATAACCTCCTAACTCACATCTGCAAGGCCAGCAGGAGAACCTGCCACGCTTCCCCTCTCTCCATATGCTAAGGAGTTTTCTATAATGTAACATAATTACAGCATCAAGGTCCTCTTCACCTTTGCCATAGAATGTGATCTGATCAAAGGAATAACTCCTCATCATATTCCCAGGTCCCGCCCACACCGAAGTGGAGGTTCTTGTATAGGGTGTGAAGACCAGAGAGTGGGGTTTTGGAATCTTATGATTCTACTTACTACTGGATTTTGGAAAGGGCAAAAGATGAAGCTATAGGTAGACCTTTTGAAAACATTGGAGTTGTCTAAGCCTGTGCTTCTCAAAATTGCCTGTGTATAGATCTCCTGGGGATTGTGTTAAAATATCCCATTAAGGGTATTGGGTGTATAATTGAAGGCAGACCATAAGGGCTTTACTGAAGGAGAAACAGGGGCATCTGGATGACTTCTAAGCTCAGAAGATGGCAAAGACTGCATGCAGGAGAAGCTTGTTTCAGAGCAGAAACCCAGAGTTCCAGTTTGGATATTCGGTGTGAGATGCCATTTAGAATCCAAGTGGAAAATATCAGCAAATGCAATTAAATAGAATAGATCTATATATCACATTCAGTGTCATCAGAAATATAAGACTTCATGTTTCTGTGTATCACTACTATTTGACACTTCCAATGTGTGCTTGGAATTTATTGTACTATAATAGAAAATGTGAGCAGTGAAAAGGACCTTATTGAGCAGTGTTTTCTTGTCCCCATGTCAAAGTTCTTTACAAGCAAAATCAAAATATCCATTATTCAAATCATTAAAACTATTCCTAGAAGCCAAAATATACATCGTTGTACATATTTAAAGTAACACTATATTCAAAACACTCTCTAGAAATAGAGCCAGGTTTTAAATTTTTACCACTTACTAATTTTTGGTAAATACCCTACTATAAGATGTATTATCTGGTTTCTCCCTGACCATATAGGCAATTTCATGGTGTGACTCATTCTTATTTCTTTCCTGGGCTAAGTTATGCAAATTAGCTTCATTAAGTTATGAGAAGTGGCCCTTAGGTGGAGCTTGCATTAAAATTAGTCTTCTGATTCCCTTATCACAAAAAAAGGAAGACATGGGTTGTATAAAAGATGTGTTTATTTATAAATTTCCCTAAATCTCAATCATGGAAAAAAGACAGTGGGTCCATTGTGAGCCACTCCCATGGAGACAGCTAGGGATCTGAACTTTACTCTGGAGCTCTGGTCCGGTAATGACTACCTTATGTGATCACTAGACTTTCTAGTTATCTGAAAGAATTTGTGGCTGAATCAAACCATTGTCAAACCATAAACTTGACATGGTTGTTCTATAGGCTATGGGATTTAACATGATAAAAAAAGAGGTTATTAAAACCTAGAATCTAAATCCAGGTGTAATTGTTTTGTGAATTACTTCTGTGATATCCCAGTTTTTCCTATATTGCACCTACATTTTTATATTAAATATTTTATAATATAAAATTTAGTTTTTGCATGGTGATTGAAGAAACTAACTTTCTTATTCTTTTCTTTCCCTAGGAGCACTGAATCAAAAAAATTGGGGGAAAAAATATCCAACATGTAATAGTCCAAAACAGTCTCCCATCAATATTGATGAAGATCTTACACAAGTGAATGTGAATCTTAAGAAACTGAAGTTTCAGGGTTGGGATAAAGCATCCTTGGACAGCACATTTATTCATAATACTGGGAAAACAGGTACAGAGTGTGCATTTTGTTTCCCTTGACTATGTGTTTCAGACTAGAATATGTTTGGATTTCTTTCTTGTCATTTCCCTTGAATGATGTACTATGAATTGAATGGATATCATCAGTAGAGGATGCCAGATGGAAAAGAGAAAATTAAGAGATGTGGATGACATTTTAAAATTGTAAAAAATAATAAAATGAACAGAGTCATAGTGTCATGCTTGTATCTTAACAAGAGTGATACTGTCACTTGGAGATGTGGAAAAGTTAATGTAATTATGTCTAATGTAATTTCAATCACCTAGTCAATCAAGACTTCCATACGTGGGCAGTATAACTTGATATTGCTGCTCAGCTCTGTTCTTTATTTAATATTTGGATATGAAAAAGCAGCTGACTATAATTGAAACTCAAGAAATTATTAGCCCTTCTGTATACAAAGTTTAAAATTGTAAACCATCCTTAGACAGCACTTGTTAAGTGCCTATTTATGAGACTATGTTTTCTTTAAAAAGCACATAAAACACAACACCTTAAAATTTTAAAACAGTTTTCCAATCCAATTTACATGGACAAAATAATTTTCAGAATGTGACACTTTCCTCTTTTGATGGTATATTTTAAATGAAACCACATAACAGGAAGTTATTTTTTAAAAAAAATTACACATTTGACATAAATTAGAAAAATGTTTAAATTATAATGGAAGACCTATTGGGGAAGTTTTATCATTAGCAAGTTTCTTCTTTGTTTTCCATATTTAAGTAGTACAATTATTTAAATGTAATAATTTAATTTAAAATCCCATGAGGGCAGGGACTTTTCTATATCAGTGCCTGATGCATCATACACACTCAATATTTGTTTAATGAATAACTAAGACAATTTTTACATATTATATTATAAATTAAGTAACAAAAGTGTGTTATCCCAAATCTTGACATTTTTGATACTAGTTTTAAAGGGTGCTACAAGGCTAAGGCAGGTGATCTCTGCTTTATTTTTCTGAGGGCAGAGTGGTCAAGGACTTGACATACAGCCACACTGCTTGGGCTCACTACTTGGCCCTTCAAATGACAACGTGGACAAGTTACTTCCATGTCTGCAACTCTCTCTCCTTATTGTGTGAGGATCAAATGATTGATATGCATAAAATGATGCACTGCATGGTACTTCTAGGTGATAAATGTCAACTGTCATTGCTGTCATCACAGTTGTTGTACTTGTCTCCATCACCATTATTGCAATTCATAGAAGTTTGTATCTCCTAGCTGACCAACAGTGACTTTTGCCTGGCAGAGTGAAGGTTGTTAAAATCTGAGACTTCAAAATCCTGCATTAGGTTCTCAAGAGAATTATTATTCTCCAGATGACTCTTAAAGTATAGTCAGAAAACTTCTGCTGCAGGACTCACTTACAGGGAAGTTGATCATTCGGATGGTTGACAGTTTCAAACATGGTATGGCTCAAACCGCTTAGAAGGAAAGGGCTTTTCACCCTCTTTGCCACAGCCAAAGACCCAGGTTCTGGAGCCTGATGAAGCCTAGGCTGGAGCCTGGAAGGATAGAGATGGGACCCAGGCAACAGCCTGAGCAAGAGGAGGGCAGGCTGACAGTGACAAGGAGGTGTCCCTCCAGGAGAGGGCTTTCCCTCTTTCAGCCCTGTTCCCTCTGCCTTTACTTTGTCCCTTCATTACCATCAAATACCTTAGGGAAGCAGAGCTTTGGGTGAATGCCAGCCTCAGGACATCAAGCAGGGTGGTGAACTGCCATCCTCTGTGTTGGAGTCACACAGTACTTCTCTCTCCAGCTTCCCAAACACTGAACAACTTTTAAAATCTATTGAATTAATGATTTTCTTAATACATCTTAAATAGAAGGAAATTTAGTTGAAAATCATCGTTTTGATTTTCAGAAACTTAGATGCAATTTCATTGATTTTTTTGGTTGGTTTATTTTAGTGGAAATTAATCTCACAAATGACTACCGACTTAGTGGAGGACTTTCAGAAATGGTATTCAAAGCCAGCAAAATAACTTTTCACTGGGGAAAATGCAATACATCATCTGATGGATCAGAACATAGTTTAGAAGGACAAAAATTTCCACTGGAGGTAAGTCGCTAGTTCCACTGATTATAATGTAATTTTCTAAATCATTTAGATTATATTTAGCATATAACTTGGTTAATTTTTAATTTATAGTAATGTTTTGATCACCTGATGGATATCTGCCTTCCTCAGCAGACTAAGCTCAATGAGCATATGTTCCATCTTCGATTTTCCACTCCCATGTACCCAGAATGCCACCTAGTAGGTGATCAATAATATTGATGAGTAAATAAAGTAGGAAGGGAAAAAAAGGAGATTTTTATCAATATATTGGAGAATTCTTTGATTTAAATCCTTTGATTAAATTGAGAAGAAAATCTTAAGCTTTAAAAGTAGTCAAATAAATTAATAACTAAATACCCAGTAAATACTTTAGAGAGTTTACTCTGGTTGATTTCTGGAAAGTAGTTAATTTTTTATCAAGAACTTTGCATGGTTGATTCTCAGTATTCACTTTTTCAATTTGTAGCAGTTAAAAATATAGATATTTTCAGAAATTTATGTGAAAAGAATTATTTAAATAGTAAAAACCTGAAGGAAAAAGAATGGTTAAATGCATTATGATAAATGGTTAAATGCATATTATAGGCCTTGTAAAAAATCATGTTTTTGAATGATGTACAAAAAAGGTTTATCATATTAATGCTTTTTTTAAAAAAATATAAAATAGCATATCTGATCTTCTGTTTCTAATTTTGTAAAACCTGAACAGGGACTGGGAATATTGTCTAAGTGAAAGAATTAGGTTTGAAAGTGGTTCCATCCCTTCTCACATGACATTAAACAAATTATTCAACTTAACCTAAGCTTCCATTTTTCTTCTGCGAAATTGACATAGTCGTAGTATTACCTGTCTTAAAAATTGCCATGGGGATTAAATGAAAAAAATGAATTCATTCCTCTTAAAAAAATAATGGAGGGAAACCAAAAAAAGTTAAAAGTGATTTTTCCTAGGTGATGTCATTATAAATGCTCTTATTTTCTCCTTTAAAAGCCTCATCTTTTTCTAAATTGCCCATAATGAAACTATATTACTCTTATAATTCAAAAGTTACTATCAATAATAATAAAACTAGGGTGGATTCTCACTAAAGGGCTAAAAACCTTTTTACAATGTGAATAAGCACATTCTCATTTATGGGTTAGATTTTGGAGAGCTTTATATATTAAATGTCCTTAAAGAAAAACATATTTATTAACTGTGACTTGTCAAAGAAATAAAAATGAACTCCTTAAATACATAACATCTTACTTTGGAGAGTTTAGCTTTCTCACAATATTGCTCATTTAAACAAAGATACAATAAAAACTATTAACAAAATCCCTGGTTAATCAAAATAAATACTACAGAATTTTTGTAATAAGCTCCATTTTTTTTTTAATTCAAAGGCCTCTCGACTTGTCCTCAAAAGTATGGTTTGTTTATTAGTGCATTATAGTTATACACATGGATGGGATTTACTGTTACATATTGGTACATGCACACAATATAACGAAATAATTTAGCCAATATCACTTCTCAGCATTTCCCTACTCCCTATTGTTTGTTTTTCAGAAAGTATTTTTCCATGTAACTGTAAGTACGCAGCCGAAAGAGCATCTGGACTTACTTTTTTTTTTCCTCCCACATCCCACAATCAAATCTTCTCAGTTCTCACCACAAATGATGTGGGAGGTCAGAAAAGTGTTTAAACCACCGTTGTTTCTTACATGGATATTTGAATGTTGCTGTTACTGGTCTCTCTCCAGTCCATCTCTTTCTGTCTATTCCTATCCCACCTGACCCCTCCTTGCTCCTGTTAACTGAAGTGCCTCAGTGTCAGCTGGGATGACCTCCCTGGCATGGCCCTACCTACCTCTCCCATCTCATCTGTTCTCTAGCTATTGATCCTCATCCTTTAGGAGTCAGCTTTGAAACCCTTTCTCTCAAAAGATGTTGGTGACATACCCACGGCCAGAGCCTTTGCCATCCTCTGCTTCACACACACTGTTTCTCCCATCAGAAAACCAATCACCCTTGAGTGTTCTACTTTTACCTAAATTATACCTCGGCATAGCTAAGTTACCTGAATTCCAAGCCCACATCCTGAGGAGCACCAAATTATAACTGGGCATAGAGACTGTTACAGACAGGTGCGTAGTTTAACATAGAAATCAACAAGGATGACTGCAGAGTATGAGAGGAGAATTAAAAATAGGAAACCTAAAATGCTTTGTATTTTTGAGGTAGAAACAGAATCCTTGAGAATTTTTAGAATATGACATAATTTTACAATATGACAAAATTACTGGTTCCAAAGTGAAAAACAGTATGTTTTCAGGGAGGAACCGTCTCTTACTTCTCACACTTGATGATTTATACATTCTCACACTTGACGGTTTATACATTTCTCAGTTCATAAAGGACAATTTATCAGAAAATTTTGTCATATAAAATCATAAAGTTTTATCGTAAGTAGAAACTTGAAGTTTTCTAAATTTATTTTTTGAAATAATCTAATTATTAGCAGAAATCACAGTATAATAATATACAAAATGGTATCTCAGAGCCATCAAGAAAAACTTGTTTATTCAAGAAAAAATGAATCACATGTTTCAAAAAATTCCAGCAAAATAGTTAAAATAAACTTTGATAATTTATTATATTTGATAATCGCTCTGAATTATTACTGTAATACCCACTGATAAAATCTCAAAATGATAATTGCTATTCTAGATATGTTTACCTTCATATTTCTTTTGTAAATGTGATTATGTCTACTCATAATTGATAAAAAATACTTTGAGAATATACAGAATATAGAATTATATCATTTACAGACTTTTCAAATAAAATTTATTGGTCAATTTTTTTATTAAATCTCTACCCTGACTTTTGTGAAAACCTTTAATATAACAAAACTATTATTATTTTTATAGATGCAAATCTACTGCTTTGATGCAGATCGATTTTCAAGTTTTGATGAAGCGGTTAAAGGAAAAGGGAGGTTAAGAGCTATCTCCGTTTTATTTGAGGTAATCATCATATAGAGATTCAGAATAAACAATTCCTTTTTAAATCACATGAAATATTGACATGAACTATCAAGGTACACTTTATTACAACCTTACAGTGGTAATTGGTGGTCATCTTTTTAAATGATAATAAGGAATATAAGGGGACTCTTATTTTCGTTACTTGGGTGAGTTTCTTCCAACTGGAGCAGACTCTTCTTACAAGTACACAGATTTGCTTACCTGTTAATGTAAAGTGTCAAAATTAAATAGCAGTAACTGTGAATTGGGACATTTAAAATTTTACTTTCTAAATAGAAAATGTAAGCTACCTAGTTTTCGTTTGTTTTTTACCTTGCTGTGAAAAAAAAAAAAGTGTTTGGAACACAGTTTTAGATACTTAATATGGATTCAATAATCTTTACATTTTTATTGAACAGTTAGTCAATCATTTTATCCTGTTTTTAGAGTGCCATTCTTCTTTAACAGGTTGGAATAGAAGAAAATTTGGATTATAAAGCCATCATTGAGGGAGCCGAGAGTGTTAGTCGTTTTGGTAAGCTACTTAGAGAAATATCTTTCTTCAAGATTCTACTTTGGGTGTATGTGAATTTTTACAATATGACAAAATTACTCATTCCAAAGGTGAAAAACAGTATGTTTTCAAGGAGGAACAGTCTCTATTTATCACACTTGATGATTTATACATTCTCACTCTTGACAGTTTATACATTTCTCAATTCATAAAGGACAATTTATCAGAAACTTTTGTCATAAAATCATAAAGTATTATTGCAAGTAGAAACTTGAAGTTTTCTAAATTTACTTTTTAAATTATCTAATTATATTATGCATTTAAGTGGATTTATCTAATCTGCCTCTGCACTTATCCATCTCCAAAGACTCTAAGTTATTATATAAAACCAATTAATTTTACAAAAAATATATTTTAAAGTGAAAAAGGAATTGCAATTCAAGTTAAAATTTATTCCCTGTAGTTTTCTTGAGAAATCCTTTGATTCACCAGTGTGAGGAGATAAGATTTTTGCAAGAAGGCAAAGGCTCACATAGAACAAGATGGAATATGCTTTGATCTTGTTCTGCCAAAATCTCATGGATCTTATCATTTGTCAAAGAAAATGCTTTTGACAACATTGGCAATAGACTGCAAACTATTGTTATTGTTGTTCTATTTTTATTAAGTATCCAGGCACTTGGTATTAATGCTGCCCTGAGTTATCAATAAAATGAGGATTATGCCTCTCTGGAAAGCTGCAAAATTTGAAATCAGAAACAAGGCTCATACAGATTCTTTTCTCAAATGCAGAAGCCTGGCCAAAAATTGATTCATCTTTGTCCATTACATGTGCAGATCTGAATTGACCGAACTTTTCAGAAGTCAGGAATATGTGAACCCCTGTAGTGCGGAGGTTCCTTTTTTTTTTTTTTAAAGGTGTAATCAAATGCAGGATGAAGCTGACATCTCCTTCCATCTAACTAGATTGAAAATTCAATGCTGAATTCTATAAGCTACACTTAATTTCCTTCTCAGTGAGTCAGAGAGGGGATTCAATCCAAACTGAAAGAAGACAGCTAGTTTGAATTCCAGTACTTAAAAATACACAAAATATGAATTCTGAATGTTCCCATGCCTTGCTACCAACCTGTGGGGATGATCAAAGTGACTTAATCCTGACTTGCAAAACTGTGAGACCTTCACTTTCTTTCATAACCTTTTCAGTTATTTCTGAGAGATTCTGGGAGGGTGTGCCTTAGAATAAATTTACTTCTGTTCTTTTGACTAAGGTTTCTGTTTTAGTATCTGCTGTCTGCAAGCCTTCAAAGGAAGCACTTCTTGAGAGCCACAGTTGCCGCATAACCTCCCTGAGAATATGTATGCCCTAAGAGTATTATTCTGCCTGTATCCTGGCTCTTAATTTGAAAGCAGAATTACTAGTATCCCAGACTGACTGAGACACTAGTCAGGTCTCTATCTGTCTTTCATCTCTCTGCCCAGATACTTGTGCACCAACTTCCAAGCTCCTCTTTTTCCCAAAACCCAGATCTTCTGTGCCTATAAGTTCCACCCTCCACCACATATTTAATATTTCAATAGACCCATCAAAGTTCCTTAGGCTAGGCAGTTGGTAGGTGTTAGTAACAGGATTTATATCCTTATCTGTTCACAAAATGTGTGCCACTATATTGAGGAGATTTATATTAGTTGTGTATTTCAAAACACATATGAAATACTTGCCAGTTGCATTTGAATGCTTATTAAGTATGATCTGTTCAAACTGAGTCCTTCTAAAGTTAAATATTTTTATTTTGATGTTTATGGAATTAAATCTACTCCTGTTTTAAAAGTCTAGAATATCCACTAGGGCCCAATAAACTGAAGATGTCTCAATATTGGCTCTCAGCCATCACCAAAGGAATGAAGAATCGAAGGCAGTTCTTTAGAATTGAAGGCAGTTCTTAAGAATTGAAGGCAGTTCTTGTTTTTAGAAGAGACTCTGGAAGCACTAACTTCCTGTTCTTCTCCATACAGTGTGAGTTATCTAAAAACAAAACAACAAAAAAAAACTTTACAACCATCATTTAGATTACACTATATATCTTATTATTATGTGGGATAGTTGTTCACTTCCTACATTCAGCCCTAAAAGACAAATTCCATTGATCTTTCCCTTTATCATCTCTCCCTTTTAAATTTTTCCTTCTTTCTACTATACCTACTCTGTGTTAGACATCAGTCTTCCCATGGAGTGGAGAGAGAAATAGTGATTTTATATGATACAAATATAATATATATTAATATTCCCCAAGCACAGATCTCAAAAATGAGAACTGTTAGTTAAACTCTTTCCTAATGCAAGACACACCCACTTAGCATCAATGACCATCAACTGGGAGATCTTGACAGAATGGCTTATGGTGCCTTCGTCACCACAAATGCAATCCAGGAATTTGTATATTGAAAAAATCTTCATGAGCAGTTTTGATTTGGTTCTATCTTAAATAACATTGTCCTACTTAATAGGAGTTGATTTTAAGTCTTTGCTAACTCCTCTTCTTGGGTGCATGGCATGTTCTTGTCTTGTCTTTATCTCTCTGTTTCTGTCCTTCTCCATCTTTCTTCCTTCACTACCAACCTTCCCACAGAAGGATATGGTCAGTTGGGTGGTTAATCCTGAAATATACAGTTAGGCAAATGGTGATCGCATGAATGTATGATTGGGCCCAAAGAGAGCAGCGTAGGCTCAGGTGTGATTTTCTCTTGTGCACTTATTTAGATGAAGCTCATGATTTATTTTCCAAGCCCCCCCCAAACAACACCATTGTCCACTTTTCTCAGGTGATGATTCAGTAATTGAAAAGCACTTCTGTAATTGAAAAATCTTGTAATGGCTAGGACAGGAGCTTGGGACAAACATGTAAATACAACAAACTGTATGAAATTGTTAACACGTACATAGGGAGGCTAGATGGTGGCTACTGGGGTACAGAGACAGGAAAAATGGCTTCTATGTTGGGAAGAGAGATGAAAAAATTAAAATTTCCTTTCTTATGATTATTTTTTTTCCACTTAACTTTTTCCCCTTTAATCTCTTTCCCAATTTTAAGAAAATTCTCCACTTCACATTCCTGCCAAGGTCTCACCTTTGCTCTCCTTTCTCTGGCCACTAGCAATTCTGGCATCAGTTCATTTCCTGCATCATTTAGCAGTGAGTCCATTTCTGCTTCTATTTAATTAGCATTTTCCACACTCACTTCCACAAGACATCTGTAAGATAAATTTTGTCTTCAGCATAAGAATGAACAAATGCAGTCCACTGACAATCAAGAAAAGAGATTGCTAACTCACAAAAATGTTAAGATACTAAAAAATATGAATCATAAACTGGAAAATCTTCACAGATTAAAAAAAAGTAATAAAATAAATGTTCTCCTCCATTCCCGTGAACTTGGATCTGACTCTGAATTCTGATATTGGAAGAAAAAAATGTATTTTAGAAGTTAACTTATTAATCCATTAAACCAAACATAAGTGTGAACTTTCCAGTGGATGAAACTAGATTTAAATCATATCTGTATGATGCTGTCAATTTGGTCAAGTTTTTTAAGATTCAGTCTTTAATTCAGACTGGAGTCAGTAATCTTTAACTTCAGTTGTTAATAGTGCCCACAAAAAGGGTTATTTGAAAGGCAAAACCTTGCAAAGACTTCATTTTACTTGGGGTTTTCAGCACTGCCTGTGTGTTTGCATCACCTAAAGAAGCTGTAAATGCTTAATTCCAGGCCCCACTGCTAAAGACTTACATTCAAGTGGTCTAGATTAAAGTCTGAGTCACTGGCACTGTTTCAAAGCTCCCCAGGTGACTGAGACAACTGCACTACACCATACCGCCTCAACTAAACTAGATTAAATTTGCTTCGGGAATTATTTTCTGATGACCTAAATCTCTTAGACAGGGCAGAGGACATGCACTGGGCTGGGTAGTTAGAAGGAGAAGAAAATGAGTGAGACAGGTCTGGCTGGTAAGCAAATTGCTCCCACAGGCATGAGGGCTGGTACACAAATGTCTAGGTGGCCAACACAGGACTGTTGACAAGCACTGTTGGAGAGACACAAAAATAAAAATGGGACTATTTAATGAGACATATAAATTTAGATTGTTTCAAGTTCTAAGGCCAGGCAGCCTACTTAGGAAAGCTCTACCAATTTTTGCATAATAATTCTCTACTCTCAATATGTAAGAATAAATAAATACGTGTGTGTGTGTGTATATATATATATATATATATATATATATATGAATAGTGTACATATATAAACATGTATGTGTATATTGTATGCAGAATATATTTTCTACTCTTTGACTTATCTTTTTACTCTGTTAGAGACTATTAATAGATAGTGAATCCATTTCTGCCACTTTATTTAATTAGCATTTTCCACATTCACTTCCACAAGACATCTGTAAGATAAACTTTGTCTTCATAAAAATGAACAAATGCAATCCACTGACAATTAAGAAAAGAGATTGCTAACTCACAAAAATGTTAAGATACTAAAAATGTGAATCAGAAAATGGAAAATCTTCACAGATTAAAAAAAAAATAAAATAAATGTTCTCCTCAATTCCTGTGAACATGAATCTGACTCTGAATTCTGATATTGGAAGAAAGGACGTATTTTAGAAGTTAAGTTATTAACCATTCAGCCAAACATAAATGTGAACCTTCCAGTGGATGAAAGTAAATTTAAGTCATATCTGTACAATGCTGTCAGTTTGGTCAAGTTTTTTTTAAAAATTGATCTTTAATTCAGACTGGAGATTGTAATCTGATTAACAGGTACTAAAATGTATCATTTTGTCCTTTTATGAGTGATAGTTTTGTATGCCATTTCGGAAATCTCAGTGTGCTGTAAGGTTATCTTTCCCTCTAAAGGTGTTTTTATTTCTGTTCACTTATAAATCTATTTGGAATTGATATGCATTTATAATTTGAAATAGGAAATTGATTCACTTTTTTTCCATAAGGATAATCAATCAACACAACACTGATTAATTAGTCCATCCATTCCATACTACCTAAGGATTTTTCTATCACACAAGTGACTACGTATATACAAGTCTGTGCTCTCCATTCTATTCCATTGTTCCTTTGCCTGTTTCTACACAAATATCTCACTATCGTGATTTTCACTGATTTGTGTAATAGATTTTCCTACTTGATATGAAAAGTTCTCTGGCATTTTTACTGTTCAAGGTAGTCTCATCTTTTCTTTGCATTTCTATTTTAATTTTAAAATCAGAATATCATTTAACACAAACATGCACAGATGCACACCTTTCTGGGATTTTTATTTTTTAAGATTTTTTTTTCAATCCATAAGTCAGTTTGGGGAAAAGCAACACCTTCTGCAACACTGAAGCTTCAAACCGATGAACTTTTTAATGTATGTCCAACTTTTTAAGGTTTTATTTAATTCCCCCAATAATGTTTTCCAGTATAGATGTTTTACACCTCATTTATTGGGTTTTCTTGTAAGTATTTGATATTTTGTTGCCCTTTTAAGTCATATTGTTGTACATTTTATTTTCTCCTAGTTGAAACTGATACATAGCAATACAGTTGGTTTTTTATTAATTTATTTATTTTTTAAAGTATATATGACAGCAGAATGCATTTTGATTCATTGTACACAATTGCAGCACAACTTTTCATTTATTTGATTGTACATGATATAGCGTTGCACCATATGTGCAGTCATACATGTACCTAGGGTAATGTTGTTCATCTCCTTCTGCCATCTTTCTTGCCCCTATGCAACCTCCCCTACCATTCCTGCATCCACTTACAAGAGAGAACATTTGGCCTTTGGTTTTTGGGGATTGGCTTACTTCACTTAGCATAATATTCTCCAACTCTATCCATTTACCTGCAAATGCCATAATTTTATTCTCTTTCAATTCTGAGTAATATTCCTTCGTGTATATATACCACAATTCTTTATTCATTCTTCTATTGAAGGGCATCTAGGTTGCTTCCTCAGTTTAGCTATTGTGAATTGGATTGCTGTGAACGTTGATGTGGCTGCATTACTATAGTATGCTGATTTTAAGTCCTTTGGATATAGACCGAGGACAGTAGTTGATTTTTGTATATAGGTCTTAGGTACAGTGACTTTGCTAAATTCATTAATTCTGACGGCCTGCAAATTGTGTTCTCTATTTTACATGCACAATTATGTTACTTTCAGAATGTCCTGACATCATTTATTCCTTTACAATTCTTGTAAGTTTTATCTCTTTTATAAGCAATCTCTTACATGATTGCTCAGTGTTAAATAAAAGTGGTATAGCAAGACATCTTTGTCTCAGTCTTGATTTCTAGGAGAAAAGCTTTCAATAAGTTAACCTTAAATATGATGTTCATTATAGGCTTTTGAATAAAATAAGGTGCTTTTGTATTTCTATGAACTGAAATTACTGAGTTTTACCAAATGATATAACCGTACCGATTGAGATGATCCTATGATTTCTGAATATTTTTGTATATAAAATATTCTCTTTGGCATCATATGGCAAAGATAAGACATAAACACTTTACAGTGATATATTTAAGGCAATTTAGAGTATGCTAGATTTATCTCACAAATGTTCTTAAATTTCAGTTCTTAAAATTTCAGTTCTGATTATATGCATAGCCAAGCAGGTGTCTCTGTTTCCTAGAAGCTTTAACTAGCTAAGTTCCAGTGTTGGGATTCCATCTGAGATGTATATTATTGCTTTGTAGGGAAGCAAGCTGCCTTAGAACCATTCATTTTGCTGAACCTTCTACCAAACTCAACTGACAAGTATTATATTTACAATGGCTCCTTGACATCTCCTCCCTGCACGGACACTGTTGAATGGATTGTTCTTAAAGATACAGTTAGCATCTCTGAAAGCCAGGTAATCTTGGAAAGTCACATTAATGAAGTCATTTGAAGCAGTTTAAAAAGAGTTATTTTCTACCTTTATTACAGAGTATCTGTTTTAAACAGCTTAGAAGCAGGTATATTAAATTATCTGATCTTCTTTCTAGTTGGCTGTATTTTGTGAAGTTCTCACCATGCAGCAGTCTGGTTACGTCATGTTGATGGACTACTTACAGAATAATTTTCGGGAACAACAGTACAAGTTCTCTAGGCAGGTGTTTTCCTCATACACTGGAAAGGAAGAGATTCTTGAAGCCGGTATGTATTGAAATAGAAGTTTTCTACAACCCTCACAGATTCAGTATGGATAGTAATTTGAGTATAATGAACAACATACAGGTTTTAGAGTTTTAGAAATATTTTAATTAGCTTTATTACATTGGGTAAGATATTGAGCTCCGAATCCCAGTTACCACATCTCCAAAATGGCAACCAGAAAAATTCATTATTCCTCATATGAATAATCCCATTCTACAGATGAAAAAAAAACTGAGCAGTATTTCCAAAGCACACAGTAATAAGTGACAGAGCCACATGAAGCCCTCCAGATTCACTTTACAGAATCTTCCTGGGCAAGAGCTGTAATAGGGAAGTTAATAAGAGATAGGGGTGTTCAGAGCTTGGGGAGATCCTTGTGCGTGGAGTAATCAGGGGACCTCCTTCACAGAACCACATTTGAAGTCAGACTCTTCACACATGATTTGAGTTTTAAAGTATTCCCTGTGTTGCTAGCTTCTGAGGAAGAACCTAGCACCTAACAGGTGTTGAAAATGAATGTGCTGAATTATTAATGAATTAAAAACAAGTCTTCCACCCAGTTTCCTTTATTGGAGAAAGGAAGTTTACTTTGGTCTGACCCAGCCAATGGAGTGAATGCCAGGGATGGTGGGGACGGAGGGGCAGTCCCAAGAGTGTTCTTTGTGTCTTTTGAAGCTGACACAGCAGTCAGAAACCTTCAGAAATGTCCAGAGGACACAATAAGATATATCTACTGACATGTCCTTTTCATTTATATTGAGGTTATATTCGTTCATGAAAGAAATAGTTGAAGTGGCCTTTGCTTTGGGGACTTAAAGTTTTTCCAAGTAGACCGTCTTCTTTGATCTAAGCCCTATGCTGTATTTTTTGCCACATATAATGTGAAATTAATAATTGACTTCTTTTGAAGATTGGGCATTAAAACAGTATACTTGTAATGTTTTAATACAGTATTTGCAAGAATTATTTGTCCTTTAACAAAAATAAATAGAGATCAAGACAACAATGACGAATGGCTGCATTTAATGTGACATTAAATTTCAAATCTTTTTACTTTTATCTTTTTATCTTTTTACTTCCATTGCTCAGCTAAGTAAAGCTCACATTCACTGAATATTCAGTGCATGCCCAAAAGAATCCATTTCCATGTAATAAAAACATATCAGATTACGCTTGATGGGTTCTTTCTGCATTACTTAATGTGCACACTTATATGTAGTTCTGAGTTAATGTAGATCATCATTGTTTCACAGTTAAATGTTAAAAGCTTAAAATAATAATAGCAGAAACCATAATAGCTATCATGTATTATATGAATTTACCAGGCATTGAAGCATAGAATATTTGATTTAAACCTCTTGTCATTCATTTAGTGGCATGGGCCTCATTTTTCTCATTTCACAGTCTGGGAAGCTGAAGTTAAGTGGGTTGCCCAAGATAACACAAATTGAAAGGGATAGATTCAGTGTTTGAACCTGGGTGTCCTGATGTTTAAGTCTTCCAAAGCTTTCTCCACCTTTCTTGATACTTATAAAGGAGTGTAATTTCAGCATACTTGATTTTATAGTAAAAACTGATGACCTGAAAGACATAAATCTTAAAACATATAGTATTGGCTTTAGAGTGCTTTGTTAATCCTAGGGTCAAACACAGGAGCAACACTTTCTAAACTACTTGGGTCTTTCAAGTTACATAAATCTGTGATGGGACCTATAAAGGATGAAAGCAATTTCCTTGAGTGGAGCTTGTGGGAATCAATCTTATTTCCATAGGCCACATGTGTGTGTTGTCACAGAATTTCCTATCCCTGTGGCAACACTCTTATGGCTGTCAGAGGAAGAATAAATAAATGATTGATCACCTGTTTGTCTGTGACTTGGTTCCACAATAATTAAATAGTAGAGCCAACTACTCATAGCTATTCAAACTATACTCACTCATTTAAACTGAAGTGAGTTACAAAATGCAAACTTTTTAAAAAATAAATCTTATAATAAAAATGTACATTCATAGGCTGTTTCAACTGGGTACCTATTCCTAGAACAGCAATTGTCCAGTGTCCTCAGGAAGCTGTCAAAGCAAGCATTTTGGCATGTTTGTATTGTGACTAAAGATTTAGGCATCTCACCAAGAAATCTATACACAATTTGGAAAACATTATTTAGACAGTGTTATTTTTTATCATATATCCTTAGGATAAGCAAAAATACTAGTTTTTATTAATATTTTATGTCTTTACGATCATCTGTTCTTATTCTAAAATAGGTAACGCAAACCCATCTCTCCTGCAGTCTCTGTTGCTGGATCCCAGAGCACTGGCCCTCACATCTTTCTGACCTTGCTCTTTGGTCAGTCTTCCTTGCATATTCTCAGCTTCTACCCAAATACGACTTCAGTTTTCGTGTCATTTTAAGGTTGAAGAATTAGCTTGACCCTAAATCCTCAAAACTTGCTTACCCATTCCAATCCCAGTGAGCTCAGCAATCAAAGGGCTGTATACTTAACAAGACATACCTCCACAAGAGGGTCCAGAAGTTGTAAAGAATGCCTTTTAAAGAAATCTGGTACACAGATTCTATGCTCATTTATTATCTTAAAGCTCCATCTTTATAAAACTATGTGATTTTTGAGGTTGCAGTGACATCTGCCTTTTAGAAAACTCAGGCTATGTCAGTTGGATGCATCTTAGCTGTGCAGGTAAATATCCAATCAACTATCATTTTTATTTAATGTGAGCCACTGTCAAATATTAATTGACTCATATACCACCACTCATCACAAGGCCATCCCTATTCTCCATCGCTGAAAGTTGTCCTTTCTGCTGAAACATCACAATCTCCTTCCAGCAGTTATATGCCCACCCCGTTCCTATTTTTTCTTACCTTGCTTCAGAAGTCTTTATTTCCCAGTCTTGGTTTCTTGATGGATCTCTGCCTGACAGATTTCAATATTTCCTGTAGCACCTGATAAAGTACTTGACTGGTAGTAAGATCCCTCTCAGACCCCTAGATGAAGGAAGAGCAAATGGGTGAATTAAAGAATTGGCAGAGACTTTCTTATTAGCCTTTGGGGATATGAAGAGTATATGTGTTGGTGACAGCAAGCACAGGAGGGATGAATGGCCTTCGATGTCCAGACAGTTCAGAACCAAGGTCTTTGTTGAGTGCATTTTAAATAATTAAAAAATTTCAAAGCCTTCAAAAGAATATGGTACAGCTGTAATTCATATTCACAATTGAAGATGGTCCAGGGGGAAAAAATTGTAATTTTAAAGGCATAGCTTGTCTATCCCATAACAAAATTAAGAAGTAGTTTCCTAGTGACTGAGAAAAAAGAAATAGTTTCATAATTCACTTTCTTCATTTTAACTTACTGAATATTCAGCTAAAATTATTATTGATTTAACAATAATAAACATTCATCATATCAAGGTTATTATATAGTAAGTTTTGCAGATTCTTATTGCAAAATATTCTGCATTTACTTAAATCACAATAAATAGTGAGCTACTATTTATTTGCAGTAGAAAAGGAGGAGTTGTAAATCTGTAGAATTTTTGAGCTGTTGTTCGCAAACTGGAACAAGTATTGCTTTTCCAACTGTGAATATTTGCAGTCAATAAACATTTATTATTCCTTGTTTTGTGCACAGTCCTGTGGTGGTCCTTTTATTAGTGAATACGCCACCTACCTTCTGTTTTTAGAACTGAGTTTGATAATAAGAATTGAAGATAGAATTTATGTTCAGGATGTAATCTTTACTATATTTAATTGGAGAAAAATTTTCATTACATAAAATGAAGGTAGAAAATAAGGATAAGTGCACATTAGAAAATAAAAATTCCCTATTAGTGTCACTATTCATATAGAGCCACCATGAGGATTTTGGTGAATAATCTTCCAAATTTTTCTCTTAAATTAAAATTACATTATATCTCCCAAAACAGGACTGTATTACATATCTGATTTCTGTTGTCTGTATTGACGTCTGTTTATTTTACGTAGTGACAAATCTATTTTAATTTGGCATTTTAATTTTTATGTGCTATCCCACTGAATGGTTAAAATTTATAAAACCAGTTCCTTAGTTTTGGACATTCAAGTTATTATTTATATTTTTTTACAATTATAAATATCTAACATCCTCATTTTGACCAAGAGAGAAGATCCAGCATGAAAATTGTCAGAATCTTGCTCTTAATATACATATTTTGTTAAAATTGAATTTTTTATTGTTGGTTGTTCAAAACATTACATAGTTCTTGATATATCATATTTCACACTTTGATTCAAGTGGATTATGAACTCCCATTTTTACCCCATATACAGATTGCAGAATCACATCAGTTACACTTCCATTGATTTACATATTGCCATACTAGTGTCTGTTGTATTCTGCTGCCTTTCCTATCCTCTACTATCCCCCCTCCCCTCCCCTCCCCTCCCCTCTTCTCTCTCTATCCCCTCTACTGTAATTCATTTCTCCCCCTTGTATTATTTTCCCCTTTCCCCTCTTTAGGGAATAGACCGAGAAGGGGAATAGCTGGGTCAAATGGTGGTTCCATTCCCAGCTTTCCAAGAAATCTCCATACTGCTTTCCAAATTGGCTGCACCAATTTGCAGTCCCACCAACAATGAACAAGTGTACTAAAATTGAATTTTGCAATATATGTTGCAAATCATTGAAAAACCATGTGAGATCTGTGCATGTATGTGCACCCTGTGAGGTCAGAGATGAGCCCTTTGTTCATTTTTGCTTTCACAGAGGACACTCAATAAATATTTGTGAATAAATACACATTTCACTAGAATTTTGAGCCTCTGATTTTTCATTTCTATGTAAAGCTACCAAACAAGGCATTTTTTGGCATCATGGAATTAAATAGAACCATCTGGTGTAGAAGGAGTTATTAAAGCCGTCCTTTAAATAATATGTACCGTGTGTGAATATCAATGTGAACATGGTAAAAGTGTAAAAGAAGGTGAATGACTTTATCTCTCACCCTGCAGCCCCAGATTTCTACATGCTGCCCTCTTAATTCTCTCATTATAAAAGCAGGGTGAAATGTAGTGGGAAAAAAGCTTGGGCTTTTAAAGCCCAGTCGACTTTGACTTTCAAACCCCACCACCACTACTTGTTGGTTGTATAAAAATTGTCAAGTTACTTAATCTCTCCAAGCCTGTTGCTTTACCTTTTATAAAGTGCAAACGTTAAAGATGGTCTCCTCATAGGGATGCCATGAGGCTTGACTGAGCTGGAGTTTGCAAAGCAGCCCCATGCCTTGGATTTGATATGCACCTGACCGAGAACTAGTATTATTGTCATGTGGAGGCATAGATGAAGAGGCAAGAGATCAGAGCGACTATGGAGTGCTGTTCAAATTTCCCATGTTCAGGGCATTCTAAAATAATTTTTCAAACAAAATTATAGAGTACTTGAAATCTCGTTTGCTAGCACTGTAATATAGTGAATGTGAACTATTTTTTTTACGTGACAAAATATAAAATGCTTTTCAAGGCATAACAGCATGTCTTTGCAGTGTAAGTATGTGAGTTATGAGAAATTTTTGTATCATTTCCTGAAAAAAGGTCATGATGAATTATATACTAGTAGATGAACATTTTTGAAGGTCAGCAGTTGTGAATAGCTGTTGTTAAGGTCACATGTACCATAAACACTATAATTATAATGAGACAAGTAAAATGAAGATTATTTGTTCCTTAGATTATGTGTTACAAATTGAGCTATTGAGGAAGTTACTCTGTGTCTCTGGAGAAGATTGTGAAATAGTAGAATTTGAAAGAATTTTTTTTTTTGTCTTTTATCTAAAGGGAATGATGTAACCATTCAGAGCAGGGATAGAACTTTTCTAATATATTTAACATTTGTATCAATGTTGACATTAGCTTTATTAAAATCCAACACCTCCCCCTGCCCCCCACCCCCCAGACAAGAGATCTCAACCTTGTGTTTATGTTCTGGGTCTATAATCCTTAAGCTTCTCTCATAGTAATTGTCAATGTACTTGTAAGGATATTTTTTAAATAAGGCTCATAAACTTCAAATAAGGATCTGGTAGATTTCCAAGTGTCCATTCCTATAGTACTGTTGTCACGAAATATATTAAACTATACAGAATATTATATTAATGTGAAATAAGTAACCTGAACTTAGAGTAGTCTCAAGTAATTATGACATTTTTCTCTGCCATTCCCCAAGAATCATTGCCCTGTTTTTTCCTGTCCACCCACATTTTTAATCATAATACATGGAACTCAGATTATACCTTCTCCTGTGTTTCTTCTAAGGCAGGCAGGAGATCAAGGGAGGCAAATGTAACCCAGCATCCCCTTGCCCTCTGCATCAGCCTTCTCGATAAACAAAGAGATATGCCTCTTCACTATCAAGACATGCAGTTGTATTTCTCCTCTCTGTTTCTTGTTTTTTTTTTTTTTTTCTTTTCTTTTCTCTTCACTTTTTCCTTTTTCTCATGACATCAGTACTTTGCCTTTTAATCTTTTGGTACTTTTTCCACGAGTCAAGTACATTCCTATGTACTAGGTGTTCTTTTTTGATATAAGTAATAAGAGGATAAATGATAAGCCACAGCACTTTATGACAGCGAAAAGTTGGGGAAGCTTTACAACCTTGAGTGAAAAGTAAGTAGGATTTTGACAGACACAACCTAACTTTGTCTAAGTAACAGAGTAATTCTTTTAAAAGTTTATTGTGCATTCCCCTATGAATGCAATGGAGAATTTAGAAATTAAGGACACGCATTACATCTTAGCACTTACTAAATTTTAAGGGTTGGGAGTCTATTACAGGATTGAGTTTCTTAAAGAGAAGGATAGCACCTTCTGCATCTGTATATCAAGAGTTCTTGGCACCAAATAAATAGTGCCTGGAACTCAGCAGTAGAAAGTACAATTTAAAAATGTTCTTAAACCAGGACATTTATAACTTCTTGATAAATGAGACTTTGTGGGTAGGATCCTGTGCATTTGTATGGTTCTGAAGTATTTCCTTGAACTCTGTACTTTACATGGGCCCTGGGATGTGCCAGAGACTATCTCACAATCAGAGCCCTACAGGAACCAGGCTCTCCTCCCTGACCAGTGTTCCCTAGATACGAGTAACTCTGACCCAGATCACATGTAGCTAGTGAAAGGAATCAGGATGCAAGATGTGTCCTGAAGAAGGTGTGAGACCTAAGCAGAATTCCCAACATCCCTCTCTCAAGGAAAGCATATTCTGTTATTATTCTGTTCTGTGGGGGCTTGATGTCTATCTCCATATTGATCTGGAAATTCCTTCTTTTGTTTTACAATCCAGAGTATGTATGTGTATATATATATATATATATATATATATATATATATATATATATATATATATATATATTATATAAAGTCTGTATCCCTTTAAAAAGATAAGTAGGTGGATTCCAATAGGAAATATAGGGAAAACCTGGAAATTTTGGTGCATATGACTCACTTCTCCCATGGTCACTGCCCAGCTTGATGTGTGAAAGCCAAGTAGGAAATGGGATTAACCAGACTGTGATTTAAAAGATCTAGTCCTAACATGTAGAAGGGCAATCATTAGCAAAGATCATAGACTACCGACAGAGAAGAGGCCTTTTATAACTTGAACACTTTCTAAGGTACATATAGTCTTTCCCCCATAAAATTCTGTGTTTAATCAACTAAACAAGAAGATGCAGATTTATAATACATTACTAAACTGTTGGGAAAAGGAATGCCTTTAAAATAAATTTCTAATTAAAATACAAGTTTGGATTATTTTTAACAACTAATAAAGTCTTAACTATTTACAATAAAGAAAGTAAAGGAATGAAAACCTGCTAGCAAAAAAAAAAAATAAACTTCTTTTTGAGTCCTATTTTCTATTAATACTGTTCATACTCTTTGAAGTCATACTGTTTGATTGCTGCTGTTAAGGCAAGATAAACATAGACATTCCGGCCCAAGTAGTTTTTTCTGCTTAGGAAATAGTCTTTGGGGTATTTTATAACTAATATTTTTGTATTTTCCTTTAGAGTTTGTTTATGTTTTTGTGTGCATGCATGAAACTAATTACTTTTAAACTGGTTTCATCTTGAAGAGTATAATTCACTTTAAATCATTCCCACATTCTTAAAAAATGGGATAAATTTTAGGAGAAGAAAATCAACAATTTATATTGTGTAGAATCACTTTCCACATCCTGAAAATGGACTTGGCATTCATTAGAAGCAAGAGTCAAGCAATCCTGTGTTCCCAGTGCTAGTTTATGTGAATAGCCCACGTTGATATTTTGATGGTCTTCTGCCATCTGGTGGATGTTAATGGAAGTGTCAGAAGATAGCATACATGATGCTCATTGTCTAAATCTAAATTAGAAGACATTTTCTTAGTCTCAGTTCATATTTTCGACAACAAAAGAATTGTCCTCTTATTCCCAAAGGAACATCTCTCTCTAAGCTCTTCTGAAACAACCTCAACAAAATAGTCTAAAGGTATCCAGTGAAAAATCAATTTTCTAACTCATAGTTACCCCTCTGTTTAAATTATATATTCATGTTTTTATGAATCATTCATATTCTATTGCAGCCATAGAGTACATAAGCTGTAATTGGGAATACTAAATACTACATATAAAATGTTACAATGTAAATAGCCAATTGTTAGTTGTGGGTGCCCTCCTGTGTTCATGCGGCAAACTGCAGACTAAAAAAATACCACATTCAGATGCAGTTGCGGGCATCTTTTCATTGAAACCCTGTAGCTTTGGTATGCGTGATGATTGGTTGGCCTAAGTCAACCGAATGCTCCCATCTTGTGGCTTAATAACTTCAGGTATCATCTGATGACAAAGACTGGTTGTGAGCTTGTTAACTAATCTTTGTCCTAAGAGAGCTTTCTTCTCTGTTTTGCAAATCTGTCTAACCCGTGAAGGGATTGCATTTATTACTTTGCTTCATTAGCAAAGTATGATGAAATTTTGTAATTCTTCTCCATGTTATTCCAGTCGCATTATAAATGCATTTTAGAAAGACGAGTCTTCTAATTCCTGGGAATTATTTGCTTAACCTTAAGCTAAGTTCATCAGAAAAGAAGCAGTATGAACATGTGCAAATAAAACAATAATCATGGTAAAACGAAACAGACAGTTGAGATGACAGAGAATCGCTTTTGCAGAGATAACAGTGTGTATCTTAGAGGAGGTATTATTTGGTCAAGACCTTTCCTAAATGGAAAGGTAGAGTCAAACAGAGAGAGATAGCAGGGAAGGAAAGAGCATTTTTGCTCTGGTTCAGTTATTTTGAACCCATGCGGGAGTTCAATCCCTAGAGTCTTACTAAAAGGGTGAGTGACTATGGTATTTGAAAGTAGGGCCTTTGGGAAGTGATTGTATTAGGCCTTAGAGACCCATGATTGAATCCTGGTGCTTTATAAGAACAGTGAGGGGAACAACACAGACACAAAGATACACATGTATTCCTGCATGACGTGATATGGCCAAGGGGACCCTCAACAGACCCTGTGTCTTTCTCTTTGGACTTTCAGCCTCCAGAACCGGGAGCTAAAGCTTCCTCTCTTTATAAAACAGCCTTCCTCAGATATTTTTTTGCAATAATGAAAAACTTACTGATACAATTTTAAGCATAAGCAAAAGTTCCATGATGCCAAAGCATTACCTTATGCCTTATATTGAAGTAATATACAACAAAAACCTTCACAGGATGTGTTTTACTTATTAAAGTCCTAGAAGTCAACTGTTATATCAATAACTATTACTTATTTTTTTCCTCTGAAGTTTGTAGTTCAGAACCAGAAAATGTGCAGGCTGACCCAGAAAATTTTACCAGCCTTCTTGTCACATGGGAAAGACCTCGAGTTGTTTATGATACCATGATTGAGAAGTTTGCAGTCCTGTACCAGCAGTTAGAAGGAGAAGACCAAACCAAGCATGAATTTTTGACAGATGGCTATCAAGATTTGGTAACTATAAGATTGATTGTTTTCATGTGTGATATTATAGATTGATTTCCAAGGTAAGCACTTACAGATGCTTGTGTGCTGTTACCCTTGATTGCTTTTGACTTTGTGTGAAGGTCTCCCAGGGAAACAGAAGTACACTAAATTATCTCAAAATGACAGTGAATTACAGGAAGACCATGACTTTGCACACAACCTTATGAGTGCAGCTACATTCGTGCAGAAGTCTTACTGACTGAAGTCCATTTAGTGTATCCTCCGTCTACAAGTAAAAGGACTTAGAGAACTGCTAAATACCCACCCTGAGACTTTACAGTTGTGGGTAGAATTGGGATCAGAATCTCAGTGCCCCAAATGTCATGAATAATTTCCTCCATCACACTGTCCCAGCACAGGAAAATTAGAGCAGGGACTCAAAAGTCCTTTTTTTACGTCACATTTCTAGGTAACATGTGAAGTGCTGATTGAGCCAGAACTTAGGGAGCTATCAAAATATGTAATTCTGCCAGAAGATCCACCCTGCTACCTCCACCATGCACATAATTTAAAAAAAAAAAGAAGAAGAAAAAATACAAATTCCTTACGTGCCTGAGCATCTCTGCATTAAGTTTTGCTTTCCTAGGGAAGAGTTGGCCACAGATTGGGACAGATTCACAAACTCTCCTCTGTATGTGATCAGGAAGCTGCCACTGCAGGACAAAGGACACTGGACTCCACATGCAGGCAACTGGAGCACTGCAAATTGTGGTAGTCTGAATTTATACACAGTTGTTACTATTATCTTGTTTAATAGCATATGGACAAAGTAGAGAGAATTTAACAATTTAGTTCAGTTGTCAGGAATCCAGAGATACTCAGACATGGAAAATTGTGGAATTTATGAGTAAATATTTTTATTTCATGATTATATGAATAAGGTAAAGTTATTTTATTGCTTGTGTGTTTATATATGCACATATAATATATATATTCATTCAGGATAAAGAGAATTATTTTTCATTGTATTTTTCACATTTTCCTTATTTGCAAATATTACATGTTTCTCCAAAATATTAATTTTTAGTTTATGGTTCTCATTTATGAATTTGATTTCATTTTATGAAGCTTTCTAATCTAAATCTTAAAATTTAAAAACCTAAATACCTGGCTTCCCAATATCTTCGTAATTCACACATATCACAAGGTCAACTTAATAGCATCACGTAAGTATTTCCTTCAAGTTGATAAAATATATTTTCCATTGAAAAATAAGAAAAAGTTTTCTGGGACAACTATCTAGTTTATAAGCCATCTAAGAATAGCACACTTGAATACTTACTAACATTTTTCTTTTAGGGTGCTATTATCAATAATTTACTACCCAACATGAGTTATGTCCTTCAAATAGTAGCCATATGCACTAATGGCTTATATGGAAAATACAGCGACCAACTGATAGTCGACATGCCCGACAATGATGCTGGTAAGTGCTTCCCTGATACACCTTTATATTTTCTAAATAAAAAGGGGGCTGTTTTAATTACTGATACATTGGAGCTTTCTTCCAACTTTATATTCTTTTGGATCACCAGGTAATTTTCTGAGACATGAAACTGTTTATCATTCAGCAACTCTTGTGCAAGACACTCAGTAAATAGATTCTTAATATTGAACTTTTCCATTTATAAAATAAAAACAATAAGCCTACTTATAATGTTTGTCATTATCATCAAATTCAAATTGCTATGTGAATATTGAGACTTTTATTTTGGATAATTAGGAACTGGTTTCATTAGTGTTCATTTCCTTTTTCAGCTCCCAAAGTACTTTGTAGTAAGTATGTGCATGATCCTAAGATCATGTAAGGCATTTGAAACTTCTGAATACAGCACCTCAATGGTTTATCTTAGATGTTTTTATCTATGTTTTATAATTTGGTCTAGGGGTGCTTTTCTCTTAGTTGATTTGCTCCTACTATTTCCCCAAAACAAAACAAATTGTTTCTGATTGTGTTTTATTTGCATGAATCTTTTCTAAGTATTATGGGAAAATCTTTTGATCTCAAAGCATATGCAATAACTGAACAAGCACTGGGTATCATAATTTGACTGCTTAAAAATTTACATAATTAGTTTTCCTTTTTTCAGTGTAAGTAGTTTTCACGTAGTAGAATTGAAGTGTGTATATATGTATATACATATGTATACATTCATATATATGCATACATAAGTGTAAATATCTCTGGTCATCTCTATCATAAAGCTATTCATTAAAATGTTTACAGGTTATTATGTAAATGAATAGTTACAAATTATACTAATGGTAGCATATTTCAGTTTTATGTACAGAAGGAAAACTGATGTGCACTGCTTTAACTTTGCTGCCTAAATGCTGTAGCAGGGACTATAATCCAACAAGAGCTTAAATAAAGGACATGATCAGAGGTCACCTTGTCAGAGTTGTTCTAACTCGTTGGCTTTTTAAGTTGGAAAATATATCCAAGGGTATTAAATGTTATAATTGGTATTTTTCTAAACCACAGACTACAAAACTAGCCAACATATCTCTTGTTGATATCGATAGCTAATGATTATTACTACAATCATGATGGCAATATAATATTTATTATGGCCTGCTCATGGCCTGCACATAACCATCTTTCCTATTGCCTTTATTTTGCATTGATTTTCAAAATCAGGTTAGTTTTAAATGGAAGGTTAGCTCTAAATCTTATAAAAGGTGAGTTTCAATACTTTACCACATTGCCACCACAATGAATGGCAACAATACCAAAGTCCCCAGGTTGATCCACCCAGAAAACAATGTCATTAACATCACAACATTGATTATGTTAGCCAATACTACACGTGAATAGATCAAACTATAGCATGTAAAAATCTTTTCTACACTTCTTTGCACATTTTATTATGAGTTCTATTGAAGGGATTCACCTCATTTTACTATCTTAGATTCATTATGCTGCTCTAGTTTCTGTACATAAAACAATTGCCCCCAGGATTTATAAAAATTAATTGCTTTAGACTGTTTGTACTTATTTACTCTAGACACTATGCTAGAATTCTCAACTGTGTGAATTTTTTTATTCTTTTTTTTATTTTTGAAAAACTTATTGCATATGAAAAAATAGATCAAATGTATATTTTCTACAGAAGTAATTTCTGAGTGATTTTTTTTACTAAGTCTATTCACTTTGTACAAATAAAAAATGTTATAACTTAATTTCTATTTATTCAAAGGATTGAGACACTAATGAACATTGGTATAATGAAATGCTAGCTTGGACCACCATTTGATCTCCATGGATGCCTGATTTCACTTAAAGCGCTTTTTACAGTAATTTTGTTTTAGTAAATGACATTATTTGATGTGATGTTTTGAAATGAAATGCGTCTTAAAAGCCCAGGCTTACAAACCTGCATAGACTATTTGCTAACGACTCCTACAAAAAAAAAAAAAATTCTTCATTGTTTATTCCATTTTACCCAAAGTCTGGGATTTCTCTGTTCTTAATAAAGACTATATTAGTTCTCTTAGAATTTATTCCTTCAGATTTTTAAGCCTGCAATAGCATCTCAATCCAGATATTTACAAATCACTATGAAACTAGATTACCTTAAATTCTGTTTCTTCAGTTGGCATCACAATAAACAGTAGAAGTCTCGACAGCAAGCTTGGTGCAGTGGTGCACGCCTATAATCCCAGAGGCTCAGGAGTTTGAGGCAGGAGGATTGAGCGTTCAAAGCCAGCCTCAGCAAAAGCAAGGCGCTAAGCAACTCAGTGAGACCCAGTATCTAAATAAAAATACAAAATAAGGCTGAGGATATGGCTCAGTGGTCAAGTGCATTTGAGTTCAATACCTGGTATCTCTCCTCCCAACCTCCCATAAAAAGTCTTGACAGCACTACTACCTTCTGTTTGGGTAAAATAGATGTGGTGTCTACAAGATTAGTCAATTTTATAAAATATGTGGCTAATATAGAAACTTGTGAGTGCTGGTTATTTTATAGTTTTTATTAATACTGTTGCATTCTGTTAATCATTATGTTCCATTACATTGGTAATATTATATCTTATTGAATTATTCTGTTATTTTTGTTTGCTTTCTAAATCTGTAGTGCTCATTACTTTTGTTAAAAAGTAGTAGTGGAAATAATAAGTCCTCATTCTTTCATTGATTTCAGACATTTTAATCAGTAACTTTGAAGGAATACTCAGTTTTCAAAATTGTGCGTTTAACTCACTAATATCATTAAATCATACACTTAAATTGTTGATTTAATTACTTTGTTGTTTGTACATGTTACATTTGTTACTGTGTACAACAGTATCACCATAAAAACATCCAGTAAGTATTATTTCAAATTACTATTCTAAAATAAATGTATAAATTCATGTTCAGAAACTAAATTTTTCAACAATCCCTTTTTAATATTAAGAAGATATGTACATTCTTTTGAAATACTTTTTAGAAAATTACACTTATGAATGAGTAATTCACAAAATAGATTTATCACTTTGTAACTAAGATAATCGTGTTCCTTTCTCTTCTATCATGTAGAATGTAGATTATTTACTTATACAGGACATTATTTAAATAGATGTTCTGGAGCCTTGATAACTATGTGAGTTCCATTTAAATGCATGATGAAATTAAAACCAACGTTTTCCCCATTACTGTGTGTTTTTCAGTTGTATACACTTGTCTTGTTAAATCACTCTACATCTGTCCTTACTCTACCTGCACCATCATATGCTACTGATGTTATTATATAATGATATTTAAAATCACAGTTTGAAGCAATTGCAGTCTGAATTGCTTTTACTTTTTTCCCTGTGAACCTTGGCTTACCAACAAATAATTAAATAAGCTTTGCTTGTCAACATATGTCAGTGGTGCTTTTTTGTGTCATGTCATATCAATGTTTCCTAGTGAACTACTTTTAAAAGAAAGTAACATTATATGTGCCCTAAACAAACTCTGAATATTTCAACAGCTTTTGGTCAGTTATTGCCCAAATATGAATTTTAAGTGTTTACTGAAAACAATAACAAAAAGAAACAGACATGGATGGTCTTCACTCTCAGACTTTTTTTTTTTTTTTTTGCCTTCAGGGAGTCTATTTTGCTAAAGTGAAAATATTCTATAAAACAGCATAATTTTTAAACTCTTTTTGATATTCTGAGGCAGAACCATGGTTACTGAAATATCAGTTATCATTTGTGAGAAAACTACGGGAAAGGAGAAGCCCAACATGAGACCTGCTACCAATTGTCAGGGCTGGTCTTGGATCTAGTGTCTTGAACTCTCAGATCCAGAACTATGATTTCACTACAGTCTTTCAAATTTATTTTATTTCAACATTGTTGAAACTCAACAAAAGACTTCTGAATCTGGAGTGGAAGTACTGAAGAGTTCCTGGGAGGCCTCACTATTGTAGAATGTTCAAATGATGTTCAGTCCAGTTTGAAGCCAGAATGAAGATCCTTCCAAGTTAGGTTATACTTATCACTACAAAGTCACCTGCCATTGGGGTGGGTGATCACTCATGAGAGTGTTGTGGAACCAAGAGGGTCTCAGAGGGTTGTTTACGCCTAAATATGCAGACCTGTGTTGGTCAGCTTTTCATTGCTGTGACCAAAATATCTGACAAGAATAACTTATAGGAGGGAAGGTTTCTTTTGGTTCACAGTTTCAGAGGTTCTAATTCACAGTCAGCTGGCTCCATTGCTTTGAGGCCTGAGGTGATGCACAACATCATGGCAGAAGGATGTGGTGGAGGAGAGCTGCTCAGCTCATGGCAGCAAGAAGGCAGAAGAGAAAGACTGGAAGAAGATAACCCTTCCAGGGCAGGCCTCCAGTGACCCACTTCCTACAAGTTATCAAGGGATTCATCCCCTGATAAAGTCAGCCCTCAAGATCTAATCATTGCCCAGATGCTCCACCTCTGTATACATGAGACTTTGCAAGACATTCCAGATCAAAACTATAACAAGCCCCAAAGCCTAAAAAGGTCCAAAATTTTTTTCTTAATCCTTAATTGAAATAATCAGCAAACTCAATGATAGCAGAAGTCATTGGGGGATATGAGTGGATTAAAATCCTGCATTTTAATTTGTAGGAAACAAAATCCATATACTAATGCTGTAATACAAGGATAAAAATGGACCAAATGCAACACATAGTGAGACTATTGAAAGAAAAGGAAATTAACCATCAGTGTGATAATTAAATATACCTCACTCTGATCCTGACAATGAAAGAAGAAAATTACCTTTGCCCATTGAAAATATGTAGTCAGGTGAAGTCAGACCATGTTTTTAAATTTTCAAATATTCTATGCATGCTGAAAGGAATGGAAAATTATTGAGATTATTTTCTCCAGCCTGTTAAACAGAGAAAAGACTATAATATATGTATCAGTAACAAGTATTTAATTCTGATTTTTCCTTACTAGCATTATAATATTTCAAAGGTACATGAAAAGAGTGTCTCAAGTTGAAGTAGTTTTGATAAAATTAGGCATGTCTTGTGTGCTGAATTCGGACATCTTTCCATGCATGAACTTCTTTAGTGGTAGCTTTTTAAAAATCATATCTAAGATTATTTCTGTCACAGTTTAGTTGCATCTAATTGTTAAATTCACATCTATTGATTTTCTTGCAGGTTACAAAGATACAGTACTTGAGACGATTGAAATCATTTCAGTTTGGGAGCACTGAGAATATAGATCATGAACCAATTAGATAAATTAAATAGAAGGGAGACCAACAGAGTAGAGGAAGGAGAATGGAGGAGGAGGAAAGGGGGAAAGGAGGCACTAGGGACTGAAATAGAGCAAATTAAATCCAGAGCATGTATGATTATGTCAAAATGAACCCAACTAATTAGGTGTAACTCTAATTCACAAATAAAACCATAAAAAAAGAATGAAGAGTATAAAAAATATAGGGTGAGAAAAGGATTTTGTAGGGGCAAGTTTCCAAACTCTTTCTTGGTCAGTTTAACAAGCAAAAAATGAGAATTATAATTGAATACACAATGATTGTCTCTAGCTAATATTTTTACTTTTATAGCACAGAAAGTTATTCATGGTAAGTAACATTAAAATAACTAAATTGTCAAGAACACTTACTGTACCTAAATCTAGGGCTTACAGTGCCAATTTTACTTGAATTCTTTCCTAAATATAATTCATGCATAGAACCATATTTTACCTTTATTTTAATTACTATCTAGAAATTTTCTGATAAAAAGAAACTCAAGAAACGTCCATATTAGAAAACAAGTCTGGGTATGAGAGATATTTAATGTTAGTTCAATTTTGCTTTGCAGTTTCTGCAGAATATGCATTTCTTTTGAGGACAGGTAAAGACATAAATCAGAACATAAGTAGTATTGAGAGAATGCAGAGCAAAGAGCATCATTATGATAATCCTCAATCACTCATAGTTACTCTGGCTACTATCTTCCTAATAACCCAGGCAGCTCAGATGAAAACTTTAGAAATTTTCTCTGAATCCTGGTAATTTGGCCATGTGGCTAGACTCCTTATTGGAGGGAGAGAACTAGCTCTTAGTTGTTCCTAACATTTGCTGTCAGGTCTTCTTTTAGCTGAGAAATCCATGTGTTAGGAATATGTTGATTCTAGTTGGTTGGGAAAAACAGACTTTGAGTGGAACCAGTTATTGATATCTTTGCATATATAGTACTGAGTTTTCTGGAGAGAAGGTACTAGAAGCATTATGCTCAGTGCTTCCTGCTGCCAGCCTAGGCTAGAACCTGCTGGAAAACACTGTCCATTTTACCTGGTACAACACACTGTGTACAAAAAAGCATTAGTACAAATTGAGGAGTGAAAAAGAACTATTTGACCATCAGTCAGAAGAACTTAAAAGGAAGAAGAAGCCAAATAAGAAAACAAATCCTGCCAACTCTCCAGAAAATCCCTGGCATTTTCCCAACTGCTTCTGTCAGCCCCGGTAAAGACAAAAGTAGCTGCACTGATGAAAAGTTCTTTGAATTTCTTTGCACTTACATATATCAATCTCATTGTCCTCTCTTTCCTTCTGTATTTCCCTAAGTCTTGGGGAATAGTGCAAGGGAAAGATCAAAGTTTTGAATCTAGTTACACATACGTTCATGTAGGATTATATTATGTAGTGTTCAGTAATGTTGAAAACTGAAATTTGAAATTTGTATCCATTTTGAAAGGTTCTGTACTTTCAAAGCTAACATCAGTTTTTCTTGTTTATTCCACCCTTTTCATCCACAAAAGGCTAAAAGAGTTTAATAAAAAATGAATAACTTTGTTTTTAATTTTGTAGAATTTGACCTTTTTCCTGAATTAATTGGAACTAAAGAAATAATCAAGGTATTGTAGCTTTCTATTTTATGTTCAAATTTTTTAAATTAAAGTTGATTTTAAATTGTTATTTAGATATAGAGGTATTAATAAAATTTAATGTTACATTGTCCATTGTTTATTGAATTTGTGGCTAAGCTTTATAATCATGTAATTGGTATACATGATTTTCTATGAAAAAAATAGATACTTTGATTAATTTAATGCCAAAAAAGAGGTATGAAATTTTTGATAATAATGAAATAAAACAGTGAACTTTAAAAACAATTAGAACTATGAGATATAGCTATAAATTGGAAAATTTTAGTTCTCAAATTTGTCTCAAGTGCTAAAATAATATTTTATTAGTCCTTAATATTGATAATTTATTTTTAAATAACTTGATCAATGATTGATAAAATCATAATAAATATGAACCAAAATATAAATTGTATGTATATTTTGCCTGTTTAATTATTATTTGTATTCAAATTGTTCAATGTTTGTTTCTAGCACAATGTCCTCCAAGTAAATATAGTTATTTGAGAATATCTGCAAATTTTAACATTATCATAATTTAAAATGACAGAACATGATTGTTCAATAGATCTTATATTTCATCCTAAACCCAAATTTGCTGTTCATAACTAAAACTATATGTTTAATCCAGATGCTACTGTTGATAACATTATGAATGTGTGCAAATGTACATATTGTTTACAACATGATAAAGTGTAACAGCTAATGCTATTATATAGCAATAATTTTCAATTAGCTTGTGTTTTCACAAGTGTAATTACTTCAATAATTTATGTATCTTATGGACATTCTCTCATACAAGAGATTGTTTTACCAAACAACCAGTCCACCTTCCAATAAGTTTTTCCAAAACTCAGCTAAGGCATCTCATGTGTGTGGTATAAGCCTGTGCTAAGGTATGTGGATATGTATGTGCCTAGAATGATCCACAGAATCAAACCAAACAAGGAAAAAGTAAATTATTTTCTTATTGTGTTGTCAATTTAAATTGTTCCAATGCACTGAAGCAAACCCTTGTTCCAGTGATTGGTGCCATTTAGTAAATGATATTCTGTTTATAGAATTCCATGTCAGATGAAATGTACCACACTTCATGAACTTTTTAGACAGAATTAAGGGAATGGTCAATTATTTTTCTTTCTAACTCCCATTACCACAATTCCATATTTATTTTTCAATTGATATTACTACTATAGCTGCCTTTAGCATAACCTTACAAACATTTCTTCAAATTTTCCAATGTTAATTACTAGTAATTTTCTACATAAAACTATTTTCATTTCTAGTATAACATTTAGCTTTAAGAACAGGCTATAAATGTGACTTGGTTTACCTTTATTTTTGTTATAATACTTGATAGAAGTAGTAGTGGCCATATATATCACAGTGCTTCAGGTCTCACCAGCTGACACCTGAATTTTGCATACATCAGCAGATCTTCCTGTTAGAAAGGAAAGTGAAGGTGTTTTCATATGGCTTTCTGCATACTTGCTTGTTATAATTAAAAAAAAGATTCTTTTCTTTTAATATTTTTTAATTGTAGATGGACACAGTACCCCTTTATTTTTATTTATTTTTACGTGGTGCTGAGAATCAAACCCAGTGCCTCACATGTGCTAGGCAAGTGCTCTCTCTACCACTGAGCTACAACCCCAGCCCCAAAGAAGGAGGAAAGGAAATAATTCCAGGTCCCAATAAGAAACACATGCCACACACAAATGGGCACTGAGGTTAGTTTAAAGTAAAAGCCTGTTCACAGACGTGAAGGAAATGTCAATGCAAGCCAACAAGGCATGATCTATCCATATGAGACTACTAATATCAGGGACTTGTGACTGTACTAGGCCTGAAAAGGTGTGGAGAGAGTAGCCCTGCAGATGCTGGGACCTCTATAGTGGGACAGAGCTATCTGTGACAAGGCAGGAAAAGCCTCCTGGGAGATAGCCTCACTCTCCTTCCAGCTACCTCCTGGCAGAGTGGAATGGAGACATAGAGAATATGCAGCCTGCTGCAGAAGAAGACATCTCTAAGAGGGCAGAATAGAATCAAAAATCATCTTTTCTTGTGGGAGAAGGGCTATGACCTAGAAGAGAAAAGAAGTTATTTATGATATCTATGACGTTTACGAGGCTCTACCAAGGGTGGTGCTGCCCAGAGAAACAACTCTCATTCTTTGAAAGACCAAGCCAAATGCATTGGCACTGCTGAGGAGAGGGAGCCAGCTCACACTCCATAGATGAGGATCTAGCATGAGGGGTACAGGAGCAGTCATTAATAAACTTAGGAAATTAGTATGTTTCATGCTCTTGAAATAAGCTGTTGTAATAAAGGGTTAGATTGGAGCAGATCCATGTCATTATGTGTTTTCCTGGAGCATAATTCTGAGGTGGGATGAAAACATTGCTAAACCCATCTACTATTCATTTCCATTGCTTCAGCCAGGAATGATTGACAAAGATTGGCAAATACAAGGAATGTATTTGCCAATGTACTTGTTTTTAGGCCCTAAATATGGGAATGAATAGTTTTAGGGAAATTCCTTAGATCCTCTACAAATAGAAATTTATGACTATAAAGACAATGGTACCTCCAGCATGATCAAGACTTTACACTAAAATTTATTTTAAAAATCATGAATGATTGCAGGTGTGATGATACAGATCAAAACCACAACAGAAGAGAGATTTATAACTCCATAAGATCTTATAGTAAAGACTATCAATTGTAATAGTTGTGGTCATGTATATATAAAATAATCATAAAGCATGAATGATATATGTTTTTGAAATGCTAACACAAGGTACTATAATAAACTCAGAGATTAGCAAGACTTGGTAAATAGTCCCTCACCTTCATCCAATTGCAAGAAGTCTATCTGACCACACCTTATAAAGTTTAAAATCTGCTAGAAAGGATATCAATCATAGGATATGTGTGGGTTTGAATATAGTCTCCCCCCACCCCAAAAACATGTAACAGATGAAGGAGATGAATAGCTTTGCTTTAGTAAAAATTCTATGGAAATCTACAAAGCTTTGGTAGGATATGGGGTCCACAGAGATTACTGGATCATATAGTTAAAACAGATGGCATGATTTTTGGAGAAATTTAGTTGAGAAAGGAAAGGGAAAGGGAAAACAATAAGCAGAATTCAAGGGTTTCCTTTATATTCCTTTCAAATGGGAGAGAACTGAATTCATTTAAACTGATAAGAATGATTATTTTGATAATTTGAGAAAACTCAAAATAGTGGGAAATACTCAAGTGTTTTCAATTTCTAAAGCAACTGGGATAAATTTTAAGATCAGGTGTAGGAATTATCCTTGGGAAGTATGGGAAGCAATATATCAGCTGCAACAAGTTGACAGGGACAGGAGAGAGTTGGTGGTTCCATATTTTTAGTGTTAGGAGGAGGTGTGGTGTCTGTTGCTTCTGTTTTTTTCTCTAAACAGATAGGCCATCTGCTGAGACTGAGGGAAGGGCTAGGAAAAAGAAAGTTCAAGTACAGTTTTGGTAGAGGTTAATATTGTGGAGTGACCTTAGAGAACTAGGTAAATACTCAGATTTGAAAATACAGTGAGGAAGAGTTTGGAAACTCCACACAGCTAAGCTTATCACAGGTCTTCAGCAAACTCTGGATCCAATTATAAAGCAAACATTTGTGAGATCTTCTAGGTAAGGAAAGAAGAGATAACTTTCACCATCAGATTTTTACCAAAAGCAAGTCAAGGCAAAATGTTCTTATTTTCTTTGGCATTAATTATTTAGGCTTGTAGATAAGAGGAATGTTTTATTCTGGAAATTGATGAAATTCCACAGGTTGTCCTTGTGAACAAGGTATTAAACAGCGTGCAAAATTCCATGAAGAAATATCAACCACTAGTAAGGAAATTTCAGTTCACATATGACATCTAGACCTCAGAAAATACTATAGGACCAACTTAATAATGAAGCAGTCATTAAGCCTGGAAGCCTATTTCATATAGAGCAGCCTTGCACACATGTCAGACACATAACCATAAGCACGCATGGTTTAACATTCAAGTTCTTTCTGCTTATACTGGTCAAGTTCTCATTGAATGGTATGTATTTATTTTGTTTTGTTTTTTTTTCTTCTTTTAATAAACATGGCCATAAAATCCTAATCAGTGATCTAATACGTAGCAATTTTAACAATTTTTTGAGTACAAAGATACTGACCAAATAGTATCCCACAAGAAGTTAAAAAAAATCCTCTCTGGCAATTTACTTTATAAAACTACAACAAGTCATAACATTCCCAATTTTATATATAAAACACACACACACACACACACACAGCATGAGTCTTGGTTGACTTCTAGCCAGAGCACTCCAGGGCCCTGTACACTTACACGGTGTACAGAGAAGTCTTGGCCTCCTGAAAAGTCACTGTCAATTTAAAGGAAACAGAAGATCAAGTAACTTGTACTAGAATTGTATTCTGACAAGTTGCCTTTAAAATATCTGCTTATGCCAGGCGCAGTTGTGCACGCCTATAATCCCAGTGGCTCTGGAGTCTGAGGCAGGAGGATTGCAAGTTAAAAGCCAGCCTCAGCAAAAGCAAAGCACTAAGCAACTCAGTGAGACTCTGTCTCTAAATAAAATAAAATTAGGGCTGGGGATGTGGCTCAGTGATTGAGTACCCTTGAGTTCAATCCCTGATACCCAGTAAAATAAAATGAAATATCTGTTTACTTCTGAAGTGTAAAATATTAAAAACAAAAGGAAAACAAAATCTCTTCTTTTTGTCCTAATTTTTTCCCCAAGGTGATTTAAAAATTGATTTATTGTGAATATATACAATTAAATACTTTCAGTGACTAATTATTTCAATCTTTGAAATAGTGTCATTGCCATTTCATATTACAAGAAAGTAATTGCTATTTTGCTTGCTGCCCAATTAACTGAACAACAACAACAAAAAAAACAAGAAACAAGAAAATAAATATCATATGAAATAAAACTTTCAGTATATAAATACAACTCCAAAGAGTCTTCCTTGTAAAGTTCTATTAATTAATAGCTCCCCATTCCGTGCCATTATCAGTTGTAAACAATGGGTTTTCATTACTTCCCATAGAAAATGGATAGGAAATGATGCAATACAGAAATATGGTGAATAGAATAGAAGTGTTTTATAAGAGTAAAAAGTTCCCAAAATCCCACAAGTGGTGGTTAGCAATAAAATATATTATTAATATTTCATTTCTTTCTTCTTTTGTGCCTTGAAATCTTGTTTTCTTTTTAAAGGAGGAAGAAGAGGGAAAGGCCACTGAAGAAGACACTGTGGTGAATCCTGGTAGAGACAGTGCCACAAACCAAATAAGGAAAAAGGAACCCCAAACTTCCACCACGACACACTATAATCACATAGGGACCAAGTACAATGAGGCCAAGACCAACCGAGCTCCAACAAGAGGAAGCGAATTTTCTAGAAAGGGTGATATTCCCAAGATGTCTTTATATTCCACTTCCCAACCAGTTGCTGAATTAGCCACAGAAAAAGATGTTTCCATGATTCCTCAAACTGTGACTGAACTGCCACTGCGTACTGTGGAAGGTACTTTGACCTCTTTCAATGATAGCTCTGAGACTGTCCTTAGATTTCCACAGATAAACTTGTCTGGGACTGCAGAATCTTTAAATGCAATTTCTATAACAGATTTTCAAGAGGTGTCTACTGATATCAGTGAAGAAGACAGTTTATTGACCAGTTTTAAGCTTGATACTGGAGCAGATGATTCTTCAGGCTCCAGTCCTGCAACCTCTGCTCTGCCCTTCGCCTCTGAGAGCATATCCCAGGGGGACATATTTTCTTCAGAAAGCCCAGAGGCAATCACATACGATGGCTTTAAGCCAGAAACTGTGAGAAATGTTTCAGAAGATCCAGCTTCATCAGGTTCAGAAGATTCACTAAAGGATCCTTCCATTGATGGAAGTGTGTGGTTTCCTAGCTCCACAGATGTGTCAGCACAGCCTGATGTTGGATCGGGTAGAGAGAGCTTCCTCCAGACTAATTACACTGAGATACATATTGATGAAACTAAAAAGACAACTGAGTCCTTTTCTCCAGGCCCTGTGGTGTCACAGGGTCCCTTGGTCACAGATATAGAAATGCCACATTATTCTACCTTTGCCTACCTTCCGACTGAGGTAACCCCTCATGCTTTCACACCATCCTCTGGACAACAACATTCGGTCTCCACCATCAATGTTGTACACTCGCAGACAACTCAGCCGGTATACAATGGTGAGACACCTCTTCAACCTTCCTACAGTAGTGAAGTCTTTCCTCTAGTCACCCCTTTGTTGCTTGACAATCAGATCCTCAACACTACCCCTGCTGCTTCAAGTAGTGATTCGGCCTTGCATGCTACGCCTGTATTCCCCAGTGTTGATGTGTCATTTGAATCCATCCTGTCTTCCTATGACGGTGCACCTTTGCTTCCATTTTCCTCTGCTTCCTTCAGTAGTGAATTGTTTCGCCATCTGCATACAGTCTCTCAGATCCTTCCACAAGTTACTTCAGCTGCTGAGAGTGATAAGGTGCCCTTGCATGCTTCTGTGCCAGTGGCTGGTGGTGATGTGTTGTTAGAACCCAGCCTTGCTCAATATTCTGATGTGCTGTCACATCAGACCACTACTCATGCTGCTTCGGAGACATCCGGTGTCCTTTATAAAACGCTTATGTTTTCTCAAGTCGAACCATCCAGCAGTGATGTCATGGTGCATGCACATTCTTCAGGGCCTGAACCTTCCTATGCCTTATCTAATAATGGGGGCTCCCAACACGTCTTCACTGTTTCTTACAGTTCTGCAATACCTGTGCATGATTCTGTTGACGTATCTTATCAGGGTTCCTTACTTAGGAGTCCTAGCCGTATATCAATGCCTAAGTCTTCATTAGTGACCCCAACTGTGTCATTACTGCAGTCCACTCATGTCCTCTCTGGTGATGGGGAATGGTCTGGAGCCTCTTCTGATAGTGAATTTCTTTTACCTGACACAGATGGGCTGACAGCCTTTAACATTTCTTCACCTGTTTCTGTAGCTCAATTTACATATACAACATCTGTGTTTGGTGATGATAATAAGCTGCTTTCTAAAAATGAAATAATGTATGGAAATGAGACTGAACTGCCAATTTCTTCTTTCAGTGAGATGGCTTACCATTCTGAAAGCACAGTCATGCCCAACATGTATGATAATGTCAATAAGTTGAATGTGCCTTTACAAGAAACCTCTCTTCCCATTTCTAGCACAAAAGGCATACTTCCAGAGTCTCTTGGTTATACTGCCACTAAGGTTTTTGATCATGAGATTAGTCAAGTTCCAGAAAATAACTTTCCAGTTCAACCTACACATACTGTATCTCCAGCATTTGGTGACACATCACTTAAACCTGTGTTTAGTGCAAACTCAGAGCCAGCATCCTCTGACCCTGCTTCTAGTGAAATGTTATCTCCTTCAACCCAGCTTTTATTCTCTGAGGCCTCATCTCCTTTTCATACTGAAGTATTGCTGCAACCTTCCTTTCAGGCTTCTGATGTTGACACCTTGCTTAAAACTGCTCTTCCAGCTGTGCCTAGTGATCCAATATTGGTTGAAACCTCCAAGGTTGATAAAGTTAGTTCTGCAATATTGCATCTCAAGGCAACAAATTCTGCTTCAAGTGAAAGCGTGCTGCACTCTACATCTGTACCAGGTTTTGATGTATCACCACCGCCTTCTAGTATGCACTCTGCTTCACTTCAAGGTTTAACTATTTCTTATACAAATGAGAAATATTTTGAACCATTTTTTCCTAAAAGCAAAAGTTCCCAGCAAGAGGTACCTTCTTTGCACAGTAATGATCAGTTATTCCAAACTGCTAATTTGGAGATTAACCAAGCCTTTCTTCCAAAAGGAAAGCATGCATTTGCAACCCCTGTTTTATCAATTGATGACCCACCACATACACTTATAAATAAGCTTATATTTTCTGATGAAGTCTTCACCTCCACCAAAAGTTCTATTACTGATGAGGTATTTGCTGGTACTCCAACACTTGTTTCTGATACACTTGTCTCTACTCATCATTCTGTTCCTTTAGGAAATGGGTACATTTCTGTTACAGCCATTTCTCCCAACAGAGATGGTTCTATGACCACAGCGAAGCTGCTGCTTCCTTCTAAAGCTCCTTCTAAGCTGACCCATAATGCCAGATCTGATGCTGATTTAGTGGGTGGTGGTGAAGATGGTGATGTTGATTATGATGATGATGATTATGATGACAGAGATAGTGATGGCTTGTCCCTGAATAAGTGTATGTCATGCTTGTCCTATAGAGAATCCCAGGAAAAGGTAATGAATGACTCAGACTCCCAGGATAACAGTCTTGTGGATCAAAATAATCCAATCTCACATTCATTCTCTGAGAATTCTGAAGAAGAAAATAAAGTCACAGGTGTAACCTCAGACAGTCAAACAGGTGTGGACAGAAGTCCTGATAAATCACCACCAACCCATGAGCTAATCCACAAGCACAATGATGGAAAAGAGGATGTGGACATTCAGACTGGTAGTGCCCTGCTTCCTCTCAGCCCAGAATCTAAAGGATGGGCCGTTTTGACAAGTGATGAAGAGAGCGGCTCAGGGCAAGGGGCCTCAGATAGCCTTAATGATAATGAGACATCCACAGATTTCAGTTTTCCAGATGTTAATGAAAGAGATGCTGATGGGGTCCTGGAAGCAGGCGACTCAGAAATAACCCCTGGATCCCCATGGTCCTCAACACCATCTGCTACTGGTGGACACTCAGAAGTGTTCAACAGTTCAGAGGCAGGTTAGTTATGACCAAGAGGACAGACAAAGGTGTGGTGATTTTATTGCTCTAAAAGTAAAGTAGAAAAAGCATGGGAAAATAGATATTTGGTAAAACAGCAGATCAAAACCTCAACAAGTCAATTTATAGGTTTTAAAGTATGGTTTTATTCATTATTTCAAATGAATATTCAACATATTTTGATCCTTACTTTTCTCCAAAATACATAAAGCAGTTTTTCTGTATTGTCAATATTTAAGAAGAATGCTACAGATGCCTATTATGTATGGGAGGAATTATGTGTGGATAATACATTTTTAATATATTACTTTCAGAACAAGATCAAAATGTGCTATTTTGAGATATTTTAATTTTTATATTTGTGTTCTAAAATAATTTGTACACTAGGTCTACTGAATTATACTATTTAGTAATAGCATGATATAAACACCTTCCAGTGATGTGCCCCATGTAAAGCAATTAGAGAAATTGCACATCAGTATCAACTTGGGGACCTTTAAGAAGAAATGCTCTTAAGTTTTGAAAGCTAACAGTGAAGATAAAAAATAATAATAATAATTCCTTTCAACTTGCCTTTGACTCCCTTAATGTTGCCTAAATGCCTAAAGAGGGCAGTGTAAACCAACAAAATGCATTTTACTTTGGGCTTGCTGTTATATAACTTTCAAAGTTAAATAATAGATATTAATATGCGTAGTATGTATAGGTATTGTATGACAAGATATAAAACACTAGAACATTTTCTGGAGAGATGCATTTCATTTGTTAATGTATTTTATGCAAATTGGTTTATTGGCCAGATGTTCCTTAGAGCAGATGACTTGCTGCATATATAATACAGATGTCTGCTTTAAATGCCAATGGGAAGGAAAGCAAGGTTCAGTTCCTTAAGTGCATTAAATACTAGATAATTTCATTGAATTGATGATAAGAATTTTATAATTTTCATTTATTGAATGATAAGGTATTTTTAAATTAACAGTGAAAATATTTAAATCTCTAGTTAAAGATAGGCTAATTTAATAGTCTGCATTCTTATTGCATCAAAGCAAATATTTATAATCCAGCATATGAATCAAGCTCATTATGATATTTTTCCTCTTCATTATTTTTATCCTTTGAATTAGTGTACTTTTCTTTCAGTGCAGCACCAGTTAAAAGTTTGTATGTTTTGATAGAAGTTTTTCTGTATTCTGACTTGATACCTATTTAACATTGCATTTCAGTTTAAACACTTAAACTAACATGTGAGTATGAATAATGAGTCCACAGGTTACTATATTCATAAGTGTTGTCATATGTGTATGTGTGTGTGTGTGTATATATATATATATATATATATATATATATATATATATATATGAATTGTTATTTGTTCTCAATTATAGTACTTGTTCTTTGAATTCTTATTAGATTTATTTTAAAGGGTAATATTAGGAATCTATCAACTTTTTATTACTAGGTATTGACATAGATGTGTTCTTGCTATATTATACTACCATAAAAAGACTCTGTATGTGTATATATGTGTGTGTTACACCTAGAATTAGTGACTTAAGTAACAATTTGCTATTCAATCAATTAGTTAGATGTATTTAATTATTAAGAATATGGTTCCCCACTAATGAGGAAAAAAATATAAATATAACATCCAGGATCATCAAATAATGTAATTAATGAAAATATTTAAATCTCTAGTTAAAGATAGGCTAATTTAATATTCAAACAAGAAAAAAATAAGATCAAACAAGACTAGGGGCAATTATTTCTTGTTTTTAAAGCTATATCTGTAAAAAAAAAAAATCACCATCTACTTCATATGTCCCTTAATCTGAGACTTAAAATTCATGGTGTATTTCTAAGAAATAGAATAATTTTCAAGATCTATTGCTCAAAACAATACAAATAAGTTAAATATTATTATCTGGTATTTTATAAATGAGTAAACAGAGACCCAAATACTAGATTAGTTATTACAGTTTATACAAAGACTAAATACAAAAGTTAGCCTAAAAATCTGTATTATTAGTTTCTATCTCTTAGAAACTGTATACTTCCATTATTGAGAGCAATAATTTATATATATGACACTTAACTTTTAATACCAAAATTATAATGCTGTATTCTCATAACATTTTGAAATATTAATCTTAGTTCTTTATTTCCTAATTGCCTACAGTACATAATTATCATTTAGGGAATTCATATACACTACTTATCCTCATCAAAGTGTATATATGTATTAGTTTCAACTAAATGAAAATTAAATCAATACAAAAGGTTGTTCCTCATTTCAGTATATAAAGTAACTAGTTGATTTTCTGTACTTTCATGTGGTATGCCATCTTGCATAAAGCATCTAGATTGTGTAATATATAATTACAATAGCATTATCATGCTAACTCCTCAGTAAAAGAACTTAAGGTCAGTTTTCCCAGAGAATTTATGAGAAAAGTCTATATAAAAGACTACATATGTGTGCATGTGTGTATATAATGCTTGCATATAAATTTTATGTATATTTGTTGTATATTAAATACTTTGTGTGTTATGTATATTCCATATATATCAAATATGGCAAGACATATCTCATAGATATGTGTTCATATACATCTACTATAAACCAGACATGTATATATATATATATATATATATATATATATATCCATATACATATTGTTATGCATATTTTTGGTAATCAAAGACCTGTGGGATTATATAAGCTCACATTGTACATACATGAATCTACATTATTGGTTCTCAATTTTTATCATGGATAAAATCACCTTGAGGACTTGTCAAAACACAATTTTTTTTTATCTTTACCCACAGAGTTTCTGATTCATAAGATTTGGTGTGGTTTGGGGAGAGCACAAAATTTTCATTTGTAACAAGTTACAGGTCACATTGATGCTGCTACTCTCAGGATCCTAAGTTAGGAATGACTGGTACAGACAATACAATTAACCACATATGTGATTACCAGGTACCAAGGACCTTGCTATGTAGATTATTTATTACCCAAAGACTTACTTTCCGTTTAGGTAACAATAGTTACAATAGGAAAAAAATGTAAAGATGACCATGTATGAAACAAGGTGCTCTTTTAATTTGATAAGGAAATTTTTACTGTATTCATCTGTTTATTTAAATGTTCAGATGAGTCTCCACAGAATGCATAATGGCCAGAGTCTGTGGTTGGCCTAATAAAAACTGAGGCTTTGGCTTTTCTTATGAGAATTATGAGAACATTAACTATAGCACAGGGTTTGTTGGACTTACAGTATTTTTCCTTTTTGTACAGCTTTATGATATTTAGTCTCATATTGGAATTCCACTTTTTTCCTAACAGATGCATTTAAAATTATAAGAGCAGTCATTTGGGGAAATACAGTTGTCATTTATGTTCCTCTGATGCATTTCCTGTCTGAGTGGATTATATTTACAGCCCTTTCTGCCATCATTCTTAATTACAGAAGAACATCATTATGTTCAATTTTAAGTTCTCTGTAGTTAGAACATATTTTAATGCCATGTACGTGCATTTATATCAATCTAAAATTTCTTACTCTTAAATATTTGAGATCAAATAAATTCCCTCGGTCTTGGGTAGATTTGGTATAAAACATCAAATGTGCCAACTGTGTAGGAAGGCTTTAAACTTTGACAGGGAACATAGTTTTAGTTCTTCCAAAAGTAGAAAAGATAAGGGCTCTTAATTTGTAGTAACATCAACACACCATGTTGGGACAACCCTCCCAGCTTCCCACACAGCAGAGAGGAAGGATTGCCACTAACACTCACAGTTCTGAAGTCTTTTAAAGACTTCAGACTTGGAAGGATATATCAGTTGCAATGATTTTTCAAAGTGATATTTCAGTAATGGTTCCTGACTGGTCACAAAACTAATCATTTGCCACATTTTGAAATTAACCCAAGGAATGTGTTCAGATTTTTTTCAGGATTTACACTTGTATATTTGAAATGAAATCTCTTAGATATATGTATCCATTCAATTCTCATGCAACAAATAGTATTTCATTTTGATAGATGAAAACTGCAGATAAGAAAGACATTAAAAATAGCATTTTTACAATTAATAGAGTTTGCTGCATTGAAAGATGATCTCAGTGTATAAAGTATTCTATCCTAAGAGGTTTTTCTTCATGAAATATTAATTGCTCCAATTATTTGCATAATTACAGGGTTAAATAATTCCATTAAAATTAATTTTAGAAAATCATATATGAAGAGTCAGTAAATATCTTTGTTTTCCTGTTCATTTTTTTTTAAAACTGGGAGGTTTTCTCATTTCCATACTTATGCTTTCCTGTGAGCAAGCTTTTCTAAGCAGCATTAGGTGTACTTCTTGCTATGGAATCCCCCCTCCCTGGTGCCAATCGCTGCTGGGTTTTTGTCATTTTTCAGTTCTAATATCCCACCTTACTCTTTTTTTAACTTTGTTTTACTTAAATTGTCATTTAATTGTAGACACTCTTTACATCAAAGAGTCCCAATTTTAAGGTAAGTAACAGCAATGAAGGCTGCAGTTAATCCATTGAAAAGTGTTGTGACTGATCCTTCATCTTAAATGTCAACTCTCTTGATTTTCTCTGACTACAGAGGCCAGTAATAGTAGCCATGAGTCTCGTATTGGTCTAGCTGAGGGGTTGGAGTCTGAGAAGAAGGCGGTTATGCCCCTCGTGATCGTGTCTGCCCTGACTTTCATCTGTCTAGTGGCTCTTGTGGGTATTTTCATCTACTGGAGGTAAGTTGAGTGTCTTTTGTGGAAAATTTCATTCATAAAGCTGAGATTTTGCCTGTATTTCATCTGAAATGTCTTCAAAGCATATTCGAGAGAGCTGCCATTAATTTATTCAGGTAGCTATGAATAAGGGGAATTTGTGAATCCACAGACACAGTAATTAAAGGGTGGACAGTTCTATGTACTCAAACTTATAAAGGTAAAATGGAGGAACTTTGACTTCAGTTAATATTTATTATGGTATTTTGATGGTTGCACTTTCATACTAACCTAATTAAAATTCAGACATTACTACAGCATTTAACATAAACCTTTTTACCAGATGTTGTAATCTAAAATTTTTTATTTAAGAAAACATAATTTGGGGATGTGGTAAAATTATTTTTAATAACAGTTTGTACAAGATACACATCAACTGCATACTAATGAAAATGATAACCTGTGCACAAAGGTAAAAGTCAAGCAATTAAAATACAAATACAAATAGGGAGTAAAGTTCATGAATTTATTTATGAATGGGGCTTTAAACTTATTCATAACTTGCTTTGAGGGTAAAATATAGCTTCACTCTTATCAATAACTCATTAAAATCTTTAAGAGACAGGGATAATTGCACCCATCATAAGTTTTCCATCCTGCAGCAAGCAGAACACAGAGCTCATTAGTGAATTTCCTAGGGACATGATGTAAGTCAGTAGAACTGTTGGAAGACAAGGACTTTTCAAGATACAAGCATTCATATATATCTATAAACCAGAAAAGGCCTTGCTTAGTAGTTTATATTCCTGTTTTAAAAGAGAACTGTTCAGAAAATCTATAATTAATTCCTTTTTGTTTAGCAGGATCATTTTATAAATTCATATCACCACTTTTTATGTGTTATCCCAAAACATATTCTCTCAGTAATTCCAAAATATTCCTTGTACTTGACTATTTCCCATGCTGTACTAACTGTATTAACTACTATTGGAAAGTGTAAAAAATGAATGAGAGTCACCAACTTTTAAGAAAATTGTGCTTCTTGAGAAAAAGAACTCTCTATGAAAAATTTATAAAACATTACACAAAATTTCAACAAGTGAAACCCAATGCTGAGTGGTCAGAGAACAAGGGATCTTGAGAGGCCAGAATGGGCAGGATAAATGTAAAATAAAATGTAGAGCTGCAACCAGATAGGATTCAGGAAGTAGAGGAGAAGGGCATTCCAGGCAGGGGTACAGCAGTCTTGAGGACCAGGAAGTGGGGAAAAGCTGGATATGGCAAAATCAGTGAAGCTTAAAACATAGTTTTAAGTCATAGTTTAGTCATTGGTTGTCTAAAGCAGGATACTTTCATGACCCAATGTATTTCCTATCTGACTTCTTTTACAGAACACATTAGAATTTGGACAATGGAAACCAGATCATATTTTGTTAACTCATGGGTTAGGAGTCCATTTAACCCATAGGAGATGTAAACAAAGATGGTTTCTTAAATCTGCCCCAGTGATTCCTATAATTGAGTGTCTTATTTTACAGAATATTCTATACACCACAGAGAGCTTCAAAAATTGTACACAACCCATAAATGTTTGTTCAGCAAGCATTCATCTGATTGTCTTCCCACTTTTCACTGGGCTTGTTGACCAAATTTCTTACCACATTTTGATATTATGTTTATTCAGATTGCTGGGTTTTATCTAACCTGATTTTCTCTGCCAAATCTTTTTTTTTAATTAATGTAAAGTGATGTCAGATTATAAATAAGATGGAAAATAAACCAAATTTGTTTCATGTTAAATAGTGCTAATGTGAAGTTCCAAAAAAGACGTCAGGTGGTTTATAGTTAAAAGACTTCAGTAATTAGAATGAGTCTCTTGATCCACATTAATATTTAAAGTGTATTTTGTGTGATTTGAAAATCAGTGTCTAATTTGATATGATTTGGTATTTCATGGAAAATTAAAATCTGAAGTCTTTCTGATCTTCTTTTAGTAATGGGTCTGCATGATGGTGAGGAAAAGATAAAATTGATCGTTGAAAATATACAAACTTGAATCTCACCAAATAGTCGTTTCTCTTTTTCTCACTAATAGCACTTTACGTGCCTTAAGAAGAGAATATAATAGTTTAAAAGGTGAGAACTTTTTGTGGTTTAGGTGTATATTTTTCTCTATCAATTGCTCTGACAAATTTATCACTCTTTGCCTATCCATCTGAAAATTTGTTGAATATTGTTAAATATCTCTCTTACTCAATTTCTTAAAATTAATTCACTATAAAGTGTAATTTTTTTCAGTAATTATACACTGGAGCTAGTGTTGAATCACAATAGTTCATTCTCCAAGATTTGTTTGAATTACTCAAATTCTCGTGTAGATTCGGTTGTAATTAATGCAAGATAGAAACATTTAGACTTTTGTGGAAACTGCATTCTGTGGAAAGGTTACAAATCCAATGACATATAAATAACAGTATGAGAGTAATAGTCCTTACAAATTTTTCCAATTCACATCTTCAAACACCTTTTAAAAACAGCTTCAGTGAGATAAAACTAATATATCACAAACTCCATCTGTTTAAAATGTACAATTCAATGATTTTAATCCATTTTATTATTTCCTTCATGGTATTTCTGCATGTGCTTATTGGATATTTATATGCTTCCTTAAGAGATATTTGTTCAAATACTCTTCTATTTTTAATTGGGTTATTTATCTTTTTATTATTGAATTGTGAATAATTTTATATATTTTAGATACAAGTCTTTTATAAGTTATGTGATTTGCAATTATTTTCTCATTATGTAGATGGTTTTCTAACCTTCCTAATTATATCTTTTAAAGTACCAAAATTTTAATTTCGATGAAAGCCAATTCATCCTTTTTTCTGTCACTGCTCATATTTTTGGTATCATATCTAAGAAGGTATCACCTCAAATAAAGCCATAAAGATTTATTTCTATAATTTCTCCTAAGAATTCTTTTTTTTTTCTGATACTGGGGATTATTGAACCCAAAGGGTACTTAACTACTAAGCCACATCCCAGCCCTTTTTTATATTTTATTTAGAGACAGGGTCTTGCTGAGTTGCCTAGACCTCCTGCCTCCGTCTCCCAAACCACTGGGATTACAGGCATGTGCCACTACGCCCAACTCTCTTAAGAATTTTACAGAAGAAGAACTCACATTTCCTAATTTCAAAGCTTATTGCAAAATGACAGCACATCAGCAGAGCCTGGTACTGGAACAGGAATAGACAAATAGATCAATGGAGTAGGATTTAGAGTTCAGAAATAAACTCTTAAATTTGTGGTCAATGGATTTTAGACAAGGTTCCTAAGATCTTTTACCATTTGTTTAAAGAACAATTGGATATCCACATACAAAAATCACGTTAGACCTTTGTCTTACGTCATACAAAAAAAAATTGAACTGAAACAGGATCGTATTCTTAAGAGTAAAAGCTAAAACCATAGAATTCTTAGAAAATATGTAAACATTTTTCTAACCTGATTGTTTAGAAGAAAATTATCTCAAAATGGCAAAAGAAATCTTCTCTTTCCTCTAGCTAATCTAACTTAAGGAGTTACCCTGTGTTTTTTATGAACTTTGAGAGGAAGCACATTATAGCAGAAAGACAGAACAAGTTATAGGTGATAAAATCTTCCTTGAATTTGCTATATGGCCTTGGGCAAGTCACTTACCCACCTATGATTTAGTTCCCTCTTTCTGCCATCTGGCCTCCCTAGGTCACCATTAAATTTGCAATAAGACCTTCTCTAAGGGTTCTGTGAATGAATGCAGCATCCTAAACATTGTTTCATATTTGTGTAAGAATCCTGAGAAAAGGAATAATAATTACACATTTCCAGCTATTAATTCTAAATACTGTGATGAAAAGGTGTAAATTAAATAATCGGATTCCCATTGATTGATAGGACCTGCATCTACAAGTTGAAAACAGTCATCACTTTTTCCATCATGGCTGAGTGATAATTAGCAGGAGACACAGTTATCAACACTTAGCACATAGACGTGAAGACATTCACTGCACATTCAGAACAGATGGACTATAGATACTGTCTTGTCATATGTTAAATAATATGCCTTCAAAGTACTTTCCAGATGTTTTAAGGTATAATTTACATGAGCCAAACCATAAGCTTCTAAGAGGCAAAATAACTTCAACAGGGAAGGTTTTCAAATAGTTCTTTTTAAATAAAAAAGAAAAGGGCAGATTTTGAGAGATTTTAAAGAGTTAGAACCTAGAAAATTCCAAAGTTGTATTCAGCAAAATGGCACATTATCAAAAACAGAAAAAAGAACTTTCCATGTATGCAGTTGTTTGGGCTGGGAGAGTGGAAAGAAAAGCAATATTAATTCACTCTTGATCTTAAATTAAATTTTGGATCCTTGACGGTATCTACTCACTCAAATGGAAATCTCCTGGTGCCATACTGACTTTTAAGTAGACTGTCATTTCCCATATAAGACTACACTGTAAAGTATGTATTGCTTGGTAAGCAATATACAGATGACCTTCATCCATAAGTTAGCCTATATGATTTTAATTTTTTCACTAATAAATATTTTTGGTGTAATATATAAGGTTCTTTGGAGAAATTAATGCCAAGTAATATTACTAGACTTACTTCTAAAACCACCAAAGATTTAATCCCATAGTGAAAACCAAATAGAGTTGGTATTTATCCAGTTACTAAGATGAGCATTAACAACATGTTAAGCCTCAATGCTAATATGTTAATTTACTTTTTTGTATTTTATCAGATGTTGCCCTTCTTCCTATTCTCTCAGAGTTATTGGCACATCCTCTGTTCATTGGTCTTACCATCTCTCCATCCATCCATCCTTCTCTACCTATAAATTTCATCTTTCCCTCTCAAATGTTTTGACATTTCAAGTTATTTCACCTGAGGCTCAGGTAGGCAAGAGATTCCAGGATGTAGTTGAACAACATATGGTTGATGAGACTTATTTGATACTAAAAATGCATAAAATTGAACTCTTGGCACAGTAGTAAGAAATGAGTTTGCATGGAATCAAGAGACAGCCCTATCTTTGAGAAAATTTTAGTAAGGATATAGATATAAAACAAGTATATTAGAAAATAACTATCCTAACTACCAATTAAGAAAAAAAAAATATTTAAAATAATGTAGAATAATGTCCTGGAAATTAAGATCACTTTTGGATTGATTTTGTATATTTTTCAGAACAGTCTTTATGTAGGTGAGGGTGAAGTTGGGCTGGGAGGAGTAGGAAGAACATTTATATGAGATAGGTTAGAAAGAGAATCTGCTTAATGAGAGACTGTTCCACATAGAAAATGTCTCTGAGCAGTCATGAAAGATGATATTGTTTGCCTGGCATATTGGTGAGTGAGCCATTTGGTCAGAAAAATCATGTTTTAAGCAAGATAGACACTGAGTTAGAAGAAAACAAGACAGGTTCCATAATTTACCCTGCATCTGTGTTATTGGAGTACAAACTTCAAAGAGAAAAGCCAAAGATGGTGAGGATCACTGATAAGTAGGATTTTAGTATTGAAAATCTTGAATTCTACAATCTCTAAAAATCTGTTAAATACAGATCTAGAGGCAAGGGATAAAAGTAGCAGGGACTCAGATATCAACAGAAAGAGACCTAATAGGGGGAAAGAAGGCCTACTCTCGGTGTACGATTTGGAAGAGCTTAGAAAGGAATGAGTTTCAGTAAGTAGAAGACTATCTAGCAACTAATGGCTCATTTTAAAAAGTTAGCTGTTGTTATGGAAGCAATTCAAATTGGACCTTAACTGTAAATTAGGGAAGCTGTTGAAGAGATTTTCATATCAACTGTGAATTGCACTAAATATTTTAATGCATCTTATCACTTTAAGATTCTGGTTTTGTTTTTGTTTGTTTTCTCACCTCCTGGCTAACTATATTTAAGAGCTATCAAAGGGATTTTAATTCTCTGATCTTAAAATCATGCCCCAAGTTCAGTATTTCCATGATGATGTGTCAGAACATGGTAACCCTGGTTGCACAGATAAGCCAAACTTCTTCTGTCGTTTCTGCTCCAGTCTGGTTTCATTTCTGCTCATTTGGGCTGTCATTGGAGAGTTTCTTCCTCATGAGACTCATGGTTCATATCTCACCCCTTCCTCTTCAGTCTACCATACTCTCTGCTTTCCTTTTATACCACCTGCTCTCTTTGGAAGATATTCTTGTGTTCTCTCAATCTATGTCCTTCCCTCAGATTTGATTATCAAAGCCTTATACTATTCCAGCAGAGGACTGATTTTTTTGCTATGGAAATCATTGCTTTGGGACTTTTTTTTTTTTTTTTGCTTGGGACATTAAGGTCACAAACTATATGATTGTACTGCTTATTTGCTACCTGTAGTGTTTCATTGAATGAAGAAATACTTTTTGGCATCTATAACATGACAGCACTGAGGACTAACACAGCAACAATTAAGATAAACTATCACGTTTGTGGCTTACTTTCTAATGTGAGAAACCAAATATAAATATGCAAAACAAATGAATACATTAATAATGGTACAAAGGGGTCCCCATTTATGACTGTGGACTTTTTTATCGTGATGGTACAAAAGCAATTCACATTCAGTTAGAAACTGTACTTCAGAATTCAAATCTCATTTTTATTGCTTTGTTGTTGTTGTTGTTGTTCTTGTTGGCTAGTTATTCACAATGCAACACTCTCTTGAGAAGCTGGACAGTGCCACAACTGGGACAGCCACAGTGGCACAGCCACAGCTCCCAGTTAGCCATACACACATAAATAAGGTACTCTACAGTGTACTATATGCTGCTAAGCTATGATGTTTGGTGGTTAGGTGTGTTAAACACATTTTTGACTTATGGTATTTTCAACTCACAATGAGTTTATCAGGACCTTACCCCAATGTAAGTAGAGGAACATCTGTATTTAAGATAAAATTAAGCAAACCAAAGGGCAAAAGATAGTGGCTTTGAGGGATGGGCTGACACCTTTAGCTAGCATGATCAGGAGCTTCCAAAGGAAATAACATTTGGGAGAGTGCAAAAATGATGGGAAGGAGACAGGTAGGCAGAGGAGCAGCAAGAGCCAACACTCTTGAGTTGAAGCAGATGGGGCTTCTTTGAGGAAGAAAGAGAGGACCAGTGTGAGCTGTGTGAGGGAGTAATGGGAGGTGAAGCTACTGAGGTTGGTGAAGTCTAGGTTATGAAAAGCCATACATCCCTTGCTAAAATAATTGAACATTGTTCCAATTGCAGTGGAAGCTATTCAATAATTTTATCCAGGGAACTAATTTACTGAAAAAATATTGAGGTTCATGTGTGTCACCACATAAGAACAAATGTTTTCTTAAAGCTCATCAGGATATATTAGCTTAAAGATTTTCTTTTAAATAGAATGTTTTTAAAATACCTTTTTTTTTATTTTTATGGGGTGCTGAGGATCAAACCCAGTACCTCACACAAGTGAGGCAAGCACTCTATCGCTGAACTACAACCCCCAACCCCATAGCTTAAAGATTTTAAAATGGAAAGTGAACTTGTAATCTCAGATACTCTGGAGGCTGAGATAGAAGGATCTCAAATTCAAGGCCAGCCTGGATACTTAGTGAGACTCTGTCTCAAAATTTAATAGAAGATTGCAGATGTGACCCAGTGGTAGAGTGTTTTTATAGCATAATAGAGGCCTAGAATTTAATGCTCAATTCCATTAAATAAATAAACAAACAAGAAACTGAGCCAGGCATGGTGGCATACCCCTATACTCCCAGCTGCTTGGCAGACTGAGTTCCAGGCTAGCCTGATAGCAAGACATCCTTTAAAATTTAAAAAAAAAAAATTCTGGCTTTATCTAAAATGGAAAGTGAGATTGACATTGCATTTATACTCAAACAGATAGTTATTTAAAGTTAATCATTCATGAGTAACATTTCAAATAAATAAAAAAAATCAGATTGGAGTGTCGTTGACATTTTAATTAGCTAAATTTCTTAAATGAAGAATGGTTCATATTACTTTATACCAACTGCTGCTGCAGTTGGTTCTTTGCTTTTCTGAATAGTTCATACTGTGTTCTTACCAGATGTTACTCTTCTTATCTGAATGAAAATAGATTTGGGTGATGTTGTAGGTCATCCTTATTATTGATTCCAAGGTTATTCATTCTCAAAACCCTCATCAAGAATAGCATCTAGCAGAAATAAAATCACCTTTGTTTTCATCTTTGTGCTCATTCTTTCCTCACTTAAGTTCTGCCATTTCTGCATTCTCATACAGTATAGAGTTGCCTTCTTTTGTCATCAAACATCACCTTACCCTATGCAGTTTCATTTCTACATGATCATGGATTGCTATCTGTTGCTAGCAGCTGAATATCCTCAGAAGGACGTGGTCACTTTGTTGAAGAAGATAGATTTGGACATTCTTCTCTACTCTGGTCCTTTCCAGAGTGAGACACTTTGGGTTCTAGCAATAGTGGGATACATAGTTTGTAGAGCATTGATGTTTCCTATATTAGCAAAGTACTATTTGGTTCCTGCTACCCTTCAAACGCCTTTTCTGCTCTCAGCATGTCCGTTAGCTGCTTGCTCTTCTGAGTCTGATATAGATAAAACTAAGATAAATTTGGATATTTGTACTAAATTCTTTAATATTCTGTGGTTTGTTTTTTTGTTTTTGAAAACATATATAGACCCAGCGATTGCTCTTCTGGGCATATGTCTACTTTTGTTTTCATCTGGATATTTCCATAATAATTTTCAAGAAGCTCAGAAATAGTCTTGTTATCTGTGCAGCTAGTAGTATAAATTGCTTTCTTATCTTTTCAGAAAATGCTTCCAGACTGCACACTTTTATTTAGAGGACAGTACTTCCCCTCGAGTAATATCTACACCTCCAACACCTATCTTTCCAATTTCAGGTAATGGCTTTAGGTGTGACCATGAGTAGCCACTAGGTGCTGAATGAAAAGCACAGTGTTGGAAGATTTGCTTTCATTGGCATGCTTTGCCAATAGCTTTAATGTAGATTAGTTATTACTTGTGTTCCCCAGAATATTTACTATATCATGTATCATGATTTATAACCTGTTTTATTCATTTTAAACATTCTTAACCATACAGATAGAAGAAAATATTTTTTAAGTATTGTAATGTGATATATTAAAAACAAGCATTTATAGCAATAAGATATTAGTTAAAAATAATGCTGTCACTCATTTTCATTACTTTTATGGAAACCTCAGTAAGAAAGGTCAGACTAAGTCAGTGCAGTAAATGTGGATAGGAGGAAATAACAAAAATAAGGCTGAAACGTAGCTCCTTTCTGATCACTTGTCTGTATGAGAAAATACCTGTTAACTACATAGAAAAAAATTATAAAATGGTGGTTGTAGTGGTAGAAAAAAAGCCAAAAACCCAAAAAAAGCATAATATATACTATATATACATATATACTGATATATATATACATATACACATACAGATATATATATATACACATATGTATACACACACACACATATTATATATATATATATATATATATTTGCTTGAGACACTTACATTTTTTTCTCAATGTTGAACAGTTGAATATTTGGGAAGTTACTAAATATCTTCACCAGAATTTACCTGGAAAACAGTATTCAAAATTACCCAGGTCCCTTTTGATTAAGATGTCCCTTAAACCCAGAGTTCACATGGTAAGACCTTGGCCACTTATTTAACACTTTATAACATCCCAGAATGAAATGGGGTAATTAAAGAAAAACAAGTTCTGTGCAAGTATGTAACTATGAAGATGTACTGGAGGGTGAAGGATGAGATAGGGACAAAGAAGTCCCTACACCAAGGATACAGAAGGAAAAATTTGTGAATGTGATCATTTTAGAGGAGTTACTTTTTAAACAGTCTGATGCTCCCTGAATTATTGCTAAGGCCCAAATTCTTCCTTATATTATCTTTTGAAATCTTGTGACTTAAAAAAGCAGAAATATTTTCTACTTATATATATATATATATATATATATATATATATATATATATTTGTTATGTAGAGTATACACTATTTATGTTCTTATATGTTTTTGCTTCATAAGCATAGGTCTTAAAAGGGTTTCTGGTTTTCCTTTTTTTTAACTCTGAGTCTTCAACCACCACTATTTTATTTCTGTTTTTCTAGTTTCATACTAAAATACTATATATTTATTTTAGATAGCACAATTTTTCATTAATATTTTAGAATTCAGGTTTCAGTTAGACTGACAGCTTTCAGTTATCAGTTATATTCACTTCCTTCACTATCAAATGTATCTCTTCTACATACCTCATCAGCATGAGGTATGCAAATTAACTCTAATATTATCCAAAGTCCAACAGATTTCATTATTAACAAGTAAAATGCAACATTTTAAAATCAGGACCTTGTAGAGGAAATCCAAGATCTCCATTCTGAATGTCAGAAGAGGAGTGGTCAAGGGAGTGTCCTCATTCCACGTACTCAGCTCTCAGGATTCACTCTTTGTCACCTGAATATTCACTTTTCAGGTGAAATCAGAAAGCTAAAAGATATGTAGCTCTCACTTGCTTTCAGGCCAATTAATAAAAAAAATTACAAATATACCTGACTAATGATAAAAACTAGTTTGCTTGTGAAACGTGGGCTGCGCAGGAAATATCAATGGATTTGAAGGACATTCACTGGAACTAATGATTTAGGTGTGACAAATTATTTCTGTTTTCTTGTCTAATTATAAAAGCTACTTCCAGGCAAAATCCTTCTGTAGGTGTGAAGGTGGAATTGCACCTTTGTCTAGTGTTTCTTAAGCCTGATGGGATAATTCAGTTTTAGTATTCAAGTCCACTTATCTAACAGAGAGAACAGATGGATTCTAATTTTTTTTTAAATCAACAAATTCTTGGTAACTGAAGCTTAAAAATATTAGATGGCCTAAATGCTGAACATCTGTTAATGTAAATAACTGTTTCTTGTGAAATGTGTTTGATGTTTCCTTGTCAGAGAAATTATTTGTGATATTGCATACAGTGAACTAGTAATGTTTAATCTCAGAAAGTCTGTCCAGATAAAGAGAAAAGGAAAAAAAAAAACGGACAGTTAAAATAATTTAGCCCCTTCGCAATTAATTAACAGATCCAATGACTTTGTTTACATAGCATAATTTCAACTTACAGTTCTTAAAATTTTACAGATTAAAAGTCCCAAAGGTTTTTGACATTATCCTTAATGAATATTTTCTCACATAAACATATTTTTATGGAGAGAAGGAAAAAAGTTTTCAAATTTAATCATCTGACTATATAATTGTATAGTTTTATGAAACTGAAATTGCATTATACTAAAATTGGAAATATAGTTATTTTGTGAATCTTTTTTCACAGAATTTACATATAATCCCCAACCATGTTAAACATAATTTTCCATAAAGAGAGGGAGTGCACTGATAAGAAGTGAAGCTTAGGTGCTATTTATATATTAACAGTGAAAATAAATTGTTTTCTCTTTCAAGTATGTATAGAAGATATTTCTGATCAAATCAGATTTCTAAAATGCAAGTTATGATTGATGATAAATATACATAAAATTGGAAATTTTTGCTTTAGATTTATTTGTGATTATAAGAATAATTTAATTTTAAAGTTCTTTCAGAAGGCACTTCATTAATGAGAGACACATTCACTTCTGAATTATCCTAACATTGTTTTTTTTATTATTATTATTATTCATTTAGATGATGTTGGAGCAATTCCAATAAAGCACTTTCCAAAGCATGTTGCAGATTTACATGCAAGTAGTGGGTTTACTGAAGAATTTGAGGTATGATTTTAATATTTCTGTTTTGAGTAATATAGAAAATAGTAAATTTAAAAGATTCAGCAGTAAGCTATTTCTTGACCTGAAGACACTGAAACTATTTTCACTTCTGGGGAAAATATTAGTTCCATAGTTACTTACGTGTTTAGGAGATGTTTTGTAGTTACCATATAATTTAGAAAATTGATTTTCCATTTAAAAGCCAATTTGTACTAGTGGAAGAATCAAAAACATTGCTAATTCTCTCCCATTAAGTACAGATCTTTAGTATTCCTTTTAAAATCTGCATTAGTAATACTGATTCTTGGGGCTGGGATTGTGGCTCAGTGGTAGAGCGCTCTGCCTAGCATGCGCGGGGCCCTGGGTTTGAGCCTCAGCACCACATAAAAAATAAATGAATGGAATAAAGGTATTGTGTCCAACTACAACTAAAAAAATAAAAATATAAAAAAATATTGATTCTTTTTGATTTTCTAAATTATATAAATTATACTAAACTACTAAACTTCATGATTTTTCAGCTAAACTTCATATAAATCCCTAATTGTAAGCATTACACCAATGCAAATGTAACTCTTATTATAAAAAGTAAAATCACATCTTCTCAAGAAAATATGCATTTCTAAAATATATTTGAGCCTTATAATCAGTGAAAACTCTTTCAGTGATATTCTATTAAATACTCCTATATAGAAAGGGTAGAGAAATTTATTATGACCAACTAAAATATCAATTTAGTAGATTTTCAAAATAGTGAGTCATTAGTACAAAGTTAACAATAACCACCACAAAAAAAATTGAAAGCAACCCTAGGTAAGCATGCTGAATATGTCATCGACTGGGTGCCTCCATATTCAAGCTTCACTCAGTTCTGGGAGTTATTATTCTTTCTCTTCATGTTATAATGAAATCAAACTCCATAGAAATTAAATAACAACCAATATGTAGCAATATGGGATTTCAAACCCAGGGCTGTAGTTTTAAATCTTATGCCCTTTCCAATATGCTTGTCATCAAGCAAGCAATCCTCATCCTCCCCTGAGCCACGCCCCCTAGGAAACACTCTAGTAAAACTGCCTTTGTGTCTTTCCCATGCCCTGCCCCCAACATGCTCTGTGGACCTTCCTCTTAGAAGGGCCTTGAGCTCTGATGTTATCACAGGATCTACTCTCCTCTCATCCCTGCTCTCCTATTTGCTCTGTGGGACTGTTTCCCAGGAGTCACATCAATTAAGACATTGTTAGAAGAGGAAAATGCTTTAAGTTAGAAAGCTTTAAGAAATCAAATGAGCCTGGCCCGAGGTACAGACCTTTAATCACATTGAGGAGAGGCAGAGGCAGGAGGATTGTAAATTCAAAATCAGCTTCAGCAGTTTAGCCAGGCCCTAAGCAACTTAGCAAGACCCTGTCTTAAAATAAGAAATAAAAAGTGATGGGGATGTATCTCAGTGGTTAAGAACTCCTGGGTTCAATTCCCCCCTCACCTCCACCAAACCAAAAAAAAAAAAAAAAAAAAAAAAAAAAAAAAAAAGAAAGAAAGAAAGAAATAGAAATGAAGTGATATACTACAAAGAGTTATGTATTTAAACCATCAATTTGTTTTCTTACCATAAACCAGAGATTATTGGTGGTACAGTGTTAACTCAGTGTTAACTAAGCTAACTGCACTGTTAACTGATAGAAATTATTGGGCTAACATTCAATAAAATTATTATAACAGCAGGAAAAATATGTGAAAGATAAGTCTAATCTTCCAAATGTTTAAAAACAATCCTAACTAAATTACACAATTTATAATCTAAGTTGGTGACAGCATAAACAGAAAGGCAGATCAGTTTTTCACAACTATAAAGTCATTTTAAATATTATTAAGTGATTAATAATTAAATTAAGAAAATAACCTCATATTTTTACTTTAAAAGATTTGTTTTAATTTCATTGCTTTTAGCTTACAGTCTGATTTGACAAAACTTTTTAGTAACTTAATAATTTGTTTAATAACTAATGATTCTACACCTTTTAAGTGGTTTATATATTTAATTTTTTTAATCATTCAGGATAACTTGCTGCAAAAGAGATTTTAAAAACTAATTTGGAAAGATACTGGGCCATTTCCTAATGAATCAGATTCATTGTGGGGTCATATACTTTCTCAGAATTTATAAGGTTTTCATTTGTTATCTTAATACTAAATAACTATAAATTCTAAACAAATGTATTTAGATAGGAAACATCTCTGAAAAGCTCTTTAATTCATTAAATAAAAATTAGCAGAAATAGTTTTTATGTACCCAGCGAATTTTAAATATAGAGGAGATATGCTAATTAAAAATATCAGAAATAATGATATATAAATTTTGTTTCAAAATGTCATAGTATTACAAACCACCTAATAGGAAGTTATTTACTGTTTAAAACAACTCAAGCCACAAAAAGAAAAAAAAAAGTATCACAAATTCAGAGTTTCAAATAGAGCTATGGTAGTAATATAAATTTTATTTGTTTATTAGCAAATCCGATCACTCTCACAAAATGGGTCATGGAGTATGTGGTAGTTCTCATCTGCATTTAAAAAAATTCATACTACACCAATGTTCCCTTTTAAAAATGCTATTTTTTTTCCTTCACATAATTTTAAGGTTCTAAATTGTTAGACATTTTGATTTGCATGTTGCTGTTTAAAACATTTTGTTTTGTTACTATGTGACGAATGTATTTATTGCATGATCATAGTTTTCCATTGTAAACCTAATATGAACACTTTTTTTTCTCATTTGTCGTGTGCTGTGGAATTTGATTTCTTTACTTATTTGGCATTCATTCCCTCATTAGACACTGAAAGAGTTTTACCAGGTAAGGCATTATTTCACTGCATTTTCTTTTAGCCAAGAAATAGTTGTAACATGTAAATAAATAAATAAATAAATAAAAATTTTTCGGATAGATTTTTTTGTTTTGTGTCCCTTATTTTATTTTAAGACACTTTGTTGGAAAGAATATGTGTTGAAATGGTTTACATACGATTTTTTACAGGAAGTGCAGAGCTGTACTGCTGACTTAGGTATCACAGCAGACAGTTCCAACCACCCAGACAACAAACACAAGAACCGCTACATCAATATCGTTGCCTGTAAGTACATCCTTGACTCGGCTGACCTCGCCATCAACACTGCTGTGCTCTCCGTGTGCCGAAGCCATCAGAGGGCAGATCAGTGTGGCTGCTTTGGGACCTTTGTTTTTGGGGAATAAGAGTTATGTTTAATAATACATAGACTTCTTTCTATACTTCAACTTAAATTCATCCTGCAATTAATGACATCTGCTTCTTTTATACTGAACACATTCAAATTTTAATTTGGTCCTTTCTTCAGATCCTGTGGGCTGTATGTCTCTTTCTTGTGGTTTCTGCCATTATTTATACTCCCTGGTCCTATTTTCATTTGGATACATTCACTTTTATGTGAACTTACTAAACAAATCACACATCACACTCTCTTTACACTTTTTTTTTTTTTACTCCTACCTTAATTTATTTCCTCCCTGTCTTCCTGGGGTCTTGTAAAGGATTGATTAGATTCCCCCTTTTGACTCCTTCCTTCCTCTTTCTTAGTTGTTCTCTCTGCTTAGTAAGCAAGTCTGTGATGTTTTTTCATTAATGATTGTACTAATTTTTTCCTATGAAATTACCACTTTTTTCATCTTCTTATAAAATTTCTTTTCTACATTTGTTCATTCTTATTTTGCTTTATACCTCTCTCCTTCTTTTGAATTTCATATTTATTATCCCTCCTCCGTAGCTTCAATGAGCACTATATTCCCAGCTGGGCCATTTGAATTCTGTTTCCACTCTAGCTCTGGAATCCTTATAGGGCTGCACCCGCCTCCTCTTATTATTGTGTTTTCTCTTAAATAGTGTGCATAGGCACTACCTTCATTTCCACAGGTTTACACCAACTTTTATTTTTAGTAGAGAACTCTCCTGCATGTTTGTCTTCTTCAACTAAAACAACTCTCCTGACTGCACATAAAACTTGGTTGCTTCTCAGGGTAAAATTGTTAGACTTCCCTCTGTGAGCTATATAGAAAATACCCACCAGGTAACTAAGAGGAACAGAGATGAACATTGGTTGAACACCTATTGTTTGCTTGGCAATATAAATATATTATTTCATTTAATCCCTTAAACAACCTGGAAAGGTAAGTAATAACAATTCAGTTTTAGAGATGAAAAAAAAAACCAAACTCAAAATTCTAAAAATATTGGAACCAATACCAAAGTATAGCTTGTCATCTAGATTCATCTTTCCATTGCTGGGCATCTATTTTCACATAAGCTCTCTACCACTGTGAACTGTTACTGTCGGTACTGTACTTTTTGTAGTAATGTACTTTGTTATGGTTTGATCTGTATTTACTTCTTATTTCGTAGACACTACTAAGTTTCCTTCTGTAACATTTTCCTTTCCTAATAAATATCTCCTGCACACCCCACAGAACTGAAGTTAATCCCACACTCAACATTTCAACATGTGTGTATTACCATAGTTATGCTGTGTTTCACTTCATGGTTTTTACCCCTTTTCAAATGGCAGGGTTGGATCCACTTCTTCTGTCCCTAGTCAACTGTTCTGTCTCCTTTCATAGAAGTCCTCTTTGCAACTCTTCCTTGAAAGAGCTTTTGTGGTCACCCTTCACAGGCCCTCCCTGGGATCCCTCCGCTTCCTTCACTACTGACCCTTCCTCCCTCAGCCTCCTGTTCCGAGGCCTCTGCTGCCATCATTCCTTGGCTTTCTGAGGTTTCCATTACTCTTTTTTCTCCTCAAGTGGCCCTCTACTGTTCACAGCCCCTGTGTCATTTATCTTAGATGCCAACTTCAAGTTCCAACCTCTGTGACAACTTTTATTATCAATCCACAGCAAAGCAGTTTCTCCCTCGAATCCCCCTTGGTAGCGCCCCTCTTTCCCAACACCTGTTTGTTGCCTCCTGGTATGTCCTGGGCTTACTCCATTAGACATTTCTTAAAAGCAGAGATTTCTGTTTGTCTTTGTTATCTTTGTCATTTCAGTATCCTCCCAAAGCCTATTAAAATGAATTAATTTTTTGTGCTGATTTTGTGTGAAATAAATTGTGACACATATGTAAATGGCCTTTATTCTGATGAGGAGTCCATACTTGAGTGAAATTATTCTCTTTTTTTATTCCAGATGATCATAGCAGGGTTAAGCTTGCACAGCTTGCTGAAAAAGATGGAAAACTGACTGATTACATCAATGCCAATTATGTTGATGTAAGCATGTATGATTTGAAACATTATGAAAATTTATACCTTAAATTTATTATACCATAATGTAACACATGTACCAGTGTGTAATACATGTTATTTGATATATAATAAAAATTACAAATAATCTATAAATAACTTGAAGAGATCCTGTAACAAAGGATTTCAGATTGAAAAACTCTATTATAATTGACTTATCTTTGGGGAAAGGAGGGAATTCAGGCCAAGAATGTACATTCAAGGTAGACTGTGTATACTCAAGAGAGGTTTATAACTCCTCAAGTGTGAGGGACAAGATTAGTGCTTATTTTGAATTTCCCATAACTCCTGGCATACTATAGTAGATGGTCAAGAAATCCTAGCTGAAAAAAAAAATCCCATGGTAGTACTGACTAATAAGCAAACACATGGTTATCAAACCAGTTATCAGCCTGTATCATTTTGGGTACTCTTCAGTTTCATTGAACTAACCGGTACTTTTCAGAGACTATAGACCATTCACTAGATAACTCAGTACCTCATCTCTAAATCAGGGATGGTGCTTTCATTTTGCATAGATAAAGGACTAGGTTAATGTTTGCTAAGTATTTTGCTCAATGATGGGTGCTTGGCCACAGATAGCTATTAATGATTAGCCCTGCCCAGCACTGCCAAGAAGAGGAAGGAGGTCACAACTCAAGCTTTCTTAACTTTGTAGACAAATGAGGCCCATTTTGTGAAATACATCTCAAAGAGCACAATTTAAGACTAGCTTTTTTTCTTCTGTACTGGAGATTAAACCCAGTTCCTCCCTCATGCTAGGTAAGCACTCTAACACTGAGCTATTTCCCCAACCCTATTTTATTTTATTTTCATACAGGGTATCACTAAATTGTTCAGCCTGGCCTCAACAGGCCCAGCTAAGAACCATATTCTAGTCATTATCAGACTTGGGTTAAGTGCCCCTGGAGTAAAGATGCAGGGAATTAAGTTTGTGCCGAAGTAAAAAGGATTTATAGAAATTAGAGTCCAGAAAGAATTACTATCCTTGGTAGTATTATCAACTTTCTTTCTCTAGTTTTGCAAATATATTTATTTATTTTTTCATGGTTTTCTGTTAGAGAAAAAGGGTACTGACCTTAATGACTTAAGTGTTCTGCAGTTTAAAATAGCATGCAATTCAGATAGTAAGAAATACTAATCCTTTGTTTCTTCAGGGCTACAACAGACCAAAGGCTTACATAGCTGCCCAAGGGCCACTGAAATCCACAGCTGAAGACTTCTGGAGAATGATATGGGAGCATAATGTAGAAGTGATTGTCATGATAACAAACCTTGTGGAGAAAGGAAGGGTAAGTGGATCATCTATGATGTCATCTCCCAGAGATTTAAATTTGTTTTAGCAGATTCAGCATTAGAAAGCAGCAAAAGTTATGAAAGCTAATCAGGATTCCCTCTAACAAGTATAACAGCTAAAGGAAAACTTAGCATTATAGGTCAACACTGTGAACCAAGCCATCTGCTTCTTTTTAAAATTTTTACTGGTGCACATATTATATAGGATGTTGATTTTCTTTGTGATTTATTTATATATACATAAAATGTAATTTGATTAATTAATTAACTATTTTTTTAAAGAGAGAGAGAGAAAATTTTTTAATATTTATTTTTTAATTCTCAGCAGACACAACATCTTTGTTTGTATGTGGTGCTGAGGATCGAACCCGGGCCGTACGCATGCCAGGCGAGCGCGCTACCGCTTGAGCCACATCCCCAGCCCAAAATTTGATTAATTTAATTCCCATAATATAGATAAAGAATTCAAAAACTCATCATTAAAATAACAAATAGCAAATAAAAAAAGAGACACGTCTCAAAATAAGAAGTACAAGTGCCTATCTGCTTCTTAAAAGCATTCTTCATACTGTGATAAATAGTAATGATGACCCATTGAAAAGCAACAAATAGTAAAATCGATTTTAATTCACAGGACCTGAGCTTGAGTGAAGGCCCTGTAATAACTCAGTACCTCTGGCCTCACTCTCCTTATATGAAAGGGGTCAATTGGACTAGATCATCTGAACACTCTTTCCTTTCTATGAGTCTTTGCCTGTTCACCTCTACAACTAATTTGCAATCACTTAGAAAGGAAAGACAACATTTAGATGAATAAGAGAGCCATTCCTGTTGCTGTCTCCAACCTCTACTTATTTCAGGTGTGACTTTCATGTTGAACATTGGAAATGTAGAAATGTGAAGTAGCATCTTCATTTTTCTCTGTTGCAGAGAAAATGTGACCAGTACTGGCCTACTGAGGGTAGTGAGGAATACGGGAACTTTCTGGTTAATCAGAAGAATGTTCAAGTACTTGCTTATTACACTGTGAGAAATTTTACTCTAAGAAACACAAAGATAAAAAAGGTGAGTCAACAAACGATGGCCAAACCTTTTCCAAAAGATGAATGGGTAAAGAAAATGTGGTGTGTATATGTATATAAGAACAATAAATTACTGTTCAGCTTCAAAAAAGAACGGAATCCTGTAATTTGTGACAACTTAGATGAAGTGACATAGCCAGGCACAGAAAAACAAATAATACGTGATCTTGCTTATATGTGGAGTCTAAGAAGTCAACTGGGGAGAAGTTGGTCCTAGGATAAGAATTTCAGTTAGTGTTAGTTAATTTCAGTTAGTCACCTTTTCGACACTGTGACCAAAATGCCTGAAAAGAGTAACTTAGGAGAAGAAGGTTTATTTTGGACCATGGTTTCAGGGGTTCACTCCATTACTCAGCAGATTCCATTACTCTGGGCTCAAGGTGAGAAAGAACATCATGGCAGAAGGGCATGGTGGAGGAACACAGCTCCACTGATGTTAGTCAGAAAGCAGAGAGAGAAGAATGGGTCCACGGGGAAGATGAAACCTTCCAGATCATGCCCCCAGTGACCTCCTCCAGCCATGCCCCACCTGCCTAAAGTTATCACCTAATTAGTCCATTCAAAGTAGGATGGACTGATTAGGTTACAGCTTTCAAAATCCAGTCATTCCCCCTGTGAATGTTCCTATGTTAACACAGGAGCTTTCAGGAGATGCCTGATATCCAAACCATAATAGGAGGAATAAGTTCAAAAGATCTGTTGAATAATATAGTGATTATAAGTGATGACGATGTATTATATACTTAAAAATTACTATAGAAGATTTAAAGTATTCTCACCAAAAAGCATATGTGGTTATGCTATGTTAATTAGCTTTTTAGCTATTTCACAATGTATATATAGTTCAAAACATGTTTACATTGTGTAACATAAATTAATACAATTTTTATTCATCAATTGCAAATAATTTTAAAAACAAGACAAATGATAGGTATGTCATCAATTATATAAATCATTCAGTTCTTCTTAAATAAATGAGTGATTAACCAAGAAAGGGTTAATACACACACATATACATACATACACATAAATATATGTGTGTGTGTATATGTGTGTGTGTGTGTGTGTGTGTGTGTATATATATATATATATATATATATATAGCAATCAAAGTTCTTATCACAGCTACACTTCAATCCCAATGGCTTCTTTCAAGTACCTAAATGTCAGCTCTGGCTTTAAAGCCAGACTGGTTATGGTGCCTATGGTTGTAGGTGATATGATACATAAACCAAAATTCTTGACCCATGTGCCTCTTCATAGGATAGCCCTGACAGAATCACAACATCTAGCTAAAAAGAGTGGCAATTGAAATAAACAAAGAGAAAAAATAGTGTATTTGGGGGGATTCTCAAGGATATCAGGTCCAACAGGATGAATGGGCATACAGATGGATGGATAGACAGATCAATAGATCCCTGAATTTTTTTAACGATTGACTCAATTGTCTTGGAGAATTACCAATTCTGAAATCTGTAGGGAATGTTGGTAGCCTGTAAATTTAAGTAGGAGTTGATGTTGTGATTTAGGATTGAAATTCATCAAGGCATCATTTAGGCAGGATTTCTGTGTTGCAGTATTTAGAGAGAATCCTTTCCTCTTCAGGAAACTTGTCTTTGCTCCTAAGGTATTAGTCTTTGGATAAGTCCCACCCACATTATAGAGGGTGATATACTATACTCGAGTTTACAGATTGAGATGTTAATCACATCTAAAAAGATACCTTCACAACATCATCTATTGTGATTAGTGTTTGACCCAGCAGCTGACTACCATAGCCTAGCCAAGTGGGCACATGCAACTGACCATCACAAATGGCAGTGCGCTCTTTTTTGCTTCATTATAAAAACCAGTGTCAGGCTGTGACTCCTGAATTGATATTTAAGAATTGTGCATGTGTGCATGCATTTCTGTGTGCGTGTTATTGTCATTAGCTGTCCAAACTTTTCCAGGGCTCCCAGAAAGGAAGACCCAGTGGGCGCGTGATCACACAATATCACTACACTCAGTGGCCTGACATGGGGGTACCAGAGTACTCGTTGCCAGTGCTGACCTTCGTGAGAAAGGCAGCCCATGCCAAGCGCCATGCTGTGGGGCCTGTTGTGGTACACTGCAGGTGAGTCTCAGAAGTGTGCTTCTGAAGTTACAGAATTGCTTATGATAACAAAAAGGAAATTGATGGGACAAAATTTTGCCAAAACCATAATGATTTCATGAAATGAGAGGAATGAAATTATATGCCCATTTTCATAAGTACAGATCACTAGGAAATGCTAATGCTGAGACTTGGAATTTGATTGCTGAGCATTTCAGAACACCATGTATTTTTTAAGATGTCTATTATTTGATTTGATTGCCGGATTGGAATTTATTAACTGTGTGAGGCAGGCAGAACATTTTTGTTGTTAAATATTTCTTATAACACCACAGGATAAAAAATGATTAAGGTGCATGTCCTATTCCTAAGAGTGATTCTGTTGTAGAATTGTCATGCCAGGTTTATATTACAGAATCCAATGCACTCAGACTCTGAGGAACTTGACAAAATAACTTGAATATATTGGTCAACAATTTAGACCAAAATCCCTTTCTCTTTTTACTAAGTTCTTTCTAACATATATCTAACATATGAATGTATTAACAATTTATCATTGTCCAAGAACTTGGGTTTCCAAGATTGGGCTGATAAATAGCAAGACTAACATTACAAAGGAAAAGAAAAAAAGATAGATGCTTTCATTTAATATTTCTCAGTTAAAATAACAGCAGGTAATATTCTCAGAATGCTGACTGTACTGAGTTTTATGTTCACAAAAATCAAGCTCATTCCTACAAGCAGTATTTTGCCAAAACCAGTACCTGGGTTTTTGCAGAAGCAAGTGTTTCCTTTGGTATACAGTTTATCTGACACAGTCTAATTACCTATCTCAGGAGCTATTCTCAGACAAAGTTTCTGAGACTGATCTTGAGGATTTTTTTTTTAAATCTCTTCACCTGAGGATACTCTTAGGAAAACCAGAAAACATAGGAAAAATAGCTCTGAAGGTCAGGAATTGTTTCTTAACAAATGGAGAAGGCCCAGGCTATTGTGCAAAGCAGGTGCTAATTTTCCACTCCAGCACTTCCTACGTGTTGGAACATTTGAAAAGAATCCCTGTCTATGAATTCTGTCTCCCCGATAGAGGCTTTGAAGAAGTTGATGGATAATGGTCCTTTAGAAATGACTGGAGTTATGCTTTATCCTCACGATCTCACTGAAATGATATTTCAGCTGAAAGCTCCATCAAATTCTTTTTCCCATGAATGCAGAAACCTTTGTAAACATGGCTGCCTGACAATACAGACCCAAGGACCTTTGCTTTTCAGAATTTAGAAAAGTTAATGCTTTTCTCAGATTAAATGTCTGTTTGCTATGCTCTGATACATGCTATTTTCAATGTATAATCTATAATGAATAATAAATAATACTGTTGATTTTTTAAAAGTCTGACACAGAAATAGGGTGTTTTGCAGTTTCATCTACAACAACAAATTTCAAAAGCGAACTTTTCAAATTTGTTGCTTAAATTACTGTGCTTAACCTTAAAATGTTTACAAGATTAAGTTATTAAATTTATCATGTGGCTTATTTGCTTGGGGAAAGAAAGTATTCTAATCAATCTGTTTTCAATAATGTTTTACATTGACCTATTTCTTTCAGTGCTGGTGTTGGAAGAACAGGCACATATATTGTGCTAGATAGTATGTTGCAACAGATTCAGCATGAGGGAACTGTCAACGTATTTGGCTTCTTAAAACACATTCGTTCACAAAGAAATTATTTGGTGCAAACTGAGGTATGGTTTAAAAATATATCTTTATTTGCTTAAGGTATGGAAAGGTCATTAAAACATAGATGTGTTCATCTCCTAAGGTGGTCATAGTAAACTATGCAGATTGGGTGGCTTAAACAACAGAAATGTATTAGCTCACACTTCCAGAGACTTGAAGTCTGGAAACAAGGTGTTGGCAGAGCAGTGGTCCTTCAGAAGCATGTGGGAGGATCCCTTCCTGCCTCTTCCAGCTTCTGATGGCCTTGGAACTTTCTTGGTATCACTCCAATCCCTGCCTCAGACTTTACGTGGTATCATCCCTCTGTGTCCAGAGTTCCTTCTTCTCATAATGAAACCAGTCACCATGCTATTCCAGTCAACCTCATCTTAACTAATTACATCTGCAATGATCCTGTGCACAGAGAAGGCCACATTCTGAGGTACTAGGAGTTAGAGCATTGATGTATCTTTTGAGAGACACAGTTCAATCCACATTACCAGGTAACAACAGATATGTTACAGATGGGTCATTTAAGTTTTGTCTGTTTTGTGACCAATTGAAGAATATCTTTAGGATGACACTAGTAACAAAGGAATCAGTGGAACAATCAATACCCATCCCACTATCAAAATCCTCAAATTATTCATACATATATCAAGCAAATGGATTCATGTTCTGTTTAAAAAGCATGAATGACACTCAAGCTTTTTTTTAGTTCCACGTAATTTGATCATATATAACACAGGCCAGAGTCTGCATATCTGCATTTTATTCTCGCAGTTTCTAAATAAAAATAAATTGAAATTGAAACCCAGGGATGTGAACTTGAAAAACAAAATCAGAAAACGAATGTCTAAGTGGGCTTCAAAACCAAATCAGACTCCCCTCAAGGAATGATGTTTGGGTCACAAAAGACCAGGGAACTTTCATACATGAAATATGAGAGAACTATTAAAACTGTAGTCAAAATCCAACTAAATTGTACATGGCGGGCTACAACGAGAGTTGGAGTGGTTAGAAAGGAAAAGGGCAAGTCCATCCAAAGTTTGTGAGTCAGGAAAGCCCTCCGGAAAGTATAAAATGTCTAGTTCCAAGGAGTCACAGAGGATATTGCTTTGCCTCTCCAAATCTTCCTCCTTTCTACTCACAAATGAAAATGTATGATATATAAAAAGCTAGGAACAGAATAGGTCATTTCTTCCTGAGTCACCTCCTCTTCTCTATCTGACTTCTTGCCATGTCAATCAACAATCTCTGTGGGATGTCCCCACTACCACCATTTTGTTAAACTCTTTTTGTCTGTCAATGGAGGATACCAGTTTCATACCTAGATACATATGAGAAAATCTGAAGTAATGTTTATATTGTCATTGTTTTGCCAGGAACAGTATGTCTTCATTCATGATACTCTGGTGGAGGCCATACTCAGTAAAGAAACAGAGGTGCCAGATAGTCACATTCACGCCTATGTTAATGCACTCCTCATTCCAGGACCAACCGGCAAAACAAAACTGGAGAAGCAATTCCAGGTGAGTTCCCTGGATGCCTCTTGGTTGTCACCACAGAATTGATTGTCTCCATATCTTCTCATTTTACTTGACTAAGGCTAAGAGGACAGGTTGAGGGTTTTGTTGGTGCAATAGCTTTGTGTTTGAATCATCTTGTTCTTTACAACAGATTATAGCACCACACAGTAAATTTCATGGAGAAACTTAATTCTGAGTGGCGAGAGGAAAAGTTCTCGGAAACCCTAGACTAACTTTTATAAATGCACACATGGTCTAGGGAAGGAGGGTATAGAGCCTAACAGAATGAACAGACAGAATTCATAATACAAAGCATATAAGTGCTCTTTTTGACTTGAAGGGGAAAAAAAAAACAGACCACTTTAACATGAGTGCTGTGGCTCAGGCTGTTCCTACTGCTCTTTGGAAAAGTCTGTGTCTCACTTCAAACCCTTGGAGTACAGAGCAGGCCACACCAGAACAATAGCTATTCAACCCCAGTTTCTCCCACTCCTAACTGGAGGCAGCTCACCAGAGAGAGGTCATGTTTTGTTTGATGCCATCCTCCCAGGACACTAGCTCTCTGGCTTTCAGAAATCAGTAAGCAGAGAAGTTGGAAAGCAGGTATTATCAGACCTGCAGCAGGGAATGGAGGATTTGCAGAATCATAATTTTTTGGAGTGAAGGTTGGTTGTTACTTTGTTCCACGCTATTTCTATACTATCCTCTGACTTCTCAGGATTCCTGGAGAAACAGGGTCAATTTCTGAAGAAAGAGTATATAAGAAGAATTGGGAAGACACTGAAAAAAACCCAGGAGAGTCAACAAATGTTGAGATTCTACTTTTTCTTCTCTCTTTTCCCCAGCCAGTAACAAAAAGTGTTAGCCACTATGAACTCCCTCAGGCCCTTTGCCTTCTCATCAATACCTTCTGTGCTCCTGGGGGTGTAAGAGGAAGACTGGGTTAGATGATAAACTTAGAACATCTTGTCAGGAACACAAATGCTTTGGTTAGCCAGAACTGAGTCATAAAGAAATGCTTTTGTTGAAAAAACAAAAAAAACAAACAAACAAAAAACACAAAACATGCAGTTTGGATTCCCAAAACAGACAATATAGAGATGTAAAACATTAAAATCAGCCTGTCAGGATGGCTTCTGCATAGATGAAGAGCCATCCTAACGGCCTAATTTTAATGTATGCCGCTTACTTTCAGCAGAATTCTCATTTAAATATGATTTAGCCCTACACAGCTACATAAAATAATTGATATGGTTTAAACAGAATAATCCAGTGTGAAAATAAAAAAATGTAAGGTCCAAAGAAAATGAGAGATAAAATTTGACTCCCTTTCCTGTTAGCAAGATAAATAGGGAAATATAAGTATGTATGTGTACTGTCCTATAGAAAATATTCATTCAAGTTTATTCAAAGAAAAATTTCCTTGAAACAATTATTATATCTATTTATTTGTTATGAGTATTAAAAATTAAACATCGTTGACTGCTAATTTACTATAGAAGCCCTTACATAAATGCACAATAAGAAACATGAAAGAGAGATTCATTGTTACAAAGCTTGAAATAGCTAAACATTGGAAATATCTCAAATGCTCTCGATGGGGACTAGATGAGGAGAATGTAGATTATTTGTGTATCACAGTATTAAATAGCAGTAGAAGCAATAAATAGAATTTAACTACCTACATATATATCCATGCACACCCACACGATGTAATTCGCCTCCCAACATCTGGTTAGATTTAAGTAAAGGAAACAGGGCACACATTGTAGAGGAAGCAACGAGGAAGATCCTCTTGAAGCTGAAAGGTGAACTAGTGAGGGTTCTCTGCTTCTTCTACCTCCCCTGGTGTAAAGTGCCAGGTTTAATTCAAGGAATAGTTGGGGAAAAAATCAATCCAGCATATTAAGTATCATGTTGTTCAGGTCATATGTTCATGCATGCTTGCTTATTTGGTGACTTTAAATGAAACAACCTGTACTTTCCCCTTACTCAGCTCCTGAGCCAATCAAATATACAGCAGAGTGACTATTCTACAGCCCTGAAACAATGCAATAGGGAAAAGAACAGAACTTCTTCTATTATCCCTGGTAAGTTATATTGAATCTGGGAAAATCAACTTTTTCACAATAAAAGTCTTATAACTAATTTGCCAATATTTGTATTCCTTGGGACAAGTGTCATTCACTCTGATTATATGTTAGACCTATTACTGTATTGTTGTAATTTTACCTATTGTGTAGCTGTTTTTTAAAAAGACTCACAAAATCTTCCTTTTATCTAAATGCAAAACATATTTTAATGTATAGCTTACGGATCACAGACACCCATCAGGGGAAATACATTTTGCACTTGGATGTTGAGGGAGGATGGTACAGTGCTGTGAGAATTTTTTTTTGTAATGAATTTTCTTCTGTTCCAGTGGAACGATCCAGGGTTGGCATTTCGTCCCTGAGTGGGGAAGGCACGGACTACATCAATGCCTCCTACATCATGGTAAGTCAGAGACATCCCTGGGGAGACTGTTAGCAGAATCAGCACCAGAGTGGGTTGGCAGCAGAAGGGGCAGCACCATTAGTAGGCATAAGTCAAGTCAAAGACTGCAGGGCACAGGCTGCTGCAGCAAATAGGAGTACCAGTGTTCCACACCTTCGTGTGCTGGGACTGAAGAACCCCAAGCAGCCTAGATGGGGATATTCAGGAACCCAAACTCACAATTCAGGTCTGATAAGTAGACATAAAACTCACACTTGCCCACCTAAGAGGCTCCATTTCATTCAGTGCAGAGCCCGTTGGCAGACCCGGGATGCACCTGCTTCAGCAAAGCCCAAGTTTATTGAAATTATCGCTCCAGATATATAGCACCATTCTAGCCCTGCACACAGGGCTTGTTTGGGGACCTGGATTTCTAAAGATGAAACATTTTCCTTCTGCATTTAGATACTCTGTGTGAGCGACAGGTGCTTGAGTAGATTGTTTTAGTTAGCTTTTTTGCTGCTGCAATCAAAAGACCTGATAAAAACAATTTTAGAAGCGGAAAGTTTATTTGGGGGCTGATGGTTTCAGAGGTCTCAGTCCATAGACAGTCGGCTCCATTCCTTGGGGATCCATGTGAAGCAGAGCATCATGGCTGAAGAGTGTGGTGGAGGAGAGCAGCTCAGGACATTACATCAGGAAGCAGAGAGAGAAACTCCACTCATCAGATACAACGTATTTACCCCAGAGGCACACGTCCCACCAAAATGACCTACCTCCTCTAGACACATCCTACCTGCCTTCACTTACCACTTAGTTAATTCTTATCAGGGGATTCATGTACTGATTTGGACAAGGCTCTTATAACCCAATTATTTCACCTCTAAACCCTCTAGTATTGTCTCACATATGAGCTTTTGCGGGGAACTTCATATCTAAGCCATAGCATAGATGTTGTGTGACCTTCAAACGGAGCTTGGCTTTAGACTAAAGGCCCCTAACTACCATTCCAAACATCTGTACTATTTATCCAACAAAAATATTATTGAAGAATATCCATGCAGGAAATATTTAGATGTGTGGTGAGGGGTCACCATCAGGGGGGTAGAGATGGGATCTGAAGGTACTCAGAGCAGGAGCCAGAAGAGCCCTGATTTTAACAAGTAATAGCATGGAAATTGTGATTAATCTAGGATACCAATTTCCAGGTTTCTGCAGCAAAATCCGATTCATGTTTTATAAAGGCAGCCAGGGTGAGTGGACATGGAAAGTGTCCTGTTGTAGGTGTACAATTTGGCATTCTTACACTGGAGTTTGTGGAAAATGATAATTATAAATTCTGCTATAGATTATTCTATCTAATGTAGGAACACATTCCACATGCCATTTTGGCAAGTCTGCTCCTAGAGGTGATAGGTAAACTAGACTACAGCTCTTAAACTTACCATGACACTTAACTTCTTATGCCTCCATTTAATCATCTATAAAATGGGGATCATAGTTCCTGTCTCATAATATTGTCCTAAAGAGTAAATTTCTTCAGAGGAAGAAAACTGTCTGTACTTAGCGTATAGGAAGTTCCCAGCAAGCATTGGCCATAATAACAACATATGCCAGGTCTCTTTTTACATTTTCTTTGGTTTTGTAGGGTTATTACCAGAGCAATGAATTCATCATCACCCAGCACCCTCTTCTCCATACCATCAAGGATTTCTGGAGAATGATATGGGATCATAATGCCCAGTTGGTGGTTATGATCCCTGATGGTCAAAACATGGTAAGTCCTTGAGTTCATATTTTAGTTCTTTCCTTACACGGAAAATAATAGTTCCCAATAGCCAGAAATCCACACCAACAAGCAAAGTAGTTTTATTTTTAACTAATAGACTAATATCATTGGAATCATACCTTCCCTTCTGTTGAACTTGCTTGGTTCTACATTCTCCTTTCTGTAAGGACACATTTAAATAAAAGTAGATAAAATTAACTTCAATATGTGTATTTGTGACACTACTTAAGAAAATTAGAATTGTAGCCATGAATGATGTCACTCTATATTCTTAGGAAATTCAGAGATTCCCTTAACTTAAGGAAGTCCTTAATTTTTTTTTAAAGATTCATTTGGAATAAAGTGATCTAGTATATGTAGGGCTTTTTAGTATCAGAAAATCAAAACACACCCATTCTTCTTTTTATGTGTTTAGACAACCCAGAAACTAAAACTAAATTAATATTTCATTTAGGCTTGCATATATACTTATTTAGCTCTTATTTATAAAGTTATCAAATGAAGTTAGAAAATTGCTAAGCTCTTAAAATTTACTTAAATCTCCCTAACTCACTTGTCAGTAATATAAGACATTAATAAGCTATTGGCAAAAATAACAAAGCAAAAATTGTGGTTCTTGAGTGTAATATTTTATTTCACACATAAATCTGATTTAAGACATTGGAAAGATTTCAGTAGTGACTTTCGCGATTCAAAGTAAAATTTGAACTGATTCAACCAATTAATTTTATTTTAGAACCTGAATTTTGAGACTTTATTTTACTAAAACCTACACTCTTCTTTGGTTTTTACTTTTCCAGGCAGAAGATGAATTTGTTTACTGGCCAAATAAAGATGAGCCTATAAATTGTGACAGCTTTAAGGTCACTCTTATGGCTGAAGAACACAAATGTCTGTCTAATGAGGAAAAACTTGTAATTCAAGATTTTATTCTAGAAGCTACACAGGTATGGACACAGTTACATGACAAATGTTTTCATTTACCTATGTTTTATAAACATATGCTGACTCAAGGATCTTTCTTAGAAATTAAAAGGCTTCTGAATTCTTATGATTTGAGATAATTTACTCAGATAATCAATATTCCATTTCTGAGAGCTTTCATTTTCAGAATCATTACAGAATCAAGCAATTAGTCATTACTAAACTATACAACTGTTGACTTTTATATGCATAAGAAATCAAAACTCTCCATTTTACTCCACTCTGTTGCTGAAAGAAATTTTGTTGAAGGTAATACAGTAATAAATTTTATTTGTTCTCATTTTTGTGCTTTAAGACAGACTCTTATCTTGTATTCTCCTAAGTAAAACAGGGAAAATGTTACCCATCCAAACTTAACTGTTCTGCCAGCATACAATGAATTGATAAGTTAAAAAAATGCTTTGAAAAAGTTCATTACAATAATCTAGGATTATTTTAATAAACTCTCAGTTATCTAGAAGACACTATTGCTATCAACAAGATAATATGTTGTTTTAATAAACTTTGCTTACATGGCATATATCTATTATTGGATTATTTGTCAATAATTACTTACATAGAGTTACAATGGAATACTAAAAGTTGATGAGATTTAGGCATGTGAGATTCAGAGTATCATCTCAGGAAAAAAAATCAGTCATTTTCTAAACAGTTTAAATGTTTTGTTTTACTCTAATTCTGAAACTGGTAAACCATATATGCTGTATGAGAAGTTTCCTGTTCTCTAAATATATGATGACCAAAATGCATATAATTAATGATACAGATGGATTAATAATGTGAACAGTATATCAGTGGAATAGTATCCTACTTGATTAAGGAAAACAAGAAAAACAATGTGTTGAGTCTAGGCCAGCTGATGAGCAATGGGGCTGTGGGAAAGTGACTTAAATTCCTTGATTGGAAAGTGAGAGGAAGCAACTCTTAATATCCTAAGCTACTTTCTACCTAGGATTGTACCCTCACCATGTTAGCAAAACCTTCAGGTCTGCCCTCTTTCATGCCTTCCTCCCATTTGTTCTCCCCAGTTAATATAAAAGCTTATTGCAAGAATAAAAATCATGAGATACCTTTATCTTGCCATTCCCAATTCCTGATCACTGATCGTGTCTAATGCCTAACTCAGCCTTGGGAAATCAGCAGCTTTTCTCCTAATATTATGTATAAAATAAACAAGAATACTCATGCATGAATGCCCCAATTTAGCACCCCATTGAACACCTCTCATCTGTAGAAGCCACCTGCTATCCACACCTTAATCACCCAGGAACCTGATCAAAGGATGGGCCACATTCTTAAAACAATGATTAAGAGAGAAGTAAAGACTGAGGTGGGTAGTTACATGACCCTCAGACATTTATAAGTGCCATCCACCAAATATCACAGCATTTGAGGTCAGTAGAGAGGCAAAAGTCTACACTGAATAGACCAGGATTTATTTCATGGTGTCCAGAAAGCTTGGATTCAAATACTGAACTCAAAAGCTAGAGATGTTATTTATCATGGTGGCGATTTTTCAAATGTGTTAGATATTGCATATTTAAAAGAACATTTTATGTATGCTCAAAGCATAAAAATGAAACAGAAAATTAACTGTGTGCCCACCACTGAGTTAAAGAGAAAGTACATGTCCTTGACCTTGGACATTTCTCACAGGCTCACATTACATTCTATAACCTCCCTTCAGAAGTGGTCTCTTCCTGAATTAGTTAATTGCCCTCTTGATTTCATTTATGCTTTCACCCTTTTTTGTTGTCTTCCTAGCACTATTTTGATTAGTTTTTTTTAAGCATTATGTAAGTTATATGTGTTTTTCAGAGATTTGTGACTTTTCCTCATTATAGCATTGCTGACATTTATCCATGTATTTGGGTATGACTCAAATTCACTTACTTCTGTTGTTAATATTCCAGTTTATAAAATTTTATATTTTTTCTGTTCTACATTTGGGCTGTTACTTGTCTGTTTGGAGTTGTTTTTGTTGTGTTTGGGGTTTTGCTATCATAAACAGGTCTAGTATGTGTATTTTTACACATATTTTATGCAACATTTTCTTTAGCCTATTCCTGGAAATTCCATTTTCTGGGTCAATGGATATGAGTATCTTCAACTTGTGTCAGCTTTACTAAGTAGTGGTTCTTCCCATCTGTCAGGAGTGTATGAATGATCTGATATTTCTCCATCCCCACCACTGCTTGTGGTGGGAATGAAATGGCATTGTAGAGTGGTGTGAGTTTGCATTTTTCTTGTTGCAAATGAAGTTGATTGTCTTTACACAAGTTTATTAGCCATTGAGATGTCATCTTAATGTGCTGTTCATAATTTTTGCTCATTTTTCTACTAGATTCTTTATCATTCAGTTATTTATTTGTTGAAGGTCTCTTGATATACTGATATTCTGGACACTAAATTTTTTCAGATATGTATGTTGCAAATACTTTATCCAAGTTTGCGATTAGATTTTTTGGGGGGAAGAGGGGGGCTTTTTCATGATCTTTTTTGGTAAATGAATTTTTAAGTTTAATCTACACAAATTTAATAATCCTTTTCTTTTCTAAAGAAGCCATAATTTGTGTTTAAAATCCCCCCTTACCTAAAATCCTAAAGATAATCTTCTGCATCATTTTGAAATATTTTATATTTCCACCTGGAATTGATTTTTTACATTACATTTCATGAAATGAAACAAGGATTCAGTTTCTTTATTTTGCATGTGGTAATTCTTGACCCTGGGTCACATATCCATTCAGTCCTAAATTGAGTTTCTATCTATGTATAGTCTTGTTTCTAGCATCTTTATTTCATTCCACTGGTCTCTTAGTTCCTCTGCCAAAATGATAGTGTCTTCATCCAGATAGCACATAATAACTTACAATATCTGATGAGCTAATTCTCCATCCTCTTCTTCTTCTTGGTAATATTTTGACTGTCTTGGCACTTTTTCACTTGCCATACAAAATTTAGGTTCTGGTACTTGACTTTAAATGTAGCATTTAATTCAGTACACTTGAGGAAACCTAGGGCAGAGGCTTAAGGGATTTAATCAAGTTACATGTCTGTTTAGACTCTTGAGCAAAAAATAGAACTGGGACTGGAATTGAACCTGTCTCTCTGCCCTCCTCACAAGCCTTTTCCCACTGTCTTGCACAAGTCTCCTCCTTTCCTTAGGGAAGTCTGAGTATTGCTGGTGTTTTCAGAGGTCTGTGGTATTTTCCAAACAAATTTTAGCACTGAAGATTTCTTTTTTAACTTTAAATTGAGCAGCACAGATAACATCTTTGGTACATATTTCCATGGTTTGTCAACATTGGCATGGCATCAATAGTCTTATTTTTAAAATAAAAAAAAAACTTACTAAATCTGTACACAGTAAATGTGGCACCACAATTGTTTCTTCCTTCCTAGGTAAGGGATGTGCTGCAGCTGTTGCTGCTCACTCATGCATGCCATTGGATTTTATTGCCTAACTTATTCCTTATTTTCCCCAGTTATTCCACCATGAATATGATGAACTGCCTATAACCAATATTGCTTTTTAAAACAAAATATATTAATTTGTTCTTTCTTCTCACAGGATGATTATGTACTAGAAGTGAGGCATTTTCAGTGTCCCAAATGGCCAAATCCAGATAGCCCCATTAGTAAAACTTTTGAACTTATAAGTATTATCAAAGAAGAAGCTGCCAACAGGGATGGGCCCATGATTGTTCATGATGAGTAAGTGTCACACTTGTTTTGCACCCGTTTCTTCTGGGTTTGTGAACGCATCTGCTGTCTTCCAGCCAACCTAATGCTTTGGGCTAACTTTGATGATTCAGTCAGGGTACATTGCCTGCTTCTTTTCAGCAAGAGAACACAGAACACTTGTCACTTCACTTCAAGCTCCTGTTGAAGGCAGAAGTTGGGTGCACCATCCTGAGAATCTGATCTTGCATTTTATGCTGAGAACTCTATGTGATGAGACTGTTTCCAGAGTGGGAATTTTACAGTAAATACCTAACCATAGGGATATTTTTCGGCCACCAATTTCCTGAGGCACTAATAAAATTGATATTCTTTTTATTACCTGAAAGAGAAATCTTTATTCAATAGATTTTTCTGCATTTCTGTTACAAACAAGCAAAAATACTAGAATTATATGCAAATAGGCAAATATTATAATCTTGGCCAAGTCATTTTAAAAAATTTTTTGCCGATGCCTTTTATAGCATAAAATAACAAATGCACAAGCAAATATTAAACTTGTGTTAAGTATCTCATTGCTGATGTCATGAACATTTGGCAATGTTTCCAATTAAACCATAATTCTATGCACCAAAAAGTAGAGACAAGTCACTAAATTTTTCTGTTTTTACTGCAAAATTTTCAAGGCTGTTTGCTCTGTGAATTCCAAATGTGAGTGTTTTTATTCCTCCCCTTTCCTCCAAGGCATGGAGGAGTGACAGCAGGAACTTTCTGTGCTCTGACAACCCTTATGCACCAACTAGAAAAGGAAAATTCTGTGGACGTTTACCAGGTAGCCAAGATGATCAATTTGATGAGGCCAGGAGTCTTTGCTGACATTGTAAGTAATGGAGTAGTGAACCAAACTTTTGTTAGAAGGTACTACTTATTTCCTAGAGACTGTGGAAATCTTATTGTGTATAAGAAAGATCATATTGAGTGATAGCATTAACATGTGGCTTTCAAGCTGAGTTACAAGGCTGTGTCTTCCAGAAACTTGATGGTTAAAAAAAATTATGTCTTATACCAGACTTTTTACCAGACTTATTATAATTTTCAAAAATGTCTGCATTTGAAGTACCCACAAATGCATTTATCCAGCAAAATAAATGGTTATTTTTCTGGAATTCAAGTTCTATTTATCCTCGAAGAACAGTTGATAGACCACAGAGAACTACATGTTGGAACCATTGGCTTTTTCCACAAGCCCAATTCAGTCTCTAAAGTTAACAAATGGGTGAACCTTTGTGCTTTAAAAAAAAAAAAAAAATGAAGTGTGTGCATTCAAGGAGGAGACATAGCATATCTGATAACCACTCTCAACCAGTAATTTTGAAGTTTTTATTATTGTGGAAATGGAGTAGAAATACAATTGGCAACTTGGTGCAAATAACATTAAGGGAAAAGTTTAGGTGAGTGCAAAATAATAGGCTGACCTTCAGCTTGTTGGCCATTTATGATAAGAACCTTATACTAGATCACTGCAGAACACGCACACACCTTCTCTCGGAGCAGAGAGTAGGACCAGCTAGGCTAAGAGGGTGTGAAGAGTGCTTAGTAAATAGATCTGGTGGAAAGACTGTGTTCTGCATGGGTTGCTTGGCTGACAGCATATTGCAGCTGAGAACTCCCATAAACAGAATCATTGGATTTCATTGCAACTGCAGAAGAGAGAATAAGCAATTCATTTGTGAATAAGTTACAGCAGCCTAGTGCCATAGCATTTCCCCACAAGTTAATGGAACTTCATTACATAACTTTCTGATTCAGGGAAGCAAGTGACTAGGAACAGAGTACTTACATTGGCAAATGTATGAGGATTGACTTTCTAAGTCAATGAGTATTCACTAAATGAAAATCTACCTTAATATAATCATAAAGAGACATTAATAAACATTGTGTACCTTTGCTAAGTATAGCAAACCCTAAACAGAATGCCCTACTACAATCAGTGATGGTCTATCTGAAAATAGTCCTTCTTTTTACAAATGTATTTTTCACTGAGCTTCCAGTTTACAACTTCCCTCTCTGTTTTCTAGGAGCAGTATCAGTTTCTCTACAAAGTGGTCCTCAGCCTTGTCAGCACAAGGCAGGAAGAGAATCCATCCACCTCTCTGGACAGTAATGGCGCAGCTTTGGCTGATGGAAATATAGCTGAGAGCTTAGAATCTTTAGTTTAACACTAAAGAGTGGGGGAAGCCCACATCTGAGCATTATTTTCCTCTTTCTAAAATTAGGAAAATCAGTCCAGTTCTGTTATTTGTTTACTTCTCCTCACTTGACAGTAACTTTCATGACATAGGATTCTACTGCCAAATTTACATAATTAACAATGTGTGCCTTTTAAAAAGACTTCTTGTCATTCACTTATTATGTTTGGACTAAAATGATTAAATTTTACAGTATTTCTAAGAATGGAATTGTTGTATTTTTTTCCATATTGATTTTAACAGAAAATTTCAATTTATAGATATTAGGAATTCCCAACTATAGATAATGTTTGTTTTTAGTGTCAAATTTTTAGCTGTATTTGTAGCAATCATCAGGTTTGCTAGAAATATAACTTTTAATATAGTAGACTGTAAATAAACCACTCTGTTCCCTGTGATATTCAACATCTTACAACTGCAGTATTCACCTAAAGTAGGAATAATCTAATACTTACTGTAAATACTGCTCTAGTGTCTCCACAGACCAAATTTATATTTATAATTGTAGATTTTTATATTTTACTACTCAGTCAGTTTTCTAGTTAAGTGTAATTGTTTAGTTTAATGATGTGTAGTTCATTATCTATTCTTACTCTACAAGTCTCCTGATTTCGTAATGTGCTAAGTAATTAACTCTATTTCAGCATGTAATTTTAACTTTTGTGAAAAATAGAAATACATTTGTTTCAAAAGATGTTTTTATGAGAATAACACCTTACCAAACATTGTTTAAATGGTTTTTATCCAAGAAATTGCAAAAATAAATATAAATATTGCCATCAGTTGGTGTTTACTCTTGGAATGTTGTCTGAGGTATGTGTGCCAGGACACTGTAGATATGAGAACCAATGGAATGATGGAAGTGAAAATAAGACTGGAGGATGGGACAGGGTCTATAGTGCTGTGATCCCCAGCTGTGTCTTACAAACTTTTGCACTTTTGAGGACAACCCATGTTCTTGATCTTGTACTTCCCAGTTTCCAGAACTGTGAGAAGTAATTTGCTGTTGTTTATCAGCCGTCCAGTGAGTGATATTTTGTCAGAACAGCCTGAAAAGATTAGACATGGAATTATGAAAATGTTACTGAAAAACTAGGGATACTATCTTGCAACAAATGTTGGGAACCTTTGGTTTAGCTCCCAGCTGGGGATTAGAATCTGGCAGATTTGTCAGAGACTCCAATACAATCAAAGGTCAAGCCAGACAGGGGGTTAGAAACCAGGAATAGGAGGTTATAAATCCTAGGGTGGAAAAAGATTAAGGGGTCCTATGTCAAGGCAAATCATCATCTAAAACCTGTGTGGAACTGAAGTGTAGGAAAAGAGAATCATTACTAACGAGTAATAAAGAGAATTTGATACTAGACGCAATCTCCTGCCTCAGCCAGTACTGTCTTACAGTATCTTCTAATAAGGAAGACACTGACCACCATGCTCAAGGGTCAAAGCAGGAAACCAGAGAAGTTTTGTTTGAGCCAATGTTTCTCAAAGTACAGGTCCCAATCAGCACAAAATGGAATATTCTTCTGTTTCCTGTTGCTATGAGTTACCTGAATCCAAGTAGTTTATGATGAAAATATGGTTATTTAGCTCACAGACTTAGAGACTGAAAGTCCAAGATCAGGTGGTTTCATCAATTCACCTGCTGGTGAGAGCCCCCTTGGCTATTTCACATCATGGATGACATGGAGAGACCATACTTGAGAAGGCGAGGTCACAGGTTGAGATAGGAAGTAAGAGTAAGGAAAGGCCACTCTTATAATTCATTCTCAAGAACTAGCCAGGGTTCCATGAGAACTGCATTAATTCCTTCTAAGGACATAACCCAATGGCCTAATTAACTTACACTAAGCCCCACATCACTACATTGGAGACCAAGCTTCCAACATATGGACCCTTGGAGGAACATACTGAAACCATACTCAAATAACAGTACTTGGGAACTTGTTAGAAATGCATGTCCTGTCTTCCCATCTAAGACATATTGTGTCAGAAACTTTGTGGGGTGGGAGGGCAGCAATCTAAAATTGGAGAACAAAACTACTGCTCTATAGCAACAACACCTCTGAGGGCTTACAACTGTCCTCAAGCAATATCAATAAATTTTCACCATAGGACCAAGCTTGAGTGTAAATTCTTCATCTTAGTGCTTTATATGCCTTTTTCTTACAATGTCTAGAAAGGTTTCTGCTCCTTGCTCCAAACACTGATTCAGCAGTCTGGAGAAGAAATGTCTAAATCTGCTGGGACCGTCCACTCATTATTTTTAGTATTCTCTCTTTCTTCCTCTACTATAGTAGCCTTAGAGCATGGCTCCCTCTTCCCCTTCCCTGACTCATTCTCAAAGCTGCATCTAAATAAATCTTTTAGAAGCACAAAGCTAATTACATCAGCCCTGTATATCATTGACCCTAAGGCAATTTCAACTTCTTTTGACACAATGGTTTCAATAGTTGGAGCTGATTCAGATGCCATAAACTGATGTTATTTTCCCACACTCATGCAATGAGAAAATGTCAACAAGATCTCTTAGAAGCAACAAATGATAGAGAAAATTGCCTTTTTAGCATTAGTACTGAATGCTAAAAAATAACTTAAATTTTTCTTACATACAAGCAAAAACCTATCTTTTTCCCCACTTATCTCCACTTCCACCTTTGCCACCCCAGCATGACTCAAATAATTTTTAATGTGACAATATTGAATACTCACAATGAAAAAAAATATATAAATATTATTACTAAAGCAGGTATCATCATAGGTATTCAATTTATATTGGAGTATATAATAAACTCTAATTTGGGTTTCCAGGGAAGCAAAATCTGGGATAAAGTTTTAAGTACAAGTAGTTTATTTGGTAGAAAATACTTGTCAGTAGGGACATGAGCCAAGGAAGGGAAAACAGTTCATGAAGTTGTGTTTTTACAATAGTTACTTAGATAGACCACTAGAACAATACCTCACTAATGAAATCTGGGAGACAATAAGAAGTATACACATCTTAGTTATGCCATCCAAAAAACTCAGGAGAAATGTATAAATCTCCGTGAATTGACTGAAGAGAATGGAAGGGGGAGTTCCCAATAGCTGGTATTTCTAGGCTGCTGTGCATATAGCCAAAGAAAGCCCTTGGGTAAAGACACTGTCAGAAGGACATCAGAAGGTGTGAATACAGCAGGTGCGCTGGTAAGAGTCAATCTTGGTCATGGTCGAGTATTTTCCAGTAAGAATTTACTATCTCAGGCCCTAACCCACAACATTCATGTGCACTCTGCTCACATTTCTATGTCAACTAAAATTTCTTCACATATTTTCAAGTGCTTCTAGTCAATTAGATCAGAGTGATTTGTTATTTTTTTAAAAAAATAGTGCAAGTTCCTCTAGAATTTCTTAACTCAGGCTGGTAAAATCTCAACGTGACTAAGCTACTACCTGAAGCCCAATAAAGGGAAAGGGAGATGAACATCTCTGGTAAAAGAAGCATCATGAGAAAATAGTGAAAGAGATGTTGAGGGAGGTGAACAGAATTCTGGAGTTGGATGATATTTTTCAGGGAGATGGGAAGTCATGAGACATCATATTGGAGGAGAATTTTGGCAGATCCCTAGAGATCTAATAGAGTCTGAGCTTTATCCTGAAAGAAATGTGGAGATACCTGCCGGGTTCTAGGAAAAGAAGAACATAACTCTATTTGTAGTTTTGAAAGACTAATGTGTTTGAAGTGCAGAGAATGGAGAGTGATTCTGAACACAAGAAAAGCCAAGTAACAAGTTAACACAATGATCCACAAAAAATACAGCAGCAGACTAAAGAAGACTAGTGTGCATGGGTAGAGAGAGATATGGATAGAGCCAAGGGATTTAATGGAGAAGTCCTGATTTGTTGAACATGGGAGTAGAGAAGGGAAAACATCAGGATTACTAGGTACAAGTAGTTAACTAGGAAGCATAATCAGGGAGATAGTGATTACCATTTCCTGAAATTGGAAATCAGGTGGAAGAACTGGTTTAGGGGAAAAATTCCTAGAATGGCCCCACTGAGAAACCCTAGTGATTAGTATAGAATCTGAAATATACCCTGATTTGAAGGAATCCAGGAAAGCCAGATGACCAGGAAGGAGGTAGTTGCATCATAGTCTAAAGCTTAGGTGAGAAAGTTTGGGATTCATTAGAGACATAAATAATATTGAAGATGATATTCAAAGATAGAATACATGCAGAGTGGGGAGATGTATGCAAAGAAAGAAAACAGAGGACAGGAAACATATGAAGAATATCAACATTTAACTTATGAACAGATGGGATAAGAAGCTGCATGGAACTACCATTTTCAGTAAGTATTTTACATATTGAACCCTTTGCACAATTTTAGCCAATGTTAAATCTCAAATTTCATAGTCTGTAAACTAAATAGAAGTACTGTGACAGCCAAATAACATTACTAAGCTATTTTGTCAATCCATGCCCTTGCAAATGGCTATTCTCTCATCTTTTCTCTTGTTCTTCTTCATGTTTCACAGCATCTACTCTAGTTTCTTGCCTCTACCAACTCCCATTTGACTCTTACTTCCTTTTAAGTATTTCTCTCAGCCAAGGAGAATGAATCAATCTCTCTCTCTCTCTCTCTCTCTCTCTCATCAATAATTTGCTACTCCATCAGTATTCTTTATTTATTGGAGCTATTGGGGTTCTGGAGGGCTTGTTTTACCTCATGCCAGTTTCACCCTGGAAAAGGCTCAAAGGGAATGAATTAGGATCACTGGAGCTGAGTATGGCTAATTGTCTGGCAGCTTCCCAGGATCATCTTCAATCAATCAAAGAATGACAGCAATATCAACACAGCTTCATGAGGCTCTCTGGTTGGAAGTGGGGTTCCCCAGGGTTTTGAATTTGTTATCCAGTCACATGATATACATTGTCGACCAACATAAAACTAGAAAACACTAGAAACCTATCTTACTAAACCAACAACTTAAGTTGGAGGGATGTAATCCCTTCATGTAACAATTTAGGGCTCATAATACTACATTTTATAATTCTTTCTCATTAATAAAAGTCAAGAGTGAGTACTAACACTAAAACAAAACTAGAGAAAGGAAGCTATTAGATTAGCTATCAGTGACAAGTACATACTGCTTCAGAACAGCCAGTTATTCTCACTGGATCCTTTCCAGTGGAATGCAGGTCTGGTAAATGGAGCTGCCCTTCAAACAATCAACAAATGTGAGCCTTGTAAAGAGACAGTGTGCAAAAAAAAAAAAAAAAAAAAAAAAAAAAAAAAAGATGAGATTTTGCATTACTTTGCAAATTGTACATAACATCTAAGGAGGAAAAAACCCTGTCATAGCCATTGAAGCTGTCTATATTATGATGATTTTCTATCACAAAAGAGTAAATTGTTTTTATTCTAATTATTTATTTTTGGATAATTCTTTTGACAGAAAAGTGTCTTGTAGAAATAATGCGTTTATCTAATTTTCAAAAAGGTGCCCTAGTAGTGGCCATGATAAGTCGTTCACTCTAAGAGACATTATATAAATTCAGGTAGGTTCCAAATTATATTAAGTATTTTGGGTGTCTTCAAATGATGATCGAGTTTCAACAGTAAGTCTTGTCCTGTTAGTTTCAATATTAAGTCTTAGTCTCAATATTAAGTCTGCTTAGTTTTAATATTGTCAATATAAAGCCCTCTTAGTTTCAATATTAAATCTTGTCCTTCTCACTTTGTGAGACAGATTTTCTCTACTGTAAAGTTAGAGGTTTAACCAAATGACTGGTTTGGTTCTTTCTCTATACAACCACTTTAAGATCTTCATTATAGATCAGATACATCTATGGCTTGTTTGAACAGCATGGGTCTTTGAGGAAACTTCCAAAGGTATTCTAAACATTGAAAAAAAATCTCAAGTCAAAATCTCATTAACCTTAACATAAACATCACGCAAAAATGTCATTGTAAAAAAGGGAAGAACACCAACACTTTTGAACATGTATCAGGTGGCAGGCATTTCTCTTACATGATCTCATTAATGTCTATAACCATCTTGTGAGTTGCTATTGTTCAAATTTTTTGGAGAAGGAAAGACTGATGTATCACAGGACCAGTCACATTGTGTCTAGTGTGATCTAGTGCTTAACAAGTCTAGAACAAGGAAAACTGGACAATACAAATGCTTTATTGGTATTATCTGTAAGAAACCAAAGAGGCAGAAAGATCTGGAAGGTGCAAGCACTAGAGCCAGTTCAGTGTTCAATTGTATCTAGCTTTATCCAAGCTTACTGACATTTCCTCTACTGACTACTACCACCAACACTGACATTAGATGATCTTGTCAGTCATACCCTCTTTATCACTGATGGTTATCAGAAAGCCCAAAGCAGTTAGTTATATTGAGAACTCACAGATTCCCCCACTCCATCGGAAATGTTAGTTCCCCAGTTCTCAATCAATCTTGGCACTGTCCCAGATTGAGGGTGGAATCAATGTGACAGAAGTTTAATTTTCTAAATCATTGTGTCGAACATGGTATTGTTGTTTTTAAAAATCCTTAATAAAAAGGTCTTACTAATGGAATAGAGATCTTCACATATTATTTAAGACAGATGGTACCAGACCTTAATCAATTTTGATCCTCACATAGCTCAGAAGACATTTGGTTGTCATATGTCCCCTCCCTGTATAGAACCTGCTTACTCTAAAGGCAGAATCAGTTTGTTCTATATACAGGGATGTGAGCACAGTCAATAATGGTGGAACAGGTGATTGATTTATATCTCTAAAGGCAAGAGAATTTCCCGAAAGGAGCAAATAAATTTATTTGATATGTAGTCTTATAACAATTTAAGATATAATTCACATATCATACAGCTCACACAAAGTGTACAGTTCAGTGGGTTTTAGTAGATTCAGAGTTGTGCCACCATTACCACAATCAACTCTCCAGCATTTTCATTACCCCAAAAGAAAACCCTATACTTGTTAGCATCCCCTCCATTTTTCTCCCAATGCCCCAACAATAGGTAAGCACTACTCTACTTTCTCTATATATAGATTCGCATATTCTGATCATTTCATATAAACGAAACCACACCATATATGGGCTATTTTTTCTGCCTTCCTTCACTTTGCATGTTTTCAATGTTCATTCAGGCTGTATCATGTATCAGTACTTGATTACTTCATTCAAATACTGGGTAATTTTTCCATTGTATAGACATACCACATTTTGTTTATTTGTTTACTTTGTTGAACTTTAGACTTGCTCCAATTTGGGGCCATTATGAATAATGCTGCTGTGCACATTTGCCTACAAGATTTTGTGTTGACATATGTTTTCACTTCTCTTGGTTATCCACCAGCAGAGTTGAGTGCTCCAATGTCTTGGTGTTCACGCCAACGCTTGTTCTTTTTTTTTTTTTTTTGGTATAGCTATTCTAGTGGCTTCAACATGGTATCTCATTGTGGATTCCAGTGGTATCTCCTGATAACTCAGGATGTTAAGCATATTTAATGTAGCTATTGATCCTTTATATTTCTTTGAAGAACCATCAATTCAATTCTTTTGTTCATTTTTTAAATTAGTTTGTTTGTCTTTTTGTTATTGAGTCATAACAGTTCTTTATAGTCTGGCTACATGTTCCTCCCTTGGCTGATAAATGATTTACAATTTTTTTCTCTTAGTTCTGAGTGTTGTCTTTTTGCTTTCTTGATAGTGTCCTTGGAAGCAAAAGAGTTTTAAATAACTTTCATTCTGTCCAATTTATCTTTTTTTTTTTTTGCTTCTGTTTTGATGTTATTAAGAAGCCATTGCTAACTAAAATCATGAAGATTTATGCCTGTTTTCTTCTAAGACTTTTATTGAGGTAGCTCTTAATATATAGGTCTTAAGTCCATGTTTACTCAGTTTGTGTGTGTGTGTGTGTGTGTGTGTGTGTGTGTGTGTGGTAGGAGGAAGAGATCTAACTTCATCATTTGCAAGTAGAAATCCATGTTTCTAATCACCATTTGATGAATATCATTTCCCTATTGAATAATCTTAGCACCTTTTTCAAAAATTAAAATGTAGGCATCATTTCTGGACTCTCAACTCTATTGATACTTTATTCTTTTTGATGCTGTTGAAAGTGGTTTCCTTATCATCATTTTTAGTTCATTCATTGATACTTTATAGAAACCAATCAATTTGTGCATTTTATTCTTGTATCCTGCAGCTCTGCCGAATTCATTTATTAATGCTAATGTTTTGTTTTGTTGTAAGTCCCTCTTTGGATTTTCTCTGAATTACTTTTAGATTTCTATGCCTGAGATTATATTATCTGCAAATAGAGCTTGCTTCTTCTTTTACCATGTAGATGTCTTTTATTTATTGTCTTGTCTAAATTGCCCTGGCTCGACCCTCCAGTATAGGTTGAGTAAACATCCTTGTCTGATTTCTGATTTTAGGGAGAAATCATTCAGTTTTTCATCATTAAGCATGATACAAACCATTTTCATAAATGTATTTTTATCAGGTAGTGCTCTACTATTACTAGTATGTGTGTGTGTTTATTATTAAAGGGTACTGGATTTTGTTAAATAATTTTTCTGTGCCTAATGAAGGTATCAATGTGGATTGTGATTAAATCTCATCTATTTCCTTTTCCAAACACTCCAGAGAAAGCAATTAAAAATGGCATTCACTGAATAAATGATAACTTTACAAAAAAAGGCGCAAAATAACATTTTGAAAAGGTTTGTAGATAAGTAATCTAAAGATATCTAACAATCACTTTAAAATATAAAAATATAAGTATATGAGAAGTTTTTCTGATTAAAACAGTAAAACTTCATTTGCTGATTATAGGAAAATATGTTCTTATAAGAAAAATGAAGCATAATAAATTAACATATGATAATTATCACTTTTACATATATATATATATGAAAAAGTACATGGTAGAATTACTAAATTTCTCTGGTAATGACAAACATTCTCCTATTCTAAAAAAATTTCATTTTAAAATAGAGATTTGCATTTCAAAAGCCATTGTATTAATTTAATCAAAATATATCATGCTTTATACTTTATAAAATAGCATATTAACAATCATATTTATCACACAAACGTTGAGAGTTGTGTTGTTTGGGAAGATAAAAACAATAAAATTCCCAATTATAGCTTGATTGTGCTCTGTGTAGTATATATAATGCCTTCTGCTTTAATCCGATCCAAAATGGGCCCATAGATCTCCTTGGAGAAGGGCCCCATCAGGCCTTTGGCTTCAATTTCACCTGGAAGAAAATAAAAGTGTGATTATCATTTCAAAGATGGTACTAAAAGTTAATTTCCCCAGCATAAGGGAAGATATCATCCCAGCAATAATCTCAGCATAACAGATGGTCAGAAGCCTGACATTAAAACAGCTGCTTATATGTTCCCTGCTAGACCATTACTTTGTCAAGTCACTGTAAGAAAAAGGGACGAAGTTTGGATTGAAAACATAGCTGAACTCAGTGTCATTAACTGCATTAATTCCTGCCAGAATGAAGAGAAACCAATCTGATTATTTGACCACTAGTACCTGTTAGGATGGCTGAAACAGGAAGTCTGGGCACTTTTCATAACTTCCATGATGACCCTAGCCTTTACAGCTTCTTCACTGTGGTTCCTCGAAGACCAAGTGAGAAGTTTAATTTGACATTATCTGATATGCTTTGTAGATATGTTTGCTCATTATTTCACATTTACACATATTGATGTTTTTTCACTCCCTTCCTTCTTTCAGACAGACCAAATGGAGTATCATATTCAGAGGTAATGCTTAATCATATTCAGAGGTAATGCTTATTGAATGTATATGTGATCATAAGGGGAAAGTGGAGAGTTAAAATTTGAATTCATTTATAGAGGGTTCCAGATTTCAGATGGTTTGACATATTGGGATTTTCAACGTTATCATGGTGTGTTCAATATAAATTAATGTATTTATATGGAATAGACACATGTGATATAAATCATACTTAGGATCTTTATCTTTTCTCAGGCTAGTGATATGCCATATGATACTCTCATGCAATGCTGGGCAGCAGCAGGCAGCCACAACTCCCAGTCAGCCATGAGATCTCCAGAGTGAATACCTGATACTCTACAGTAAACTGAGTTGCTAAGTTAATGTTCATTAGGTTAGGTGTAGTGGATGCATTTTCAACTTAAGACGTTTTCAACATACAATGAGTGCACCAGGATGAAAGCCTGTGGTAAATCAAGAAGCATCCATAATCTTAAATACTAAGTACAGACAACATGCTGAAATACAAAGTTAATAAACTATGGTTCATAATGGAAAGAAATTAACATTCCCTTGTGGGTCCCTGTATGTTGCAGGAATTGATATGTTATTTCACTCAAACATGACAATAGCCTTATGAATTAGGGATAGCAATACCCACTTTCAAGATGAAGAAAGTACTCAGAGGTGCTGAGTAAATGATAACCCATCACAACTATCTTATGACTGGGCTGGGTGGAAATTAGGTCTTACTCCAAAGCCTACTCTTCCCTCTCCACATGGTGACCTCCCAGTAAGGGATCTTCTCAGATAGCTCACTCTCAGTCAATGCCAGTGTTATGCTCAAGAGTAATTATCTGATGTCCAGCACTGAATGACTTGAAGGTGATATGAAGACAGAATCAGCCCTTGAGTGAACAGAACTTACCATTAAGCAACATTTTGGCTGCCATGGCAGTGGGTAACCCCACAGTTTTAGCCATTGCTGAAAAGCCATTGCAATCTCCATAAACCACAAGATCAATAGTTTTATTTTCTAAATGTCCAGAAGGATGTCTGATTCCAAAGCTGTCTCTCATCACAATCATGTCTTTTTCCTCAGGGCCTTAAAATAAACACAGACATTGAAAAATGCCACTATAACTCAAATAACTCATTATAACTCAAATATTATGTCTCATTTCCTGCTTGACTCCTTCTCCTCTCACAAACTTTCCTTCCCATTGCATATGGTCATTAGACCATTATCCTACTGTTTTTCAGACCCAAAACCAAGGGGAAAAAACTCAAGGAAATTAAAACTCTGATCATGTTCTTTTGTTGAGGTCATGATCACTGGCTATGCAGTCACAAGGACAGTACCATAGAGGCCACACACACAATTCCAAAAATGCTCCTTGAGTATTTCCTAATAAGTTATAGTAAAGCTATTTCTGTTTCCTTTCCCACAGTATTTAAGTTCATTCTTACCTAAAAATCCTCACACTCTGGAAAAACAGCTCAAGTATCCTTTCCCTCACATCCCTTCTCCCTATTTCTACTGCTTGGTTCCAGCCTGGCAATCTACTCTTCTAATTCTATTGTATGACTTGTCCTTAGGGATACTTCTCTATGACCCCCACATCGTACCATAGGAGAGCTTCAAGGCCAAATGCTTGGAGAGGGCGTCCACGATGGAGTCAGCCTGGGGGACTTGATCTTCCCCAAGTAAGCCCAACCTGAAAAGTACAAGAAGTGGCTGCTTTAATTCAAGCCCTATACATGTTCTTATTTGGGAAGCAGAATAGAGAGTCACAAATTTTATCTCAAAAGGACAGAATTGCAAGGTAACTGCCCAAGATCTAGATCTCTCCTAAATTATAAAATGATGATGTTTTAACCTTTTGGAGTCCTCCCCAGACTACCCCAGAGATTGCTCCTTGCAGCAGAGCAGAAATAATGCATTGTAAATCCACATTGTAAAAAAGCTTTTTGTGAGATTACAGATTAGCTGCTCCACTTTAAGTGTACCTGCATAACACACAGCAATTATGTGAATAAACATTTTAAAGTATTGGGGGAATACTCAGAAAATCTCCTACAGGAAAGCGGAATCATACCACTTTATTCAGGAATGAATGAGAAGTTTTTCGAAATGAACATTTTCCAAATTTTAAGTGTCATTTAGTTCCTCTTTTTACCTACTTTTTATGCCCATATGAACATGCAGTAATCTCTCCACAGCGGACCAACATTAGAGCAGTTAGTTAACCCAAGGCAGATGCAAAATGCTTGGTTGTGTCTTTACCTTTCTTTGACTAGAAAGGACCAAGTAATCATTGGTCCAACATATTTTGCTCTAACTTGAATGGGGAGTGCCTACCATTCAGCAGCCTCCAGCTGGCTTTTGTCCCCTCCCAGTTTCTTGAGGACAGCTTCCTTAAGCATATCACACGTGGAGGAGCGTGAAATTCCAACTAGGTCACAGAGGAGTTGTTTCTGATTAGAAAAATAAAGATAATGAATCTGACAATATTATCCTATATGTATACATGACTACACAACCAGTGTGATTCTACATCATGCACAACCAGAAGAATGAGAAGTTTTACTCCATTAATATATGATGTGTCAAAGTGCATTCTATTGTCATTCTGAATAATTAGAAAAAAATTTAAATGAGGAAAAAAGATAAAAATACTTCAAAATTTTAAGTTAGAAACAGCAATGTGCATGCATCTGCACCCCTACACATCTATGCATGGTATTCCAGAATGATATTTCAGTGGTAAACACTCAATACTAAGTAAAGGAAATGTCAGCATATTTCTAGCTTTCATATATCCTCTCCATCACATTTTTCGCCCACTCTTCCCCACCCTCCAGCAGTCAATTTTGGCCAGGATAAAGTGGAAGGGACTTGACTCTGTGGTTGCCAATAGCAACCAGAGTGCTTTTGTAGGTTCAAGAGATGAGAAAGAACTGGCAGGTATAAAAAAAAAAAAATCTCAGTGGCCACAGCCTTTTCTACTTTCTAAACAAAACTTTTACCAGGCTCCCAAAGGGAAAGTCATGTTTTAAATCAGGGGTCAAAAAGTTGGTTCACAAGCCAAATGTGGCTCATCACATGTTTCATAAATAAAAATTTTATTAGAACACAGTCATGCCCATTGATTTATGTATTGTCCATGGCAGAACGGAATGGTTCCACAGAGACTATCTAGCACATAAAGTCAAAAATTTTTACAGTCTAATCCTTTACCAAAAAAATTTAAAAAGTGTATAAACCACTGTTCTAGACTACAGTGATCAACATACTGGATCCACCCTAAGAATGCCTGCACCACCCTCTGCAACCTAGCTGCCTCAAACCCAGGTTCTCTTTAAAGGTATTTACTCATTACTATCCAACAGGTAAATTTATGATAGGTAAAACTTTAATTGAAAAGGTGTACAGATGCACAAAATTACTACATTGAAAACATTGGTCCTCTTCCCCTGTGGTACATTTCTGTTGGTATCTCTGCTGAAATATGGGCACATTCATGTAAATTGAATGATCAGCTGGTAACAAGCTAACACTTTATATTCAGTTCCACGCCTCCAAAGTCCCTTCCAACTCTAAGATCAAAGATATGGACATAAACTGAGTAACTAAAACTCAAATTAGTCATGATTATGAATGGCCAAGTGAGAGGATTGGCGGGATTAGGGGTTAGGAGTCAAACTCTGTGATACAACAGCATCTCTTCTAGATTATCATATTCAAGGGCCCAAGTGACTCCTGCTACCATTATACAGTTGGAGGATCTCAGAGCCCAAAGCAGAGAACAAGTAGGTCTATTTTTAGAGCTCGGAGGAGTGATCCAATGGTACAAGCTAACATGGAAAATAGGCTTGGTGTGTCAATCCCTGGCCTTCTCCATCCTTCGGTAGTGGTGAATAGAAGGAGACCTTTAGGGCAAGGATTGGTCTTCCTACTTCAGCTGCCAACTGCACATCTGGTCATTTCAGGAGGCTTTTCTGAAGAGCAGCAGACAGCACACAATTCCCAAGTGGCTTACCCAGGTGAGAGGGTTGGCCTCAGGTCGAAGAGCAGGATATTCCTCTCTGTTGATCAGACCCAGTTTTACAAATCCATTCAGAGCTTTGGAATATCCCTGAAACAAGAATTACTAATCAGCATATGAAATTTTTCTCTTATAAGAAAACAACTTTCAAGATTTTTTGAAAAGAGGATCTATCTTTGTAACTAAATTAGAAAACAGACTGAAAATAGTCATTTGTATTGCTGATATGGATACAATCACCTCCAAGTTCAAACCAATCAGTAGTGTCATAAAAATTCTACTTGTTTATATAAAATACCTTGCAAAACTTGGGCCTTTATTCCTGTTTCCATGACTATGTGAGTGGTATTTTCGGACAGCATAAGAGCAAATTTCCATGTGCAATATATAGATAGAGTCAGTTCAGCAGACTGTCATTTAATAGAACAGTCAGTTTTGCTCTTTCTTATCATGGCAGAAGGAACTTATGGAAATATTATTCAAAGCACATAATCCATTCTACTGATTAAGAACTGCTACCCTAAAGCATATAGGGCAAAGGAAGAAAGGTTGAGAATAGAAGTTTCTAAAATGTGGACATGATCATACAACTACTTACATTAAAGTTCTGCATATGTCCTTCAGGTTACATCTGAAGTCCTTGGTATATTATATAAAACTCATCACAGTGCGTCCCTGCAGCCTGACTCTCCATCTCTAACCATCCCTAAACATCTGGGCTCTTCTGCACCTACAGCTCCTGTGTCTGCAACATGTTAACCACCTCTCTTCACCTGTGGAATGCCTGCCCCTCCCTTGGATCCAACTCTGAAACTCCAAGTGAGTGGACATTCCCTTTCCTGAAATCCATAGCCTTTGTACTACCTCCACTGGCAATTAATACGTTATTCTGTGTCTGTTCATCTGGACCATAGGCATAGAAAGCAGGAAATTATATTTAATTATATTATATTTATTATATCATCACAATATATTACTGAGTGTATATCCTTTACTCTCACACCCTCACATCATTTTCCTACATTCCAGCATTTCATTCTGCTAAAGGAGAGCAAATTACAGAATAAAATTTTTGATTGACATATTAGGTCAAACAAAACAACAACAACAAAAACAGCCTTTGTTCTGTGTGCAAATCAGGGGGGAATGTGAATCCTGAAACAGGGAACTCAGTGGCTGCTACAATAACAGCTCAAGGATAAAGAGAGAGGAAAGTAATGTTGGAAAGCAACATAGTTTTTAATATAAATAATAGTTCCTGGTAGCCATCAGAGATTTCATCATTAAAAGTGCAGTCAACTGGTAATTTTCATATTTCTACAAGGTTGTAATATTCTAGCTATTCAAAAAGGAAAAACAAAACAAAACAAAAAAAGGAATATGCAAGTTTGCTTCAATGATCTGACAGGTACTAAAGGTTTCTTAATCTCAGAAATACAGGTTTTGTTTTGTTTTGTTTTTATTTTTGCAGTGCTGGGATTGAACCCAGAGCTTCATGCATGCTGGACAAGAGTTCTACCATTGAACCACATCCCCAGCCCCAGGAATAGTTTTATGGAGACCTCCAGAAATGAAGCTACTTTATAGACTGTCTTCAATAAACACTGAGCAAAACTGCTGGCACATTGCAGGGGCTGAAGCCTCAGAGATGAAACACTTAATTCCTATCCATGAAGAAACTGCAGACCAGCAGAGGGTCAGATAAGACAGAAAAAAAAAATGATGCCTGGCAAATAAATAGTGATTATAAGTGACCACTGATGATCAAGCTACCATAGAATATTATTGGTGCTATGACAGAGGTGGACATAGTTATGGGAGCACAAAGGAGCAGAAACTGGCATAAACAAGAAAGGGGTGACTCAAGGGCAAGGAGTTAGGAAGATCCCAGAGAAAGGTGTTACCACACTGGATCTGGAAGGACAGCATGTGACAGGCAGGCAGAGGATGTCACCAAGGCCTCCCTGTCATATTTGAATGATAGTGTCTTATCTCCAGCCCTAGAGAGTATGTTTGGGTTGCTGAAGGTTGCCATAGCTTGCTCAGGGCAGTCCTCAAGACAAACACTGCAACTTCTTCCATGGTCAGGGGTTCCATGGACTTAGCTCTCATTCATACACATTGAGGGTTTTAGTCAATACTTAAATCTATTAAGATCCTTTATTCCTAAGTCTGCATGTTTAACAAAAGACTATACTGAAAACTCTCCAGAAATTCTAACTCCTGGACTCCACCTCCAAAAATGTTACTACTCACATAGAACTAATTGAAGAAAAACAGATCAAGAAATCTTCCAGAGCAGGGGATGGCATGACTAGTTCACACAAGAATTTCTGCTGTGACTACAGGCTTGTTGGGGAGCCAGGGCTTTTAGGTCTCTTAGGACATTATCACTGACATCTTGTTTAACTTTGGACAATGAGCACATCACACTCATAAGAGTATGACTGCCAACCTGCCCTCTGGGAGCTTATAATCTTTTGGGGGAGACAATAAAAATACACATATAAATAATACCAAAATGCTAGGAAGTAAATATTGGGAGACATAAAACCAATAGATGTTTCAACAAGTAAGAAATAAAACGGTTGTCTTTTCTTTAAATAAATAAATAAATAGAGTCTGTGGATGTAGCTCAAGTGGCAAGGTGCTCACCTAGTATGCCCAAGGCCCTCAGCTCAATCCTGAGACCACAAAAAATAATAATAATTATTATATAGGAGTATGAACTTGGCAGACATTATGCTAAGTGAATGAGTCAGACAAAAGAGAAAAATACTGTATGATCTCACTTATATGTGAAATCTTCTTTTAAAAAATGTCAAATATCAAATATGCACAGATAAAGAATAACAATGGTCACCAGGATCCTGAGGCAGCAGAGTGGTCAGGAGAGTTTTGGAAGGGGACAGAATGGGGGAGAAGCTGAACTACGGATGCAAAGCAGCAGATAAAAAGGATGAAGCTCCCAAGTTCATGGCCACACAGAACTCTGAATATCAGTTTATTGTGGATACCAGCAGATGTAATAAGTTAAGGATCTCAATATGAAATCACAGATTTCCATTGACAACTAAAAAAATATTTTAAAAACTTCCAGGTGTGCTTTGGGGAAGTCCCTCTCACCCTGTCCCTTTCCCTAGCTCCAAACCAGATGTTTCGAATGAGACTGACTCCACCTTCATCAATATGGAATATCATAGATCAAACTATACTTTTACTCTACCAACCTCGGAGATAAATCCCAGCTAAAGAGACAAAAATTACATTTTTAATGATTAGAAAGATGAGGTTTTATATTTCCACTGGATTTGACAGAGTGCAAGAAGTAAAGCCCCTACCACCCGCCTGCCACTGTGTGGAAATCCAGACTGCAGGGAATCCTGGCCAAAAGGGCTGGGGAACAAAGAGAAATTGAGTCCTGGTGAGGCCCCTTGGCCCCCAAATCTCACAAACCTGAACCTGCTTGCCCCTGACTGCTAATAAGGAAGGCATTACATTCTCCTTTGTGATTTTTGAGTTGACATCTGACATTCTAAAACTGTTAATCAAAAAAGAAAAGAGGCTGTGGGTTGGTTTATCATCTCAATTACTTTGATCAATAAGGGAAATTAAGTATTCACACACTCACATCAAAACTGGCAAGGTGTTTACTCTACAATACAGTTGCTGACCTTATACCTCAGTGTCCCCCGCAGCAGCGTGTGGGCAGACGGAATGCCGTAGATCTCAGCGTATCTGGTACTGTCTCTATTGGGATACCCTTCCAGATTCAGTCCCGGGAAGTAATCCATGGAAGTGACTGCGTCCAAAAAGGACACCCCTCCTGTGACGTTCACGACCTGAGAACATTGAAGAGATGCAGGTGGGGTTGCAGCAGAGCTTGATCCCCTTTGGGTTCATCTGCATAAACTACCCCAAGGAAACAAAAGTTTAAGTAATTAAATTTTAATGAAACTACCGTAATCAGCATCCCAGAGTCAAACTGTTTCACTGTTACCATAATTTATACATTTTTCAATAAACTTATGAATTATGTAACACAAAGGCAAAAATAACAGATACTTATTTAAATGGCTTCTATGTTCAAATCAGCATGGCAATATTCTTTTTTTTTTTTCACTCTCACACCCTCTTGAATGCCATGTCAGGCATGAGTCATACATTCCATTCACACAGCTAGCATTTATTGAGCAGCACTATGTATGTCCAGGGATCACACAAATTGTGGAGAGAATAAGGACAGTGATGAGTAAGATGTAATCTCTGTCTTCCATCTACTCTTTTTCTCATTGAAAATTAACCAGATGTCTATCCAGTACCTGGAACCATGAAGTAGCAACTACAAAGAGCTCACAGCCAGACCAGTACATAAAACTTTGTGTACATGTTAGAGGGCAGGTGAGGTTGTGAGGAGATCTCCCTTCACAACAAAGACAATGCTGAGAGCATACAGTGAAACTCAAATAAGTACTACCCATAATCTTATGGCCGATAAGTTAATCATGGATTCCCAAGCTCTTTGATATCTCAGGACATCTTTTACCTGTACCTCCTCCCACATGCACATTCAAAATGTAGTAAAGCTGCATGACCAATGCAATTCTGCAATCTGTACACTCAGAAAAATGAGAAATTATATCCCATCTGACTCAAATGTATATGTCAAGATCATTGTACTGTCATGTGTAGCTAATTAAATCAAATTAAGAAAATAAATTAATAAATAAAAGGCAAGTGGGAAAAAAAAAACCAAAATGCAGTAAAGCTTTTTTTTTTTTTTTTTTTTGGCTTGGTTTTGTCTTTATTTTAATTGGAGAATTACATTTTCTTTTAGTTTGTGAGGTTTGTGGTTATCTGAGAGATAATGGAAAGAATTCTGAAGTGATAAAATCAGGGCTGAGACTTTGGGTCAGGGATCCTAGTGAGCTGGATTTTGTCCTGGCTGCACAGCAAGCCACCATCTCTGACCACATCTCTAAAACTGTACACTGGACAAGGCACAAAGAGGTTTCCAGGGGGCCTCAGGACGAACTCAAAGGAATTTTCCCAAAGGCAATGCTTTGGCTACACTTAATTATTCCCATAGTTATTTGCAGATGGGCTCCACATGTGCCTTAACATGAGCAATCAACATCTCATCCCAATATGGCGGAAGACCAGGAGGAAAAGGCCTGCCCAGACTGCAGTGTCAGGATTGGCAGAATCTCTCTGGTTAAAACGCTGTGCTGCTGTGAGGAATGCCTTCCATTTAATTTTCTTGTAACCCCTTCTGCGATGCACCACTAACATTTCCAGAGAGACCATTTCTGTACTATTTGTTTAAAATAAATCTTCTGATATGATTCCAAAGTTTTTTGAAAATCAAATAAAGAAGGTAAATGTTGACGTTTAGGGTCTCCACATCCATTTCCCTTCTATAACCTATGGCAATTCCAAAGTTCTGTTTACTTATTTAAAGGTTAGGAAATTTTTAAAAAAGAAAAACTGAATAAAAATGATGAAAGATGAAAGTCCAGCATCTTACCAATGAGAAATAAATCAGCTAGTTCGTAAGTCCATCATGAATTCTGGGGAAGAAAATCAGGAACTGTAAACTGAATGGTATTGATTCATTTAGAGAGACTGACAGTTGGCTAAGCAACCAGATCCAGAAAATTACAGGGTAATCATTACCACTTGTATCAATTCAGAGTTGTATTTCTAGCGACATACCATGGGTTCAATAAACCCTGTCATGTTTAATATTTAAGTAATGACTTGAATGAAGACAGAAAGATGTATCTACTTCACAGAGAGTATGCATTTCATTTCTTTATTCTCTGATGATACTAACATCCAAGACCTACTCTCAGCAGAATCTGGCTCATCTCTCATTGATGTTGCAGGCCACTCTAAGTCCAAATGTTTTTTACACACACACACACACACACACACACACACACACACACACAAATACATCTCCTAGTCATTAAGAATCATTGTCAAATGTTTTATATCAAACATTCAAATAACCACAATCTGCTTCATCAGTAAGCAACAAGAAATTTTTCCCTATGTAATTAGTTTTTAGTTTTTATTTGATCTTTTTAGAAATACATGACAGTAGAGTATATTTTGACATGTTTATAACCACAGAGAGTATATCTTATCCTTATAGGTTTTCAGAAAGTCACCTACTTCTACTCTAAAATCCTGGAAATCCTGACTGACAACTGATGTGGTATGAAAATTGCTCAAGTGATACAACGAGGAATTTGACACAGGAAACAGAGTCATTTATTCCAGGCCCATAGTATTTCAAGTGCCTTGGGTACCTTCTCTTTCATCTAGGCAATAACATATTTGACAGAGGTAGAAACTGAGGCTCAGAGAGTCACTCAGGAGCAAACTTGAAGCCAGGTCTAACCAACTCTAATGCCCATGTGCTTTCTACTTCGTCACACAGCCCTCTTAATTGTTCTTATTTATGAATGAGTATTTTGAAAAGATATTGACACAGTATATCGCCTCTGATTGTGCCACCAGTGGAGCATCTGAAAAGTATGGATTGCTGTGGGCAGTGGGAGAGCCATAATTGTCCTGACTTCCTAAAGGCTGTTGAAGTCAGGTGCTGGCAGGCAGAGGAAAAGTGGGCCCCTAGAAAACTTAACCTTGAAGCTACGGTTGCAGAGGAAGCAGTTTTTACTTGAAGTATGTGTTTATCTGGGGTAGACTGAGAGGAAGCTGAAAGAGACCATGGCAAAACTTTGCCATGTCCTGCCCAAACGTAGTAAGACAGTCTTCCTCCCCAAGGCAGGAAAGCAAAGCACCACCTGAGGAGGAAAAGGAACTAGGAGAAGATGAATCACTGTCTCCAAATAGGTGGAAGGCAATCAGACTTGTTAGAAACCTGATTAGAATTTAGAAATAGTACCAGTGGCTGGAACTTACCACAAGGACGTGAGATAATATGTCCTAACTCATTTTCTAATTGCTGGAAAAGTTTGACACTTCAATTTTAAATAGAAGCCAGAGAGGTCACTTGGCTCCCTCAGTAAGATTCTGCATGTCATTTAAGGCTGGCTCTGTGGTGGAGGTGATGGGAGCAGAGTGGGTGGAAGGACAAGAATACAAGAGAGGTTTTAAGAAGTTTAACAGTCTGGCTCGGGAGACAGACTGGATACACTTGAGTTACTGAGTGACTAATACAATGCCCAGGAAAATGCAGACAATGGAGTGTTAAGCATCTGACATGTGATTGAATTCAGACAAAAGAGTGAATGGAAGACAGAGTGTCAGGCAAAGCTGTCCGCAAGAAACTTAAGCAGGACCTTGAAAAAAATGCAAAGAAAGAAAAGCATCATGTTTTCTTTTTCAAATTCCTCACAGTGTCAGGAAAATGTGAAAAAGCACTCCTTTCAAATTCAACAAATATGACTTCTGCTGCCCGAGAATAACCTCTTGCTTTTCCTGTTTCTCATGACCATTAATTTCTTTATTTTGCTGATATCTGCTAAAGATTGATGACATGCCTGTCAATCAGTTGTTAAGCAGATTGCAATCTCTAGGATTTCACTGAGTCTTATTGTGGAAACCCTGTGAAGCTGATATTATTGTCCTTTTTAGACAAGAAGCCCAAAGTCCACCCAGCTCATGGCAGAACAAAACCAGGTCCATGGGCGTCCAATCCCTTGCTCCTTCCACTAGGCATTCTGCTGAGCCTTTCATTGGATCTTCCCTAGCATTTAGATAGCCTCCTGAAAATAAGCATTTTGCATAATTGAAGCAAAAATTTTTCCAGCCAGCCTTAGCATTTGTAAGAAACACAGGCCAATGTCCTTCCAGAATGCAAGAGGTGGAAGGAGCTGCTGAAATGCAACAGGAGGCAGACAGTAAGCAGCACATGAAAGGATGTGCACTTAGGAGAACATCGGTCTGAGGTTCTGGCCCAAACCGTAATGATTCATGGAACTGGAGAATTGGATGAAATTTCAGTGTTTATATAACACATGCAGAGACTGATATGCAATGGACTTAACTATTACCTAGCCTTTGGTGACACTGTGAAGGAAGCCAGCACTTGGTTTCTTATTCTGAAGCATTCAGTATCTTTCCCACATTCGCCTAAAGTGCCCTGCTTGTTTAGTAGGGTTCTAAATGAAGCTATAGTCTGCTGATCACACTAGAATGTAGATGGACACTAGAATCAGTTGGGAAGATTTTTTTTAAATCCCAAAACTCTGGTGAATCAGAACTTTAAGGATAGGACCCAGGTATCTGACATGCAGCCAAGCTTATGACCAAGATTTACATCATAGGCATGAAAGACCTGGCTGATGGGCAATGGAAACAATCAATTAGGCCACACAAGTGGGAGCCACCTCCCAAGTCATGTGATTTAATACTGGCTCAGCCACTTGAGCCTAACTGTCTACAATTGACTTCTCCTTCATAGGTCTGCTTCATAAAGGGCAGCGCCCTGCCTGAATGGCACCTTCTTATCCTTCCAGGCTGGGCTCAGCCTTCTCTCCATTGCTTTTCCTTCTCTCTCTCCACTGACCACTTCACCTAGGTCAGATCAGCTGCCCTCTGTGTATTTCTGTGGCATGTTAGTATACTTTAGAAATTCTTCTTCTTATATTATAGTTATTTATTCCAGTGTCTATTGTTTCACTAATAGGAAGCAATCTAGGAAAAGGGGAAAGGAAAGGTTTTGGAGTCATTTAGAACTGAATTTGAGTCCCTGATGATGACCTTGAACATCCTCTCTGAGCCAGTTTCCTTACATAAATTGGTAAAAATAATACTAAATATGGAGAGTTCTTATGTTCTGTTACACAGCGGCTAGGGATGAAATTGTACCGGTAGCCACCCCCATCCAATGGTGAGTTCTCTGAGGATGGGCACTGCATTCAGTGTGGCAGCCTTTGGTGCCTCATCCCACAGCCAACAACAGTAGCTACTTAGTAAATGCTGAAATAAATGCAAAGATGACCGGAATGTATGAGTGTAGAGATGGGATGTGAATTTCCAAAAGCAATTTGCAAGAAGGCAAAGAGAGAAGAATGCTCACAGGCTTTGCTGGAAGGTAAGACAACACTAAATGGTACAGGAGATGTATGCTGGGAAGGAAGTGACAATGGGGGTGGGGGGAGGCAGGAGAGCCATTGTTAGAGGACCTCAGCAGCAACTCAGGGAGAGAGAGTTTGGACTTTGTTAGGCAGTTATTGCAGGTTTGTATCTCTAAAGCTTTTTATTTCTTTACCTTTCCATTGAGCAGATAGGTGGCAGGCTGCATGATATTCATCAAAACGCCCACTGGACTCCAGCTAAATTTGTATCTCAAAGGGTTGTCTGAATGTTCAGGGGCTGGGATCCCACCACAGTAGGAAATGTAAGATTCAATCTGTAAATAAAAACATTAATGGATGAGGGAGAATAAAAAATAAGCTAGGGAGAATAATGAATTTAAATCATCAATTGAGGGCAATGATATTCATGGGGTAAATCTGCTGTAACATTTTTCTTCTTTTGAAGTATTAAAGCTTTTAAATATATGTCCTTAACATCAGACACTACTTGATTAACTCAGTTGTATTTGATAAACATTAAAAATAAAAGGGATGTCTAGAGAGAGTAACTAACATTTTGTTCATTTAAAAATGAACTTCTTATCAATTACTTCTTATCAATTCCAGTTCATATTAAAATTTACATGTATTTGTATATTCCAAAAATTGAAACAGTTAACATATTCAATAGTACTTTGTTATGTGCAAATATCTCATACTCCAACATAATGATGATATTCCAAAGACCCTTTTCTCACTTTCAAAAGTCAGACTATATTACAGAACCTCCAAAGCAGTCTAAATTCTTTATGAAGCTAAAATATTGTAGTAATGTCCATTTTTTCTAAACATTATTTGCTACCCAAGACTCAGACATTGTTTGATATTTTTGACTGACGGCACAAAATTTTATTTGAAATTCCCCGGCAAAGACTGAGCTATAATGCAGCAGCATCATTCGTGACAATTATAGAAAGATTGTGTACACGAGAAACGACCTCTTAATGTCTTTCTAAATGGACTTTGGGATTAAACTAGGCTCACCGTGGCTCCCACTTCTTTGGCCTTATCAATTGTTTCCATTGCCAACATGTGATCCAGCCCAGGGTCCAATCCCAATTCACCAATGACAGTGATTCCAGCATCCTCCACACTGCAAACAGGTGGAAAGAGGAACAACAAAAAGTTGGATATAAAGTGAAAACAAAGCCACAGAGCCACTTAATTTGTTGGAAATGGTTGGAACGAACCTCTTTTCCAGTTCTTTTAGGGCTGGTGTGATGTAGCTTGCAGTGATCATGTTAACTTTGCTTTCGACACATGCCTTGGCCACGATAGGATGCAACACATAAGGCAACAGGCTTAAAAACAGAGGCAAAAACGAATAAGAAACTCTCTTTTCATTATGGATTGGATCTGGAATGTCCCCCCTAATCAGCAATGTACAGAGGAAGGGCTTTGGGGAAGTAATTGGATGGACTCTGACCTCTTCAGTGGATTAGTCCATTGATAGCTGAATAGACTGCTGGGAAGTAGTGAAAACTGTAGGCAAGTGGGGCACAGTTGGAGGAAGTGGGTACCTGAGAGCATGCCCTGGGGATTATGTCTTGTCCCTGCCCCTACCATCTCTCTGTTTCCTGGCTGTCATGAGCTTTCTCTGTCCTGCCCTTTCACCAGGTTTTCCTGCCTCATCTCAGAGCCAAAGCAATGGGCCCAGTCTACTATGGACCAAAATCTCCTGAACCCTGAGCCAAAACAAATTTTTCCCAAAGTTACTTTCCTCAGGTGTTTGTCACTGTTGCAAAAAGCTGACTAACACACACCCCCTTCTGAGGCACCTTTATCTGTACTAACATTCAGTCCCAAGGCACTTCTCTCAGAAATGACCAAGGACTCCCTGAAGTTCATAGAATAAATTCATCCTGTTGGCACATCTAAAAGCCTCCTTAGTGACGCTCACTTAACCTCCATCTCTTCCCTCAGTCTGTTCATATGTTATGTGGAAACAAAGGAGCAATTGTCATTCTTCACTCAAGGTCTAGATGGAAGGACTTCAGTTGATATTGTTTTGATTTTTGGAAAATGGGATTAGAGCTGACCTCTCTTTTTGAAGGTGATATAATGGGCACTCAGTGGGACATAACTTGAGTCATTTGACTTCAACCCAATTAATCCAAAAGGATTAAAAGTATCAGTTGTAAAAAACACACTCAAAATGCAAATGGATTTTCAAAGAAACTAACCAAATTTGATTACTATTTTATATTAAATCATTAAAAACTAAAATTTTAAAAATTAAACCATTAAAATTTAATATATTATTATATTTATTTGTAAAACATTTTTGCCCATTTTAGTTCTTAAACCCCTAACACTGTATTTATATCAAAATAACTTTTCCAACTTAAAAAATAATAAAGTTATTTAAGGAATAATGCAGAATAATAATGTCTAATAAAATCATCACTATTCAGCATATAAAATTCACCATGTACAAAAAAGTTAAACACAAAACAGATTTTACTAAGGCTAACTGCTATTGAAGGCTACTAGTTTGCTTAATTTTGAATTTTGAACATTAATAAATTGCTTTTATCCATTATCTTGTCATATTTTGCTTCAGATTTCCTTCGAAGTGTGTTTTATTATGTTATTTTCTTTTTGTTTTATCAGAAAAATGGCATATTTAAGTATCCATGTGTGATAAGATAAATTATTTTTGCTTTACTAAGGTTAGACTACTCAAGTTTGAATCAGAATTATTTATCATAGTCATATCATTACCAGACAAGATCTATTTATCTTTAGCCAATTTTTGCTAAATAAAAATTAATTTATATAAAATATGTCTAATATGAGTAAACTTTTAAGTGCCCAAGGTGAGCCTATATTCAAAGATATCAAGAGGCAATGCATAACTTCCCACCTATAATTAGACTCACGTTTCATTCAATCTGTTTTCCAAGTCTACTTTTTTAAATGGACATTACAAAACTTCCTCCAAAGATACAATTTGAATCTGATCTAACTATGGACATTAAGCAATCACTATTAGTAAGCAGGTAGTTTTTTTTTTCTCCTACTTTGGAAAAATTGTATTCTAATAATAAATCACTATTCTCATGACTTTGACATTCAAATCTAACACTGACCTCATGTATATTTATCAATCAATGTTAGATCTATAAAGTTCGATCTGCTTTTTTAAGCAGCAATAATCACTATATTGGAAGATATGTTCCCATGTAAGACTTAAAATGTTTATAGGAGAATCTCCTTTCCATTTAAGCCTTACAAGTCCAGAAGAAAAAATAGACAAAAACATGAAATATGAATACCTAATGATCCAGGAATTCTACTTCAGGTTTAAAATCATCAGAACGTAGTCTATATGGTCACCAAGAAACAAACACTAAAATGTTTATAACAGCATAATGCATAAATTCAAAATCCAGAAACAACCTAAATATCTACCAACAGTCAAATAAATAGCAATTGTATATTCATACAAAAGAATTCTACAGAGTCATGAAAATAAATAAACTACAATTCCAGACAATAACAAACATTTCTCACAATCACAATGTTGAATGAAGGAAGGATTACTGGTTGAACCCAAGTACATCAAGGTTGGAAACAGACAAAACCTAATCTGTATGTTAGAAGCCAGAAGAGCATTTACACTAGAGGACAAAGTTGATGAATGGGAAGTGACACAAAGAATTCCTGGGGTACCACTCACATTTGTTTCTTGATTTGGATATGTTCATTCTAAAAATTCACTGAGCTACAAGTTTTATGCACCTTACTGGATGCATATTTCAATTGAAAAGAGAACAGAGAAGCAGAGGAGAGAAGGGGAGAAGGAGAAAGACCAAGAGAAAATAAGGGAAGAGAAATAACAACCAAAAAGAAATATAGAACTCATTCTTTCCAAATACCTGATGACAAGATCCTGTGTTGCCACCAAGGAGCCCAACTTTTCTTCTTGTGTACAAATGTTCATGCTAACAGGATTGATATTATATTTCTTGCTTAACTGTTTAATTTGATTCATCATGTCAGAGCCTATTTCAAGAATTAAAAAGTCCAATTTTTAGATTTCTTGCCACTGGACAAAGAGTAACATACAACATCTCAAAAAAATAATTTTAGAAAGAAAATTGTTATCTAAAATTTACATCAGTTTTTCTTCTTCCTAAAAAAAAAAAGGGCTTATTTACCTACTGTTATTTCTATGTTTCTGTCTCTTGACAGGTATTCTAACACAGGTTCAGACACGTAGCCAGATCCAAGAACCAAGACCTTTTTCTTGGTACTCATTGAAATTGATTGAACACGTTCTCTGTGGGGGGAAAAAATAGGTGGGGGGTATCATTTAAAATCTTATGCATTATATATAGCAGAATCTTGCTGTCCCCAAAACAAAGCAAAACCTAGACTATGAGGAAATAATTTCTCCCACACTACTTAAATAAGAACCTGAACAGAAATTCCCTATACCATGATCTTTCATTTCCATTTTAGATTTTGTAGGATGAAGACAGGAGCCTCACATCACTGAGATGTCCTGTGTGTGTAGACCTCCCATACAGACACTGGACCACTTCTTGGTTTACTCATAACTCTAAATTGGCTTTACAGTTTTTCCTTCCGGGGGATGTGATTCAGTCATGCTAAGGGCTTTCCTTTGGGACTTGATTTGAATCCTCACAACAGTGCAAAGAGACAATAATCTGAGATCACTATTATACACATTAGAAGTTGTTTTGCTAAGTATCTTTAGTGTCATATGAGAGCAGTCAAAATCATAGCTCTAAAATTACAAATGCAATGGCTTTACTGTAGAAACTTGAGGCTAATTCCAGGATGGAGTTTCATTTTCGAACAGTTTGTTCTGTTAGAATTCAAACGTTATTCTGGGAAAAAGCCTTTCTTTCCTACAAACAGTGATGAAGACATCCTTATAAACCCATTAATGCTTTGAATATGGAAGGTACTCATAAAGTGTCTTTTTTTTAAGAGAGAGAGAAAAAATTTTTTAATATTTATTTTTTAGGTTTTTTTTTTTTTTTTTTTTTGGTGGACACAACATCTTTTATTTGTATGTGGTGCTGAGGATCGGACCCAGCGCCACACGCATGCCAGGCGAGCACGCTATTGCTTGAGCCACATCCCCAGCCCTCATTAAGTGTCTTTTGAATCAAATTCCCAAATATCAACATGAAACCATAGAGCTGGCCTAGTGCCAGAAGCTGTTTTAATCTTTAGGCCAGGATGTCTCTCAAATTATAAACCATGAATCTTTTCATTATTAACAAATGATAAATATAAATATAACATGTCCCTGCCTCTCTTCACTCACAACATATGCATATCACTAATGAGAAAAGATCTCCCTAACTGCTATTCCCATCCCATTTCACCTTCCAAAGAATCACCATTAATTGGTTACTGTATAATCTTTCTATAAAATTTTCTAAATTTTGTGTAATTAAAACTTTTTGGTGTATAAATATAAAATGTTCAAAATATGTTTTAAAGCACTCATTCCTAGATTCTAACCCTGTTCACTTCTTCAGGATCCCCAAGCCCCTGGTTCCAGGTGAACGATCCCTGGGCCAAGTGATGAAAAGAACACAAGAATCAGACAGGATTCAAACTAAGGTAAATTTTCCTTTCAAAATGCAATCTTCGTTCCTGAGAGAGGAGTGGGGTTTCTGCAGGGAGAGAGGTCAACAGAGCACCTATTTTGTTTGTGTATTTTGCAACATATTACAGTTTCCATTTGCTTGGTTAAGAGGATTTATGAGTTGTATTTCCTACTTTAAACTAAATTTACTTTCACAAATGGAAAGTGACTAAAAGATCACTGCAAAGAAATCAAGGATTGAAGATCATTCTTTTACTCTTAGTACAAACTTCTTCTTGGTTGCATTATGAGCTTATGAATAATAACAATATAATCAGGTGAGACTTTGGTCCCCAAAAGTTAAAATTACCAAGATTTAAAATGAAGATCTACATCTATTTTCTTTATCAGTAAATGCTCTAAATGCATACTGGGTCTCAAAATGTTATCTAATGATAGCATCTAGTTGTTCTGATTAGCAAGACTGTTAAAAAACTGTTTACCATAAATTCCAACTTCAAAGTATTCTATGTGTATTTTATAATGTCTGCATAATACACTGGCATATGTATTTATAACAAATGATTAATAATCATTTGTTAAGGAGTTGCTGCTCATAAAAAATTATTGAAATTAGAATATGACCAAATATTCTAAATTTATATGAACCTGTTTCACACCCCTGTGGTACCTCTTACTGTGTGGCTTGGAGCAAGCTAAGTAACCCCACCCCATACCCCACACCCACCAAGATTCAGTTTTCATATCTTTAAACTAGAGTCATGAGGATTAAAGGAACTAATGTTAGTGAGACACTGAACATAGAAAAAAACAACAAAAAAAAATCCAATCTTCGTTATCAGTCTCCTAGCACAAGAATTCATTGGGGAAGGCAGAAGGGGAAGTCCTAATAGTTGGAACCAAGGAGACCTGCTACTACATGAAATATGGTACATTGTGAAGATACTATTGTCATTGGTCATATTAGCTATGTGACTGGTATAAGTAGTGAAAGAGATAATCAGATAATGAGAATAAAAAGACAGAGGAAGCTGTAGGATACACCAAGTGCAGTTGCCCCTCTAGGAAATTCTCTGATGGCATTATAGAGCTAGCTTCTTTTAAAAAAAATAATTAAACACTCTTTTGCCAGAATGCTTCATTGCCTCATTAAATAAAGCAAACCCATGTGGGAAAGACATAACTTTGAAATACTTGATCTGGGAAGATTTTTTACTCACTTCTTATAGGGAGAACCACTGAGTAAGACATATTTTAGTTTTTTCACTCTAGTTTCTCCTGAGAATTCAGTCACAAGCTATGTTTTTAAATGTGAAGAGACCAGTGGAGCAGATATAAATACAAACTAAGTGTAATCAGCTGGAGCAAATCAGAATATTCCAAAGAAGTGTCAAGGTTTTCAGAATCCAAGAAGAAAGAAACAGGAGTCTCAGCTGAGTACCTAAGAGAACTGTTATCTTAGGTAGATTTGCTAAAACATTATGTGGTGCCTTCTTTCAAATGAGAATCCCTAGGGAAAATTACCTGTCACTATTTGCTTTGTTCACTATTTCCCTTAATGTCTTTCTAAGAGCCCATTTTCCAGAACCACACACTAGACAAAAGAGAGTCCCAACCTTCATCTAAAATCCAAATGGAAAACACCACAGTGGAGTTAATATTCTCAGTTTCCTTTGAAAAAAAATGACTGAGGAATCAAAACACATGAAATGCTAGGGGAAGAACAAGGGGCTACTCAAATGACAGCCCTTTTGGACTTTTGCTTATTTAAGTCCAGTCACTTCGCTTGGATGTTCTACATTTACAGAGACGACAGGATCAAAATTAGCAGGCTATAAAAGCCTAAAATTAAGAACTCCCATTGAATTTTTAAAAAAATACTCATCAAATCCAAGAACAAATGTATATAAAACAGGAGAATCTAAACAGTACTTACCTACTCTCTCGAAGTTTCTGGATATATTTGTATTTATCAGTCAATGTACCGTTGGATGTGATCACTGCCTAAATGTATATGACACAAGAAATTTCTTTTAGCATCCAACTAATTCAGTCCTACAAACATGGGCTGGTGGCCAATAGAAAAGAGGCAGAGAGGCAGAAGTCAAAAGTCACCCACACTCTCCTCCTGCTGTCTCCCAAAATTGAGTCAGACAATGACAAAAGTCACATCTCTCATATTAACATCCCAGCATCCTTCTAGCCTTCCTCCCTTCTTCCTAAATTTCCAGAGAGAAAGAAAGAGGGAGAGAGAATGAACAAAGGACAGAGGGGAGTGAGGATGGTATTCAGAAAATACATTCATGTAAAGAAATTCTTATAACTTACGTCTCGCACCACAGGAGAAAAATTTTGACTTTCAAGAGGCTGTGATGCATCCGATAATAACTGAAAGAAAAGAGATTCAGGAGAGATAAGTTATATTGAGAAGGTGACTTCTTGGTCTTTGTATCCATACTAAAATATTAGTCAAAAAACTGAAAAAAAAATATTAGAATTTATTGAAGATCATTAAATATAAATACTTGGCAATAGAAATCTTCTACAAGTAATCAAGTCTGCTCCTAATAGTGTGTGGTATTTCCATCCAATTTTAAAACTAAATTTTGACGGCAATCATTGCTTGCTAAGAACACACACAAAAGCTGATCTTTCCCACCTACTTAGATGCATCATATTGAGTAGATTATAAATAACCTCAAGCTTTAGACCTCTGTTACAGAGATCCTCCATTCCAAAGGTTTAAGCTGATCCTTTGGAAGTAGAGAATGGGGTTTGCACTCAGCAAGCCCCCCCCCCCACACACACACAGTATGAGCTCTATGTGTAGGCATATTGGCATCTTGAAAGTGGTGGAGAGAGTGACTTGAAGAAACAGAACACAAAAGTCACACACACTCTCCTCCCACGGTCTCCCAATATTGAGTCACACAATGACAAAAGTCACATCTCTCATATTAACATCTAAGCGTTCTTCTAGTCCTCCTCCCTTCTTCCTAGATATCCAGCCTTATATATACTGCCAAGCAATAGAGGGTATATAAGTCAGTGTTACATCTGATTGGCAGGGAAGCCAATTTCTAGAGCCCTTACCCAAGTGAAAAGGAGAAGATGTACCTAGCAGCAACAGAGGGTTTACTTACTGTACTAAGACAAATAGAAATTATTTTCATGTATCATCCCATAAGACGTACAGGCTATCTATTGGAATACAGACACTTTTTTCTAAAAGACAAAAGATGTGTATCTGTAAGACAAGAGATACTGTGAGAAGCTCACGGAGTCAACAAAACTGGGGTCCTCCCAGTGATTCCCTCTCAGTCACCTCTGCAGGATTCCCTTCTTGGAAAGATTTCTAAGAAGATTCCTCCCAACGTGACCACAGACTAGAAGATGCTAATAAATAATAATGTGAGGTTCTAATGTCATTTGGCATGTGGTCAGTGACTCAACTTGTGCAATTCCCTCTGTTTGCTCTTTTTTGTCTCTAATTCCACAGCCTTATCTGGGCCTCACTGTTACCAAGAGAACTGCCTCCTACCTCAAACTCTTCCATCTCTCCCCAGTCTAAAATGCCAGTTTGATTATTCTATGTCTGTTTAAAATAACCAAGTAGCTGGCTCTCTGCTGCCTTTAATATGAATTCTCTAGCTTCCTAGATGGTTACTAGACTCTCTACACCCTCAGCTCTTTTGGGTCTTCTACCAAACACTCATTCCTATTAAACAGCTTGCCCTTGCCTACCTGGAACTAACTCCCTCTCTTCTTCCTCCAAGATATAACTGAAGAACCATCTCTTCTCTGAATCCTTTACCAAAATCTGCCTCCAAGTACATCTTCAAGGTAAGAACTGCACATAGCATCTTACCATGTGTCTGCCACATGATACGATGGCAAATATTCAACAAATAAATGATTGGATACATGAAATAATAAATTATTTAAAACTAAATAGATTTTTTTTTCCAAACAGAGAACCAAATAGTTGGCAAGAAAGATGAATGTAGAAGACAACAAAAATCTGCTCAATTACTGCATTTAACTGTCTCCCTTTCTAGAATGTGATCATAACAAAATTCAAGCACAAGGGTCCTAAATCATAGGGTATCTCTTGTCACTTTAACATATAAGACCTTTGATAGCCCATCACTGTTTCCTAAATTAATAGCAAGCTATTCATCTTAGTGTTTAAAAAGTCTTACAGAAACAAAATTAAAAATAAACATGACTCTTTACAATATAAAAGTAACACATTTATCTTTACTGAGTCAGACTTGACAACTCCACTCACAGAACCCATCCCTTAAGAAAATTCCTACCTTTGTTTCATCTCCTTCGCATTAAATGTCTCCCACTCAAGCCAACTTAAGTGTCATCTCTTTCCTAAGTTGGTTCAACAAGAAGCTCCCTCTCCCTCCACAACTCCACTAGCATCTTTTTGATGGCGATCACATCCCAGCTTATGGCAGGGTTGTACAGTTGCCCTGTCCTCTTTCTGAATCTCATGCTTCTACAGGTCAGAAGCCATACTTTAATCTCTCTCTATAGGCAAGCTTTGTTCCAACAAAAATCTACCAAATGTAACTGAAACAAAATTGCCAAATTACTTGCAAAGTGATAGCCTGTATCCTGCAATACAACAGAGCTTGGGTGGACCTTGAGTCAAAAAAAAAAAAAAAAAAGGAGAAAGGAAAGAATAAAGAAAGAAAGGTAACCTAGAGGAAAAGAGGAAAGTGCATATACTCTAAATCTAGTTTCAATGAGGGTATCAGAAATACTACATAGACAATATAGTGATTTTTTTAGTGGCAAGCAAACATACATATATCAAGACTATGAAATAAAGACATTCACTGTTTTTCACAGAAGGCCAGTGCTTAAAGATAATGCTGAGACAGATGGCCCTAAGATGATACCTCTGCTACTATTTGGAGAACTATAGGTACATATAATATGAAGAAGCTGGTTTAATCATCAGATACCCAAGTAGTATCTCCTGCCTCAATGTAACCCAAAATCTGACATTTTTAAGATTGCTGTACTGCCTAAAATTCTATCAACCATTGGATTTACACAGGTGCAAATATATCAACTTCTTAAATGTATATTTTCTATCCAGCAATGGTCATTATCTAGTTTCAGACCAATCTCTACTGAGAAAAAAAATGGCTAAACATAAAAAAATGGCTAAACATAAAAAGCCTCAAATTTTAGGCTCAAAAAGTATTGAAGACTTGATGTACCTTAACTTGGAAAAGAAAGCCCAAAGAGATGAGTCCAACATTTGACATCCTTTGTCTCCTTCAGGCAGTTGCCAACAGAAAAGTAGTGTCTGAAATGCTGAGAGGTTGAGCAGAAGACAGCAGAAAGGCTGAAAAGCTGGGAAGAGATTTTGTATGACTTTTAACAGTAGAGTAACAAAAACTGGAATTTGAGGTCAGTTGAAGAGAAAGCCTAATAAACACAAGATTTTCATTTAGGATACTAAAAGACTCTATTCTAAAATAAGTAGTAAATTGAAGAACATTAGTTCTCAAAGGACTGGAGCACAGCTTTGAGTTACTTACACCCCTAACTGAATTGAGGTGATTTTCTCCTAATATAGATATTTGTTCCCTGTCAAAAACAAAGGAAATCTCTAGAGGAAAATCACACCACATCCAGAGCCTCAAATCATCTCTAAAACTTTATATATGTAGTATCTATCATTCAATCAAAAATAAACAGGCATATGAAATGATAAGAACTGACTTTGAAAACCTAAGAAAAGAGCATAACATAAACAGACACAAGAAGTTAATTGAAATTATCAAAAAATAAATTTAAACTGTGATTAGTACCTTCAAAAAACAAAAGTACAAGATAGCTAACTTAAATAGAGAATGGATAAATTTTTAAATGATCAAATATAAATTCCCATTAGATTATAAAATAAAATAATTAAAGTTAATAATTCAGTCAGCTAAAGGGAAGATTAATGAATTGGTACACAGGACATCTATATAACTTTCAAAAGTCACCAAAATTTTCCACTGTTAGAAGTCAGGATAGTGGGTACCTTTAGGAAGAAGAGTCCCCCCTTCTTCCCATAGTGCTGGGAGAAGAAGAAGGGGGTTTCTGGGATGCTAATAGTGTTCTACTTTTGACTTATGTAGTATTCCCAGGGGTCTCTTTGTGATAAGTTATCATGCTGTACTCTTATATATAACTTATCAGGGATGCTTTACTATTTTATAAGTATTTACTTAATATAAAATATTGTATTTATATTTTGTCTTTAATAAAAATTGTATTTATTAATACATTTACTGTTATAATAAGTTACATGGGCTAACTCTCAATCATACTTTAGTGCAAATTCATTGAACTGGTTCGTTTTTCTCCTAACATCCATTTGAGGTGAACTGTACTGAGTGAATGACAATTTTTACTAAAGACAAACAAGAATAAAATTTTGTGTTCTAAGGGACAAAATAAATAAACATATTTAGAATGTTGAGACATAATTTGTAAATTTACAATGACTTATAACAAGTTCTTTGAATGGAAGACAATGTTAGAGCAACTCTAATGAAATGGGACAATTCAAGAATTAATAGTCAAAGCCATCCACAAGACACATTGATATTTAATATTTTCCATAACTTAGCCTAATTAAGTAAGAATTGTGCTGAAATCCATAATTTTAGCATCCAAAATTATGACTTATAGCTAAGATTCTCCAGTAGCACTTCTGGCTACTATAAAACTCTGCTAGAGCCAAGTTGATTTGAATATACTTCTCAGGACCAGAGGGTTTCATTTTAGGGAAAGACTAAGCTCTTGCAAACCACCACTCCTACAGATAACAAAATGAGCTCCGGGCAAAACACAAGCAACAACAAACTACATTGGGGACTTCAGAGAATGAAGAATAGCCAGCAGCCTGTGGAGAAGTATGAAAACAGGGAGGAAGACCAGAGCAACCGTGGAGTTGCCCTTTCTATGGGCATTGCTTTAAGGAAAAGTCATGCAGCATGAGTGGGTGAAACATGTTGAAAATGCACCAACTTTCTGACTTAAAGACACAGTGATGGGGCCCATAGCAAGCCTCCAATGTGAGAGGATAAATGCCAAGAAAGGTAGATTCAAAAAAAGGACCGCCCAACTTCTAGGTAAACTACTCTGCATCTCTAAGGACTCCCACACTGAGCAAGAAAAGGCCAGATTATAGGCTTGCCAGGTAAAAATAAAAGAGCTGAAGGTTTATTTGACCTACTCCTTTCCACAGGTGAGAGAATTTTTAGCTAGCCTCTAACCAAGATAATATTCTACTTTAGAAAATTAATACTTTTTATAAAATTATAACAATCCAGAATCTTCACAGCAAAACATTCATGTCATTCAGGACACAAGCCCAAATCACTCAATATATGACAAGTAGAAAACCATGATCCATTCTCAAAGGAAGAACAATCAACAAAGTTCAATCCCAAATTCACTCTGAATGTTGCAAGGTTATATACATTACTGCCTCCTTAGCCATGGTTTTACTCTCCACGGTTTCAATGACCCTTAGTCAATTACAGCCCAAAAATATTAAATAGAAAATTCCTGAAATAAAAAAATGCATACATTTTAAATTGTATACCATTCTGGGTACCATGATGTAATTTTACATAGTCCTGCTTCCTTCTACCAGGCATGGGACTCATCCCATTTTCTATTGTATCCACTATGAATGTTACCCACTCCAAAGTCACTTTGTCTTGGTTATCAGATCATTTGAGGTGGTATTGCATTGCTTATGTTCAAGTAATCATTATTATATATTAATCCATTGCTATGAATCTGTACCTAGGCAATACACCTCACGTCATCTCATCCCATGGGCATTGTATCATCTCACATCACGACAAGAAGAAGGCTATATACAGTGCAATAAGAAATTTTGAGAGACAGCACACTGACATAACTTTATTACAGTATATTTTTATAATTATTCTATTACATTATTAGTTATTATTATTAATTTCTTACTGTGTCTGATTTAGAAATTAAACTTTATCAGAGTTGGATATGGTAGTGCACACCAACTATAATGCCAGTTACTCAGGAGGCTAAGGCAAGTCTAGCCTAGAAAAAATAGCAAGTACCAATCTCAAAACAACAACAACAAAAAACCCTTTATCATAGGAACACATCTATAGCTAAATGCATAGAACATAACAGAAATATCAATGGTTTCAGGTATCCACTCAGGGTCTTAGAATATTTCTCCTGCAGCTAAGGAAATAAAAATAAAGACTATAAAGTGGCTTTTATAACTATGCTCCATATAATAAGCAAAAATGCACTCATGAAATATTAAAAGAAATTTTTAACAAGGAAACCAAAAACTGCCAAAACATGGCAATTCTAGAACTGAAAATACAATATTCAAATTTTCTTTTAAATCACAGGAGGGGCTTGTTAGCAGAATACAGAATACGAAGACATTTTCAGATAAAAGATAAAAGAACCTGTTACAGCAAGTCTGTACTTTAAAAAGTGCTAAATTAAGAAGTTCAGTCTGCAAGAAAATAGGGCTAAAAGGAAATGAATGGAAAGCATCGAAAATAGTAAGTATCTGGAGAAATTTACTATTTTTTTTCTATACACATACTATACAGGCACTGAGACATTTACAATTTCAGAATTTTAGGACTGCAGAGACATTAAGGTGATATATTACCAGCACCTCATATTTTCAGAGGAAATGTCTGAGGCTTAGAAAGGTAGTGCTTAAGGCCATAAAAGCAAGCAGATGTCTCCAAGACAACCTGGCATATGGACTCTCCTTATGCTACTTTAATCCCTCAACACCAGCTCCAAGACACATTGCAGGTCCAGCACCCATCAGAAACTCTTCACAGTCTCAACTTCTCTTTGCTTCTATTTCTTAATCTGTAAATGGGTTTTACAATAGCACCTTCCTGACAAGGTTCTCATGAGCGTTTAAAGTCAAAACAGAACCAGTTCTTTGAACACTGCCTTGAACATAGAAGATGCAATATTGCACCCAACCATGTTAACACTGCCTGTCTGCATTTTCCAGAGCCTGCTACTTCTTCCTGCTGGCTTGTTTCAAGAAAAGAAACAAAGAGTCAAAGTGGAATACTGTTTATCTGTGCTCCATGAAGTTTAAATATGCTGTGTTTAATTTTTTTTTCAACTAAAAGTGTTTGTAAATTTTCCTGTGATTTCTTCTTAACCCATGAGTTGTTCAAAGATGGCAATGATAGACTGGAGGTTTGACTTGCTCTGGCTCCACTGACTATGGCCCCATCTTGGCCTGAGAACACCTGAGTGAGAATGTGAGAACAGCAAGAGCCACCATTTCCAGCTCTGGAATCTTTACCACAGGCAGGCAGCCACTAGCAAGAAAAGTAAAGTGCAGCTTTACTTTTGTCCAAGCCCAAGATAAATGCCAAAGTAAAAAAGAAAAAAAATGGAATTTAGAAAACACATTATTTCAGTAGTCTATCACTGATCACATAAGAAAGTTCAAGATTGCCACAAAAGCTGTCACTTTACTAAGCATTATTGCCTAAGTACCCATAAAATTTTCTGTATTCTCTATTTTTCAAGTCTGTTAATCATAGCACAATCCAAACCCTAATGTGAATTGACCTAGACAGCAAGAATTTTAAAATAAAGCAAGGCTTGCTGGGCATGGTGGTGCATGCAGTAATTCCAGCTACTCTGGAAGACGAGGCAGGAGGATCACAAACTTGAGACCAGTCTGAGCAACTTAGCAAGACCCTGTCTCAAAATAAAAAAGTAAAAAGGACTGGAGATACTGTCCAGTGGTAGAGCCCTGGATTTAACCCCCAATACTGAAAAAATAATAATAACAAATCAAGTTTTATAACAAACTGTATAATGAGAGACTAGTGTAATTTGTAATTAAGCTTGAAGGCAATGATATACTTACATTCCCTGTGAACCAAGTAAGCAGAATATGTAAAATAAAAGTGTATCAGGGGGATGGGCTGGCATTTCATTTTACAACAGATTTCTTAGACACAGAAGACCAGAACATTCATGAGATTGCTCCATAATTTTATTTAAAGTCAGAGTTGTTGCTGAGGAAACCAGTCTGCTTACCATTTCTTCAACATAAGGGTAAAGCATGTCTCCAAAGTATTCTGTAGCTTCAATTGGAAGTTGTGCTGGCAAATTGTCAATAGAACACATCAGAATCCCAGAGCCTTCAACACTATGAAAAGCAATATGCTTTATTCAGAAGTACAAAATGTTATTACTAAGCTCTAACTTCTCCTGATGTCTCCTCCACTATATTTGCTTCATTAGTTTTCATAATTCTGTACAAAATTATATAAGAATATAAACAAAACTTTTTCCTTCTTTAGCAACCCATCTCCCACTTAAATATAGTACATGTGTATTGAAGTATTCAAATTTGCATGTGGTTTTTCTATCAAAAATTTTAACATGATTAAGCATCTCTTTCCAAATACACATGCCTTTATAAAGAAGTAAAACTGAGTACTTCAGACTCATAATCAAGGTAAGAAAGAGATGTATTATTGTGCATCTTTCACCATCTAACTGCTTTAACAAACTTACCTATCATGAATAATATGCTGGTCAGCGTCATACATGCAAAAAGGATGCTCTATTGTAGTACACTCCGTCATGAAATCTATAGATCCTCCTGTGTCCGCTGAAATGTCACATATTGCCACAAGTCTGAAATCAATATCAGTTCTTAGATAAGAGGATGGAATTCTGAAGCTTCCAACAAGACTAACAATGAATAACAATGAAAGATGCTTAGAACAATGTTCAATGTGGGTGCCAAATATTTTCCAGGCACTTGGGTTCTTTTTCTTATAGTTCAGTCTTTAAGACACTGTGAGGATCTGAGATATAAAAATCATCCCAGTATACAGTTTAGTCTTTACAAGAAAAAAAAATAAAAGAATGGAAGGAGAGAAGAAGAAAGGGAAGGAGTGAAAAACAAAATAAAATTGGAAAATACCTTCCCTAGAAAAATCATTGACAGCAGACTGGTTATAGTTAAACCAGTTAACCATCTCTAAATAACTGGTAAAGTTTCAATTACACTATTTCCACTTACTTAGTGCAATGGGCCCTCTACATCATGAATTCCACATCTGTAAATCCAAACAAGACTCAAAAAAATAATTGAAAATAAAATTATACCTCTGCTCACCATGTACAAATATCTTTCTTTGTCATTATTCACCAAACAATTCAGCAAGCGATGATATGGTTCAGTCTTTAAGACACTGTACTATTACATAGCAATTTAATTGTATTAGGTAGTATAAGTGATCTAGAGATGATTTAAGTGTACAGGAGATATGCATAGGTTATATACAAGCATTCACTATTTATATAAGAGACTAGAGTGTCTGCAGATAGTGGTATTCACAGAGTTCTAGAAAAACATTCTCTCTAGATACAAATGACTATACTATGTAATTTTACATGGAATTACATGGAAATCTAGGATTGTGAACAAAAGTTTCAATCCAACATTTGAAAGCCTTCAGAGATTGGTTGTAATTTTCCTATACAATCTCCAATTACCACATGCCTACATAAATATTATGGATAGACTGCTCCACTCAGTGTCTTAAATTATACATTAGCTCCATATTTACCAGCTTTAATTGGAAGTTGTGCTGGCAAATTGTCAATAGAACACATTATTACTTGAAATTCTCCTTTTTCTCATTTCTCCCCAGTAAGGCTTTGCGGGGCCCAGTGTGTTAGCCACAAAACAGGTACTATTAGGGACACTATGCTTAGAAGGGCCTGGAGGGATGCTGACCCTTTAAATGACTGTTAACACGACTTCAAAGTTGTTTTTTATTTCTTTGTTAGCTTCAGATAAGATCCTTCAGACAAAATTCCAAGGAACCAGCCAAAATTGCCAAATCATGCTGACCCATGCATTTTAGGTGACCTAAACTTTGTTCGTTTTAATATTAGCTTCTCTGCCCAGAGGCATTCCCATTCTATCTTTTGAACATGCGACGTAGGAAGAAGCATGGCTTCAAACTGAGCATGCCTCTACATATGATGATGATAACTCTTTCCTATATGAATATGCATGAATTTCAAAAAAAAATGTCTCTTGCTTTCTTTGCTCAGAGAATTATTCCCAATGTTCTCCTTACTAACTGCAGGTAAGAAACTTTTCTTCACTCTCTATCTCCTGGTTGTGCTTGTGGGCTTTGCACTCATCAAAGGGAGAACTCTTGTGTTTGGTTACTAGTGCTCCCACTTTCTTTAAACACCCCTGATATTGTTGCTCCTACCATTCCCTAGCCATTTGCCTGATATCAGCTGCATGCATGAGAGCAGCAAATGTTGTTTTCCTCTTATCTATCCCTTAGTTTAGCAGAGTGCTAACAGACAAGTTGTTTGACAAATATTGGCTGATTGACTCATTCATTCAACATTTAATAATTATTTGAATGCCTATTCTATATCAGACCATGTACCCAGTGCTTGTGGCCATGATAAATGATACCTATCTTTAAGGAAATGAAGTTCTAATAGGAAAAAAGAAAATTTTAAACACAAGAAAATAAATAATCATGAATTTAGGAGGGAAAAGGAAGGAAAAAAATGAGAGAGATGGGAATGGGGACACAAGAGAAGACTTCTGAGGAGGTTCCTCAAGATCCCTGCAGGAGTCAGAAGAACAGTTTAAGGAGAGAGGGTTAACTGTGCCATATGTTGCTAAGAGGGCAAGTCAGTCATAAACAACCAAGTTCTCTGATATGTAGGAACATTATAAGTTTGACTTCCCTAACAATGTATGCTGCTACTAAAAACTTCCATTAGTGCTGAAGTAAAATTCTTACCTGTGAGGTAATGCAGGGCAGCCTTCAACAGGAGCAACTGAGGACTTGACTGGAGCCAAGAGACTTTGAGCATCGTGGCGGGTTAATAGGCGAGGAGTGTTTTGTTCCCAGTAGATTCCATTAATTAAACAAGTTGTATAAGGTGCAATCTGTAAAGTAAGTTCGCATTCAACAAAACAGGAGATAGCCTATTTCAATACCATGTGCTACCTATCAATAAAATCCTACAGAAATAATATTACTTCTAATGAATATAGCTACCTTTTGAAGCAAAAATAAAAATACCCTTACAGATTTCAAAATATAATTACCCTCATTATGGAAGAAAATATGAACATAATAAATACACTAATAGGGTTGGGGTTGTGGCTCAGTGGTAGAGCCTGGCATGCATGAGGCACTGGGTTCAAACCCAGCACCACATAAAAAAACTAAATAAACAAAATAAAGGTATTGTGTTCATCTACAACTAAAAATATTTTTAAATAAATAAAAATAAATATACTATTGTTTTTGTCTATTGCATAGCAAAGAAAAGAAGAGAGAATCAAGTAACCTAGGATACCAGTAAGGTGTGACCTAAATCATACTACTTCAGCTTTACTGAGCTGTTTTTCTTAGATGGGGATAATGTACACACTATTCGTCAAAAGAATGTTATATGATCAAATCAGATAACTTCTGTAAGCTCCATGGAGAAATGTACTGCATAAACATGGTAACCAGGTCACTACCAGTCTCAGGAGACATCCAATCACCATACCTCCATGACAGGGCATATGAGTGGGGGGAAATTTACTACATTCAAATTTTTTCAGCTCAAAATTAGTTTCATACATTTTTGCATGAAACTTAAGCCTCTCATTCTGAAGGTAAACAAATATAACATCAGTCCATGCTGTACTATTTAAATTTCGTACCAGAATCAAACATTTTAAATTATGTAGAGCATTCCTTTTCACAATATACATATACATTTTTAGTGTGCTTAATTTTTCATTTGTTAGTTTATTTTGAAGAGGATTTTTGCATGACTAATGACTATAGAACACACAAATAAATTTTGTTTTTTAAGCTGGGTATGGTAGTGCATGCCTTTAATTCCAGCAACTCAGGAGGCTGAGGCAGGAAGATTGCAAGTTCAAGGCCAATCTCAGCAATTTAGTGAGGCTCTGTCTCAAAATAAAAAAGGGTTTGGGATGTGACTCAGTGGTTAAGCACTTCTGGGTTCAATCCCCATACCAAAAATGAATAGATAAATAAATAAATAGTGTTTTTTAGAAGATGAGACCAGTGTGTCCCCATAAGAAGTACTTGTTGCATAAATAGCTCTCTTGTACAAGATTATGTAGCCACACTATCTCCCCGTGACCCCTTGTAAGCATCACATGCATTTTAAGATGACTGGCTAGTATGGTTTGGATGTAGAATGTCCCTGAAGTTAAAAGCTTATTCTCAGCCCATGGCACTAGTTGGAGGGGAACAGAACTTTTTAGAGGTAGAGCCTGGTCTTCAGGTCCCTGGGACTGTGCCCTCAAAGGGTATATGAAGACTTTGGTGTCTTCTGCCTTCTCTCTCTCTCTCTCTTTCTTTTCCAATTCGAGATGTTAGTGCTCACTCTGACACGTGTTTCTACCATTGTCTCCTGTCATTTGTCCTCACCTGAAGCCAAAGCAATTAGGGTTGTCCTATCTTGGGCTTAAACCATTAAAATTGTGAGCCAAATAAATCTTTCCTCTTTTAAAGTAAGTCAACTCAAGTATTTTTTGTAGTAATATAAAGCTAACTAATACCAAGAAGAAGGAGGAGGAGGAGGAGGAGGAGGAGGAGGAGGAGGAGGAGGAGGAGGAGGAGGAGAGAGAAAGAAAAGAAAAGAAAGAAAAAAGGATACTGTGAGTAGCAAGTGTTATTATAACTATACCTAGATACGTTTAGGAAGCTCTGGGACTGATTGACTGACAGTGGTTGAAAGAGTTTGGAGGAGCAGGCTAGAAAAAGTCTAGAATACTCCAATTGGAGCATTATGGGGCCATGGTGGCTTCCACTGAGATTTCAAAGGAAAGCCTGGGAAACCAGACAAAAGTTTCATGTAGGGCTGAAGTCTCTGTGGGGACTTTTGATAAGATGATGCTTACTGGAATTGTGCGAATGGAGCCAAAGAGAGGACCCCAGAATAATAGAGCAACCCAAAATGTGCAACAGCTGCTAGGGAAAGCTATGAGCAGCATGCCACATAAGCCATGGAGAGCTGCACACATCAGTGTGCAGTCCATGAATGCAGCCATGTGGGCCAACAAAGCCGGCTGGGTAGAGCTGCCCAAGGCCTTAGGGGCCCAACTCAGGCCCCAGTGTGCCTGCCATGGTGGACTTTGGAGCTTTAGGATTTAATGTCTGCCTGCTGGATTTCACTTACTTTGGGTCAATTATCTCTTTTCACTTGCCTGTTGCCTGCTTTTGGAATAGAAGTTATACTCTGTGCCTATCCTGCCATTTTATCTTGGAAATATGTAGCTGGAGGAGTTTGCCTTTTCTCCCAGATGAGACTCAGGATCTTTGAATTAATGCTGGCTGAGTTAAGCCTCTGCAACCACTGGGGATGGAATGCTTTATGTTGAATGTGAGGACATGAGTTTTAGCAGACCAGAGATAAAATGCTATGGTTTAAACATGGTTTGTTCCTCTGAACTCATGCAAAAGTGTGACCCCTCCCCCAATGTTTTATATTAATGCTTTTTAGAGAGTGGAAACTGAATCCATCCATGGTGTTTATAGGTGGAGCTTTTAGCAATTGAGTAGATTGGATTAGGCCAACAGGGTGGAGCCCCCCAAATTAAATCCTGGTGGTATTATAGGAGAGGGAAAGCGGCTGCATGGAGAGTGGGACACATGCCCTCCCACCACAACATGATATAGCTAAGGGGGGACCACCACCAGAGTGTAAGCCATGCTGTTTGGTCTGCCAGACTACAAATCTGTGCTAAATAAACCACTTTTCTTTATAAAATTACTCTGTCCTTGGTGTTTTTTAAATAGCAATGGAAAGCTAATACACCAGCTGAGTTTATGATTGCAATTTGTGGCCAGAGAAAGGATAAACCCATGTTAGATCAAACCTCATAGACATTGTACTTTGCCAAAAGCACTAACTAATCCAGGATTATACAGAATCAACAATCCATAGAAAATGGTTTAGAGCTTTTGGGCACAGGCAGACCCAACGTAGAAACAGATATCAAACCAAAGAACATACCCACAGAAACCCCAAAACCACTAAGGAAGGGCCACTCCAAATACCAGTAAAAGCCAGCAACTCCTAAGACCAACTCATGATTCACAAAGGACTCCAAGCAAGAGATATGAAGAAGTGAAAACCCATGTACACACTTATAATTTCTCTCCTTGAAGAGAGACTAACTACAGTGCTCTCTCCATAAGCAGTGACTCCCAAGCTGAATGTGATACTCACATCAGTATTAAAACGACTTATGTACCGCTCAGGATGTTTGTCATACTCTACAGGGTCATACACACCATCTGTTTTCCTGACAAGATGATGATGTCGACTTAACACCGTCCCATACACTTTCCTGAGGTCTTGCAGAGGAAAAAGAAATTAACAAACTGGGTGACAAATGATAACGATGCATGGTGACAAAACACTATAACACAGATACTGTAAAATGGTACAGACAGTCTTCCCCCTCCCCTTACCTCCAGTTTGGGAAACTTCTTTTAATTCATGGGGCTCCACATATTCACAGGGCAGTTCATTAAAGACTTCTTGGGCTCCCTGTAAAAAAAATGTTTCAAGTAAACATCTAAAAATCAATTTTTAAAAAGAGCCAAAGCAGTTTCCGGTAAAGATTCCAATTGTTTTCCCCACAATTTTATAATTGAACTTGCCTGGCCCTGCAACCAGAGCTGCAGCATAGAAGTGCAGATGAGCTTCTTGCACACAGCCTGAAAACCAGCTCTATTCCAGTTTTTAAAAGCATGCATTAGAAGGGGCTTTAGACTTTTTATTTTTTTACTAAAGTTACTCAGAAAAGCAACAATAGTGTTTAGAAATATAGATACAATACAATCTATCTATTTCTTTTTTTTATTCATTGCAGAAGAAAAAATCAAATGGCTACCTCACAATATAATAGTAGCAGAGATGTCCTCTTTGTAAGATATTTTCATTAAAGGTCTATTTTTCAATTATAAGTTTCTGAGGGAGATTACAAATGTATTCTAAAACTACCTCAAGAGGAAGTATTAAATACTTTCTTGAATTACTCTAATATCTTACTGGCAAAACTCCAAGTAGTCTTGAAAAATGTATATACTGGAGTTACTTCCAAACTTTTGGACATGTCAGCAATGAAGGAAAAATAAATCACCCTAAGGACAATGTTACATACTTCACAATTAGTATCTCAAGAAAGACAGAAACAGAGAAAGGAAGAAAGGGAGGGGGAAATGAAGGAGGAGAAAGAAAGGAGAGAAAGAGAAAGAAAGAGTGTTTCAAACCTCTGATAGCGCAGAATTCACTAAAAGCAAAGAAAATGTTTGGACCATTATTGTTCTTTGCTATAAGAAAAATTTGTAGGTAATTAAAATACTGAAGATAGAATGTCCATTCTCTATTGGAAATAGGCACAGAATGGCCCAACATCATGTCTCCAATTGCTTTACAGAAGGAAGACAGGTGAAATTTACCTTGGATACATTACCAGTCCCTGTGAATACAAATGTTAAGGGCCCTATAGACTTTGGCATTAAACCCAGAGATATTTCATAGCCAGCATCGCGGACAGCTTGCACAGCCTGGCTGCTATTCCTGTAGTTATGAGCCATGCCAAGATGCTGAAAGCAAGCACACATGATTCAAGTTAGTCTAGTAGCTGACATATTTTTTCTATTCTTAAAGTGTTATGTATGCTTTCAAAAAAAATAAACAAAAGAAATATCTCTCACCATAAAAGGTGTGTGATGTCCCAAAGCAAGGAGCCTTAAACCCATTCCATGTAAAATGTTGATCATCCCTATTGCAGAGTCAGACCAACAGAAAGACAATTAATTGAGTGACGCTGAATATCAATGTACAAAATAAATTCTACTCATAGGCATTAATCAAGAGAAAGGACACATTTTTCTCTGTGCCCATTTGTCCATGTGCTCAGTGCCTGGGGAAGCATAACATAGTAGCTCAGATTCAGAAGGGGCCTCAGTAGATCTTATCCATTTCTTCTGCTTTCTGCCATCCAATGTCCTAACCCAGCTGCATCATTTATCCCTTCTACTGTTGATCCTGATAAAGTGGAGTATCCTCTTCTCACCTAGAGTTAATCTCTCCTTGACGAAAGATCCCATCCCTTCCCTTCTTCCCAGGGAATTTACTCTAGAACCACTCCCTTATCTTGAACCACTACCTATTCCTCTCTACCAGTTCATTCATTTTTAAAAATTTATTCTTTTTATTTTTATATAACACCAAGATATGCCCTGAAATAATCACAAAAGCATGAAACCCAACCCACTCCAATTTAGTCCTCAGTGTTCTCCCCCACCTCCACTTATCCTTAAGCACCCTCCCTCCACTCCATCCATCCTTCTTCAAACCATTTACAGTTTGCTTTTTTGTTGTTGTTATCAAATTCATGTCCTGTGGACACACTCAATGCCAGGACCCACCACGCTCTGTCCTTGTGTACTCATAAGATAGTTTGATCATATTCAATCTACTCTTCTTCCCTTTTCCTGTCCCTTCTTCCTCCTCCTCAATCCCCTTTGTCTACTCCACTAATCTTTCCTCTATTTTGATGAATTCCCTCTCTACTGGTTCATTCTTATCAACATGTAAACATGCTCCCATCTCTCCCATACCAAAATCAAAGTCGCCATTGACCCTAGGGCTCCCACCAGCTGTTTAAATCACTAAATCACTAAATTTGGTAGGCACTTTTCAGATCTCTCAACTTCCTTGCCAGAAGTATTTGGCATTGTAGACCTCCTCTTCAGTCAAAAACTAACTCTCTCTCTCTCTCTCTCTCTCTCTCTCTCTCTCTCTCTCTCTCTCTCTTTTCAGCATTCCTACTTGAAATGTTTCAGCCTGCTATTTTGTGGGCTCTTCTTTCTATGCCCATCTTGTCACCCTCAGGATTACATCCTGGGCTCCTCAATAACTATGTTTTCTTGATAAATATTCTCATCCAGTCCTAAACTTCAAGTATTATCTACTTATCTTATCCCAGTGGATGACCCCAAGTCTGTACCTCCAATGAGAATTTTTCTTTTTAATTTCTCACCTAGCCAGTCATATTTTGTATGTCTCCATTTGGAAATCCTTCAGACATCTAAAATTCAGCAGGCTTGTAGCAAAGATCTTAGCATCCATTCCCCCTTCTTTTTAGGGCTAGAACTTTCCCTGCACCACTCCCCAACACACACATATGCACTCACATTCCTACCAAGTTTTATTCCACCTTTTTTTCTGAAGTCAGCTTTTAAAGAAGTAATCTCTACACAATAAAATGCACCAAGTGTATAGTTTGATAATTATTAACAAATATGCTCAACTGTGTTATCACCATAATCAAGGCCCTATTGCTCTTTCTGACTGTGTGCATTAGGTTTTTCTACTGCTTCATATCAATGAAAAAATAAGCACATACTCTTGTTGGGTGTTTGCTTTCCCTTGGCATAATAGTTTGAGATCTGTAACAGTATTTTGTTTCTCATTATTGCTGAAGTTTTATGTATTATATAATTATTAATGTATTAATCCATTGTCTCTTGACAGATATTTGTGTTATTTCTAGCCTATTCTGGATGGTATCCATATGTAAAAATTATTTGTATAAAATGCTGCATTTCTCTTCTTAAACACCTACATGTAGAATTTACTTTGTACACTGATATTCAAGTGTTTTTTTTTGTTTGTTTGTTTTTTTTTTTTTTTAGTTTTAGTCATGTTTTGTTTTCTTTTGGTGGTTTTAGTAATCTTGATGTTGTTGTTACAATTTGGGGAATCAAAGCCAAGACCAAGTCCTTACACATGCAGATAGCTCCCACTAATCTGTATCTTTCAAGGATAGATAGAGATTATCATCTGTAATCTGTATCTCAAATTTGAGATGAGTAATCAACGGAGGTTTCCCCATAACACCTACAACTCCTTCTATATTATCAAATTTAATTTTGTGTTACTTTAATAGAACTTATTTGTGTGTTGGGTAAGGGAAGAAAAGAAGTGGGAGTTAAAATTGAATACAAATGAATTGGTTTTTAAGTGAAAAGAATGTTATAATTTCAAAATTCGCTTTGTTTTTTTTTCTTTTTTCTTTTACCATTTCAAAAGCGTATGAATTAGGGTATACTAATAGATTAAAAATGAATTTTCTGAAATCATTACTTTTTTAAAGTATATAATCTTCAGAAGTTTTCCAGCATATTTGAGTGAGAATCACTTGAATGAATGACAGAGAATATAATTTATAGAAGCATATCAGGATTCCATTTTACACAATTAAATAATGTACTATTAGACATATTTTTTTGAGAAATGCAGTTTTAAAAGAGTTTGACCTCAAGGAGCAAAGACAGACCTGTCCAGATGAAACAGCAGTGACATAAACCACAATGAGAAGTCTTCCATTTTATATAACAAGGTCAAACAAATATCCAGGTCATGACTTTCCCATTAGATCTTCGAGTAGTCTACTCTGATGGAGTCATAATATCATGGTGTTTCTCAGCTAAACCTAGTTCAAAGTACTAGCAGAGATAAAAGTCAAGCAGAAGTTTCTCCCAGACTCCAGCTCTCATCCTTTCAAGGAAGCTCCTCTGTTGGTTCGTGCCCCTGGACCTTTTTTTCCCCCTTATCCTTTTCCCCTATTTTCTACTTCCCAATGTCCCATCACCAAACTGAGCTCTCCAAACAGGTCTGAAATGTCCCAGTCTGTTCACAGGTGTTATCCTCCCCCTACTTTCTTTTCCAACATTTATACTAAAATATTTTAATAATTTATCTTCTTCCCAATTCCTCCAATATTCACCAGCCTTCAGCATACTCCCATTTTAATTTTATCAGTGAAAATAAACACTCATATTCCCTCTTCACAGAAAAGAGAAAACACAGTTACTCCTCAGGCAATTTAGAAAGTGACATAAAAGCCTGGCATACCTACCTGCCACACCGGCCCACTGTCCAAATGCCACTATTCGTACCCCTCTATGATCCACCATTTTTTCATAATCAATAAGTCGGATTTCCTGAAGAAAGGGTAAAAAATTTCTCAACCAGACCTATTAAGTTCAATTGCAATGAGTAAAGTACATATATGAACAAGTATTCTCCATGTTTTCTTCTTTCAATATATGTCTTGACTTGCTAACCTAAATTTCCATGAAGTGCACCATGAAATATTTAGAAAAGGTTAGACTAAAAAGATAACTGCAGGTTTACAATTGGAGATGAAAGAATAGTCCTAGAGATTGCTAAATGGCCTTGTTGCTGGACAATGAGATGACCAAAATAGGATTTTCTGTTTTTGACAAACATACAGCCCAACCCAACCAGCACCATCTATAAATACGTTTACAGCCTCTATTCATCCTCCCATTCTTCCTTTTGGTCCTAAAGAAAATGAATCCCTCCTGAGACTCATTACTGTGAGCCAATCTCAAGTTTTTTCTAAGTCTTCAAAGACCATACTTCTTAAATTATTATTACCTCTTTCCAGCATCATTCCTTTTTATTAGAATGACTGCTCCTCAGTTATTCTAAATACTCCCAGGTCTCTTCTACCTGAAAAGTAATAAGAATGGCCCCTCCCAAGTTCATACACAACTGTGTCTCTCTTCCTTCCTCCCTTTCCTCCTCTCCTCATTCTTTCTTTTTCTACCCTTTTACAGGTAAGCTTTCTTTAAGAAGTTGAGCATTCTCTCAAAATAAAGTTATTTTCTTGGGGGTGTGGGGCTGAAGGCATGCTGGGGATGGAGTTCAGTGATAGAGCATTTGCCTAGCATGTGCAAAGCCCTAGGTTCAATTTCTGCACCACTATAATGAATTAATTATTAATTAAATAGTGCATACTGCCTGTGTATCTTTTCTCACCTTTTCTAAAAAGCTATTCCTCCACTTTCCTTGGGATCTTCTATCTCTGCGGAAAAGATTTATTAATTTATGCTTAAAAGCTATTGATCCATTCTAATCATAGAATGTTTTGAACACTTATTTTATTTTCTCAAACATCAAATGATTTAATAGCTGGGGTTAAGCTCAGTGGCCAAACACAGAGACAAAGCACACTTATCTAGCATGCATAGGCCCTGAGTTCCACTCATATCACTGAAAAAAAACCATATAATTTTAATTATGTCTATATATTTAAGAACATTTTACATGCATCCAACTCTAACTGGTTACAAAGGACTGCCAAGAAGTAGCCCCGCTGGTTCTGTTTTTATTAATTTTTTTTGTAATGAACAAAAGTCTTATAACAGAAAGTCTTTAAAGTATTTTCTAAAGGTTGATTTGTTTGAAATGGAATATTCATTTTCTAATATGATTTCCATTAATTACTTTTGAATCTGTTCTTCAGAAACATTGCAAATTAACTACAACCCAGGTCTAGTGTATTTGAAATTAATAGGAAATAATTCAATTCTCTTGTATAAAATACATTGTCCCTATTGCTTTTCCTAGTTGTGAGCTCTCCCATCCTCTCCCATCCTCAGAAGTTAGTCTATTTCTAATTCTCTAACATCCTTCCTTTAGCACAGGGACTTTGGATGACTCATTTATTTCCATTCACTCATTATACTTTCCCAACCCCATGATTATAGATACTTTCTGACAACTTCCCAATCTATGTTGGGAGGAGCTGCCCACCTGAGCTCTGGACTGGTGTCCCCAGTCCACTTAACTTGAGGTCCCAAACTCAACTGTTGACTTCTCCATCCATGCCTGCTCTTCTTACAGTAGCACCATCTCCCTCTGTAGGGCCCCTACAAGTTGCACATGCCAAAACCTTAGTCATTCCTGACTCCTCTCCTTTCTCATAGTCCACCTTCATTTCACCAGTGAATTTTGTAGGACTCAGCTTTAGAACGCAGGATGTGACAGGACTCTCCATATGTCACAACTCCACTTCCACCACCCAGGTAAAAGGCACCATCATTTGCAGTCTAGTCTAGACTATCACTGACTAACAAGCTTCTAATCACTTTGGCTCTCCTCCTCCCATCTGCAACTATTATCACAGAGTAGACAAAAAATGCATTTTATTACATGACCCATTCTGTCCACTCAAATAGACCCTGGAGCCTTTGCATTACTATTACTACTTGGAAGACTCTTTCCAGAAGAGTATGGCTTAGTCCTTTGCTGCCTTCAAATGTCACCTTCATAATGAGGCCCCCCCCATGACCATCCTGTATGATCCAGTAGTGTCACCTCCGCCAGGGCCCACATTCCTATTCTCCTTCAGCATTGTTTCTCTCAACACATGTTGACAAGTGACATATAAGATGTCATTTGTCCTCTGTCTCCTTTCATTAGAATGTATTTAAAGCAGCATGACAGATTCACTAGATGCTAAAGAAAACCAAAGCCCCACTTTGAAGTTAAATTAAAATATTATTTTCCTGTGTTAACACTTATGCATATCGGTCACTAATTACCTGTTTTAGAATCTCATCCAACAAGTTCATATTGGCCTCTTGAGCTTTTATTGTGTGGGAGAAGAATGCATAAGTTTTCTTGGGCATTAGTTTATCCTCTGGAGGTCTTTTAACTCCCAAAATTAGACAAGCTTCGGAAATGTCCTCCTGAAGAATGCCACCAGCTTTGACGTATTCCTGGAAATGCGATTTGGTTAAAGATTATTCCTCTGACTTGTGGTAGTCATATTTTCTCTAATAAAAAGTAGAGCAAATAAAAGCACAACTTTTTGAAGCAGTAAAAACTTGTATGGATTAGAACTAATAGGACAGCAACTTTTAATACCTGAACTCTCCAGCTAAAGATAGATCTATTATGTTTAACTGTTATAACAAAAAACAATTTAAAAATTCAGCACATACTAATATTTAAGAACAGTTTAGCCAGGTGTGTGACAGTGACTTGGAAGCTGAAGTGGGAGGATGACAAGTTCAAAATCAGCCTCAGCATCTTAGCAAGACGGGTCTCAAAATAAAAACAAAAAAAGGGCTGGGGATGTGTCTCAGTGGTTAAGCACCCCTGGGTGCTTTTCTAAAAATTAAATTTGTTTATTTATTTATTGCAGTACTGGATATCAATCTCAGGCAGGGCCTCAGGCATGCTGGGCAAGTGCTTTTCCACTGAGTCACATTCCCTGCCCATGATCATGCATTCCTAGGAGATAATCTGATATTTTATACCTTTAATGTGTTACAATGTGTAAAACATACATTGCTTATATGTATGACACAAGTGGTTAGCCTGAATGTAATCATAAGAAACAACCAAACTAGTTCTACCCAGAAGCAGAACATTCTACAAATCAACTAGCTTGGATTCCTCCAGAAAACAGAAATGAAGGTGCTGTTATAGATCAAAAGCACTAAAGAGACATAGCCATGACATGCAATGACCCTCAATTAATCCTTGAATTAAACTAAAATATATTTGAAATAGGGAATCTGAACATCAACCATATGAGATGTTCTCAAGGAATTATTAATTTCTTAGGTATGAAAATTATATACTGGTTATGTAGCAAAATTATTTACTCCTTAGAGGTGCATGCTAAAGCATCATTCAGTACTTGCAAATGATTTAGGAAAGGAAAATATATATATATTTTGCATATTCCTAAAGTGAGAATAAGAATCTAACCCATATCATAATATTATTGTGAAATGTTTATGTCCAGCAGAATTCTGAACATAAAGGGCTTCTCAAAGTGCCTGACAGGACACACTCTTGGGCTGGGGACACACTCTTGTGATAAAACTCTCCTCAAAGAAGCATTCCCTGGCTTCAAGGATGGTGTCTTAATCAACCTTGGGCTCTCTACTGCAAACTAGGGTTGTACATGAAGGACAGAAAGAATGAAAACCATCAACATCTAAAAGCAGACCCTTTAACCTTTAGCTGAAGAAAGTATGGAGTAGAGTAAAAATAACACTTTTAAGCAAAAAGAAAAGGAATTAAAGTGACACTAGCACATTTATTTTTCCTCGGATGCTTCTTATTTTTCATACACAGGTTCATTTCATTTGCACACATTTTAAAAATTGAAAACAGTCACCTTATCATGAATGGCCCGCCGATTGGAAGGCTGTATCAAGACCTTGTAGCCCAGACTGGTGATCCCTTTGATGTGCTTGGGGGCCAGAGGCGCTCTTCTCTCCCAGGCGTTGACATCCTCCCGTCTGAGAGCCATGACAGCTTTGTGGTGAAGGGCTCTGGAGAGGCTGACCCTTAGTGGGGTCAGGTTGCTCCTGTGTATTTGAAGCATCTTGAAACCTGATGACTGTGAAGGCAATGTGAGAAAACAGAACAACAAAGGACAGGAGGGCTTATGGGTCAGTTCTGGTCTCCTTAGAAATCTGCTGAAAAACACAGCCAACCCAAATGAGGATAAAATGTGACAAGAAGAGATAGGGACAAGAAGATACACAAGAAGGGAGGGGCAACCTCCATGTGAAGTGTACCTTTACCCAAACAGACCCAAATTCCCAAACATGAAGTTACTTAATTCCAAAGTAAGTACAGAGCTACTTAGGTGACACTGATCAGTAACCAAGTCAACATACCTTTCTAAATATGTTTTACCAAACATGTACTCAACACAAAAGTTGAGTACTACCATGTAAAGCCAGGAAGATGACAGAAAGCATCTCTTAATAGAGTGGTCCAAATTTTGATGGCATAAAGCTTCAAATTCTGATAATGATATAAGATTCTTGACAACTTAACGCCAATGTGCCTTCAGCTTCATCTCAGGCCATTTCCTGGACATGCACTACTTGGTATGTTCTACTAACTTGTGTCGGTCAGTGGACTATTTTTACTGGTCAGAAATGAGATGCAAGAAGAACTAGAAAGTAAGCATTTTATAAGCTGCAGTATCACATGATCATTTTCCTAGTTATTCCTTGTTACTGAATTTTACAAAAGCATCATCCTGAACAGGTTGTAAATTCAAGGAAAGCAACCAGCTAACCAAACCAGTTCCTCCATTACCAGGTTAGACTGTCACCCTGCTCCCATCCACCCCTACCTTGGGCTTCCTGCTTCAACCTCACTGTTCCCTCTTGTTGCCCTCAACATAATCCCCTTTCCTGGCTTTATCTCTCCATACCATGTTGTCCAGCCTTTGAATTTAAGCCCAGCCCACCTCACCTTTCCAACTGTCTCCCAGATAGCATAATTCCACTGACTGATCAATCAAAAATATCCTATATTTGTGGGCTGGGGATGTGGCTCAAGCGGTAACGTGCTCACCTGGCATGCTCGAGGCGATGGGTTCAGTCCTCAGCACCACATAAAAATAAAATAAAGATGTTGTGTCCACCGAAAACTGAAAAATATTATTAAAATTCTCTCTCTCTCTCTCTCTCTCTCTCTCTCTCTCTCTCTCTCTCTCTCTCAAAAAAAAAAAATCCTATAGATGTGGGCAGAAAGGTTTTCCCACTGCTGGTGGGACTGTAAATTGGTTCAACCATTCTGCAAAGCAGTACGATTTTCCTCAGAAAACTTGAAATGGAACCACCATTTGACCCAGTTATCCCATTCCTTGGCATATACCCAAAGGACTTAAAATCAGTGTACTATAGTGACACAGCCACATCAATGTTTATAGCAGCTCAATTCACAATAGCTAAGCTATGGAATCAACCTTCAACAGATGAATGGATAAAGAAAATGTGGTACATATACACAATGGAATATTACTGAGCTGTAAAGACATATGAAATTATGGCATTTGCTGGTAATTGGTTGGAACTGGAAACTATCATGCCAAGTGAAATAAGCCAATAAAAAAATCAAAGGCCTAATGAAGTTCTCTTTGATAAGCTAACTCATAATAAGCCGGGGAGGCGATAGAAGTTCACTAGGAGAGACAAAGGGAATGAAGGGAATAGAGGGAGACTGGGAATAGGAAAGACAGCAGAAATTAATAGGACATAACTTTTCTGTGTTCATATATGAATACACACCCAGTGTAACTCCATATCATGTACAACCACAAGGATGACAAGTTATACTCCATGTATGCATGATGTGTCAAAATACATTCTACTGTCATGTATAACTAAAAAGAACAAATTAAAAAAATTCAAAACATCCTATACATAGTAAATCTGCATCCTATACAGAGTAAATTTTGTATAAGATTTTACACATACATATTTAGATCTAGTAGTGTTTATTCTCTCTGTCCTCAAAGTGTTTCATATATTCTATAGTCAAACGTCATTGCAGATGGTGATTTGCTGGATCATTTAAAGTTTAAAACTGTTTTCTATGTAAGGTGAGCAGGAAAATGTAAATGGCATATTCTCTAGAAATTCTATACCCATAATTTTACATCTTCTAGAAATGTCCTACCCATTATCGTCATCACATAGCAAAACTTTTATGAAATATTTTTCCAATACATCAGATTTCAATCTCTAAAAGCACCCATATAGATGAGGAAATTCTGACCAAACATTTAAGCATAGAAGTGCATTCCCTGGGGACAAACAACTGCCTGCTCCCTATAATGGTCAATTTATAGAATATTTCACAACAGAATCAGAGAATAGAGCAAAACAGTAAGGAATTCAGCTGAAAAGGCTTTAGAAAGAAAAGGTCAAAATCAGAGAAAGCTGCTGACAGAAGGAAAAATTGTTAATGATTAGTTCAGGCTTCAACTGGACTAAAATGGAGATACCAAAATAGATGATTAACATTTTAACCAAAAACTGTTGCAGACTACATCTAATTTTTGGTTAATTCACATGGTTTTGTTCTTAGGAGAGATGATTATACTCAAACCCAAGCCCATAATATATAGTGTCCCCCAAGTTAAAGGAGAACCTGCAATGTCTCATGGAATCTGAATGCCTTTGTTCCCAAATAAAACCAGTTCCAAAGACTGTGAATCTTTTAAACACACACACACACACACACACACACACACACCCCTTCCCAGCAGGGGCTGTATTTCCTGAACCGACCCTGTATCTTCTATTCTGAGTAGCAATTCTTGGCCCTAAATTGACCCCTCCCCCAACACACACACACACACACACACACACACACACACACACACAGCCCAATCTTGATTTATAACCAGAGCCACACCTCATTCCCTTGACAGCCCCTCCTCCTCCCTTCTCTGGGGTCAGGTTGGAGGCAGCAGGAAGCAGACCACACAGAGAGACAGACACACACATACAGTGTATGTGTATTTGCAAAGTCACACTTTCTAAGGGAACTAAAAAAAGAAATGGCAGGGACTGAGCTTCTGGGATTCATTTAGGAAAGTACTTTCACTTTCATTTTTTGTAAGGAATTGTAAACTGACCATTTCTGTGACTTTCACTTCTAAAACAAATATAGCAATAGTTTGCATTAATTATGCTAGGCACTTTAAATACTGTCACATTTCCCTCTTGCAAATATCTTACTAGGTAGATACTATTATTATCCCCATTTTACAGATGAAGAAACTGAAAAGGAGCCCTTCTGGATCAGTTGCTTTTCAACAGAAGCAGGATTTCTAGGTTAATGCTTAACACCTGGGACACTCTCTTTGCTGAAGCTTACAGAAGCTTACCATGTAGATCTAACACATGCTGTTACTCTAGCCAGCTCTTGCAACAAAAAGGGGAAAAAAAATCAGATCCATATGGTATGGACTTCACAGTCATCTTAAATTATCAGTTTTCCTCCCAAGCACGCAGTGCTTCTCTTGATATCTTTTTTCTCTGTTGCATTGAAATTCTTTCCTGAGTCTCTGCCAAGGTAAATTCCAGATTTCTGGGTGCTTAGAAAAAAGGTTTGATTGTAGCAGGTATGACTGTTCATGACCTCTTGAACCTTGAAACTTGGTCTCAGCAATGAACTTTCCAGTTACCCACGGTCATCAAGAAGTGGGTAACAGGTAACAGTGAGAATTTTGCAGTTGCACATCAGGTGCCTAGCATTTTGTGGAAATATCCTTGTGGGCTATTCTGGCTTTTCCTGTCCTGTATTTTGTGGTCTTTTACAAGAATATCAGGAAATAAGTTCCACAGAGCTCTCAAGGAAGCAAGTCCACTGGCTCTAGTGAGGTTAATTGATAGTGCTAAGTCCTGATTTCAATGTACAGTATGTTAAGGAGGATGTAGAAAAGCAAGAGGGAGATAGTGTGACATATACAGGGATAGGGGGGAATCCCTTTTCCTGCAAACTCTGTCTTCCCTTACACATAAAGGTCAAATTTTCAAATATAAAAATAAATCTAAAATATTTCTTCTCTATGTTTTTATAAAATGGGAACAGCACTGTTTCTTATCTAGTACATTTCTTATCAAGAACTGATCAAGAGTTTGAGATCTCTCTAAAGTCAAAGGAATATTACAGAAAACTACACAGAGACACATACTGAGTCAGGAAGACAATCAGAGGGCAGGTTCTCCCAGCAGGAACAGGACAACTTTCTATATTATACCGTCGTAGTGGTCTTTACAATTCTCAAGGAGGAAAGGCTTAGGGGTTCCATTTAATACAGGGCTTAACCTAACTTTGCACACATGGGTATGGGAAGACACACTTAAATGTTCTTAGTTCTTAGTATTTTCTTTTCAAGAAAAACAAGGAGGAAAATAATCATTACTGATATAGATACATGATAGATGATAGATAGGAGAGACAGAGGTTAGTACTTCATATATAGCCCATCATTTGCTTTCAGTGACCATTCCCTATTTCCTGGCCCTTGAGTGCATCATTATCCCAAGTCATATGGAGAAATCAAAGCACAGTATGTAAAGTGCATTTATAAAAGTGCATATCTCAAGAAAAACCACTCAGAACAGAGGTGGCTAACAAGGTCCTTTCAGATAGTGAGCAGGTTGGGGCTTTTTGTTTGTTTTGTTTTGTTTTGCAGTACTGGAGATGGAACCCAGGGGAATTTTATCACCGAGCTATATCCTGAGCTGTTTTATTTATTTATTTATTTGTTTGTTTGTTTGTTTGTTTGTTTTTGAGATAGCAATTTGCTAAGTTTCTGAGGTTGGCCTCAAATTTGTGATACTTCTGCCTCAGCCTCCTGAATCTCTAGGGTTACCGGCCCTGGCCAGCCTATTGTTTTTAACAATCCATATAATAATATGAAGTAGGTAGTCATTGATTTTTAGCATGCATATTATCTAATATTTAAATAAAATATAATAAAACCCAGAACATTTTCTTGACAGTGTTAACAAAATGTAATATTTTACCCATTGATCACAGAAGGAATGCTTTTAGCTTTCCATAACTCACAACATATTCTGGAGGTCCTTATAGGGTATGTAGTAATGATGATAAGTACTTGGTAAAGACATAAAGCAGCAGCAATCCAGGCCCTGCCCATTTTCATAGGGTCTTACAGGAACAGGACGGGGTCATTTTATTTATTTAAATAATGCAAATCAAAACCTGATGATGAATTATCAGCTAATAAATATAACTAAACCTTAAATATTTGAGTGCAAACATACCCAAAAGAAGACAATCTATATTTTCTCAAGCCCATCAGCTGCTCAGTGTCAGACCAAGACAAAAGACCCATGACTCTCTTGAACTTTCACCCACAAAGTTAGCTTCACTGAGATGGAATACAAAGTTAGCTCTGAATTAGAATCAATCCAAACTACTTACTTACTGCTTGCTTGGCCAACTCTTTGCTAAACTGAAAGTGGGTAGGAATTGATATTTATTCACTTCTGTATTCCCAGTAACTAGCACATAGGAAAACATCAAACATTTTTAAAAGGATGAATAAATATATTGCACAATAGATAATGCACTATATATTTCCAAAAACTAGGAAAAAAAAGGAGTTTGAATGCTTTCATCATAAAGAAATGATAAATGTTTAAGAAGGTAAATATGATTAAACTGACTTAAACATTGTATAATGTATTCATATAATGAAATAACACATAATATCCCATTAATATATGTTCTATGACCTTATGTATTTAAAAATAGAAGATCTTATGTAATTAAAAAATAAATAATGAAATTTAAATAAATATCATGAAGACCTAGGGCAAGAGAGAAAATAAAATAAACACATGAAATTGGGATCCACAACCTCCTTCTCCTACCAAAAACAACAACTGCTTCGCCCCTCCCCTGACTCAGGCAATGGCAAGGCCCTACTGAGGTGGATGGCGCAAGGCGTCCATCCTCTGGAGGAGCGCAGTATGTTTCTGGGAATGGGCTGATTTGTTTTTGTATTCTTTAATAAGTATAGTTGTGGCTTCTCATATGACCATTAAGTATGAAGGAAAGTCCAATTCTAGGAGTTCAGACATGTAATTAGCCATCTGTCCCTCCTCTTGACTTCAGTCTCCTCATCTAGACTAGAACACGATAGTTGAGTCCCTTTCCTCTTTAACATTTTTATTCTATTAAGCTTAGTATTAACTCAGCACTGTGGATTGCAAACATTAGAATTATGAATACATTAGAATTTTAGAACATATATAAGTTTTCTGTCTATGAACATACACTAAATAGGAAAACAAAACACTAAAAACATTATGGAAGAAAAATAGACATTTGCCTAAGCTACCTGCACTGTCTACAGCAGCCAGGAGCCAGAGCTTATAACAGGAACTGGATATCTCAAAGGAATACCAATGACCTGGTTCTGCAGTACCTAAACTTGTTCTGGGAACTCATTCCAAAACAACCTGTCTGAGCCTCATCTGCAAATGGAAGTCACATTAGCATCTACCTCTCAAGGCTGCTGTTAAGTTTAATTGAGCTAATGTGCATAAAGTGCTGAGCATGACTTTACATGCCATAAACACTCAAAAAAAAAAATGTTAAGAAAACCAAAAGACTCCAAGCCTGCTCATTGCTCAAATGTGAGCACAACCTCACCACCAGCAGAAGATATTATCTTCTCCTATTCTGTCACCTGTGGTAATTAATTTACTCACTCCCTTAAGTTTTTCTGGGAGAGGGGGAAAAAAAAAAGAAAAAACTAGAGCTGGATAAGCCTACTCTTCAACTTCACCCTTTAGGCTTGGATATTCAAGATAAAATAATTACCTTGTAATATTGTATTTAATAAAATGTTTAAGACCCATGTTTTCATATTATAGCATCTTTGAAACAGGAATGCATCTTACAATTGATGGCATTTTAGGTTCAATGAATACAGTAAACTATGTTCTTGGTTAGTTCCCATGCCAAATATATAGTGTTTCTAGATTATATGAATTACAAAGAATTTTTCGGTGGCCTCACCTAGGAAATATTACTGTTTGTGATGTTGTGTCTATGAGATATTTAATAAAAGAAATTTTGGAAAAATAACATCTTTTTTGTTAAGTGAAAACGAAAGTGCAAAATTACTTTGATAATCCTGACCCAAGGTCTTTTAACACTTAAAAGACACCAGAAAAATAATTCAATTGCAAATAGATCAAATTAAAGTGAAGTTCTGAATAACAAATGAGATTGATAAGAAATTTGACTTTCTAGAAGAGTGGGGAAATAACCCCATAAATCACCTGCAACCTTTGTCCTCCTAAGTCACTTTGCAAAATGGTAAGCACATTACATAGCCCTAAACTCATTTAGTCCTAAAATCATTTAGGATGGCTCATCTTCATGGGAAAAAGGAGGATGTTAGTATAGGTAACAAAATAGGCAAGCCAAGACATATTTAAGTGCCACCTGTGTTTTATATTCTTTTTCTTTGTTAACAAAGTACTGAAAAGTCACTGCTCAAATCAATAGCTTACATGGGGCATAATCACAGATACATCTTCCTTACATTCCAGTAACTAATGACCCACAATATCAAAAAATGTTGCTCCTTGCTGGACTCAGGGGCTCACGTTGGTAATCCCAGGTACTCTGAAGTATAAGGCCGGGAAATCCTAAATTCGAGACCAGCCTAAGTGTGAGATTCTCCCTCAAAGTAAAAAATAAAAAGGTCTGGGGATGTAGCTCAGTAGTAGAGCGCCCCCGGGCTCAATCCCCAGTACCCTAACAGAAAGGGGAAAATAAAGTTAATCTTTGTTCTGTTACTGAATTAATTAATTTTTTTCCTTCTCTCCCTCCTCCTTTCCCTCCCTCCCTATTCCCTACCCCGCTCCCTGCCCCTGAAATCAATGCCTGAAAAGCACGTCTCTGCTTTGAGAAGTAGTCAGAACCATCAAACCCAAACAAGGTCCTTCTGGATCCCCCTCCCTGGGCAAGTGATCACACCCTGGCCTGCACAGTGTCTCAAGCGCTCAGGAGATCTAACATCCGGAGTGCCTCGCTGCCTCACCCCCGTTATCTTTCCTAGTGTAAGGACAAGGCTCTGAAGCACAGCGGGATCTCGGTCTTGGAGAAAGACCAGCCCTAGTCCTAGGGCGTGAGAAGTTCACCATCCCAGTGGGTAAACAGACTGCAGTGGTGACGACTCCGCGGTCATCCCCCAAGAAGCAAGAATTAACAAGGTGTTCTTTTCGCAACTTCAACATCAACCAATTCTTTATTCCCCAGCAATAGCACCATCACCACTCGCAAAAAAAAAAAAAAAAAAAAGGAAAGGAAAAAAAATTGCGAGTCGCCCTCCTTCCCGCTTCCTATTTAGAAATTCCGGAGCCGCGGGCACGGACCTCCCTCTGGAGCAGGGAAATGGTCCAGGACAAGGCTTGGCAGGGAGTCCTCAAATGCTCCCTACCCGCTCTCTCTGGCTTCCCCGGGCCACCGCTGAGCCCTCCAGGTCGCCCCTGGGCTCTGGGACCAGGAGGTCCAGCTCCCGGGAGACTCCGGCAAACAGCTGGAATCGCTCCGGCGATCTCAAAACGCATCTGGCCGACTGACCTCCCTCTCCCCACACACGCACCCACCCATCAGCTTCCCCTGGTCCCCTCCTCACCCCGTCCGCTCTGGGACGCCAACCGGTCCCCTGCAGTCCTGGGCTCCCAAGTCGGGACAGAATCGGCAGCGAGTTCCCAGCAGAAATTGGGCTGGGGGGCTGGGAAGGAGGAGGTGTTTGCTTAACTTTGGAAGACGTCACGCCTCTTCTTCCTGCAGCCAATCAGAGGCCGCCCTGAGGGAACAACCTCCTCCTCCACCAATCGGCGACGCTGCCAGGTACTAGGTCATGCCCTGCCCCTACTCCTCCCCAAAAGTCCGTCAGCCTTTCAGATCTCTGACCTGCGTGCGTAGCGGCGGGGATCCCATCATCCCTGGGCGGTCACTGACCAGGTTTGTAAAAAGGAGGCAAGCGGGTACAGAGAAGGACGAAAATAGTCTGGGCGTTACCCGCGAAATAGATGTGCACAGCTCCTGGGAAAAAGTTGCCCGCGCGTGTGCCTTCCGATACACACTCTTCAGAGGATTTTTCCGGCCTGCAACAAGTCTATAGAGCCAGATGACAGTTCTTAGAACAATTTTGGAATCCAAATAGCAGAAATTCAATGTGGTGAACCCCCACTCAATATGGTGAAACCCCACTCAATGAATAGAAATTTGTGAATGGAAAAGTTCAGTGCTCTTGAAAATACTGGCAGGATGATGATGATGATGATGATGATTATTATTAATGTATTTCCCAAGACTAGTCCCAGCACTAGGGAAGAACCACCTGAATTCCAGTCGTTGTTCCCCAAGGAGAAAATAGCCATCATCCCTCCTGTTTTTACAACTTTCTCCACCACTTACTCTTTTCTATGCCTGCAACAGATGCGTTTAGCTACATCTATCCTAGAACATTCTTGGAACGCCACTGCTGTCTTCCATTCGCTTCTCTTCCAAAGACATGAGGTTGGAATGTTCCTCTGTGTCTTTAGTTTCACACATCCAAAAATCAAATTCCTAATCCATCTCCTGAAGTCTTCCCACTTTTGTGGGTACAGGGAGAATTCAGGCAGGTCCTAAGCACACAGAGTTACCAGGTAGGGTGGCATTACCTGCCCACCCTCAAATGCCTCCAGTTGACCCTCCACTGCCTGTGAATCATTGCACCTAATAAAGTTATTGTCAAGTCCCTTTTTGGTTACTTTGTATCTCAGAAATTTTCTTTTAAAAATATGTGCATGAGAAATACCATTCTTTAAAATAGGAGATTTTGAGTATTTTCCTCAGTGATATTTGCTATAACAGGTGATGGTCTCAGAAATTTCTTTGCAATGTAAAGGAACAATGGATGAGAGTGAAAAAAAAACAGACCTTGAATATATCCCAACTCAGCTTGTATTGTCAACTCCTCAAACTCCTTCAATATGAAAGGCCTGCTGCCCAAATGGGGGCTGACTCAATGTTCCTGGAATTGGAAGGTTGATTCTAGGCCATTCAAACTGCTTTTCTTTCTCTTTAACCACTTTGCTTTCCCTCTTCTTTTATTGTTCCTTGCTTTTCTTCTCTCTGAGAGGTCTTGAAGGTACTTAAGCATGGAGTAAATGGAACCTAGACTTAATCCCCTCCTTTGTCACTCACTAGTAAGTCACTTAGCCTCTTTAAACCTCATTTTCCATAATCAGTACAGTGCAGAACTTCACAGGGTTGTCAAGATTAAATGATGCATGATCTCAGTATATGAAAGCTAATGTTGAGGCATTTGTTTAGTCAACTTTTCCTCACTGAGAAAAACAATTGAGAGAAAGAAAAATTTATTTTGGCTCACAGTTTCGGGGGAGTCAGTTCATGGCTGACTGGTTGCTTTGCTTTGGGCCTCACTTAAAGCAGGGCATGGGAAGGAAAGCTGCTCAGCTTGTGGCAACTAGGAAGCAGAGTGAGAGGAGGATGTGTCCAAGGACAAGATACATTATTCCAGGGCATGCCCCCAATGAACAACTTTCTTCATCCTTGCTCCCTGACCCACAGTTTCCAACACCTCCCAGTAGTCCATTCAGCTATCAATGGATTAATCCACTAATAAGGTTGGAGACTTCATGATCCAATCACTTCCCAAAAGCCCCACCTCTGAACATTGTTGCACTGTGGAATAAGTCTTTGTCACATGATTCTTTGGAGGAGCACTTCATATCCAAACCATAGCAGGTTTAGTATTTTTTCCTGTCTCATCTTCCCCTCACCTTTCATTGCACTCACAACCCAGTCTCGTTCTTAAACAACTTTGTCATAAGAGAAAAGACATGGGCATTCAGGAGAATGAGAAAATAGACAGGAATTTGATATTTCCTAGATATTTCTATTTATTTCTCAAAACTTTTTACTTCTTATATGAACAGCAATTTTTATAACATCATCTCTTGTCCATCCATAATAGAAAATTATTCCACTTTTTATAAAGAAAACTTTCTCTGGACTACAGGTGCAAATTCAAATGATTTTTTTTTTCAAAAATAAGTAGTTTAGGTAAGAGTAGTTTTTAAAAGACAACTACTATTGTTGCTCTAATTCCCAAGTTCTGTTGGGAATGAAGCCTATCTTTTCACCTTTCAAGGAATTTGAAACTCCATTTAGGTGAGGCAAGAGCAGAACTACCCTCTGTTAAATCTAAATTAGAACTCCTGTACCAAGGTTGTGGGTGGAGTTACTGATATCCTGAGAGATTATTCTACCACCACCACCACTTCACTACCCAATACCTTCAGATGAAAGAAGCATTGAATATTAATTTCTAGTTCACCTTCTCTGCCTGGAAAATAATGCAAGAAATTTCCAACTTAATTTGAATTTCCAGGGTCAATTTTTATTGTCTCCAGGACTCATGGCTTCAGTTGAGAGTTCCTTGGGCAGGGCAAATCACTCAACGAACCTGCTGCTCATCAACATTTGCTTAGTAACTGCTTTTATAAGTCTACAAGGACATATAAATTTTCAGCTACATGTCACTATACTTAATGGGTTACATAAAAAGTATATGCTGTAGTAATATAAGCCAATTTTTGTTATAATCTCAGTAACACATGATGGGTCTAATGTCTCAAATCAAGGAAGAAAACCAGTGTTCCTCCCCCAGTCTCTCCTGACAGAAGAGAAGATGTGTAAACTTATGTAAACCTTTGGAGATTAAGTTGAGAATAGCTAAACTGCCAGGTGGAAGAGATAAGAAGAGTCAGAATTTTGTCCTTCTAGTCCAAGTCTGGATAAACTAAATGAAATCAACTCCTTACAATAGTTTATCTCTCTGTTAAGATGGGAAGGAAAAACAAATTTAAAAAAAAAAAAAAAACTTTTTCAGTGTAAGAAGTAGCAGGTTAGGAAAATAATCACAACTAAGGCAAGTTCATAACAGAAAGCTTAAGGTAGAGAGAGTACCCAAGACATTAAACTGACTATTACGTTACTTGCAGTCTGTATAGATCCTCAGAAACAGATGTAATTGAATTTGAAAGGGACAGAAAAAGAACAGCAAGTGAGGATGCTCCTGCCAGATGGCAGGCATAGGCATTTCTGTGCTGTAATTTACACATATATCTAATAAGGAAAGGTCTTATATTTATAATATATACAGAAATTTTGTATATCAATCATAAAAAATGAGATAGGCAAAAGGTTTGAATTGACCATTCTCTAAAGAAGAAATGCAAGCGGTCATTAAGAACATGAAAATGAATGTAATATTATTTTCCATTAGAGAATTGCAAATCAAAACTACAATGAGATATCATCTCATACTCATTAGAATGGTAATAACAATAATAATAATAATACAACTATTGGTGAAGATGTTGAGAATTTGGAGCCCTCATATGTTGCAGGTAGAAAAGTAAAATTCAGTCCCTTTGGAAAAAAAGACTGGCATTCCTCAGATGCTTAAACAGAGTTATCATACAATTCAATAGTTCAGCTCCTAGCTAGGTACCCAAGAGAAATGCAAAATGCACGTCTGCCAAAAAAGAAACATTGCACACAAACATTCATAACAAAATATCCTAATACCCAAAATATCCTAATTCCAAAAGTGGAAACAATGTCAATATCTGTCAACTTATAAGCAGACAAACAAAATGTTCATAAAAATGGTTTATTTTTCAACAATATAAATAAATGAAGTACTGACACATGCTACAACATGAATGAACATGAAAATATTTACTAAGTGAAATGAAGCATACAAAAAACATATGATATATTGTATTGTTTAGCTTATATAAAATGCACAGAATGAGTGAATCTATACATAAAAATGTAGAGCAATTAAGGAATTTGGAGCCCAGCCCCACAATATGTAGATCGGAGCCAACTTTTTCTTCTGTCAGACGCAGAGCCTCTGACATGATATCAAGCTCTTTGATCCATTTTGAGTTAACTTTTGTGCATGGCTAGAGAAAGGGATTCAGTTTCATTTTGTTGTGTATCTAGCCAATCCCTAAAAAACAAATGTCAAATGTCTTCTTTGATATAAGGAGAGCAACTACGAACCGAGCAAGGAGGAAGAGCATAAAAAGAAGATTAACATTAAAGAGGGATGAGAGTTGGGAGGGAAAGGGAGACAGAAGGGAAATTGCATGGAAATGGAAGGAGACCCTCATCATTATACAAAATTACATATAAGAGGAGGTGAAGGGAAAGGGGGGAAAAAACAAGGGAGAGAAATGAAGTACAGTAGATGGGGTAGAGAGAGAAGATGGGAGGGGAAGGGAGGGGAGGGGGGTTAGTAGAGGATAGGAAAGACAGCAGAATACAACAGATACTAGTATGGCAGTATGTAAAAACGTGGATGTGTAACCGATGTGATTCTGCAATCTGTATATGGGGGAAAAATGGGAGTTCATAATCTACTTGAATCAAATGTATGAAATATGATATGTTTAGAGCTATGCAATGTTTTGAACAACTAATAAAAAAAGTGATAAAAAAAAGTAGAGCAAAATTTGTCAAATGATGGGAGAAATGAGGGAATTGACAGATGATAGCAAAGAGGTACAGAGTTTCTTTTTGTGTTGATGAAAATATTCTAAAGTTTGTTGTGGTGATGATTAGACAAATCTGTGAATGTAATAGAAGCTGTTAAAATGTATACTTTAAATAAACTCATTGCATAGTGTATGAATGAGGTCTCATTTTAGCTGTTTAAAAACTAACAGACAAAACAATGATCCAGATTTAATTCCAGCAAGAGCTAGAACTTGGCATGTACTGCCTGAGTGTGCAGCAGAATCTCTAAGAGGTAGATCTAGGGGAGGGCACAAGAATTTACATTTCTAACATTTTCCCCAGGTAAAGCTATGCTACCAGTAAGGCCTCATAGCCTGAGAATCAATAATCTAGAAGTGTAGCAGAATGATTGAATTAATAAAGTGTAACAAAATTGCTGGAAAACTTCATGGGAGCTGGCAGTTCAGCACACCACAGCTATAATCCCACACTTACAATACTCTGGAGGCTAAGGCAGGAGGATTGCAAGTTTAAGGCAAGCCTCAGCAACTTAGTGAGACCTTATCTCAAAATATAAAGGACTGAGTGTAGCTCAGTACGAAAGGACTCCTGAGTTAAATGTGCAATGAGAGAGAGAGAGAGAGAAATCAAGAAAGCAAGCAAGTTTTCTGAGGCCCATTGTAGGTACTGGTGAGATATTAAGGTTAGACCAGTCATGACAGTGTGCTTTTTTCCAGCCATATTAGCATCTCAGGTGTAAGAACAGAATAGGAGAAGATGAAAGTCAACTTGGATTGTTTATATCAACTAAAAGCAGAACACAAGTGTATGCATGCAAGGGGAAGATTTTAATGGCTGACTGTGTAATTGAAATCAGACACAGAAGGAAATATGGACCTGATCTTTCTTTTCTCCATCAAGAGATGGATAAAAGTTAATAAAAGCAATGGCCTTCCCCCACCCCGGAATTGTTGGGGCTAAAGTATTGAGAAAAAAGTAGACTATAGCATTGGAGAGTGATATATTTAAGGAATATAATGGAGGAGTTGCAATTTGGGGCAAGGACAAGATCATGGATGTGAGTGGCTGTGTTACATGGAGGAAAGGTCAAGGAAGTGAGCGGTGAGGATGATAGGAGAATCATCTGCATGGATATTAAAATAGTCAATAATTATGAAAGTAATATTATTGTAAAGAATAATGGTGAAACAGGAGCTAAATTCTTCAGACTCAGGAGAGTGACTTGGATTAAGTAAATGCTAAGATCCGATGATATGTGATTAAAAGCTGAGTGTTTTCTAGGAAGAGGATGATTTGGATTTGGGAGCATCAAGCAGAGCAAATAAGACATGCCTCTGGCCCATTAATTCCTTGTGGTGTAAGGGATGTGACTGAGAAAATAGCCATCGTTTTCATGTATTGAGATGGAGTCTTGCATCCAGGGAGAGATACAAGGAGAATGAGCTGCCACAGAGAAAATAAAGTCTTTCAAAATAAATAAAGAAGTCAAACACCCAAATCTTTTAATATTTCTGTTCTATTTTAAGAATAGAGTTAAGTTCAGGAAATTGTTCCCAGCTAAAAACAACCTTCCTGTTTCTTCTGATTTTCTTGGGCACAGGCTGCCCTTGCTGCTCAAGTCCTCTGCTTCTTCTCTGCTTTTGGAATCTGTGACCCCTGAGGGTCTGGCTGTGCTCTCTGCTGAGCCCACAACACTCAACACTGAAATATCAGTTCCCAAGATGGGAAGAGGGCTGGGTCCCTAGGATCTATAGAACTTCAACAGCTTTGTAACTGCTTAATAGTGTTCCTCCAAAATACATGCCCACCCAGAGCTTTTGGAATGTATTTGGAAATTGGATCTTAACAGATATAATTAAGAATTGAGATGAGGTTATGCTGAATTTGAATGAGTTCTAAATCCATTGAAAGTGTTCTTATAAGAGAGGTAAGGACACACAGAGATATGAAGGAAAAGGCCATGTAAAGACAGACATAGGGATTGAAGGTACTCTGCCACTAGCCAAGGGATTCCAGGAGCACCAGGAACTAGAAGAGGCAAAGAAAGATTCTTCCTTGTTGCCTTTGGAAGGAGCATAGCCCTGTCAACATCTTGATTTTAGATTTCTGGTGTCCAGAATTATGATACAATACATTTCTGTTACTTCAAGCCACCCAAATTGTGGTACTTTACTATAGCAGCCCTGGGGAACTAATGTGGCCTCAAGATACCCAGGGTCCAGTTTGTCTGTTAATCTGGGGTCATAGTTCATGTATTACTATCTGAGGACACACAACTAAATAACTTACAGAATGAACAAAGAAGTGGAAACGTAAAGTAAATACACAGGTTGGAATTTAAAATCAAGATCACGTTGCTAGGTTAACCTTCAAACAATTGTTCATTCCTAATGCCTAGAGAAATCGAAGCCAAGCTACAGCTTCACTGTGAGCTCTTAAATCAATTTGAAATACAGATAGACCATAGCCATTAGGTTTTACTTTTACAGGATCTATGCTCTGAATAGTGGCTTCTCATAACTTCAGAATTTGCTTATGGGTTTTGGAGAAGCAGCCTGCAATTTCTACAAGACCTATTTGGCAAGAATATCTCACTCACAAAAAATAAAGAGAGAAAGAAAGGAAGGAAGGAAGGAAGGAAGGAAGGAAGGAAGGAAGGAAGGAAGGAAGGAAGGAAGGAAGGAGAGAAAAGAAAAGAATGGGTGGAGACATGTTTGTTTTTAACTGCCTGATCCCTGGCAAGTCTGTAATTCATGCTCCCTCATTTGGTAGGCTTACAAAATTTCATAGAGAATTGCTGGATCCTACCTCAGAAAAGGCATCAATGTTATTGTTATACAAGATACAATGGGTACAGTAACTTCCAGAATGTACGAAAAAGTCAGAAAATATCACTATCAAATGAAACAGATGGACAGCAGCAAAATAAAGGGCAAGTGTTAACTTTAGACATTGTTTTTAAATGACTCCTTCCAGATACTGAGGAATTTTCTAGGTCTCCATTAAAAGAAACTGTAACTTGGTTGCTTATTTTCTGCCAAAAGCAATGATACAGTAACAGAAGACTAGTGACATTCCTGGAATTTATAAAAAAGTGAAAAGAGTCCTGCTGAGGAGAGAGGATCACTATCCAGGATAGCAGAGTATGCATAACCCTGTGTCAGACACTAATGCAGATCCAATTTAGGGGGCCTAAAATACTCTCTAGGTTATCTCTTTAACAAAATGTGAAAAAAATGTGAATTCAAAATTTTATAGAAAAATAAATATCAATTGCTTGTTTGAGATATTAAAGATCATGCCCTATTCTTCTGATGTCTCTTTAGGGCATTTACCCAAATGCTTACATTGAAATGCTTCCTGGTTATAATTCTGGCTTTCCTTATCCACTAGAATATTCTGATACCCAGACACACTCTCACTTGCAAAAGATGGGCCAAAGTTGAAGCTTTTTTACTTCATCTACATCTGCAAAGAGGGTTGTGCATGACCAACAGAGGCGTATCCTGCACAGATTAGAATACATTGCAAACTGGGCATGTACTTCTTATCGAAAATTTATAACAAAGTGACATTTGGCGTCCTCCCCCCTTGTTCAGTCTGCATAAGTCAGCCCCCTAAGAAACAAAAGTGTTACTAACAGTAGGGGAGTATCCTTAGATACCTCATTGAATAGCCAGTCACACTATAAATTTGACATCTCCAACAAGGACCACACCGCTCCACATATCCACTTAGCAAAAAAAAAAAAAAAAAAAAAAATCACACACACACAATACAGTTCACTTCATTCTCTAAGGACAAACTATGACCTCGAATTAGGATGAATTTTTATCTAATACAGTACGTCCCAGCCTTGGCTACATATCAGAATCACAAATAAGAGAAATGCTTTAATAAGGATGAACTTTAAAAATAGGTGGAAAGAGGGATGATCTACTCCATTGGGTTAAGGAACAACCCAGTACCATTAGTTAAAAGGAGTCATATCATTTTTCCCTGAGAAAAGATCATAGCCATGCTACTCATCAGGTGAAAAGTAGAAAAGAGATACTTTCTAGAGGAAATAATGAGTTTAGTTTATACATATTTGGTCTGAGGTATCTGCAAATTGTGTCCAGAAAAAGATGTCAAGTCACAATGGATTGCCATTACATCCAAACCTGTCTTCACCTGTTGGTAGGTTGTGAGCCATGTGAAATCAGAGAATACATTTTATGCACCTTTTTAATCCTTGGTGCTTAGCCCAGGACTCAAAATACAGAAAGGGCTCATTAAACATTTGATAAATGAATGAATAAACAAATATATGAAGTAGATGAACCAGTGTTTATTAATTCATTCAGAAACTGAATCACGTAGACTGAAGCTTTTCCATGGAATGAATTATTTGTTCTACCTCCCTAGCTGTATCTGCACAGATACAGATCCACTTGCAGCTGAATCTCAATGTCATTGGCCACCCTCAGCTGGTCCCTTCCATTTTCTCCTTCCTTCTTCCTTCCCTGCAGTACCAGTCAGCAGAAATGACAAGCACAAAGCCTGTAATTGAGTTCAGTGAAAGCATTGTCCAAAGACTGTGCAGGCCAGGTTAAGGATGCAAAATGTTTTGATATAACACCCAAAGACCAGCAATAGCAGGCAATCATTGTGGCCCCAGGATCAAGGAAGGAGGCAAGAATGGTGAATAGTGTTTCCACAACCTGGAAAAAGTTTGGAGCTACAGAAGAGGCATTGCTGGACAGATTTGTAACCATATAATGCAGCCACTGCCAAAAACTGTCACCAAGCAAAGATAGGGAGAGGTGGAAATGCCCAGCATCTTCCTCCTCCCACCTCTGTGTCCCTTGTGGCTGACTCCCTTTGATCAAACCCAGCTAGAAGCCAAAGGACAAGAGAACCCTGGTAAAGGAATTCCTAGAGGTTAGTCTTCTGGAGCACTCAAGATAAAGGGCCTACTATAGATCAAAGCATGGGTAAGAGAGCAAACAGAATATCCAGCGCAATCTACCACTTTGCCACTCAGCAGCACTCTTGACCTTTTTGCCTGGGTAAGGAACGTTCCATCTCAACACAGGAGAAACATGGAGTCTCATCAGCCACAGTAGCATTGCTGAGTGATATTGGCTCCTTTGTACTTCCTACTAGCACCTAAATGATGATGTCAGCCACCATTAGTCCTCATTATAAAACAGAAGATGGAAAGAGAGGAATTAATTAACTTAAAACTAGGTGCTCTGCAACTTGTCACAAGGCCTAAACTGAAAACAATAATTGTTTCCCTTCCACATCCATGTCCTTACCCTCTCTACCAGCACAGTGGCAGAACAGAATTTTTATCTTGTGGAGCTATTCAGAGCTTCTTTCCTAAATATAGTATAAGTCCTTGGCATTACTGACTTTATTCAACTATTAACATTTTCCATTAACTAGTGCTTTGAATTTATCCTCTTTAAATTTATTCTTTCCTGTGATGGGACTGTAGCTCAGTGGCAGAGCACTTGTCTACCACATGTGAGGCACTAGATTCAATTCTCAGCACCACATAAAAATAAATAAAGTAAAAGTATTGTGTCGATCTACAACAATCTGCCTCATTGTTGCCATGACAACTGATGACACAGCTGTTTTTGCTCTCACCACTGTCTCTTCCCCTTGCACTCCATTGCATGATATCTTCAAGGGTAATGCGGTAAGGTGAAGCTATTGTATAACACAGTGCACCCTAACTCTCAGCAAGGAGGTTATCCATGTACCCAAAGTGAGCTCCCCAAGACTAGAATCCCAGCTAAGGCCACTTGGAGAACCATTATCACCCAGGATCTCAGCAGGAAAAAGATGGTTCATTCAAAGGATCCATTCACACTTTTTATTCCTCTATTTGGAACTTTGGTCACTGATACTCATCAGGAACTCCTTTAGATCCACTGATTTCCCAACTCAACAGGAAATCCTATCGATCCATTGATTTCTTAATCCTAGGGGAAATTCTGAGTCTGTAATCCATGGAGGTCAGCTCCCAGGACAAAAAAAAAAAAAGCAAACAAACTTAGGAGAAGAAACTTCATGGAACACTCAGATAATAGCCAGCACACACTTGGATACACTGAAATTTTTTTAAAAATTTGTGGTTAGTTTATAATTCCTGAATTATACATACTTTCAGGTTGAGAAGACATAAATCTTCTTTACAGAATAAAAACAACACTATTTACCCCTCTAAATTAATTAATATGAAAAACTATATAAAAACATGTATAGGTAAGATTCTGCATTGTGTAGGCCTAAGACTCCACTAACTGGGTCCTCTTCTAAAGGTAAGATTCCTCAGCAAAGCCCAACCTGCCTTATAATTATTTTACTTTGATTATATTTTCCCATTGAGATTTAATGAGTTCAAATAATTTGCTTATGCAAATCTGGTAAAGTGAATATTATCAATTTTAGAATACACTTTATTATAAATTATGTGTAATATAATTATAAGTAGAAATCATCTTTGGTAATAATGTATATGTTTGCTAATATCATTGGGAGCAAACAAAATTGCCAGATCATATGTAGACTTTTTATTTCCTGACACTGTTGAGTACTTATTTTTTTTCCTTTTATCAGTAACATGCCTTGAGATTTACATTGTTCCTTTGTTTATGTTTCTTTCCAATCTTTATGCTTTTTATTTTTTTTGCCTTCTTGCATTAGTCAGAACCATCTTTTTACTTTGTAAGAATATGTAACATGAGACCTATCCTCTTAATATTTTTATATATACAATACATATACAACACAACATATATTATATATTAATATAAAACACAATACATGATGTACATTATATATGATGTTTTATATATTATATTAGTAATCTTTCACTTCCCCCTCCCTAAAACCCTTGAATGTTGTTCTTTTGTGTAAATTTTTTGGGGACCTATAATGATGGTGAGCAAAATTGGGAACCACTGGGTAGGTTATTGATGTAATTAACACAGACCCTGGAACAAAAATACACTGTGTTGGTAACATGAAAGAATATTTATGGATGCTAATAAGTTCTATCTGAACAGCTTATAGAGCTCTGCTACTCATGGCTGGAGATCAAGTTTAACAACATGATTCTATTTAGCACAAAAATGGAGTGAGGAGGGTATTGTATCTCAGTGGTAGAGTGTTTGCCTAGCATGTGTGAGGCACAGGATTTGGTTCTCAGCACCACATACAAGTAAATAAAATAAAGGTCCATTGACAATTTAAAAAAATTTTTTAAATGGAGTGTGGGGAGTGAGGGAAGAAAAGGCATGGAAAGGGGAATGTTGAGAAAACAAAAGATTATGTGAGCTATGTGAGCACCAAGGTAGGATTGTAGTGAGCTCAGCATCCTGCTAGTAATCACTTTTCAACTGAAAGGCTTTACCTGGTAGACTTTCATCTTTCATCAGTTTCAAAATATGCTTTTAGGGATTCAAACATGATGGGGCATATGTAAACTTGTAGAAATGCCTCCATAAAAACTGAATTTGCATTATTTTACTTTAATTCTTAACATAGTATTCCTAATAATATTTTGCCAGTAGTTTATGTTATCTTCATCCCATGGGGAAGATTAATTTATGTGTTGGAGTTTCTAAAGCAGAGATGTATTATTTGTACATTTTATAAATTACATCTATATTGTTTTCTTGCAGTACTAGGACTTGAAGCCAGGATCAATCTCATGTACACAAGGCAAGCATTCTACCACTAAGCTACACTGTCTTTAATATAAGAATTATATATGCATATATATGCATATGTGTGAATATATATGGATTTACAGACATGTATATGTATGTATGTATATATGTGCATATAATATGAATATATGCATATGTGTGAATACATATAGATATACAGACATGTATATGTACATATGTGTATATATATGGATATCCATATATATGTATATGCAAAAATTTTATAGAAAATAAATGAGTTTCTAAGTGTTTTCATAGAACATCAGTGGAAAATATTCTGCAAATAGTCAGAAAGTAACCTAAAATTCAAATTCTAACAGTTGCTATGGAAGAAAAAAGAAACATGACTAACAAAGAATAGTTAAAAAATGGGGGGTGGTAAAAATATACGTCAGAATCTAAGAATATTATGTGAATGTGAGTGTGTATGTGTGTGTGTCCACACATATGTAATATTTGTAGTACTTGAGGACTGAATCCAAACCCTCACACATACTGGATAAATACTCTACCACTGAACTACATCCCCAGCCATTTTTATTTTATTTTCAGACAAGACCTTGCTCAGTTGCCTACATTGACCTCAAATTTGAGGTCCTCCTTCCTCAGTAATTGGGATTCTAGGAATAGGCCAACATGCCCAACATAATGAATATTTTTGAAAATTCTAAGAAATAAATTTAAAAGTATAAGTGAGTGAAGTAATATGATGGCAAAAATACAAACAAAATGTATTGCATACTAATAAAATAAGAAGAAAAAACATTTAAATGCCTATGTGTGAAATTTGAGTGTTAATTCTACAAAATCTCATGAAGTCCATACAACCAAATGAGTGGATACATATAATTCCATTTATAAGAGGAAATGAAGCTTAAAAGAGATTCAGTAATAATAATCACTGCCCTGCTAAGAAGGTACCCTGGGGTCCAGTCCCTGGGGTCCACTCCCTGGGGCACTCCAGAGCTCATGTTCTTGATCATTAAAAAGTAACTCATAGATTAGATTAGTCTGTTGTTTTGGTTTAGTGAGACAATTGCTTTTCTACAAAATTTCTTATCCATTTGTAGAAGCTGCCTGATACAAAGGGTCCTGAACCTTGAAAGCTTTTATCTTATACAGGCAACAGCCCTTCTGATATGAGTCCCAACACAAAAGATAGAGAGGATGGAAGTGTATTATCATAAGGTACTAGTATTTACATTATTGTGAAATGGTATCACATTATTTGAAGAAAAACCAATTAGTTGGAGATACATATGGTAAACTCTAGAGCAATCACTAAAATGAAATAATGAATAATAAAATCAACAAATAGACCAATAGATGGGAAAAATTATTAAAAAGAATTCAAAAGAAGCAGAAAATTTGAGAAAAAATGAAAGAAAAATCAAACTGGATAAATAGAAAATAAACACCAAACTGGTAAATTCTAACAGTAATCTGTTAATAATTATATGAGATGTTAATGTTTGAAGCTTCCAATGAAACGTCAGTGATTGTCAGATTTGACTACAGAGCAAGACCTAACTCCATGCTATATAAAAAGAAATCTACTTTAAATGTAAGAACTCAGGTTACAATAATGAATGGAAAAAAAATATGCTATGGAAACACTAATAAAAAGAACTCTGACATAGAATTACTAATGTCAGAAAATGTAGATTTCAGAGGCAGGAATATTAGCAATACCAGAGATAAAGTGGGGCCTTTCCTGACATTAAGGGATAAGGTACAAAATGGCAAAATATATGAAATAAAACTATGAAACCAGAAGAAACATAAGAGAAAATTTTGTGATCTTCAGTCAAGTAAATATTTCATAGAATAAAAATAAAATTAAAATCATCAAAGAAAAAATTGATAAACTGGATATAATCAAATTTAAAGCATTTTCTCTTGGAGAGACTTAAAGAAAATGAAAAGGCAAGCCATAGATGGCGAGAAAATGTTTGTGGATCACATGTCTGACAAAGGAATGGTATCTAGAATATATAAAGGACTCTAGAATATATAAAGGACAACCATTTTAGAAAGCAATGTGGTAATTTCTTACAACATTAAACATATTCCATATTACAAGCCAGAAATCCCACACCTGAATGTTTACCCAAGAAACATAAAAATCTATGTTCCTAAAAAGACTTTAAGACTTTTAGGAGATTTATTCATAAGAGGCAAAACCAAAGACAGACAGAGAGGACTGCCCCTGTAATCCCAACTACTTGGGAGGTTGAGGCAAGAGGATTTCAAATTTGAGGCCAGACTGGGCAATTTAGCAAGACCGTATCTCAAAATAAAATAAAATCTCAGTGGTAGAGTGTTTGCCTAGAATGTGTAAGGTCTGTAGTTAAAAAATAAAAAAAGAAATCACTCAAATATCCATAAATTAGAATCCACTCAAATATCCATAAATTAGTGAATGGATTAACAAACTGTGGTATAAGAACCAAAACATGCAGGGGTGGAGGAGCAGGAAGGGAAATATTTAACTATATAACAATATCAGGAATTGTTATATTTCAAGTGAAAGAAGTCAAACATTAAAAAAGAAGAGAGAGAGAGAGAGAGAGAGAGAGAGAGAGAGAGAGAGAGAGAGAGAGCTATCAGTATGAGACTCTAAAACAGGAAAAACTATAGTCGACAGAGTGCAAATCAGTTTTTGCCAGGAGCCCAGGGTTGGGGAAAAGTGATTGACTACAAAGGATTTCAGGAAACTTTTGAGTTGAAGGAGCTATTTCATATCCTAAGTTTGGTTGAGGTTCCTTGACTGGATTCATTTGTAAAATTCATTCAGTTTTATACTTTCAATCATTTGTAAATTACATGCCAATAAAGATGATTTCCATAAAAATAAACAGAGGCTATTTCCAAGTTGTGGTTCCAATGTTCCAAGGAACATTGGGATTATGTACTTAATGTTTGTGTTACCCCCAAGTTCATACATTGAAGTCCTAGCTCCCAGTGTGGTGGTATTTCCATGCAGGGCCTTTGTTTTAGATGAGATTAGGGCCCTTGTAAGAAGAGGAAGAGGAAGAGTCCATGAGCACACATGGGGAAAAGGCCATTAATATGGGTTAACTGGGAGGTAACTATAGAAAGGCGGGGTGTGGGTGGAAGAAGTAATTCACTGGGGGCATGGCTTGGGGGTGTATAACTTGTCTTTGGTGCACAGAGCTCTCTTTCTTTTTGCTTCCTGTCTGTAACATCCTGAGCTGCTTTCCTCCACCATGAGGAGAGGATGCTCACTACAAAGGTCATGGGGAGAGGATGCTGACTGCAAGCCAGGAAAAGAAGAATCCTCACTAGAACCCAAATCTGCAGTACCTGGACCATCCTTGCAGAGCTGTTCATAAATAAACTTCTGTCATTTAAGCCACAAAGTCTGTGGTATTCTGTTATAATGGCCAGAGCTGATGTCTGGCACCTCAAGGAGGTATTAATCAATAATCCAAGAATAGAAGGTGATTTGGTTATAAAATGTTGGGTAATGTGGTATAGTAGATTACTCTCTTGGAGTTAACAATAAACAAAAACATATTAAAGAATCTGGAAAATATCTGGTTGAAACAAAAAGGAAAACTAAACTGAAAAGGCTTTTTCTCATCACAACTATTAATTCCTCTTGGAACCCATTCCCTGAATAAACCAGTTTGGGAAGTTCTGGTGTCCTACATTCTTTTGAGAAGTCAATGAATCTGCCATCTGGTTGTGTAAGAAATTTTTCTTATAATCAGACTTTTATTTTTTTAAACAAACATATGAAAATTTTACCTTCTTTCTATTTCTACTAATTTTAACATACGTAAGGGTTCATACAACCACCACTACAAAGAAACAGAAAACTTACATCTTTCCTAAATTTTCCTCAGGCTAGTAACACCCTGCTCACATCCCTAATGCCTGGCTACCACTGATCTCTTCTCTATTGCTGCGTTAATCAGTCTCCTGTAAGTGTGACAAAATACCTGAGATAATCAACTTAAAAAGAGGGAAGTTTTATTTTGGCTGATAGTCTCAGATGTTTCAGCTCATAGTATCTTGACTCTGTTGCTTTGCCCCTGCAGCAGCACAGTACACAATGGCAGAAGCACATGGTAAAAGAATCCTGTTCAACTCATGGCTACCAGGAAGCAAAAACAGACAGGAAAGGCCTGGGATCCCCAAATCCTCTCCAAGGACATGTCCCCTATTATGGTAGATATGTGGTGCCCCCATTAGCTCCAGTGTGAGACAATGCAAGAAGGTTCATGAAATGATCAGATCATGAGAGTTTTGATCTAATCAGTGGATTAATTCATGGGTATGGATTAACTGGGAGGTAACTATAGAAAGGCAGGGTGTGGGTGGAAGAAGTAGTTCACTGGGGGCATGGCTTGGGGGTGTATAATTTGTCTTTGGTGCACAGAGCTCTTTTTCTCTTCACTTCTTGGCTATAACATCCTGAGCTGCTTTCTTCTGCCATGATGTTCTTCCTCATTTGGGCCTCGAGCTATAGAGATGACTAACCATGAACTGAACCTCTGAACAGTAAGCCAAAATAAACTTTTCCTCCTCTACGTCTTTTTTTTTTTTTTTTTTTTGATCAGGTCTTTTCAGTCACAGCAATGCAAAGCTGACTAAAACACCCCCAGTGTAACTTTATTCCACTAGGCCCCACCTCCTAAAGTTTCTACCACCACCCAATAGCACCAGGGGCTGGGGACAAAGCCTTCAACACAAAGGTCTTTAGGAAGCTTTTCAGATCCAAACTATAGCAGTTGCTATGGTTTTTGTGTCCTCAAGAATGACACACAAATGTACTCATAGTGTTTGTAATTTTTCACTGAACATAATTAATGGCTTTGAAATTCATCCAGTTTGTTGCACATATTGATAGTTCATTCCTTTTTATTATTGAGTAATAGTCCATAGTGTGGCTATTACACAATTTGTTTATCCATTCATTTGCAAAAAGACATTTGGGAGGTGCTGAAGAGCTCAGTGGTAGAGTACTTACCTACCACAAGAAGGTCCTTGGTTTGATCCCTAGCACCACAAAATAAACAGAGAGATGGATAGATAGATAGGTAGATAGATAGATATATAAGAGGTTTAGATTATCTTCAGTCTTTGCCTATTAGGGACAGAGCTTACTGCAAACATGTATATACATTGTTATATTTTCAAAATTCTACCTAGAAGTGGAATTTCTGGGTCAGACGGGAAGTTTAACTTTATAAGCAACTATTTTCTTATAAAGAAAATCTATTTTCCAGAGTGATTTCACCACATTTCATTCCTGTTGACAGTATAGAAGAGTTCCAGTACTTGAATACTCATTCATTTTCATTTTAGATATTCTAGCAGATATTTATAGAATATCACTGTAGTATTAGTTTGTGTTTTCCAAGGGCCAATGACTTAGAACACACTTCCATGTGCTTATTTGCCTTCCATATAGCCTCTTCAGTGAGACGTCTTTTCAAGTATTTTATGCATTTTAATTGTTAATTTTTCTCTTGAGTTTCAAGAGATCCTACACACCCAGATACAAGACATTTGAAGGATCTGAATTGCAAATACTTTTTTTCAGTCTCTAATTTGTCTTTTTATTCTCTGAACAATATCTTCCATAGAATACAATTTTAATTTTGATGAATTAGGATTTATTATTTTTCTTTCTTTTGTTGACTGTGCTCTTAATATCTTGTCCAAGAACTCTTTGTTTTGCATTTAAACTTACAATTTGTTTTAAGTTATTGCATAACATGCATGATTTGTGTCAGTGTTTTTCTTTCTTTTTTTTTTTTTTGTTTTTTTTACTCCATATGTGGTGTGGTTGTCTAATTATTTCCAGTAGTGAAAGGATGGTATTTGTTGAAAATACCATCCTTTCACTATTGAATTACCTTTGCAACTTTGTCAAAAATAAATTGATAGCATTTATGTGGAGCTATTCTGGTTTACTTGGTTCCATTCATTTAGGGTTCTCTTTCTTTAATGATACCCTATCAGTTTTATTGCTGTAGCTTTAAAATAAGTTTTAATATTGTGATTCTTCTAGCTTTATTCTTTTTTAAAAGAGAGAGTGAGAGAGGGGAGAGAGAGAGAGAGAGAGAGAGAGAGAGAGAGAGAGAGAGAGAGAGAGAGAATTTTTAATATTTATTTTTTAGTTCTCGGCGGACACAACATCTTTGTTGGTATTTGGTGCTGAGGATCGAACCCGGGCCGCACGCATGCCAGGCGAGCGCGCTACCGCTGAGCCACATCTCCAGCCCAAGCTTTATTCTTATTTCAAAATGTTTTCTATTATACTTCTTTAGACTTTATACATAAATATTTATGTCCCAAAAAGCCTGTTGTGATTTGGAGTGGAATTTGGGGAGAACTGAATGCTTACCATTTTAAGTACTCTACTTTAAGAACATTGTATTTCGCTATTTATTTAGATCCTTTTTTATTTCCTTCATCAGCAATTACAGCTCTTAGTGATCCTGTAGAGTTTCTGTTAGCTTCATTCTCAAGTATAAAGTTTGGAAGTTACTAAAAATGCATCTTAAATGTCAATTTTCAACATTTTATTACTAATCCATAGAAACATGAGCAATTTTGTGTGTTGTTCTTATATCTTACTTTCAACTATCAAACATACTTTACAGAACTCAAAAAGAGGTGAACTTTCTGTTATGTTTCTATATCTCTTTACCAATTCTGTTGCCTTTCCTTCATTTCCAATATCCCATGTTTTGTTCTGCTGTAATTTTTCTTCTATCTGAAAAGTCTATTTCAGAGCAGGTTTGCTAGCAACAAACCCTCTTGATGTCTCTTCCTGTGAAAATGTCTTTATTTCACCTTCATTTTAAGGCATGTACTGTGTAGATGCATACATGATGGGGACCACACCAAGGGCCTTGGGCATGTTAAACTTTACACTAAGTTGTATCCTCTAGTCTCTGCAGGATAATTTTACAGGAGATAAAATTCTGGGTTGACAAGTCTTTTCTTTCAGTAGTTCAAGTGTGTTTTGCCATTTCTTTCTTCCTTCTATAGATTCTGATTCAGTTATTGGAATCACTGTTCCTTGAAAATAATATATGATAATTTCAAGATCTTGACTTTAGTTTTCAGCAGTTTAATTAGATGTTGGAGTATGAATTTGAGTTTATCCTCTGAGTTAACTGAAGAACTATCTTGAATCTGCACACTTTTGTGTCTTTTGTCAAGTTTGGAAAGCTTTCAGCCATCATTTCTTCAACTGTTTCTTTCCTCATCCACACTTTCTCTTCCTGCTACTCCAATGACATAACGTTAGTTATTTTTGATATTGTTCCATGGGCCCCTACTGCTTTGCTCATTTTTCTTCAATCTTATTTTTTCCTGTTGCTCAGGAAGGATTATTTCTATTGACTTGGCTTTAGGTTCACATACTCTCTTCTGTCATCTCCACTCTGTTATTGATCTTCTCTAGCGAGGACTTTCTTTTAAGTTATTGTATTTTTCATTCTAGAATTTCTATTTGGTTCTTCTTTATATCATATTCTTTGGTGAGATTCTGCATATTCATATTCTCTCTCTCTCTCTCTCTCTCTCTCTCTCTCTCTCTCTCTCTCTCTCTCTCTCTCCAATGCTGGATATCAAACCCAGGCACTCACACATGATAGACAAGCTTTCTATCATTGAGATAGACTCCTAGTCTTTTCTAAAATTTTCTTTTGAGACAGGTTCTTTCTAAATTGCCAAGACTGGCCTTAACCTTGCAATAGCCTGCCTTAGCTACCCAGATAGCTGGAATAACAGGCGTGAGCACTACACCTGGCTCCTGTTCTTTTAGAGAGAGTTTCCTCATTATCTCTGAGCACCTTTTATAATAACTACTTTAACTTCAAGTCAGATAATTCCAACATCTGTGTCATCTCAGCTTTGGCATCTATTGATTTTCTTTTACGGTGCAATTAGATTTTTCTAATTTTTTGTAGGACAAGTGATTTTGGATTGAAATCTAGATATCTGAATACTAAGCTTTCATAGTCTGGGTCTGGTTTAAATGTTGGGGAGAATGTTCACACTTTTGTTTTATCTGGCAAATGATCCAGATAAAACAAGTTCAGGTTAGTCTTTCCATGTGTCATGGTTTCAATGTCAGTTCTATTTTTCCAAAGTCACATGTATGCCACCCAGTGGCCAGTCTGGGACATACTTAGACCAGTTCTTAAAAGTCTGGCATGCTATCTGGGATCCTGTTTATTCGCCTGCAATTCAGGTCTGAGCTCAGCAGTTCACAAACAACTTTTTGGGCATCTTCCCAGTATTTTCTACTTCCCTAGGTCCCCATTGTTTTAGCACTCAAGTCAGAAATCTGGAGTTGTAGTCACCCCTCTCTGCCACACATTTCCTGTAACTATATAGGACCAAGCAACAAGACAGAAAAAAAAAAAAAAGGAAAAAAAATAAGTGTTAGCCCATGCTCCTGGTAGCACCACTGCTTTAATCAAAGAAGTTTCCTCCCCCTCAGAGTGAGTCACTTAGGAGGAGAGCCAACAAAAAGATCCTTACTCCTGTTCCTCATGCCTGAACTAGAGGGTTTCCCCTAGAGAGGTCCCTCTCACCATTTCTCTGCTCATTTCTAGGTTTCAGGTGGCCTGGATTACAGGCCAGGAGTAGAAGAGATTAGAAAAAAAGAACTATTGGTGATCCCATCATACTTCAAATTCGGTTTCTCCTCAAGCCACCTTCTACTATTTACCATTCAGAATCTGCAAATGGCCGTCTTTGCACTCTGTCCAGACTTAAAGCTATGTGCCGTGAGAATGGAGTGCAGGCTGGAATTGAGCTGCTATAAACATTGATGTGGCTATGTCACTGCAGTATGCTGACTTTGGTATATTATGGAAGTACCTCTTAATATTTTTATATATAATGTATGTTATTATTGACTATAAATCATAAATTAAAAAATTGATCATAAATATGACTTATAGCATCTTTTGGTATAGACCAAGGAGTGGGATAGCTGGGTCAAATAGTGGCTCCATTTCAAGTTTTCTAAGGAATCTCCATCAGGCTGGAACTTGAGCAGAACTCTTACTCTGCACCGGAGAATATTTATAAGTTCAGGAGAAACATGATTAAGAGGAAGTGAATGAAGTTTTTACAAAAGTAGAAAATTGGCTTAGTAGAGTCCAAGAGTAAATTCAAAGTGACAGGACTGAGAATGGAGAAGAAACTTAAAATGGAAGAGGAAACACCTACTGAGGAGGAATAAATTACCTAGTTAAAACATACAGGAATATACTGACATGGCTCCTAGTCAATCTCTTTAGGGAGGAAAGAGACAATTTAGTGGCAGGAAGGGAGAGAACAGTTGGGTTAGAAAACTACAGGGAGGGCTGGGGATGTGGCTCAAGCGGTAGCGCGCCCGTCTGGCATGCGTGCGGCCGGGGTTCGATCCTCAGCACCACATACCAACAAAGATGTTGTGTCCGCCGAGAACTAAAAAATAAATATTAAAAAATTCTCTCTCTCTCTCTCTCTCTCTCTCTCTCTCTCTCTCTCTCTCTCTCTCTCTCTCTCTCCTCTCTCACTTTCTCTTTAAAAAAAAAAAGAAAACTACAGGGAATAAAAACAGAAATTATTGCTATAATGAGAGCAATGAGGGGTTACTTAGAAATGCAGAACAAGTGTAGCAGCAATGCAAGCCCAAGAAGGCATATTGACATCATCAGTATGATCAGAAGATTCATTGGAGCCTAAAAACTTGCATAAGGCTTACAAATGGATAGGTTTTACAAGAGTTAACTTTTGTCAATGGCACAAAAAAAAAAAAAAAACAAGAACTAAATGTCATTTTATTTCTTTAAGAGTTTACTCTGATATTACTCTGGTTAAGGAGACAAATGAAACCAGAAGAGATTTTTTTTGAAGACTTGAAATAAGAATGTCAAAAATAGAAAACATTAAAAAGGGACATTAAAATTGAAGATTCCTTAGAAAACTTGAAATGGAGCCACTATTTGACCCAGCTATCCCACTCCTTGGTTTATAGCAAAAGATACTGTAAGTCATATTTATGATCAATTTTTTAATTTATGATTTATAGTCAATAATAACATACATTATATATAAAAATATTAAGAGGTACTTCCATAATATACCAAAGTCAGCATACTGCAGTGACATAGCCACATCAATGTTTATAGCAGCTCAATTCACAATAGCTAAATGGTGGAACCAACAACCTACATGCCCTTCAATAGATGAATGGATAAAGAAACTGTGGTATATATACACAATGGAATATTACTCAGCCTTAAAGGAGAATCAGTTATGGCATTTGCAGGTAAATGGATGGAGTTGGAGAATATCCTGCTAAGTGAAGATAGCCGATCCCTAAAAAACAAACACCAAATGTTTTCTCTAATAAGTAGATGTTAATCCATAATGGGGGTGGGGAGAGTCAGGGAAGAATGGCAGAGATTTGGACTAGGCAGAGAGGCGTGAGGGGAAGGGAGGGGGTACTGGGGGAAATATGGTAGAATGAGATGGCCATCATTAACCTATATACATGTATGATTGCACGAATGGCGTGACTCTGCATCATGTACAACCAGAGAAACAAAAAGTTGTGCTTCATTTGTGTACAATGAGTCAAAATGCATTCTGCTGTCATGTATAACTAACTAGAACAAATTAAAAAAAAGAATTCTTTGCACTGATAAATCGCAAAAAAAAAAAAAAAAAAAAAAAAACTAGTCCATCCATAAAAAGGGACATTAAAAACTAGTTCATCAATAAAATGGCTTTGGAAGATGTTGAAAGTTTACTGGTCAAATTAAGGGTTCCTCTCCATGGAGTGGGCTGGCTGCGGAATAAAGGCTAAGAAAAATAGAGTGATGAAAAAACCCTCAAAACACAGGATAGATATTTTTTAAAGAGCAGGGGCAAGACAGGCCAGCCGATTACAGGGATCAAGCTTCCACACTAAAAAGAGCAAAACGGAGCCCATGCTTGCTTTATTTACATCAGGGAACATCAAAAGTTTTCCATGGAATATTCTTTGCCAAAAAAGGTAGAAGGTGGGCTGTTCATTTCCTAGTGGGTTATGCCCATCTCCAGAGCTACTGTGAGGGACTCCCTAGTAGAGTGGAGATGAAGATCATGTGCCTGGAGGAGCCACAAATAGCTCCCAAAGTTAAACCTAAACCTCCCTGGCTTCCATACCTAGTGAAGACCCTCAAGTAATTCATGGGTAGCTTCTCACAATTATTGATAAAATGGATGTGAGATAGACCTACAGAACATGTGTCAGCCACAGCTGGTGCACATCCTCCTCAAGCACAGGAGAGCTTCTCCAGGACAGTCACCTACTATTCACAGTGGAAGTCTCAATATATCTCAGAAAGTGAAATCATCCCAAGAATCTTTCCCAAACAAATTATAATGGAACTATAAATTAATAGCAAAAGGGAAAAGGGAAAATTCACAAATACCTGGAAATTAAACAATATACTCTTGAATAAGACCTGAATCAGAGGAGAAACAGAAAGAGACATTAGAAAATATCTTGAGACAAATGAAAGCAAAAACACAACATATCAAAACTCATGACATGCAGCAAGTGGGTACTAAGAAAGAAGTGTTCAGTGATAAATGACTACACTAAAAAAGAACATTCTGAAAAACACAACTGAACTTTACACCTTGAGGAGCTATAACAAGAATAAACTTAAAGTTAGCAAAAGAAAAGAAGTAAAAGATTAGGGAAAAACTAAGCCACAAAGAAAAATGATCTTCAAAAATCAAACTAAGAATTCATTCTCTAAAGAGATTAACAAAATCAACAAACACTCAGACAAGAAAAGTGAAGTGACTAAAATAAATAAAATATCAGAAATAAAAGATGACATATTATAACTAATCTCATAAATATGAAAAAGGTCATAAAGGATTATCATGAACAATTGCAGTCCAACAAATTGGACACTCTGGAAATGGATAAATTTCAGGAAAATATAACCTACAAAGACTGAAACCATAATAAATATAAATTCTGAACTGATAATTGTCCCTGTCCTCACCAGGGACAAAATATAAACCCCAAAGGCACACCTCCCAGTGACCCACTTCTCTAACCACACCCTACCTCTCCAGACTTACTGCCCAGTTAATTCATACCAATGGATTAATCCACTGATTAGTTTACACCTCTCATAATCCATTTCACCTTTGAAAAATCTTGCATTGTCTCACACATGAGCTTTTGGGGGACACCCACATCTAAACGATAACACTTGTGTAGATCTGATCAATCAATTGAAAGGCTTTCAGAGCAGACTTGAGGCCTCTGTCATGAAGATATTCTACCTGGGTGCAGCATATTTTGCTGTTTCTGCCTACCAGCTTGCCCTTGACATTTCAAACTCACTACATTTGTACAATAAATTTAATATACATATATCTTTCTGATCCTGTTTCTCTTCCTGAATGCTACCTGATATAGACCCTAGTAATGTGTGTGTGCATGTGTGTGCATGTGTGTTTTCTTAATTCAAACAGGTAGATATTTTAATTTCAGTGAATCCAGACAGCTTTTTCTTTCCAGCCTGACTTGCCCCTCGCCACACTGCAGCATTGCAATAGCCACAGGCATTTGGGGGATATTGCTAAGGGAAAGTGGAATTAGAGATATATTTAGTTTGAGTTTAATGTGTCTGTGTTTCACAAGTATTTTCATAAATAATTATTTTTTAGCTACACCTTCCAGAAATATTCCTTTTACCACTGTGAAAACATCTGAGTTCTGACACACAAATACAGGGCTGGGAACCGTATCCACACATGAACATGTCCTTCAGCTTCTAAGACCAGATGTGGGTAGTAGACTTTGTTTTAAGTTTGAAGTGTTTGGGGGCAGAGACAGTCAGTGTAAAATACTTCCCGTTGTAACACAAGTACAATTTAAGTAAAGAATTGTGTTTTGCATCAACATAGTGATGGAAGCTCTTCTCTGACAATATATTGACTGTACAATTATAAATGCATAGTACATTTTTTGTATTTTTTGATGGAAATCTCTTAAATAGAAAGTCTTGCAATCTCTATGATTATTTAGTATAAACTTATAGTAACACCAAAACATTATTAAGCTACATATGTTATGCCTATCAATGGTTAATAAAAAATAAATTTCAATGAATCATTTTAGGGGAAAATACAGAATCATCTTTCTATTCTTTGTATATCAAATGTCATTTACATGAAGACATGATCACAAGATTGAAAGTACAGGCAAAGAAGTATTTAAGAAAAATGTCTGATAATTAATATTAACATTATTTTCTTGATATATTAAATTTTGGTATTTACCATCTTTTATATTTGCAACTTGTGATTTCTTTTCTCATTCATAAAAATATTCACTTTGGTGAATATATATTTATGCACTAATAATTTTGTATTCTTCTTTTAAGGAAGGTCCTTCAAATTATATACCAATCTTCAGTTCTCATAGTCAAGATCTTCTCAAACCACTTTGGTGAGTGTTTTTTTTTGTTGTTGTTGTTGTTTTTAAGAGAAAGAGAGAGAGAATTTTAATATTTATTTTTTAGTTTTTGGCAGACACAACATCTTTGTTTGCATGTGGTGCTGAGGATCGAACCTGGGCCGCACGCATGCCAGGCGAACGCGCTACTGCTTGAGCCACATCCCCAGCCCCGTGAGTGTGCTTTTTGTTTGTGTGTGTGTGTGTATATGTATCTCACCCTTTTCTCTGCTGTGTCACATTGAGCATGTCCCAGAGCTTCTCACAGAGAACATGCCCTCACCTCCTTTGTTCTGTTCATGCCACTGTCACAAACCTCTTGGTAACAAATGGCTATAACTCAAAGAAGAGTTACAAGGGAAAGCCAAGCAATCAAGGGATCTAGCATTGACTAAGGTGCTTTGGTTGGTGTCACATGAAAGGATTTTCCAACCTTGATATTTCCACAATTAGAAAGAGCCTGTTCTTTATTTCAGTATGCATTAATTTCAGGTTACTTTCTCTGCTAGAGATTATTAAGTAATTTGAGCTTAGGGCTTAAAATTAAATATACCTTAGTGTTTGCTGTGTTCACATAATATTGCAAACAGTTCACCTTGGATGGATATGACTCTCTGCCCTTATTTTAGAATTATGAGATTCTTCTAAGAATAAACTTGCTTTGAGTAAGTGGCATCTTTAGAGAAGGACATAAAAGCATTAAAATGGATAGCTGCTGAGTCCTACTCAAAAAAAAAAAAAGAAAACTTTCTACTATACATAAAAATCTGAAATGATATATTCTTTATTTTTGTTCTTTGTTTTTTTTAAGTGTGATCCTAAAGGTGGAGAGGGTGAAGTAGTTAACAGATTACAAAACTGAAAATGTTTAATTTGTACTAATATTATGGGATAGGTGCAATGCCATAGTTCAGTATCTCATTGTAAATAATGCTCGTGCAATGTAGTCTCACTGCTAAGGTTTATTGAAAAGAATGACCCATCTGAGTGTGGCACTATGTGGTCATTGAATGGTTTCTCTGAGAAGAAGTAAACCAGAGTCAGAGTGACAGTAGTGGGAATAAAGCTCATGATGAGTGTTAGTAGGAGAGAAAGGAAAAGGTCAGAAGGAGATTCAGACCTTGGAGGCAGACCTGTTTCAGAAGCACCGGCTGACAATTCTTATAGACGTGCTGTGAGCAGGCCTTTCTATGAAGCACACCAGGAGGTTCAAAGGAAGCAGAACATTCCCTGAGAAGAAAGGAATAACATGACCTGTAAGCAGAAATTGCTAAGCTTCAGCCTGTGCCTGGTTTGAGGACTGGCAGTATGTCAAGGGGTTCCAACACACTATGCACCCAGCCTTCAGGTTAATATTGAAACCACACCATAATGCTGTGCTTTTCAGAATGTGTGGTAGCTCCCTCTCATGAGTTCCCATAATTATTATGAACACAAACTCTTGTTGTCTGCTAAGTGTTATGTGACGTGTCTACACAAGTCACCTTTGCTTCTAATGAAACAGTGTGTGCTTTGCACTTTCCTGCACACTGTGACATGCACAGAGCCTGTGCAGAAGTGGATAGGAACACTATTTCCCAACCCACTTGCACTTACACATGGCCATGAGACTAGATCTCATCTATGAAATGTGAGTGGAAAAGTCCTCCTCTGGAGTCAAGTCTCCTAAGAAACACCTATACCTTCTTAGTAAAAATGTCAGGAAAAGTACCCTTGTCCTTGGAGGCCTGTTGTTTTCTGTGCTTCTACCCTTACTTAGGATACTGGGGACTCTATCTTCATGGGTGCCTTTTTCCAGTCTCAGTATTGCAGTTAGGGAAAGAAAAACTCAAGTCCATCCCCCTTGTCCATACTCTCCCCCTGCTAACCACGGGTGTTTTCTGACCTTATAATTTTATCTTTTTCATAAATGGGTTTCATGTAAATAAGACCATTCAGTATGTAACAAAAGACAGAAGGAAAGAAAGAAAGAAAAGGAAATGAAAAAAAAAAAAAGACATGTGCCTTCTCAATCTCTTCTTTCCTTTCTAATAGCTACAAGTCCCTGGGATGGCGACATAAAAAAATGGAAGGAGACTGGCTTCCCAATGTATTATATGGGTGAGAGTCAACAAGGAGCAGCTTCCTCAAAATTTTATGTCACCAAGAGAATAATCCCATTGTCTGTAAAAAGGAGGCATTTCTGGATAGTATTGTCTAATAATGCCCTACATAAAGGAACTGAGTACACATTTACCAAGTCTTAATGACAGGTAAAGACTAATGTTCAAGACTCCACATTCAACACCATATACACTCTATTTCATGCATCATAGCTATTTAGAAGGATAGGGAAACAACAGAAAACATGACTTATAAATTGAGACCAAGGTGGAAGTATAAGGTAGGAAAAAATCAGCATAGGAGTTTCTTTGAGTCCTAGGAGGTGACAGTTGCTGTTTTGCCATCAAAACTCATTCCCCATTCTGTACCTCAATTACACCTGATGAGCCCAGATTCTACCACCGTGGGAAAGAATCATCCCTGGACTCTTCAGGAGAAGTGAAGTTAGGACCACAGTCATCTCACTTCTGCAGTGATGGTCTGTGTAAAAGTGACATTAACCTGTGGAATGCAGAGATGCCACAGGACAGGGATAGAGCTCACCCAGCCCTTCAAGTCAAGTGAGTCTGAAGCTAAGACTGCTCCATTATATTTGTCCTGTAGTAGATATTTTCCTCCTCTCTTATGCCAACTTGGTTTTGGCTTTCTTTCACCCATAACTATAAGAGCTCTAACTCACACATCACAGGTTTTGTGGCATAGGTAACATACCCTACCATTTCCAGTACAGCTAGTAGGTCTAAGCATCAGATCCTCTGATGGTGTTTTAGTCAGCTTTTGCACTGCTGTGACTAAAGGATTTAACCAGTACAGTTGTAGAGGAGGAAATTTTATTTGAGGGCTCACGGTTTCAGAGGTCTCAGTCCATAAAAGGCCAGCTCCATTCCTTGGGGCTCCAGGTAAGGCTGAACATCATGGCAGGAGAGGGTGCCAGAGGGAAGACCCTCACAAAATGATCAGGAAGCAGAGAGAGAGAGAGGTCTCCACTTGCCAGATACAAATATATACCCCAAAGCCACACCCCTAATTCCCAACTCCTTCAGCCACAACCTACCACTTCAGTTAATCCCTATCAGGGTATTAATTCACTGATTGAGTTAAGACTCTTACAACCTGACAGGATGCAGTGGCCCATGATGTAATCTCAGCGACTCGGGTAAAGCAGGAAGATCGAAAGTTCAAACCCAGTCTCAGCAATTCAGTGAGGCCCTAAGCAACTCAGTGAGACCCTGTCTCTAATAAAATATAAAAAGGAGCTGGGGATGTGGCTCAGTGGTTAAGCACCCCTGGGTTTAATCCCTGGTACAAAAAAAAAAAAAAAAAAAAAAAAAACAGACTCTGGCAACCCAATCATTTCTCCTCTGAACTTTCTTGAATTATCTCACACATGAGCTTTTGGGGGACACCTCACATACAAACAAATAAAATTCTGCCCTTGGCCCCCAAAAGCACACACTCATTTGATGATGCAAAATATATTTTGTCCATTTTCAAGAGTCTTCATAGTCTCAACAGTTCCAAGAATTGCTCAAAGTTCAAGTCTAAAGCCTTCTCTGAGGCTCAAGGCAATCTCCCAATGTGAGTTTCCATAAAATTAAAACCAATTTACAAGTATCCGATATATAAAGGTAAAGAGTAAACATTTCCAGTCACAAAAATAGGGGCACAGAAAAAAAAAGTGATGGGACCAAAGCAAGATGGATATCCAGCTGGGCATACAGGTCTTGTAGTTTGTATCTGGCATTTGGAACACAGGGTATGATGTCCTCTCCAAAGGGCTTCTGTAGCTCCACCCTGTGGCCATGTTGGTTGCAGCCCAAGTGGCCTCTCTGTTGGCTTGCCTCTGCTCAATTCCTGCAGCTTTCTAGGACAATGCCCCCACATTACTGACATTTTTTAATCTCAGGGGTCTCCACTGCAGCTTTGGCTTCCTCCTCAAATCTGCACACTTTGCCTTCTCAGAGAGTGCCCACAGGGACTCTGACCCTGCTGCATGTTGTCTGGCTTCCAAGGCCTTTCTCTGAAACTTTGATAGAAACCCCTGTAGCCCCCCCCCCCCACCTTCAGCATCCTGCATTCCTGCAGAACCAGCACCATCAAACTCTGCTGCTATGTTGAGCAATAGCCAAGCCTCCAAGGACCCTGGTTGCAGCAGACACTGAGTGTCTGGGCAGCTGAACAGATTGAAAAAACTTCCTAAGCCTCTTTGTGCAAAAAGGATTCTCTGTCTGTCTCTTCTCAAGAGAAATTTCACTTTTACTCCCTTGAGCTTGAGATGGGTGCGGTCTTGGCAGCTCCTGAAATGCCCTTAAGCCATCTCTCTTAATGTTTTTGTGCCAAGTCTTTAGCATTTCTTTAGTGGTGGTAATGTCTTTAACAAGTACAACTTCCTTAGCCCTAGTTTTATTCTGGTCTTTCAGGTCCAGGTTTTCCAAATAATTTTGCTCTGCTCTGCTTTCTCCTTCTGATTACTACAATAAATTTGCCTAAAAACCACCAGCAATATCTATGCCACTTCCTGAATGCTGTGCTGCTTAGAAATCACTTCCACCAGATTCAGAAGTCTGTCGATTTTAAAATCAGCCTCACAGAAAGCCTCAGGACATGGGCAAAATGCAGATCACTTCTTAGCCAGAACATAACACAAAATGGCCTCTACTCGAAATTCCAATAAAGTTCTCCTTCTCTAAACCCTATTGGCATTCTGGTCTTCTGAGCTTCCACCAGAATTGACCCTAAGCTCTATTTACACCAATCTAAAGCATTTCCAGTTTGCAATGATACATATCTCAAAATTTCTCCAACAAACTCCAAAAAGCTCCAATAAGGACCTCGGATTGTGGCTCAGAAGTAGAGTGCTCACCTAGCATGTGTGAGACACTGGCTTCAATCCTCAGAACGACATAAAAGTAAAATGGAGATATTGTGTTCTCCTATAACTAAAAAATAAGTATTAAAAAAAAAAAGCTCCAATAGCTTTTTAACCCATAGTCAGGTTGGTCACACCAATGACCCTACTTCTCAGTACAATTTTCTGTTTTAGTCAGCTTTTTTGCTGCTGTGACTAAAGGACCCCACCAATACAATTATAAAGATGGGAAAGTTTATTTGAGGGCTCAGAGTTTCAAAGGTTCCCATTTCTCAGGGCTTGAGGTGAGGCAGAACATCATGGCAGAGGGAAGTAACTCACATGATAATCAGAAAGCATAGAGAAGTCCCTACTTGCCAGATACAAATATGTATCTCAAAGCCACACCCCCAATTTCCACCTCCTCCAGCCATACCCTACTACTTCAGTTACCACTCAGTTAATCTTTTTTTGTGTGAATTTTTAATATTTATTTTTTAGTTCTTGGCGGACATAACATCTTTGTATGTGGTGCTGAGGATCGAACCTGGGCCGCACACATGCCAGGCGAGCGCGCTACCACTTAAGCCACATCCCCAGCCCCTCAGTTAATTTTTATCAGGGGATTAATTCACTGATTGGGATAAGACTCTCACAACCCAATCATTTCTCCTCTGAACTTTATTGTGATGTCTCACACATGAGCTTTTGGGGGACATTTCACATCCCAACCATAACAGATGGTCAATTAAGGATATCAGGCTGGAGAAAAAGTTACTAGAAGTTGTGGTGGTTAAAAATGGAGGTTTGGGGCAATGCGAAGACTTTATTCTTCACCTCCACTGCATATAATCCTCATTAACTCTTTACTTCCTAAGTCCTCATAAATATAAAGAAAGGCAAATAAAATTCTTTGGCTAGGGTATCTTCTCAACTTTATTTTCGCTTTGATTAAATCATGTTTCTAAAACTTTATGGTTTAATTACCCTACAACAAACAAGCTGATTACAAACATTGCATTTACCTGGGCATGCAACTTCTTCACAGGTGTAACAAGACAAACTGCTTACATGTTATTTGCAGGGAAGCCTGGGAAAGCCCTGCTTGCCCAACCCACTTTCTACTCATATTCTTTCTTATATAGAAATTCTGGAGCTGCACTGGCTAAACATTGAATTCCAAAATTTTGATCAACAGAGAGACCCAAAAACATGACCAAAATGGCTCCTCAGAATCAGGAAGTAAGACCTAAGATTTGTAGTGAGATAGGTATCTGCAGCCAGTGACCAGGAGTCAGATAGAATGATAGTGTGGACGTGGTTAGTAGAAGTGAAGGGATGTTGTCTGAAGCATTTCACAGGCAGCTGCTAATGATAGCAATCAAGCTTTCATGGAATCATTATGACATGTCTCATTTGTTGCCTAGATTCGACTCAAGGACCAAGAAAATGAGGAAAACTGGGGCAGGGACATTTCACCTGAAGTTCCTGAAGACTGGAAGGCTAACCCCTGTTCATGTAGATTCTAATAATCCAAACATTTAAACTTTTCACTGTTTTTGTCTGCCTTCCCCACTGTCTAGACTGAAAACCTGTGTGAGCATGGTTTGAAGTAGTCGAATCCTGGCTTAGCTCCCTCCAGGCTGTGCTGACAGACATCCTATATCCTCGCAGAGCAGTTTTGGACCATCTATTAGGAAAAGCAAAGGAGAGGACTCATTCTAGCAGCAGTGAAGGGGGTCACAAGTTCATATTCCATTTATGCTTCCACTAATTCTATTTGTTTCCTTTGTATTAGATGTTCCAAGATAATGAATACTTCCATAGCAACAAAAGTCTGACAATAAACCGTTACCGTGATTTTCACATTTTCAAAGGAAAAAAATCGCTTAGTGGCAACCAAACCAGCAATCTCAGTACTGAATATGCAATAATGGCTACAAGGTGAACAGTTTTCCTATTCTATTTTCTTGCTCTTGAAAGGAATTTAGGTTGCATTTGATGACCTTTTTTTCAGTTGTATCATTTGTCAGCAATTAAAATATGCAGTTGCTTTTGAAACAATGCAAATAAAAAATGACTTTGGTGGAGATTTCTTATGTTCTGATACAAATGATTTATAAACGCAATTTTATTTTAGAACTTCCATTCTTTCTGTCTCTCTAATTATAATTGTCAAATTATTCTGAAAGCAGAAGGTATGTGCATAACTGGAAAACGAGTACAAAATATTTTAGATACAGTCAATGCTTTACAGGATGAATGCAAAAGACTGCTCTTGCTGTGCCTTTTTTCCCTCCCCAATCACTTCCTTCTCTGCACAACATACTTTGTGACAACCTTACTTACGTTATATGAAACAAGAAAACACTTTATAAAGAATTAAAATTAGCTGTGGGTATCCAGTAATATTACTTAGCATTAAAAAAGAATAAAATCATGGCATTTACAGGTAAATGGATGGAGTTGGAGAATATTATGCTAAGTGAACTAAGCCAATCCCCCCAAAAAAATGCTGAATGTTTTTTTTTCTGATATGAGGATGCTGATTCATAATGGAGATGGAGGGTAGGGGCATGGGAGCAATGGAGGAAATTTAGATAGAAGAAAGGAGAGGGTGAGGAAGAGAGGGGACAGAGATTAAGTAAATTGGTGGAGTGAGATGGACATCATTACCCCAGGTACATGTATGAAGACACGAAAGATGTGACTCTACTTTGTATACAATCAGAGACATGAAAAATTGTGTTCTACATGTGTCCTATGAATTGAAATGCATTCTGCTCTCATATATAACAAATTAGAATAAACAAATATTTTTTTAAAAAAATTTGATAGGGGAATCCAGTAATGAACCTGGATTTACAAGTCTACAGGTGAAGGGCCTAACTGAAAAAACATCTGGATGTCGTCCCAAATAGTACTTAAGCCATAAGAAAGGATGAGGTCACTTAGGGAGTGAATGTGGGAGAAGTGGTTAGGAATAGAAGAATAAAAAAGAACTGCAAAGATGAATAAGATCCACCAAAGGAAGTTGAGAAGGCCCAACCAATAAGACAAAGAATATGATGCTTCCATAAGGAAGGCTAAATTTTAATAAGGTTTCAATTTACCTATATCAAAATTACTATTTAATCCAACAGAATAGCTATATAAATTCAAGAATAAATATCAATACATAGAGTAACAAAAAAAATCATGAGAGAAATTCTTTGTCTCATGTGCCAGATGCTTCTGATAGATCAAGATCAATGAAGACTTAGAAGCAGAGTGTAGAAAGGTACCAGGAGCTAAGGAGGAAGGACAGAGGTGGGAAAAGAGAAGATCTTGATTAAAGAGTAAAAGTTTCAGTTCATCTGGAGGAGTAAGCTTTAATAAACTATTGCACTGCATGGTGGCCACAGTTATTAATATACTGCATATTACTAAATGGCTAAAACAGATTGATAGTGTGTTGCCACACACACACACACACACACACACACACACACACGCACACACACAAAGATAAATTAATGTGATGATGGATGTGTTAACTATCTTGGTTGAAACTTTCCATAATGTGGGCATAGATAAAACATCAAATTGTACCCCATAAACATACACAATTATTATTTGTCAGTTAAAAATAAATATTAAAAACAATTTTATAGATAAGGAAGACTTGAAATAAGCCATTAAATATAATGGTGGAGAGGTCATTTCTAACTTTGACTGAAAAAAATTAAGTGATGGAGGCAAAAAACTTACAAAGCAGATTCAATACAGAATGGAAAGAGAGGGAAAGTGAAGACATATAGCAGTCCACTTCTCTAAGAAATTTAGCCATCAAGAGGAGCAGAAGAATGGAAAAAGCTGGTTGAAGATATGGTATAGTCCGAGAAGGGGAATAGCTGGGTCAAATGGTGGTTCCATTTCCAGCTTTCCAAGGAATCTCCATACTGCTTTCCAAATTGGCCGCACCAATTTGCATTCCCATCAGCAATGTACAAGTGTACCCTTTTCCCCACATCCTCGCCAGCACTTGTTGTTGTTTGACTTCATAATGGCTGCCAATCTTACTGGAGTGAGATGATAGTTTAGGATGGTTTTGATTTGCATTTCTCTGACTGCTAGAGATGGTGAGCATTTTTTTGTGTACTTGCTGATTGATTGTATGTCTTCCTCTGAGAAGTGTCTGTTCAGGTCCTTGGCCCATTTGTTGATTGGGTTATTTCAATTCACAATAGCTAGATTGTGGAACCAACCTAGATGCTCTTCAATAGATGAATGGATTTAAAAAATGTGGCATTTGTACTCAATGGAGTATTACTCAGCACTAAGAAATGACAAAATCATGGCATTTGCAGGGAAATGGATGGCATTAGAGCAGATTATGCTAAGTGAAGCTAGCCAATTCCTAAAAAACAAATGCCAAATGTCTTCTTTGATATAAGGAGAGCAACTAAGAACAGAGCAGGGAGGAAGAGCATGAGAAGAAGAGTACCATTAAACAGGCATGAGAGGTGGGAGGGAAAGGGAGAGAGAAGGGAAATTGCATGGAAATGGAAGGAGACCCTCATTGTTATACAAAATTACATATAAGAGGAAGTGGGGAAAAGGAAAAAAATAAGAGAGAGAAATGAAGTACAGTAGATGGGGTAGAGAGAGAAGATGGGAGGGGATGGGAGGGGAGGGGGGATAGTAGAGGATAGGAAAGGCAGCAGAATACAACGGACACTAGTATGGCAGTATGTAAAAACGTGGATGTGTAACTGATGTGATTCTGCAATCTGTATACGGGGTAAAAATGGGAGTTCATAACCCACTTGAATCAAATGTATGAAATATGATATGTCAAGAGCTTTGTAATGTTTTGAACAACTAATAATAAAAAAAAGAAGATATGGTATAAAGACAGACTTTTTGAGTTTAGATGAGAAATATTATAGCAAGATGTAAAGGATCAAATAGATCAATAAAAAATGATTTTAGAACAGGAGATCAATACAGTATTGCTCTTGGAAGGGATCCAGAGCACAGAGCAGAGGGTGGTCTTGTACAGGATCATACGCTGTTCATCTTCAAGCAGATGACGGCAGTTGTGTGTGTTTAGATGTAGTGTTAGTTACAGATTTTAATAGGTATTTTCTAAAGATATTTCTGAATCGCTGTTTTGTTTTACTCAGTTGAAGTAACATGACTTGAAGGTCATGTGCAGGACCTTCCCTTGGTAGAGCTCCACCCTCAGATGTTTTGTCAGCCATGCTCTTGAATATGGAGTTAGCACATAGAGCTGTAGCTAGAGTTAAAGGAGGCTTGGACCAACAGGTCTGTGATTCAGTCCCCAAATTAAAAGTGTTCCAGGTAATCCATGAGTCAGTCTGCATGTATGATTGGGAAGCACAACCCTGTAAGGAAATCCCATATGGGGTAGACAAATGACACCAACTAATGGCTTCTTGGCTAAACTTCTAATTGGATCACATTTCTTCTGAGGTTCCCAGTACACCTGGCTTTGCAAAAATCAGATAACACTCTCTGGGCTATCTGGTACGTAAGACTATGGAAAGAGGAAATGTGAGGGGTAAAAAAGTTTCTTTGGAAGTATATTGAACTCCTAGCTCAACCTAGAATATTCCAAGTGTACTGAGGGTTATGATTTCCAAAGAGTGCTTCCAGCAATAAAATGGTCAGTCTAGGAGATTTTCAAATGATGAAGAAACATTTTTGCCATGTAAAGGTAACCAAGATGTTTTAAGATACCTAACAGGGCTGGGGATGTGGCTCAAGCGGTAGCACACTTGCCTGGCATGCGTGCGGCCCAGGTTCGATCCTCAGCACCACATGCAAACAAAGATGTTGTGTCCGCCAAATACTAAAAAATAAATATTAAAATTCTCTCTCTCTCTCTACCTCTCTCTCACTCTCTCTTTAAAAAAAAAGATACCTAACAATCAAGAATGTTAGGAAATAATATCTAAACACAGCCGTGTAGAATGATAATTTTATTTTTGACACTACTTTAACATTCTAGTTAAATTTGGGGGAAGTTTGAGATTTGAATTGATGCTCCCATAAGGAGGGCTAAATTTTAATATGGTTGCAATTTGCCTTGTCAAAATTACCATTTAATCCAACAGAACAGCTATATAAATTCAAGAATAAGGCCAATACATAGAGTAACCAAAAAAAAAAAAAATTCATGAGAGAAATTCTTTGTCTTATGTAATAGAGGTTCTCACCCGCCAACATATAATTAGAATTATTTGGGGGAATTTAAAAAAAATATATACAGAAGCCTGTACTCCAGCCCAGATTAATTGTGGTGTAATGAATTGAGGAAGAAGGTGGTAAGAGAGTACAGATGTGCTTTTGGAAGTTCCTCAGGGGATCCTGATGTCTACAAGTGTCTAGGACAATGACTCGCAACCTCACATGAAGAGGTGTATATTAAGGTCCAAACCACACCACGGTCCACCCTAGAATCTTGGATTACTAGATCCAAGCACCTGTTTTTTTAAACTTCCCGAAGAGACAGCAATGTACAGCCAAGGTTGAGAACCACTACCTTCAGCCATGGGCTCCGTGGGCGTAATCATGTTAGTTCACTTTCCTTCTTACCATGAGTGTAAGTAAATTAGATAATGTATCAATTAATGTTTTCCTAATAAAAGATTTTATTGGTATTGTTTGGTATCAGATATTTCATCAGGGACAGAACTTTTCATAGAATAGTGGCACAAATATGAGGCACGGTAAGATGACTCCTAGCAACCAACTCCCGAGCACCCTCCTCTATTCATTTTCCTCATGTTGTATTGGAGAGTGGTTAAGTGTAGAGAGAGCTGTAGATGAATAGAGCAACAGAGCAGCCATCACGGGGCTTGAGATGGAAGCTGCATGTTCAAAGTCACAGGTAGAAGGGGCCTAGGTCCCAGGCAATGTCGGAGCTACAGTACCACAAACCTGAATTGCCTGCCCAGATAGTAACATGAGAGGGAACTAGGCTTCTATTCTGTTTAAAGCACAATGACCCATAACCTAATTAATACAAATCCTAACCAGGTAGTCTTGTTAAAGGTTGTCTCTTCATCAAAAAGTTTCTAATATGTATATTTCTCATTCTACATGGGCAGTCAAGAGCTTCGTGGTATTTCAATAAAATGTTTCTGTGTGCAGACTAAGAGTTTCTACCTAGTGAAGATCTTCACCCCTAATTTTGGCACCTAAGGAGACATGTCCCATATTTTGCCCTGTGAATGACTTTCCAGAAAAATTAGGCTTTTCAAGGCTCTGCAAGTTGAACTAAACACTAAAAAAAAAAAAAAAAAAATTTACAAATATACACAAAAAGATGGTACTTAACATAGTGTGATATAAAAATATTATCTGTCTATTATAGTACTATTAAATGTTACATGTACTTGGTATTTAGTAAAAAGTGAAAGATTTATACAATCTGAAGAGAATCCAGATTATTGGTATTTAGATCTTTAAAACATTTAATTTTCCAGCTTTTGCCATCATGTAGGTAACATATTGACATTTTATAAATGAAGGACTCCAGAATGTGTCAACATTCTCTTAATTTCTTGCTTTTTCAGTTGCATTACCTATGTTTTCATTAGATGTAATTCCAAATTTATACTTTTTTATAATTATTGATATTGCTGTGAATTTCAGTTCCAATCTCAAGTCATTTGTTCACAGCGGGGTTTATGCTGCAATTTACAATGCTACCACTTGATGGCGCCAAATTTTATCTTTTTGGTTTTTGTAGCCTGATAACCTGTTCACAGGAGTAAATTTTTAAGTTATATGAATGAGTCAAGAACTAAATACTTGGAGTAAAACTCATTCTAATCCCCCAATCGATGCTAAAAACCAACATCTTTCCCCATATGTTTGTAACTGTAGAAACAAGTTATGTGCACAAATAAATATTACAATTCAAAAGTGCTCACTTAAAGTGAAACTCTATGGAGCATCAACAAATAGTTAAGCTCAAAATCTAATTGATCCAAAGGAAAGTTACTGAAATACACGAGTCACAACAAAAGCTAAGAAACTCACAGTGCCCAGATACAAAAAAAAAAAAAAAAAAAAAAAAAAAAAAAGTTCCAATTACACACATTCAGGTTGGTGAAATATCTAAAGCTTATGATAACCACCTGTTTTCTTGGGTAATCTTCTCTGAGTATTCACATGAATGTTTCATGCCCTTTATGGGTTTTCTCAGTCTTGCTGAGGCCTATGAAGTTATCCTTTGATTTTCATATCAAAGGTATTAAACCTTTAAGATGTGGTTGTTCTTGGCTCAGACTTCCTCTTTCCTCTTCCCTCTGATGGCAATTTACACATTCGATCCAATAATGTATTTTATATGCTGATTGGCTGTGCATCATAGTCAGTTTTGTCAAATACTAAAAAATGTGCTCAGGAGAAGGAGGAAAACCAGGAGAATATAGTGCATGGAAGGCAGAAGAGTCTTATGGAAAAACTGCTTCCTTCCAGTTGCTCAAACCAAAAAATACTTGCAATTATCCCTGATGCCTCTCTTTTTCTCACATGAAAGATAACAGTTCATTGCTGGACCCAGTTGACTCTACCTCCAAAACACAGGTCATCTAGTCATTGTGATGTATGTCCATCCCTCTTTTGTAACTCTAGTCTAAGCAACTAGCATTTCCTCTCTCAATTTTTTCAATAACCCCATAACTGGTCTCACTGCTACCACTTTTCCTCCCTCAGTCTTCTCTCAACACAGCAGCCACAGAGATTTTGTTAAATGTGCTATGTCACTGCCATGCAATGTCCTCCATTAGCTTTTTCTTCTTTACTGATGGGAAAATTTAAATCTTTACATATCCTTACAGCAAAATGTATACATACCCATAGTAATGAATTCCATCATTCCTAAAATGGATAATACAGTGAAATTTCCAAGGAACTTCCTCTTCCTAGGGAAAAAAGAAAAAACTATTGTTGACAGTTTGGTATGGATGTATTTTTTACAGTGTCATAATATAACATTCATAATATAATATTCTTCTACAAATTACTTTACTAGTATAACTTTGTATCCTTGGACATTTTTCCATGCTGCTACATACAGGCTTACCTCATTCTTTTCATTGGCTGTAGCACGACAATTCATTGAACGATTTTGCTGTGATTTGTTTAACCAATACCCAACATAAAGACATTGGAGTTGTTTCAGAATTTTTAAAATAAGAATACATTAACCATCATCCTTGCATAAGTATTTCTGTATGCATGTGAGTCAAAACTATATAGGCAAAAGCCAGAGCGATTGCTAGGCCATAAGATATAAGACACATAAATTGGGCAGATACCTTGATTCTCCTAGTTGCCATGTCTGCACTCCACCCCTTCCTGCAAGGAAAATCTTACCCCACTTCTCCCTGATTTCCACATGGAAATCACAGTGCTTTAACATGACCCGCATGTTCCACAGCCAAAACAGAGACCATCTCTATCTTGAAAAGGAGACAAATGAGTGTCAAAAGATATGGTAACCTGACAGATTTCATATATGAAAGTCAAATCTAAGCTTATATTCAAAAGCCACATTTATTTTGCTATGCTGTGCTTCTGTGTGTATACAAATTATACACACATGAATATGGTCTATCTTGAAAACCACCTGAATATGGAAACTAACGGTCTTCTGGGAAACTCAGGGTCTGACTCTGGTAGTATTTGTGCTATTTTCTAAATAAGAGCAAAGGGAGAAATCCCCACTATGTCTTCTAAACATTCTGGGTTTGTAATAACACAAGTCAGTGCTTCCAAATATCTGGACATTTGGATTTCTGTAACAAGCCATGAACTGAATAGTTTACACTTCATCTGGACGTATGGAAACTGTGGAGACCAAAAGAATGAGATTCAGCACATAGTGTTCTCACAGTGAGAGGCTTCTGTTAACTGTGGCACTTGTAATTCAAACAGGAGACAAACTGCTAGCAACCAAAATGTATGTTTCCTTGAGCCAGAAAACAAAGGCAGATATTGTTGATACTTATCATGTATTATGTTCTCATAGAAACAAGGGGGGAAAAAAAGGCTATGAATGTCCTTAGACTACATGGAACTTGCTTCCAGAGCAGAAGCTTGTTCAAAGAGCTGTAGTTTCTGTTGTAATAAATCCAACATCAACAAGAATTATGATGGTGGTGATGATGACAATGATAACATTAGCTGACATATTCTGAGCATCTGTATTTGTACCTAGGAGCCCTGGTTCTGTGGCCATCACCTTATTAAATGTTCTTAACATCATATGACATAGTTATTATTAAACTCCCATTTTACAAAAGAGAATACTGAGTTCCTAATAACTTCCAATCTAAGCATGAGGTCATGACTGGAGTCTTAATGCCCTCTTATATTGCCCAAGAGAGGCCAGAGGCCACAATGGTTTATCCTTCTCTGTTTCAGACACTTTTGTCCCTTTTACCTCACCTGATTAAGAACTTGGCTTAGATCTGGGCTGGGAAGTTTTATTAATGGATTTCACAGACCAAAAAAAAAAAATCTATTTGGCTAGGGGATTCTACTGTTCATTTTAAACACAATTACACATGTCTGATATCATTGTCTCCACGTAAAGTCTCGTAGTGACATGAAAAAGTGATCTGACACTGAGATTTCAACTCTATGGCAGGGAACTATGTTGGGCAGGAAGAGATTTTTCAGCACCCAAGAGATATTCCCAGGGAGATGACAGGAAGCCTTGGTGGTTAGGAGAAAGAAGCCCTCTCTGCTGGTCACTCTTCTGCAGTGTTCTACAACTGCCTCACCGTTCCTGTCGCTGGTGTCTTCAATTACTCACTAGGCTACCTCAGTTGTGGAAGGTAGAGACACGGAAATCAACACACAGACTCTGGGAGCTGGTGAGAACTGGCTGGTGGCAACCTAGCTGACGTCCAGTAGCTCAGTTTATTTTTGGATTGCACAGGACTGTTACAGGGTTTGAGTGGGGCGTGCCCATCAATCATACATAAGCAAGATAATATCCATAAGCCAATCATCTTCTGCCTAATGTAACTGCACTGTGAGGAAACTCTAAATACGGCTGTCATAGTGGAAAGCAATCTGGAAGGGTCTTTGTCCCTAAGGGAGGAGGCTTACTGTGTCAGGGATTTCATGCCCTGAAGTCCCTGACTCTCAGTTTTCTGGCCCAGTAGTTTGGTAACCCTGACCACAAGTGCTGAGGATGTGGTTTCACTGACGGCTCCCTAGAGCAGAGCATCCATCCTGCAGGTGTTCCTGTGTTCCTGTCAGGCCTGAACTAAGGTGGATTCTTCAAGCAATCCAAGCTGCTTGTAGCTGCTAGCTGTGACTGAAAGTTAATTCCAACACCCCACACAATCTTAATCCTTGCACCAAAATTGTCCTACTCCAATTTTTGTTCAATTTTGTTTCTGTTTCTTTCCCCCAAGGAAATATGCTGAAAGTGTTCAGGAAATAAGCTGAAACTGCAGGGTGCAGAATACAGGCTGGTTATAAGTCAAACATTCCCTATATTAAATCTTGGTTCCATTATCTTTGAGGGTTAATGGAACTGCAATCTCTAAGGATATTTTTAAATGACACCAATGCTTATCATCTTGAAATGTGTGTGAACCAGATTTGGAACAGTCCTGCCTTGAAAGATCATGGAACCCCAGATTCCTCAAGGATGGAATGTTTATGCAGCTTTGTGAGCTTCCTTGAAGGCTTTTTTACATCTGTATTGAATTGCTATATTGATTAGGACTCTTAGTTGAAAGTAACTGAAATACAGCACAAATTAACATAGACCAGAAAGGTAAATGGGAAGTTCAAGTGATGAACACAGGCACAGATGAATGTGGAAGTTCCAGTGACGGCAGTAGCCTTGGCCTCCCCCGCCCTCCAACTCTGCAACTTCCATGTTAGTCTTCCTTCTCACACTTTATTTATTGGCTTTACTTACTTTTTGGACTGATGGGAAGCTTTAGGTTTAAGTTGTGTTAGCATAACAATTATCGGAAAGGTTTTCTTTCTTAATAGCTCTGGCAAGAGTCTCAGAACCCATGCAGTTGATTTGGTTCCTGGGCCCAGATTGGGAACAATTACAAAAGCTAGAAAGCAGATGTGTCCAAAAGCCAAGGTTATGACATATATGCCTTCCTTCAGGTGAAACTCAGCCCAATATATAAATTGAGAGTTGGGTGGGCAAGTCCTCCAAAGGTGTTATGGTTTGCATAATGACGTCCCCCAAAAGTTCATTGTGAGACAATGCAAGAACATTCACAGATGAAATGATTAGATTATTGGAGTTGTAACTTGGTCAGTGGATTAATCCATTGATATGGATTAATGGGGTGATAACCATAGGCAGGTAGGATGTATCTGGAGTAGGCAGGGCAGTAGGAGTATGCCTTTGGGGTATATATTTTGTCCCTGGTGAGTGGAGCTCTCTCTGCTTTCTGGATGCCATGCTCAGAGATGCTTTCCTCCACCATGCACTTCTGCCATGATGTTCTGCCTCACCTCAGGCCCAGAGCTATGGAGTTGGCTTGGACTTAACACCTCTGAAACTGTGAGCATGGAAATAAACTTTTCCTCCTCTAATTGTTCTTGTCAGGTCTTTTAGTCACAATGATGAAAAAGCTGACTAAAACAAAAGGTAAGCAAGCAAAAGATATTCCCTACTATATAATATCTGGGTCTTCATCAGACTAACAAGAGTTACATATAATTTTCATTTTCCTTCCCCACATAGTATCCCAAACAGTGCTACACTGGAAAGCTCAAGAATTTGTACTTAACAAATTACCTAGCTGCCTGGATTTAACATGTCAAAAGTGGCCTTTATCTAGATCAAAAGACATGTTTCTCTCCTTAATAAATCATTGCTTAAAATCCACTAGCATCCAGTAAATGAAAATCATGCACAAGGCACTATACATAGTATTTTTATGTGCAAAATTTCATGTGATAATTAGTCCAAATAATTCAGTGGGTAAGTATTATTTATTTTTTAGAACGAGGAAACCAGTTCAGAAAGGTTAAGTAATTTTCCTCAAGGTCTCACAGTTAATAAATGATAAAGCTTGAGGAGGTTTTTGGTTCAAACACAAAACATTCAATGGGAGTACTTTTAAGAAAGACATCCATTTGCCCTTTGATGGTATAAACCAATCTCTATGTACTTACCACTGACCTTATTACATTTCTGACACTTGCCTGGTCTCCAGAAACACTTAAGTTGGGGCCCTGTGCAGGAGGGTGCTGAACCTTTCTTCTCCATAGCCCCCATCAGTGTTATTTCCATGTTAAAAGTGCAATATTTATATACTTTTGAAAATCACATCTAAATTTCACAGTCTTATTGTAGTACTAGACTAAAAGAAAAATATAACAAAATAATGAGTATAAAAACAAATGAATGTATATAACACAAGTGGTACTTGAATTAGTAGGCAAGAGCTCGCTCTTAATGAATGGCATTATCGTGAATACCTGAACATTTGGCATTCATGATAATAATATATAATATGCATATATATTATATATATAATTCATAATATATTATATGAATTATATGATAATAATATAATTATATATTATATGATAATAATATAATTCATAATAACACAAGTGGCACTTGAATTAGTAGGCAAGAGCTGGCTCTTAATGAATGGCATTATCATGAATACGTGAACATTTGGGGGAAAACCTAAATGAAGTTCTGCCTCATACCATACATAAAAGTAAATTCTAAAAAATAAACAACTAAGAGAATACTAAAAGATATTTTGATAAAATGAGGGTGGGAAAAAGTCTGTGTGTACGACTCATAAAATTCAGAATAATAGGAAAAAAGAAGAGAGAGAATGAAAAAGAGAGCAAAATTTTGTCAAAATAAACAAGGAACTCCCATTGTTGGAAGGCATTACCAAACTATCACAAACCATGCCACACAAAGAGTTCTTATATAACTGGTGAAATTTTTTTTAAAAATGTGAAAATGCACAAATGTCAATTTCTTCATTTTGTGAGGGGGCCTTAGTTATGCAAGATGTTTTTATTAGAGGCTGGTGAAGTGTACACAGTGCCTTATGAGTTTTATAACAGCAATTTTCTGTGTATCTATAATTGTTTCAGAATAAAGGTTAAAAATAAAAGCCATGTGTGCATATACATGAAAATTGGGGAAAATGTGTTTAATTGTGGAAAGTGATAAATATGTGGAGTGACAAATATGTAGACAAAAAATAAATAAACTTAATATTTTCATTGACCAGCATCATCAGGAGCCCGATTTCTGAAGTCAGAATAGCTGGACTGGAACTCTGGCTCCTGGGTTACACAAATCACAGCCTCTATTGCCTCAGTTTGTCATCTATAAAATGGAGCTCACAATATCCTCTGTAGTTGGGCTATTATATGAAAGGAAGAAGCTAACTCCTATAATGCACTCACCCCTGGACCTGGCCAACAGTAAATATTATAACACATATTAGTTGCAATTAAAATTAATTCACTCATATTTAAATGTATTATGTCAGTGGCAACACCATTATAATTTTGGTGTTTTTTTCTTCCTAACTCTAAACCTGGTACCAGTATTTTTTTTTTTAAATGTCATGAAGGCTATTTTCAAATTCAATTTTGTACTAGAAAATTATTTATTAAATCTTTCATAGAAAGCCAGGAGAATTTTAATTTTCTTCACTCACTAGTTCTCAGTGTGCTGGAAAATATATTATGGAGTTAGCTATTAAGTCTTGGAATTTCGTTCACACTGTTCTCAGGAAGTGTTGCCAGGGAGAACAGATGAAAATCCGAATTGTGGATCTTTTTTTGTCCAGATCTCACTGCTAACTCTATCTCGGATGACAAGTCATATTAAATACGAAGGTGAGTGGTTATAGTGTGACCTTTAAATTACACAATCTTTTTATTTAAAATGCATTATTTACTCAAATGGCAGCAGGGAGCTCAGATCCTAAGGCTACTTACAGCATTTGCTAACACAGACAATTTTCTGTCTTGGAGAAAAAAATATAAATGGACCAGATTATTAGATTGACCAATGAAACCACATGGGTGTGACTAAAACAGAAAACTAAAGGGTAAAATTCCAATTATTAAATGTCACTGACCAGTCTCATTACCATCCAGACACCAGGTTTTCTGGAAACACTACTTTTAGAATCAAGTCCTGAATGCTAAGATTGGATGAAGATGATCAACTGTGGGTAAAAACAGGCACAGGAACATTTCAAGAGGTTTAATTTTTTTCATGTAAGTCAATAAGTTCATCAGTCCAAACTTTTTTACCACCAAATAAAAAGACTGGAACTAGAAATTTTATTTTTATTTAAAATTTCAGATGAAAAAAAAATGAATAAGATGTAAAATTAAGGAGACTTCAAAAACTACATTCTAGTCAATTGTGGAACAGAATTTTAAAAGCTCCTTTCAGGAACATTGAGGAAGTCTAACTCAAATTTGGAATTCCATAAGGAATCAGAAAGAACACTTGTCCACCTATCTGTAGCCAACAGCAAGAGCAGAGGTGGGAAAGCAGCACATTTCCAATAAAAAGGAAAAGTTACAAGATTCTGCATCTTCTATTGGTTATCATTAGCTTCCTGGCATTTGAGATTTGCTACATCTGATTTATGAAAATTATTAAAATTACAAAAAAAACCACTGTTGATTCCAAAATGAGTTGTCCAAAATTATGAGCATTTTATGCTTTTTATCAAGGACCCAAATGTGTCCCTCAGTTTATTTCACCCAGTTCTTATTTCTTCATACTGGTCAGGACTCTTCTGACTGTGAGTGACAGATCTCTTACTCAAGCCAGCTTAAGGACAAAAACGCAAGGGCATATTTGGGCTTGTGAATTCATGAGTTTCTTGAGAGACTAATGTTCCCTTGATACCAGGCTTGTTTTCTTATTCTCGCTCACTTTAACCTATAAAATGTGATAAATTAGTTCATTATTATTTACCAGAACTTTCTATAAACATATAGGTTAAAAATTCATAAATAAATCATGGTTTAAGAAATTTTAATAATAAAACCTGTATTAAGCAACTATATTGATTAAGGCAGGGAAATGATCTAGTGACTGACCCAGCTTAGTCACCTGTCCAGCTTAAACAACTTGGATGGGAGAGGAGACCAAAACACTTTTAAAAAGGCTGGAACAGACTGTCCCTTAAGCAGAGAGCCACATGAAGTTCACAAGGACGTGAAGGGAGTGAGGCAGGAGGACTCCCAACAACATGAGTCCCAGCTGGGGTGGAAAGCCAATGGTAAATTCCCACAGTGACTTTCATTCCCTGATTGAATTATTTGCTCAGCACATCCATTTGGAAGCTAAGCAAAAAACACTTATACCTATACCCTCGTTCCTGCTGACATCAGTAATATTGCTCAGATTCTGCGAGGCAAATCAGCATTAGTCTTCTTTTTTAAGTTATCTGAGTTCCTCAAATTCATGACTGCTGAAAATGAAGCATACTGATAACAGCATGCTTTTTGCGAATCAAAGGGAAGCTCAGGACATCACAAGTAACACAAGGAGAAGATAAAATATAGTGGAAGATTCCTTGTTCTCAAACTTTGAACTTAACACTGATGAAATGGTCCTTAGGATGATATGTGGACTGGTTATATTAAATTCTTATTCATTTTTTCTTCAGTTGTTTCCCATATTAACTGATTCTGAATTCATATCCCAGAGGTAGTAGCATATTTGCAAAAAGCTTCTATAGATGCATAAATATTGTCCAAGGTATAGGCATAGTAAGGTGATAAATGACTTCTCCGGAAGCTCATGCAAATTAAATTAACATTGAGAGTGAAGTTCTTCTTTGTCAAAAGCATCCCACACAATCTATTGCTTTCCCCCTGCTGAGAGTGCTAATTTATTTTTTCTTAACTAGAAAACCATGAGAGGATTTCTCCTAAGACTGGGTTTTCGGCTTATTAATTTCTTTCATTGATTCTAAGATACTTTAACAACAACTGTTCATCAATGGTTACAGTATTTTCAAGCTACTTAATGTAATGTCAGACAATATGTTTCATAGTAGAAAGAGAATCCTTTTAGAGTGTGAGGCAGTTTGCTTCCCTGTATAAGGCATCAAAAGACAAACAGTAGCAAGTATTTATCACAGCCTCGGAAGCCCAGCTCCTGGGTGAAATTCTGTTGTCCACAGCAAAGGTATACAGAATAATGTTCATTTCCCAAATCTTTTATTCAGCAAGTAATTCAAGAGATTGCATTCAAATAAAATATTTAGTATTATCAGTAGTTGTTGGACTTTTTCCTCATCCACTGAAATTCAAAAACTCAAGGGGAGAAAAATGGCAGAACTCTGCTTGTCAGGGGTAATTTATATCATAGCTAAGAAGTACTAACTCCAGGGCAAAAAGCTTTAGCGGTGTCTCTAAGCCCATCAAATTGCCATTGGCGATCAGCATTCTCTTCCTTCCCTTTCTTCCCAAATAGCACAAAGGAAGACTCCAATCTGCAAACTGCTTCACTTCTAAAAATTAATCTAGAGCTTTAAACATGATCAGGGCAGGAGAGCACAGCTGTACCATTAATTGCATGATCTTGGACAAATAATTTGGTTTCTTTGAATTTAATTCTTAATAAACAAACTTACTTTCTAACTTACAGATTATTGTCAATATCTAACAAGATAGCAAACAAAACATATTTAATACACTACCCAACAAACAAACAATAAATGTTAGATGTATCCTGCAAAGGCCAATTTAAGCCCTATTTAAAACCAAAAACAAATTTAAATGTGTTCATTTCAAATTCTAAAATAAAGAATATAAAGGTATTTTTTTCACATAAGCTTCTTGTTGAAGTGTATATACATATAATAAAGTATACAAGTAATTGAAAGAAATTTCTCAGTAAATTTTTAAAATATAAATGTACCCATGTAACCAAATCAAGAAATAAAACATTACCAGAGTCACAGAAAACCACTCCATTGTTCTTTCTCCAAGTCATTACCCTCTTTCATTGCTCTAATTTTAAAATCATTGATTAGTATTACCCATTGTTTAACTTTATATAAATTAATATTCAGCTGGATGTGATGGTGCATGCCTATATTTTCAATGACCTGGAAGGTTGTGGCAGGAGGAGAGCAAGTTTGAGGCCAGCCTGGGGGACCCAGCATGAGCCTCCCTCAAAAAATAAAATAAAAAGGGTTAGGGATGTAGCTCAGTGGTAAAGTGCCCCAGGTCTAATCCCCAGCAAACACACACACACACACACACACACACACACACACACACACAGTGAGAAAGAGGAATATTCAGTATGATGTTCTTGTAGCTGGTTTCTTTTCCCTGTCTTGAGAATAATCCAGTGTCTCAGAGTACTTTTTTCATTTTTCTTGCTCTATTAATGAATATGCCAGAATTTATTTTTCATGGTAATGCAGATGGATTCTTGGAACTATTGCTGGAAAATGCTACCATGAAGATTCCTAGCATAGGGATTATGGAATAATGCTGCTATGAAGATTCTCTGTACATTTCTTAGTGTATATAAGTATATATTTCTATTGGGAGTAAAATTGCAGGGTCATAGAGTAGGCACATGTTCAGTTAAAGGGGATCTGGCCAAACTGTTTTCCAAACAGATTGTACCAGTTTACACTCCCAACAAAAATGTGTGGAATTCCACATGCTTGCTAGTACTTAGTATTGCCAGTCATTTATTTTAGCCATTCTGGCAGGGGTGAATGATATCTAATTATTTTAATTTAAATTAAACTTAAAAGTTCCTGAATTGCAATGAGGTTGAGCATCCTACTACAGGTTTATTGTCCATTTGGATACCCTCTTTTGTAAAGTATATATTCAAGTTCTTCATCCAATTACCTATCAATTTGTCATTATTGATTTGTACATTTTTATAAACACAGGATACATCTCTATCATAAATATAGATGTAACTTTTTTATTTTATTCCAAATTCTTTCATTTTCCTAATAACTTTAGGAAAATGAAAGAATTTCCTAATGACTTTTTTGGTAAATAGAATTTCTTGATTTTAATGTAGTCCACCTTGTCAATATTTTTACCTTTACTGTTACAAGCCACACAAAGAACAAATATTTTAAAACAAACAACAGATTCAGACAATTAATTAGTTGAAATTAGAATCCACAATACAAAACTACTGGGAGGGTATAATAGCTTGAATATGACGTATCCCCTCAATTCCTGTGTTAATGATTAGATTATGGCAGGTGGGGCATGCTGGAGCAGGTGGGTCACTGGGGATGTTCCTTGGAAGGGTTCATCTTCCCTACAGTCCCTTCCTCTTTGTTTCTCTGCTTCTCAGGCACCAAGAATGGAGCAGCATTCCTCTGCCATGCCCTTCCACCAGGATGCGCTGGCTTACCTTAAATCCAGAGTAATGAACTTGGCCAACAGTGCACTGAACTTCTGAAACTCTGAACTAAAATAAAGTTTTCCTCCTCCAAGTTGTTCTTGTGCATATTTTTCACAATGACAAAAAGCTCACTAACACAGAAAAAACATTTTTTAAGTAGATCTTTTAAATGTGAAAAACAACTATTTAAAATGTCTGAGATGTCACTAGTCCCAGAATTGCCTTTGTTATCTCACTTTATTTTAAAAATAAAATGAACCACTTGAAATTGATTGCTAAACCCAAGTATTAGAATATTAACAGTTTATGTACATTTACCAATTTATCGATGAGTTGACAATATATTGAACACATTTGGCAGAGAATTAAAGAATAAAAAGAAAGCTGAAAAATAAATAGAATGTAACACAAATAAACAAGAATATGAAAAATATAAAGGAAATGTAAGAGATAAGAAACTTCTGATAATATTTTAATTAGAATCGAAGAAAGAGATAATAAAGAAATTACAAGATCTGAAGAAGTAATGACTAACAATTTTCAAAATTGGATAAAAGATCCATGAAATTGGAAAACAAGATCAAAATATTTTCATTGTAGAACCAACCAATAGCAGCCAGGCAAGCTGGAATACAGGGCTAACACAGCCAGAGCGGGGAGGGAATTATGCACTGTTCGAACTAGAAACCTAGAATCCTAGAGCATCAAAGCTCTCTTTTAAGAACACACCTGGGTCAGTGTTGTCTTTGTAGCAAGGGTTTAAAAAGAAATAAAATAAGAATACCTAGTGAAAATCTTTTAAAAATAAAAAACACTAAGTGGGAGATCTCCACTAAGAAAATTATCAAGAAAGTCCTCCAGGAAGAAAAACAAGTCTAGAAAGAAGTGAATGCAAGAAGGAATGAAAATCGAAAAGAGTTCCAGTTGCAGACAAATCTATAGAAGTACTGACTGGAGTTAAGATGTGCTAAGATGCTTGCTCAGAATGGGGGTTAGGAATTATGGGGGTTTTCATTAAATGTAAATGACACAATTTCAAGTATAGCCACCAATAAAACTTCCAAATTAGTAGAGAAAAAAAATATGTGATGAGTAAAAACCAAATGTAAAAACAAAAAAAGAAAAAAGGAAAGTAAATGATACATGTATAAAGCCTGAAGTTAAAGATATAAACTGCTAAAAATCCAGTGCTATATGAGGCTAAAAAAAACTAAGCAAAAGACAATTTAAATACTTACTTTTTATTTTTTAATTTTTTTAGTTATAGATATACATAATATCTTTACTTATTTATTTTTATGTGGTACTGAGATTTGAACCCAGTCCTTATGCATGCAAGGCATGTGCTCTACTACTGAGCTACAGCTCCAGCCCTAAATAACTATTTTAAAATCAGATTTTAAAACAAAATCCTTGTGATTTGTTTTACAAAAATACCACTATATAATGACTTAGAATTTCAATTAATCTAGGTTCTTTACATTTTTAAATTTTTACATACCTAGTAAAATTACTTCAAAATCAATGAGCAAAACCATAATAAGGAGAGGAATGGACAAATAACCATTAGACAGGGAGATTTCAACACAGAGATTTCAACTTCTATTATTGAGGGGCCAGAACACAGAAGAGATTTGAACAACAAAATAATCTGGATACATGAATAACCCTCCACTTAAAAAAAATAGAGGATTCAAACTCCTCTCAAACACAAACAACACAAGCAAAATATGGATCATAAGCTTTAATAAAGCAAGGGTCAAGAAGCTTTCATTCCAAACCCATTTTCTGACAATGCAGTTATGTTTGAAATTAATAGCAATAAGTTTAAAAATCACAAAGTGATATTTATTAAAAACCACAATTATTAAATAACTTGTGGGGTCAAATATTTGCTATGAGCACTGAATCTACTACATCACTAAGACAAATAACTATGGGAAGTATGATTATACAAAATGAATGCTTTAGACTTTGGCACTACTAAAAATAACAATTTTTCAAGAAAAATTTTAGGAGGAAAATGGGAATAAATTCTATAATTTCAGCATTTTTGTATTGAATAAAAATTACACTATTTTAATAAATTGAGATTTAACTATGTAAAAATGTCAAAGGAATTTAAAAAGATTTAAAATAATAATGTGGCTAACAGAAGGCAAAAGAAAAAAGAGCTAAGCAATAAAGCTAAGCTGTGATTGCTGGTTTTCTAATTCAACAAGGAATAGTTCTCTTTAACACTGCTAAATATAAAAATGGAAGATTAAGTATAATATTTAAAGTTACAAAGCTACATAGAAGTTCTAAAATAGATAATAACTGTTCAAATTAAAAAAGAAAGAGATGCAGGCATTAAAAAAAAAAACAAGTTCATGTAGCAAAAGAAAGAATATAGGAAAAGCATTAGCAATTTTACTTAAGAAAGAAAGGAATCCAGCCTAATATATTTGTTATATCACTAAATATAAATGGTATGAATTAACCTGATCAAAGAAAATTTTTCATATGAAGCAAATATTTAAAATTATATATTCTGGTGAGATGAGGTGGTACACAACTGTAATTCCAGAGACTGTGGTAGGAGGATCACTAGTTCTTGGTTAGTCTCAGCAATTTAGAAAGACCCTGTCTCAAATAAAAAACTATTAAGAGTTGAGGATAGGGGCTGGGGATGTGGCTCAAGAGGTAGCGCGCTCGCCTGGCATGCGTGCGGCCCGGGTTCGATCCTCAGCACCACATACAAACAAAGATGTTGTGTCCGCCAATAACTAATAAATAAATAAATAAATAAATTTAAAAAAAAAAAAGAGTTGAGGATATAGCTCAATGGGATAGATCACCCCTGAGTTCAGTCCCCAGAATCACAAAAAGAAAAAAAATAAGAGACAACTAAAACCATATTATTCAGAAAAAATTAAAAATGAGACTATAAAGTGTGATGCAAAGCCAACTAAAATAAAGCAAGAATTAAGATACCACTTTTTCATTAATAAAATTTATAGTTCACATTTACTAAGTTCTATATACCAGGAGTGTGCCTTATATAAACAACATTCAATCTTAAAGAGAATCCTCTGATTCTTATTAGCCCCATTGCACATATTTAGGAACTACAGTCAAGAGAGGCTGAAAAGCTGAAGTTGTGTAACTGAAGAGACAGAATAACGACCCGGATTTCTACCTCTAGAGCCTCATTGTCTAGCAGCCCTCTACTGTCTTTTTAGTTTTTAAAAACTTAAGAAAAAAAAATATTTAAAATGTGTGCTTTTATTTTCATAGAATATTTTCCAGGGAGGATAAACTAAATGTTATCAGAATAGTAGCTACCACTAAGAGCATGTTTAGGAATGAGAAGAGTCTCTTGTGTTTCATTTCCATATCTTTTTCCTTATTTTCATTTGTTTTGTATGGGAAAATATAAGGATTGTCACCGTGTAACATTGCATGTACACCAAAGAATGTGTTAATACTGATTACATTTAGACATTTAACCATACAATTAATCCCTGTGAATCTCTCAGCTGACCGACATATTCTTCATAAGTACTATTACATCTAGAGCCCTATGGTAATTTTCTAACCACGTGAATGTAATATTTAATTTATTTAATTAAACTTTTTAATTGGATGTTACATTCATATCATTTTTGTCTTCTTTGTACACTTTAAATATTCGTAAAAGAACCAGAAAATAAAATAGAGATGTGAATCAGAATGTTACTTTCCCAAAAAACGCCATGGCTATGGGTCCCAGTCACCAGCAGGAATGTGACAACACAGGTTTAACAATGCCCTTCATTAGGCCCCTGGGAGGAAAAGGTGAATCTGTTGAAATGTCTATTGTTAAGTTTATATAACAGGCTATTTTATCATTTCTAGAAGAGTACATAAATTCCAAGAGGAAGAAAGCAATTTTATGAAAGTGCTTTGCTTAAAAATAATGTGAATTTTAAAAAAAAATCACCCATAGATAAAGATTTTTATCTCTATTAATGATAACAGGAGAACTTATCTCCTCAGGTACCTTCTGCTTTTATCACTCTACTCTTTGTCTTTCCCAACATCATTGTTAGTTTAAAAAAGAGAAAGAGCACCTGAAAACCTTGACACCCAACCATCTTTCCTACTTGATTCTCAGAGGAACAAGCAAGTATTGTTCAACTGCTCCATAATAAGGTTAAGGACCTTTAATAACAATGTCAGCACATTGACAAGATTGTCAAAAGCTTTATTCTAACTCTGAGCGCACGGCAGAATAAGCTGTGTCATTGGTGCTTTTAGGTATTCTTTCAAAAGCCTTTTTCAATAATTTGGTACCATGAGAAATCTTTTAGCACTTAATGGAGAACTTTCCATTCCTGAGACAGCTACTTACATGAAATAATGTTTTTTTGCTAGTAAATTGAGTGCTAACAGAATTTTTAAATAAATTCACATTTCTTAGAAATACATTTTTATATAACACATTCTTTTCAAGTGATAGTTTACTTCTTTGACGGCAAACAGTTGAAATGACAATTCAGGAAATTGGATGTGAAGATGCTATTTGAAACACTACAAAAACAAAAATACTTTGGTCCTTCAGCACAATCCTGGCACTGCTGGCACAGATCTGACTTCATCTGAAGGATCTTGAAAGTATAAGCCACAGTATGCTTCTAGAATGATCTATACATTGTTACAGCCATACATTGAAATACATTTTAAACACACATAATAGCTGCTCAAAACAAGTTATTATTGTACTTCTAGAAAAAGTAGTTATTGTTTATTTGATTATTATTATGATGATTTAGTAGCATGAGACAAGACTGCTATATGCCCTATACATACCCACTTTAATCCACACAGTAGACCTACAATTCTCTAAGGAGGAAATAAAAGGTCAAAAAAATTAAGGACATTGTCCAAGTTCCCAACGCTTCTCACCTCAAAATGTCCCTTTAATGACCCAGACATCCTCCCATGTGTAGATCTTAGTGTTTTTTTTTTTTTTTAATCTGGGTAGTAAGTTAGCCTAAAATGTAATTTTTATATAATTTAAAGAGGAAATGATGATTTCATTATACCAGTGTCACTTTTTTAAAAGAAGCAGCTAATGGATTTTTAACACTTTGGCATTTTTATTCCTAACCACTATACTCTCTACAGTCTACATTTCCCCTCCTCGTATGGTGTCTTTAATGAACTACCCACTTACCATTATGACGCAGCTAAATGCTATAAAGCACATTAAGGATAACTCACATAGCAGGATAGGAGACTAACATAGTCAGCAAATTTCAGTGTAAAATAATAGGAAAGATGGTAGAAAAAATTATCTGTGACCCATGCAGTTGTTATGCTTATGCCTCATGCAATCGCCCAGAGAGCTCTGGAGCTGGCATCAGTCATTTGAGCTGTCCCAAGTTAGGATAATGGGGTGGGAAACTTATATCCACTGTTTGGTATAGCTATAGAAGGAGCCCAGATCTTGAGCAAAGCAATTTTCTTTACCTGAAGTAATCCCAAAGAATTTTAACTGCAGTATACCATCTTCCAGAACTATTTAGAATATCACATCTCATCACATGTTATGAGTTGAATTATGCCCTCCCTTGTCCACAGATTCATGCTAAAACCCTTACTCCTGGTACCTTGAAATATGATCTCGTTTATAAATAGCATCATTGGAAATGTAATTAAGATGAAGTCATGTTGGAGTAAGGTGGGGCTTTAGTTCAGTATGATTGGCAGTCTTATAAAAAGGGAAAAGTTGGTGGCTGATGCACACAGGAATAACCCCATGTAATGATGAAAAATGTCTTTTTTATTTTTTAAATCTACATATGGAAAAAGGTGGCATGGAATAATGATGGGAAAATATATGATTGCACGACAACTTTGAGCTTAAATGTGAAATCCTGAAAGATAGCATATGGATTAGCATACAGCGTAAAGAAACAAGTTTACCACTTTAGGAGAAATGTATAGAATTCTTAATCAATCGGATTTGAAAGTTAGACAAATAATAAAAATGAAGCTAAACTACAGTACAAAACTGTGCCATCCAGTATGGTAGCTCCTAGCCACCTGTAGCTAATGAGCACTTGAAATGTGGCTGATCTGAATTGAGATCCAGCATAAGTATAAAATACATTCCAAATTTTGAAGACTTAATATTTAAAAAATCATGTAAATGTCTTAATAATTTTTGTAGTGATTACATGTTGAAATAAAACACCATGGGTATTTGGAATACATAAAATATATTATTGAAATTAATTTTATTACATTCACTTCTTGAAATGTGCCTAATATAAAATTTTAAGTTGTTGACATGTCTTACATTTATAACTCACATCATTTTTCTGTTTGAATGTACTCATCTAAAAGTTTTTTATAAATTCTGGAAAGGCAGAAATCTCTAAACTTGACAATGTGTGAAGTTCTGAAAAAAATTATATATATATATATATATAATTTATAAATTATAAATACATTTATAAAATTATAAATTCATAAAGAAATTTATATATGTGTGTGTATGTGCATGTGTGTGTGTGTGTGTGTGTGTGTGTGTGTGTGTATCTCCTGATTTGCTTGGAGTGAAAATTTCCTGCAACAAATAACTTGAACTCATTGAACACTGGAATCCTGAGAGCGGCTGATGAGTGTAATGTTTCAGGGCAGTTTGTGAAAACCATATTGCATTAAGGTCCACTGGAAACTCTTGAAAGGTAGGGGGAAACCTCTGTGGAGTGCAAAAATTCCAAAAGGAAATTTGGAGGGGGTAGCGTGGGGCTATGCTTCATATTACCAAGGCCCAAACAGAATTTCCTCTTCCCCCAGTCCTGTCAGCCATGCTGGGGAGGAAAAGAAAAGCTGGATGTAAAAATATAAAGCCACTATTGACATTGTCACTATTGCTGAGGGATGGTCTCCTAATGGACACCCGAAGAAGATCATGGGAAGCAGACACCACAGTGAAGCAGGCAGAGAAATTCCTGGGCACTGCAGTCAGGAGCACCAATGCCCACAGACACTGGGGCTGAGAAGGGTCTGAAGGAAACTCAGTGTCCTGAAGCATCAAAGTGCAGGGCTCTGGGACAGGCCAAGGGGAGAGTGCAATTGAAAGAGACTTGCCTGTGGGCTGCCCTCCAAATAGCCCTAGAGAACTAACCAAGAGTCAAGAAAAGGAAGGGCCCATATCCCACCAGCTTGGCAGGTTGGGACTGTTAGTTCAGAGGCCCAAAGGAACAAACTGTTCACTCTTTTTTCCCAGGTCCCAAAACACACTTAGAGCTCAGAACTCATCTCAGAGTCATACCTACACTCAGGTGCAGAAGGAAGATGGAGAAGCCATCATGCGTCTCTCCCAGACACCTGCCAGGACTCTTTTTAGCTAAAATTCAGGACAACTATTTGTCTTGACTTGTATAGAGTTTTATCTTTCAAAAGAGAAAAGGAAACCTGCTTCTGATTAAAGGCCCCTAAGCTCATACCTCAGGCTCTGACCTGCCTCTCACTGTTGGTTTTAGCAAAATAGATGAGGGCAGTGATGTCCAAATGACTAGATTTGTCTAAAGCCATGCTTGAAGAGCTTATCATTGGTGTGTGGTGGAATTAATATCCAAAACAAATCAAACAATGGGTCAACCCTAAATGATGAAACATGTCACATAAAATATAATGCCATGCCCTTGTTTTAAAAGATGTTTACCTATAGATGAGAAGTATGGAGATAAACATGGCTCATGGATTTTTACTGATCACAATCTTACTTCAAGTCCACTGTATAAAGAGGTTGCCCAGGAGTTAGCGAGAACTCAGGCTCCATGAATGAAGTCTAAATGGGAAAAGGTGGTCATCTCGCCCCCTTCACGCTGGTCAAACCATGTGGAATGTGCTGAGTTCAGTTCAGATACCGCATTTCCAGGGAAAGTGTCAATGTTTTCTTTCTACTCAGAAGAAAATTACCAGAAGGATGGAAGAACTTACGTCATTTTCTCTGGGGAAGAAAACTAAAGAAACTGGCAAGAATTCCCCAGAAGAAAGAGAACAGAAAGGTGGAAAGGCCAGGGTATAGAAAATGAATTTGACATGTTCTGAATAAGCCTGAGCAATGGAGCCAAAACCAGCACAAAAAGGTGGCAGAGAGACCAGGCACTGCTAAAATCAGAGGGGATCTCTATAACCATTAGAGCTCCAGAACGAAAAAGGAACAGAGAGTTCACTGTGAAGTTGGCAGTTTCAGCAGGGTCTCTTCACCCCTGGCCAGGGTGGGTAGAAACAAGATCATACACAGACAGAAAAACTGCCTTCAATAAATCTAAACTCTGTGATTCACTCATTCCTGGTGGGAACCTGCCTGACGCCTTCAAGACAGTTCCCACCTACTTCATTCTTCTACCTTCTAGTCCCTTTTAAGGACACAGAATCTGGGACTTAGAAAGCAACTTGGGGTGAGGGGCCCTGATGCAATTTATCTCACAGGTAAGAATTCTGTATGTGACACCCTGAGAGATGGTAGTACAGCACACACTTCTGGGCTTTTCTGTGACACATCTCCCTTACTTTCTTTCTACGATAGACCCACTGTCCTGGCCCTTCCACCCACGTCTATACCTGCTGCTTCATAGCAGGGTAGTGTAGTGACTAACAATTTGGACTGTAGAACAAGATTTCTTGGCACTTGCTAGATATGTGACCTTGAGCAAGTTGCTTAACTTCTCTGTGCTTCTTCTGGTTATGGAAAATGAAGAGCGTCCAATTTGGGCTCACTGTATTTTACTGCATATTTCTGCTGCTATAAAGTTGAAAGTGCCAGGCCTTGATCACCAGGTGACTCCCCTCCACGCCCTCAGCAGAGCCTGACTCAAGGAGAGAAGCCAAAATGTCTTTTGTTCTAATTTACCATGGTTCATTAAGACAACTTTAAGAGAGGTAGACCTAGCCCCTCTGACTACTTAACAAATCCTGAGCCTGTACACAATTAGACAAAACTGATCTCAATGGTGCCTAAAGCCATAAAGCATGGACAAGTTCTCTTCTGAACCTGACCCTATCTGAATTTAGCCAGAAGTATTTTTTCTTATGCTTATTGTAGATCACCTTGAAATAATTTACATAAATGTTTCCTGTAAAAGTCCAAAAATGCTATACCAAATTTTAGTTGACAGTTCTAGCTATTTAGATCCTGAGTAGTTGATTAATTCAAACTATAAAAATTTTAATAGAAAAACCTAGAACATTACAAATATCCCCCCAATCAAGAAGTGTGATGTGGGGGTAGAAATCAGATTCATGTGTACAAAATTATAAGTGTGTATTCATATAAAGTCATATAATAACATAAATTGAAATTTTTAAATAGGTAATCCCATGGAAGTTAGTTTTGTTTATTGATAAATAAGTGCAAAATCAGGAATAGAATTTAAGTGTAAGCCCCAAACATTATGTTCTTACCACCTTTCAGCAATGCTTTCTGAAATCTAGCATACAGCCGTCACTCTTATTTTTCATAATTCCTGTTAAACAGGAAAAGTGATGAAAGGGGAAACTTTTAAATGTGTGATAATACCTTGGGTTGTTACAAATATGCATTTTCTTTATAGCCGAGAGGGAAAAGTGAAGTCAAAATAATACATATTGTTAAAAAGACTGAGTCCTTTTAAATTATCAAATACAAATATCAGAACACCTTAATTATAAGTCTCTATGACAATACAAGGACAAATAACTGATTTGGCTGAGTATTTCCTTAATGGATTTGTTTGATCAAATAAACAGACTGGTTTGCAGCAATAAAAAATATTTTAAGCTTTCTGAATTTTCTTTTATTAAGCTGGAACTTCTTTCTAACACCTTTTGAATTGTCTTTTTGTTTCTTCTGACAACAGGATAAACAACACAAAGAGGCAATATAATGTCTAGATTTTAGCTACTATTTTTCATGCTGGGTAAAAACTGCTATCTAAAATAAGAACTTGCTTGCTGTCTTGAATAGAGCGAGCGACAGTCTCACCTCTCCTGAATATGACAGCTTTACGTCTGTAGTCCAATTAGGTAAGTCTCAGTGCCTCATCCAAGTTCTCCTTTGGCTAGATCTAATTGGTAACAATTAAATTGTACCAGTAGGTCCATTCCATATTAGTTTTAAATGTTCCATCCCAATTTATCCACAGGTAATAGATGTTGTTCTGTAAAGGACTCTCAGGTGTAAGGCTCCTTTGCAATTATAGGACAGCATGGAACTTCCATCTGTCTGCCCTTCTGTATTCAACAGCACAATCCTTGGGTTTCAGCCAGCTAACAAAAGAGAATACACTGCCATCCTTATTAGATTATGCTGTTGACAGTATGATAATCCATGTGCGTGGGCAAAGCTGAAAAGAAGGTGAGTGAGCAGACTTCTATTTCACTCAGCAAGCCTGTGAAGAATGTCATTTGGATTTTGGCAAAAGACACTATCCTAAGAGCATCCCTGGTTGTATTTCTGTACCGGCACTGTTTGGATGACATCTTCAAAGTATTTGCTTTCCTTGCTTGTGCCTCACCCTACCCCCATTCCATGTTGTCAGGTTTGTAGAGGCAGGAAATCCTGTGTGTATTCTTTTGATCCCTGGGGGACCAGTGATCTTCTCTGAGCAGTAGGTAATCAATAAGGACATGTTAAGCTAATTTGTTTGCCACTCCTGTTTGCCAACAGTTCACAGCTACACCACATCACTTGATACAGTGCTTCAGTGAATCCCTTATGAGTCCTTGTAACAGTGCCACATAATGGAAGAAGCATGAGTCAGGGGATCCTAGTACCTGGATTTTGGTTGCAGTTTGCTATTTAGCTATTAATGGGGGTATTTGGAAGAATTCCCTTCAAGGGGACTTTAGACTTCTTAAGACTGTCCTTCAGAGACTCTTCAGTGTCACTTTTTGAGCAATGTTAACTACCTCCTACCTACCTTACATAATATTCTAACCACCATCCCCTACAATCCAGAAATCCCTCTGCCCCATTCTTGTCATTATCTCACATATACACTTATTTATTGACTGTCTCTGCAGAATGTAAGATTCATGTCAGCCAAGACTTTGGTCTGTTTGGACCAAAGCATCCCCAACACTTAGGGCAACTGTGGACTTTCAGTTAGTGTTTGTTAATGAGTAAACACCTTCTGGCAGTCATAGAATTATTATTCCACTGCTAAGAAGGAGAAGGAATCAATAGAATGAACTGGGACTAAGGTCTATTGCTTTAAGATTTGTGGGTTTCTTTCCCAAAAGATAGTCTACATAATGCAAAAAAATGGAAGAGAATGTATAATATTTGCAACATTCCTATTATAAGTCCCTCTTTGTATAGAAACTATGCAAATCTATTCTTTGGTAGGCAGTTTTCCCCCCAGGAAAACAGGGACAAACTTTCCCCTTAGAGTCCTATTTAACAGAAAATTTTCCAAGAAAATGAGTAAATTCCAGGTTGCATAAAGCAGTTGCTGGAGTTGGGCACCCCAAGAAAAGCTAACAAAATGGGTCATAAATTTCCATGCTTAGGAGTTAGCACTTCAATGCAACAGAGACTTAGTTGGGAGTTCAAGAACCACAATTGTGGTCCATCCCCGTCCTTAGAAGGTAATGTCACCTCCCAGCACAGAATCTAACAACTGAAGAATCTTACCCTAGACAAAGGATCAGAAGCCATATCTCAATGGCACTTATTCTATTTCACAAGGAATAAATGGGTTGAAAAAATCTTTAGCATGTCTCAGAGTCCTACAATTTCCCATTTATTATAACTTTAAACAAAGAATAATATAGAAAGTGTGGTATTTCAAGAGAAAACCTTGCAAATTCTGACGAGGATACATAACAATAGCTCTCCTAATCTTTCCCGCAAAGGATTCTAAGGATACTCACTTAAGAAACTGTACACTGGAAAAAAAGGAATGAATAATTTTATTTTTCCATGTTTCGTGTTTGTTTCAGGATTTTTGAACAAATAACCTGAGTTGAAATAGATGCCCAGGGACTTGAAATGCCATTAGAGCCCCATGTTAAAGTCAGATCATATGGAAACCAAGTAATAAATGGGGTCCTGACCTCAATTGACTCCTAGCAGGTCCACTGGGTCCAATTGGTTCACAAGCCTACCCATTGGTTATTTCTCTGGTCTCTGAATGTACACACATGTACTTGGAAAAATTAATACATTGATCCCTTTTCATGTGGGATAAAAGCTGTTGTGGCAAAGAAGACTAGATAGAAGCTCCTGAATCTCTTCTCACTAAACTGAGATAGTGGGACTTCTCTTTCCACTAAGTTGTCAAAAGTAACCACAGACCATCCTTCCAACACTATGGCCACAAGCAAACTAGAAATGGCTAAAAAGATCATGGCTATATTTAACTAGCAAGAGAGCTAAGGACTCATATAAACCTGTATAGAGATAAAAATTTAAAAACTAAAAAATAAAAAAGTGATGAGCTGCTTCTATCCCAGAAAGGGAAGTGAGAAGGGAAGTGGACTCTTGACAATGGGGAGGGAAAAGCAGCTGAAACTTGAATGGGACTCCAGTAGCAACACATATGAACTGGAGTCCTGAGGAGCCTCAGCCAAGAGTAAGTGTGCACTTAACCCAAATCTACCACCTTTACACAGGCTTCTACTAAGTGCATAGGAAGATATGTCAAGCTATACCAATGGAAAGGTTGGTGACAGTACAAGAGAACCAAGAAAAATCCCCTCACAAGGTGCTTTCCAGAAACCCCAAAACCTGGCAATAAGGCCATGAAGCAAGAGATGTGGAGAGCACTGGCACTGTCCAATACTGTTATGGTTTAGATCTGGAATGCCCCCCCCACACACACACACACACAAAAAAAAAACTCATGTGTTAAAAGCATGATCCCCATTGCAGCAAGATTCAAAGATGTGAGTTTAAGGCAATGATTAGGGCTCTGATTTATGGGTGGAGTAACACATTGATAGCTAAATTGGGTGGTAACTGAAAACCAGTAGGTCATGGCTTAAGAAAGTAGGTAACTGGGAACATGGCCTTGGACTATTTCTGTCCCTGGCTCCTTCTTTGCACTCTTTCTATTCCTGTGTGCTGTGTGCTATGCAACTTTCCACCATGTTCTGTCTCATCTCAATCCCAGAGCAAAAGAGTAAGCAGGACTATGAACTTAGAGCTCTGAAATTGTGAGCCAAGATAAACTTTTCCTTCTCTGAGTAATCAGGTATTTTTGGCCACAGAGGCAAAAAGCCGACTAACACAGAAACCAAACACTGCTAAAAGAAAACTTGTGATGATAATGCTAAAATATTAGAAGACAGAAGTGAACAGAATTTAGCTAAAGCTGCAATAAAACCCAGATGTAATTTAACTATTAAATATAGTTCTTAGTGACCCATACCAAGGATTTGACATAAAAAGGATCATTATATTACTTACCTCAGTTTCTACCATTCTCTTACACATAAAGTCAGACCAGATAATCAAGCAGTGTAAGGTAAGACATAAAATGAAGAAGAAAATGTGATCCCTGGCCAAGATTAAAAGATATCTCAGATTATAAAATATCACATAATTATAAGATAGAGATTTTAAAGTAACTATGATAAATATGTTAAAACAGAATCTTTTTCTTCCATATCTTTTTATACACAAAATGTGTAAATAGATAGAGAGTCTTAGAAGAGACTGTACATAATGATGTTCTCCTGCATATTCTAAAAGCTAGCAGGATTTTGAATGTTTTCACCATAAAGAAATAATAAATATTTTGATAGATATGTTTAACCTGATTTAAATAGTATATAATGTATACATATATCAAAGCATCACATTCTACCCCATAAATATGCACAATCTTTGTTTCTGTGCATCATTTAAAATAAATTTAATTTAAAAATTTAAAGTGACATAATATATCAAAATTTGAATAAGTTAATTATGTAGTACTTAGAAGGAGATGTAATGCCTATATTATGCAAATAAGTACAAAATCAATGATTTGCTTCCACTTTAAAAAGTTGTTTTTAGGCAGAGAAAATTAAACCCAAAGTAATCAAAAACAGCAATAAAAATGAAAAAAATATAAATATAATAGCCACTAAACACAATAAAGAAAGGTAAACAAAATTATCAAAATATTGAAATGTCTAGTTAAATTGATAAATTCCATATGGTTGGTTGGGCATGTAACTCAGTGGTAGAGCACTTTCCTAGCACAAAGTCAATAAATAAGTAGATAATCCCCTAGTAGTAATAATCAAACAACAGGAGATATACAAATTCCCAGTGTCATGGTGAAAGGAGACATTACTACAGATGCTACAAATATTTAAATGACAGAAAGTAGTTATTATGAATAACTTCATGTGAATAAACTTGACAACATAAATAAAATAAACAAATTACTTTAAAAAATACAATTTACCAAAATGTAAACAAAAAATTAGAAAATCAAACCACTTTCTAGTTATCAAAAACTGTGAATGTATAACCAAAACTGCAACAAATATAACTACATAACTGCGTGCTCTGAAGGATTCACCAGTGAATTCTATTAAACATTTAGGATTAGATAAATTGTGATGGTTTCTCTGTATGTCATTTTGACTGAGTTAATAGCTGCTCAGATAGCTGGTAAAATGTTATTTCTGGGTGTGTCTGTGAGGGCATTGTTGGAAAAAATAGCATTTGAATTAGAAGACTGAGTATAGTATGTAACCCTCATCAATATAGGTGGGCATCTAGTCAGGGGACCCAAAATAGAACAAAACGGATGAGAAATAAGAGCTCTTCTCACCCTCTTCTAAAGCTAATACATCTGTTTTCTCCTGTCCTTATACACTGTAGTTCCTGGTTCTTGGGGCTCCTGAGACAGACTGAATTACACCACTTGCTTTTATTGTTCCCAAACTTGCAGATAGCATATGTGGGAATCCTCAGTCTCCATAATCATATGAGCCAATTCTCCCAATAAATCTCCTCTTTCTCTATGTGTTTATCATCTCTATTTATATCTATAGGAAGATTGATAGATAGATAGATAGATAGATAGATAGAAGATGTTTTATTGGTTCTATTTCTCTGGAGAAACCTGACATAATTGCAATCTCATACAAACTATTTTTATAAAATACAAGGAGTGGAACACTTTACAAATCAATTCAAGAGGCTATATCATAATAAATAAATACTGTAGAATGATATCTTTGGGAATAGAGGCACAAAAAATTTAATAAAATATTAGCAAGTCAAATTTATCAGTATGTATTAAATACAATACATCATAAGCAAATGGGATTTAATCCCAAAATTCAATATTGGTTTAACATTTTTTCATGATAATATACATAGGAAACCCTTTGGATAAACAAAAAAAGCAATAAAATATACATAGGAAACCCTTTGGATAAACAAAAAAAGCAATAAAAATAAAAAAGCAAGTCTCTTCAACATAAGTCAAAATTCTACTTTTATAAAAATTTGTAAGCTTATTCTAAAATTTATTTAAAAATGCAAAGAACCTAGGATATCCAAAGCAATATGGAGAAAGGACAAAGTATAAGACCTATGCTGTCTAACTTAATGATTTTTCAGCTTCAATAATTAAGACACAATTTCAATGGCATAAATGAATAGTTCAATGGAAAGAAGAGAGAGTCCAGAAATAGACCACACATATGGTTAATTCAATGGGAAAATAAGTTTTTAAAACAATGATCCTGGAGTAGGGTAAACATATGGAAAAATGGGCCTGTATATATATATATATATATATATATATATATATACATACACAAAAAATAGTTTGAAATAGATCACAAACCTAACTGTAAAAGCTAGATCCGTAAAGGTTTTAGGAAAAAAGATATATATATATTTGTGACTTTGAGGTAGCAAAAGTTCTCTTAGATCATGAAAAACACTAACTGTGAAAGAAAAAATAACAGATTTTTCTTAAAAGAAAAATTTTTGCTCATCAAAAGTACACTAAAAATGAATAATCAATCCACAATTGAGGAAAATATTCAGAAAATATTCTTAACAAAAACTCTTAGCCACAAGCCACAATGTATTTTTTTAACTACTACAACAATCATAATTTTTTTGGTGTCTGAGGTGCTGGGGATTGAACCCAGAGCCTTGGGCATGAAAGGCAACCATTCTACCAACTGAACTATATCCCCAGCCCAAAATGATGATGATTTTTTAGCAGGCAAAAGACTTGAACACTTAACAAGAGAGACATAGATACAGCCAGTTGTTTCAGTGAGCTTTTTTTCATTGCTGTGACCAAAAGACCTAACAAGAACAATTTTAGAGAAATAAAAGTGTATTTGTTACCACAGTTTCAAAAGTCTTAGTTCATAGCGACCACATAGTATGGTGGAGGAAAGCAACTCAGAACACAACCATCAGGAAGCAGAGAGAGCTCTTGTTCCCCAGGAACAAAATATAAATCCCAAACATCCCAAAGACCTACCTCCTCCAACCGCACCCCATTTGCCTACAGTTACCACCCAGTTAGTCTATTCAAGTATAATAATGCATGATTAGGTTAAGGCTCTCATAAACTAATAATTTCACCTCTGAACCTTCTTGTATTGTCTCACACGTGTGCCTTTGGGGGACACCTAGTATCTAAATCATAATATCAGTATAACATGAAAAGGTGTTCAAAATCACCAACCATGAAGACACTGCATATTAAATTCACAATGAGGTATAATTTCCACCTCATATAGTGACTAAAGTGAAAAATCTTGATAATACCAAATGTTGGTGAAAATGTGGAGTAAATGTTACTAACAAACATTGCCAGTACTAGTGAAAAAATTAATGTAACCCATTTGGAAAATTCTTTGCAGAGTTGCTTAAAAAGTTCAACATCTACTCTATGATCCAGCAATTCTACTCCTAAATATTAATCCAAGACAGATGAAAACATGTCCGTAAAATGCTTGTACTTGAAAGTTAATAGCATATTTACTTACAATAGCCAACACTTGGACAAAATTCAAGTGTCCATCAACAGGAGAATGGATAAACAAGTTATACTATATTTATGAATTGGAGTACTATCAAGTAGCAAATGAGGCAAACAACTGATACTAACAACAATATGGATGAATCTCGAAACATTACATTGACAGAAAAATGCCAGCTACAAAAGTTATATAACATATAATGGCATTTATATGAAAGTCTAGAAAAACCAAATGCAGTATATGGGCAGAAAATAGACCATTGGTTGCCTGAGATGGAGGAGGCATGGCAGTGGGAATAGTTTGAAAAAGGTACATTAGAACTTTCACAGGTATTGAAGCATTTCATGCCCTGATTGGTTACACAGTTGTTACCAATTATTAAAATTCACTGAACTTAAGATCTGTGCATTTTATTGTATGTGAATTATACATAAATAAAAAACAAACATATTAAATATATATATATATATGTATTGGAGAAATGGCAGAGATTTGTACACCCTGAAAACTTAATTTTGCAAGCATGGTAGTTTCCAATATAGACATTTTTCTTTAATTCACTATCATGGCTCCTAGAACACAGATTGATCTTGAAAGATAATAGTAGATGTCTTCAAACTCAGTCCAGAAGTAGCTCCAATTGCAGTGTGGCACCAGATAAGAAATATTTGCTGAAACAGATTAACATGATTATAGATTCATGCTATGTAGCCATTGGTCTAGCGAATGCATTCTTTTCCATACCTGTCATGGAGGACACGAAAAAATTCAAATCTATGTGACAGGCAACACCATACACTTATTATCTTTCTCTCAGGCTATGTGAACACTCTGTCAAAACACAGCCCAAAGATGCCTGGGCCATCTGGACATTCTGGATAAAATAACTTTGCTAGTCAGCCTTTTGTCACTACAACAAATATCTGAGATAATCCACTTACAAAGAGAAAAGGTTTATTTTGGCTCTGTTGCTTTGGGGCTTGTAGCAAGGCAGAGAGCATGAGGAGCAAAACCACCCACCTCATGACCAGGAAGTAAAAGAAATAGGAAGAGCATGAGGTCCTGTTATCCCCTCTAAGGACATGCCCCCTTTGACCTAAGACCTCCAACATGGTTTTACTTCTTAAATATTCCTCCACCTCCCAAAAGCTTCAAGGTGAGAGCAAACCGTTTAACATATGAGCTTTTGGGAGACATTCAGATCCAAAAAATTTTCATAACACACATCTGGTACATCGGTGATATTACGATAATTAGATCTGTGGGGAGGCCATCCTTGCACGTGATTGAGATACCTCTTCTGTACACCTCGCTACTTCCCTGGATAACTTGAGGCTGGAGGTTCTAAGAGCCATCCTGGAGCTGGTTTAAAGATAATTGGAGTCTTGTGTCTTTAATTTAAACTCCCTTAGGATTTTCCCATGTGGCCAAAACATTCATACTATATGCACTGGCCGGACTAAAAGATCAGATGAGCAAAAATAGCTAGTATGTTGGAAACTTGGATAAAACAAATGTGTACCAAGGATTTGAGATAAACCTTATAGAGACTCATAGTCCATCACATCAGTAGAGATTTTTGGATTTCTGTGGTCTGGCCTATACCAGGATTATCAGTTATCAAGTCTAGAGAAAGCATATTTTACACTTGCAAATATCGCTCCAACCCTTTTACTGAGTGATGTTAAAGCCTGGCAGCTTTTAATGAGATCCAGATAAGGAAGGGGGTCTGCAACAGACTTAGGCTGTGGGGAAACAGCCCTGACACTGGGACCAAATAACCCAAAAGATCTTGTATCAAAGGAACCTGTTCTGAGAAATGATGCTGTGTGGACTTCATGGTAAGTTCTGGTAGGAGGATCATACCATTAGAAACCTAGAGTAGCAGGGCATGGTGGTGCATGCCTGTTATGCCAGTGGCTCAGGAGGCTGAGGCAGGAGGATCTTGAGTCCAAAGTCAGCCTCAGCAACTTAGCAAGACCCTAAACAATTCAGCAAGACCCTGTCTCTAAATAAAATATTTTTAAAAGGTCTGGGTATGTGACTCAGTAATTAAGTACTCCTGAGTTCAATGTCTGATACCAAAACAGACAAACAAAGGGCGGGGGGGGGAAACCTAGAGGAAGTTCAAGGCATCTGCAAAAACAATTATCCACAGCAAGATGGGATGGTATCAGTTCTGAGTAAGGCCAGAGGGCACAGTAAACTGCACAAGTAGATGACCCAGACTCCTCTGACATCGACCAGTACTGCAAAGACACCTTTTCCTCAGCTCACACCTACAGTGAGTGGCACCTTCTGTCCAAAGGACAGAAGTGGGAAAAGGCTAAGCTTGGTTCACAGATAGGCTGGCTCAGTATGAAGCACTGTATTCTCACTTAAGGGAGAGGAGAAGGGTCTGAAAGATAATGGTGACAGGAAAATATTCTCCAAAGGCAGCTGTGGATGGGGGCAGCCCTGGGAGAAGGGATCTTCTAGAGTTTATCCCCTTTGCCTCAATTCAAGACACCACTGAAGAAATATCCCCACTTCACTGTACACTGTGAGATTGAGTTGAAGCCTTTGTTGCAACTACATCAACATCTCCCTGTGCCTGGTCCAGCTTCCCTTACACATAGATAAACATGTTTCCCCAAGGGCACATCCCAGTGACTTACCTAGACAGAGATCTAGTCCATTTCCCAGGAAACTGCAAAAATTATTAAAAACAATTAATGTAATGAGTCTGTGTTAAAAGTTTAGAAAGTTTGTGAAGAGGCAGGGAGAAATGTTAGTTCTTCTTAGAAATGCAAGTTATCTATTTTAATATTTGCATATTTAGTTCTTTCTAAAAGTGAAGGCATACACCTTAAGTTCTAGTGGACTTGGTGATGTTTTCTGGGGAACTGCCTCTCCACCACCTAAAAGCAGGGGGTGCTTTTATCTGGAACATGTTAGGAACATACTATCGTCATCACTATTTTTTCTATAGCAAAGAGAGGGTAGTTCCCAAATGGCCAAAGGCTTGCTGGTGAAATTTTCTCTTTCTCTTTCTTTATCTTTCCCTTCCTTCCTTCCTTCCTTCCTTCCTTCCTTCCTTCCTTTCCCTCTCTCTCTCCCCCACTCTACACACACACACACACACACACACACACACTCACACACAGGTGTGTGTGTGTGTATTAAGGCAGGGAAGGTAATTAACATACAATATTTGGGGCAAAGACACAAACAGTATAGGAACACATATACTTGGAGGATGCTACTCAAAGGGTAAATATTTCTTTATTTTCCCAGATTTTTTTTAGTGGATCTCAGAGGCACAGAACTACATTAATCATAATCCTAAATTCAGAACAGACTTTCACCATTTGTACAGAAAAGGCTCTCTTTTATTTGTTTGTTGTGTACTTCCTGGTTTTAATAATAAAATAAACAATTGTGAAAATCACCACCCAACATAGAACTGAAACAATGACAATGACTTACATCCGCATGAGATCCTGTTCATCCTATTTCCCTGTATCCCAGTTGAAACTTGTGTTCATTGTTGGCTTGCTTTCCTTTTAATATAGTTTTATTATACTTGTACATATTTATTATAGCATTGTATTTGTGGTTGCTTTTAAGTATATAAAAAGGGTATCTTTACTCACTTTTTGTGTGTTGTATTTTATAATTAAAAAAAAAAGAGTTACTGTAAGGTATCATACAGTCTGTCATCACTGGGGACCTTTTCATTTAAAATTATGTTCCTAAAATTCACCAATATTGTTTTATGTAGCAATGGGAGTTCATTTTGTTTATCTATTTATCTATTTATTTATGCTAATTTAAAGAGCACGTGGTAACTCTGAGCAATAAGAAGCCAGGCATTTCTACAAGTTTATCTATAGACATCACTATGTTTTCCTTAAATTTAATTTTTCCCCTCATTTCCTCTCTAATCTTGAACAAAATCCTCATTTGCTTTGCTCAGTGTCTTTTATATGCCTCACTTTTTCTTTTTTCAACACAGTTTCAAGGAACCCTTAAAATCACTTGTTTAGTCTCACAAGGAGGGGTGCTTGTTTTCTAGAACAGAGAAATTCAAAATGCCTTTAATATAATGCCATATTTGAATACCTCTGTGCCTACACATAAACCTTGTTCTTGTGGGTCCCTTAAGCCCACCTGAGGCCTTACACCAGTTGAGCTGTTTGTAAAGATTCATTTGGTTGGGTACAAAGAAATCTCCTGTGGTATTGAAAACACATCCCTCAGAGAATAAAGGACCAAGCTGTTGGGTATAATGAAAAGCAAGTATTAAACCTAAGCCATAGAGGCACTTCACACACCTGGAACAACAGCCTAATGCTTTGGAAAGACAATGGTTTAAAATGAATCTCATGTGTATTCCAGATGGTTCAGAAGGATCACAGACAAAAAGCCTTGGTCCCCACCCCCTTCTCACAGCAACTCTGATTAAAATTTCCTGTGACTTTCAACTAAATACTAAAAGTTAAGTGGTTCAATAAATCACAGAGATGTGACAGGTTACCCTTATCCTTCCTTAGCCTCCCACCTGCATGCAAAAGAGAAGTCATCTTTCAGGAAGAAATTAAAAACAGCCAGAGTGTTGACATAACACTGACTTCTTAGTGGAGGTAATGAGCAGGACACACAGATCTGTATACTGAGATGAATACAGATGGACGTTTAAACCAAAGAGCTGAGGTTCCACAGTAGTGGAGAGACTGAGAGGAAGAAAGAAATCCCCTGCCATGAGCAACAGCAGTAGAGGATGGTGCAGCCGCATTTCTGCAGATACAGAAAGAACACCATTCACAACAGCATTTAAAAGAGCAAATATTTTCTATTCATTTTAAAGAAAATTATGTTTGTGAGACTAGAAAATTGTGTGGATGCAAATTCCCCAACCTGGTAATTATCTCTGATCCATTTCAATAAGCAAAGGTTTGGGGGAATTATTCACGTATGAATCATTTTTGCTGCTTTTTATTTGCAGAATAGATTGGAGCTGTATGAATAAGAGACCTTCAACTCCTATTAACATTTTGCATGCAATAAAGGCTCTCCAGAAATTAAAAGACAAACATTGGTAAATCAATAAAAGAAAACATTATTTCATTTCACCTTGGGCACAGCCACCCTCTGCCTATCTTCTTCCATCCTTGGAAGTTTTTTCTTGAGCTGACCCAGTCAGAATGTAGACAGTGGATGAGGAGGTGGGGTGGGCATTGCAGCTGAAATGAGTTGCTTGAGAAAGGGGAAGATTTTATGGAGAGGTAGGGAAAATGAATTGATTGTTTTGCTGGATTAAAGGATTTGTGTGGGAACATGATTGTGGGGGTATTTGAATGTCATTGCTGAAGTATTTGAATGTCAGGAGTCACTGGAGTGAGTGGGTGGCTGAGTGTGTATGTGTGTGTGTGTGTGTGTGTGTGTGTGTGTGTGTAGGGGATGGGTGTTGTCCAAGGATCTACGATAATCAAAGGTAGAAGGAAAGATGTAATAAGTCATGGGAGCACTGTGACAAACACTGAAAAACTAGCATCACACTGTAGCTGGGATGTTGGCTCTGCTACCTACCAACCATGCAACCCTGGTCAAGTTACCATGCTGAAGGCAATGTTACTTCTCTCCAAAATGGGGACAAAACTAATAATCCCTGGAGTGGCTGAGAAAATTAAATAAAATTAAATTATATGTATATATAAAATTATATGTATATATAAAGGACTAGACATATTAAAGAGTAAATATAATAATTAGCCCTTATTATTGTTTTCATCTTCATTATTATAATTATTATGTCTGAAAAATTGATTTTTTATATGCAATCAATGAATTATCCATATCCTGTTGCATTTTGTGCTGATATAAAGGGCCCAATTATCAGCAATAATACAAAGCAAGTAGAACACATGCTGTTTGCATTTTAAACAACCTTAAAAATTGAACACTTGCCACTGCAAATCCCTTATTTAAAAGGTCCTTAAGGCAAAATGAACTTTACTTCTTGAAATTGCCAAGAGCAAACACAGATGAACTTCAACTTAAGTTTCTCTGTAAATTTTCTGTAGAAAAAAAGAAATTGGCCCAAGTCTAGATAAAAGAGTTAACTCACAGGCAAAAGGCATGTTGGTGCAGAGAACATAGAGTAATGGATGCGTCAACGGGGAATTGCCTCCCTCGGGGAGAAGCAAGGTACCTACAGATTGTAGCAGATGGGGATTATGTTTTCTTTGTTTGGCTTTATGGGGCTGAGGCACAAGAACACGATGAAGTTACTCAATTGCCAGAATTAGGCAATTCCATACCTACTTTGTGCTTCAGTTTTCTTTTATTGAAGGAATGAGGAAATTCAATGAAAAAGGCATGCTCATTTTCTGAATAAGTATCTTAAAAGTCAAGTAAAACAGATTCATGTTACCTATTTAAGTGGGTGACTGTGGGAGGCAGAGTAAATCTTATCAATATAGGGATGATGTATCCAAGATCAAACCCCAGCCCTTTACTTGTGAAGAGGTAAACAGTATGCTCTTTCATTTATAAGAAATGAAAAGACTTTGAATTAGATGACACAACATTTTCTAAGTCTCAAGTTCTAATTCTACTTTAGCAGCATTTTACCTAACTCCCTCAAACAGACTTGATCTTTCCTGACTTTGAAAACTTATGAGGGTTTTCCCTCTTCTAGAATATTTGCTATGCTCTGGCTTGTCGTTCACTGTGGGTCTTTTTAGTCTCTTTAATTAACTATAACATCTTTTTAGGTAGTGGATGGCTTTTGTTTATATTTGTATCCCTTGCCAATCATTTAACAATACATTATGATCCAACTATGTATAAAAATTATACACCAAAGCTAAATGAGATTTATTCTAAGTATCGAAGACTTGTTCAGTATTTTAAAATTAATTAATATAACCCACCATGGTAATATGCTAAAAGAAAAATCACATGATTATGTTAAGTATTGCAGAAGAAGTATTTGATGATATCTGACACCCATTCATGAAAAAAATTTCTCAAAAATCTGGGAACAACAACAACAAAAAAAACCTTCTTCACCTTGATAATAATCAGTATAAAAAAAATAACAGCTTACAGAGTTAATGGTGAGAGATTGGATGTTTTTCTCTAACAATCAGGAAAAAGGCAAGAATAATCTCTCTTTCCACTCCTAACATTGTACTAGAATTCTAGCTACTGCAATAAGAGAAGAAAAAGAAACAAAAAGATAAATTGGAAAAGGAGAATTAAAACTCTGAAGTCACAGATGACATGGTTAATCCACTGAGAAAACTCTAAAGAATCTCTGATACTAAAAATTCTCTGAATCTAATAAATTACTGTAGCAAGGTCACAAAACACAAGGTCCATGCACAAGAGAAAAATCGTTTTTTAATATATCAACATTGAACAATTATAACCTAATTTTTAAAAATATCGTATATAATGTCACCAAACAAAACTAAATACTGTTATAGAATAATATGTACATAATCTACACATGAAAAGCTATACAACACTGATGAAAGAAATTAAGGAAGTCAAATTATGGAAAGATAATTTGTGTCCATTGATTGGAAATTGATCCTTGGTTTCCAAGGATTCAAGGGAAAGAAGAATAGAATCAATGAGGTGCAAGAGATTTGGGGATGGTGAATGATTCTGTCCAGTACTAACATGATGGATTCATGATAATATGCATTTCTCAAAACCCATGGAACTATACAACACAAGAAGAAAGTTTTAATGTGTACATTTTTTTAAAAAACCACTTAGGAGATTTTGGAATTCTAGGAAAGCAGAGAGACTGGTACAAGAGACTCCAACTCTAAAACAAACATACAAAACTACCTCACTGAATGGGATGAGGGAAAAGCTGATCTAAGTAGCATTGGGAATAAATGGATGCTGAAAGACAAAAAGCAAAAGGGACTCTTCACAAACATTTTACTCCTGTTTATAAAGCATTTTGTCACTGGTGTATGGGTTACCAATTCAGAAATCTCTATAGATGAACAAATAAGCAAATGGAAGTAAGTTCCTCATTCTTGGACTGGGAGACTACAGTGTGAAAAGAGGGAAGTCTTGGAATAATCTTCATTGTACTTACCTCAATTTTGAGACATCAGTATGAATTCATGTTTAGCTTGATAGAGATGTGTATGGATATATATGGGAGTATTTACTCTTATTTTATGTACTCCAGTTAATATGAACACATATATTATCTTTTGTTCTGTCTGCTTAGAGGACTGAAAGCAGTGACAGCCCAATAGCAAAGAACATACCTACTGCCCAAATCTGGATTTTAAATACCATTCTCCAACAAAAGGAAGAATAAAAGGGCTCCTTGAAAAACAAATGGTTGAATCTAGTGTTAGGGCAAGAAACATGCAAGATGAGCCTGGAATTCCTATAGTGCCAGTATATAGGGAAATACTCAAACACAGGCACACATGCACACTCATATATACACAAACATACAATTATGAGCATAGGGATACAGGAGCTAACTGAAAGATTGCTCAATGGTAAAAGCTGGAATCATTTGAGTAAAATAAATAAAGTAGCATTGGATTATAATCCAAAGTACAAAATAAACATCCATAGTCTGTAAGTCTGAATCTTTACTCTCGGGAGTGAAGAATATCCATCTCCAAAGAAGTCACAGCTTAAAAAAGTAAATACAGGAAATTTCATTTCCCTGAAAAATGAGCAGAGCCCAGGTAAACACAATTCAAGCTACATATTTAGAAATATTCTGTTTACTCCACAGCAGATCTGGTTCCTTGGTGATCTGGATTTCATCTGTGGGAACTTCACATTGGGCTGCTTATTAAATGGATAGATGGATGGATGCATACATAGATGGAGGGACAATAGGTTTTTCAAACTCTGCCTCAAGGTAACTTCTTAGTTCTTCCTCTCACCTACCTCTTCTGTTCTCTAAACTCAAAAACAAATGCAAATCCATTAGCATTTTTGTGAATACTCCCAGCCTGTCCAATCTGCATACCCATTTTTATTCCTTTTACCTGAAATATCTCTCACCTCTGCATGGATAAATATTACTTATTCTTTAAGAACCCTTTAAAATATATCTCTTCAATGAAGGCTTACCTAATTTCTGAAAATACAATGCAATCTCTCCCTTATCCTTCTCCCTTACCCTTATTTGTGGAGATAACTTTTGTAATATTTACTCACAGCAACAGCTACATCTTCTTCTATGCATTCAATATTTATTGAATGAATGAAGCCTTTGTACTTTTACCACAGAATAGATCATAGTCTATATTCTATTAGAAGAGTTTTTCCTATAAATATTAAGCTGTGATTTCCATGAAGGTAAAACACATATTTTGTCCTCATTTTTTTTAAAGAGAAAGAGAGAGAGAGAGAGAGAGAGAGAGAGAGAGAGAGAGAATTTTTAATATTTATTTTTTAGTTTTTGGCAGACACAACATCTTTGTTTGTATGTGGTGCTGAGGATCTAACCTGGGCTGCACGCATGCCAGGCGAGCGGGCTACCGCTTGAGCCACATCCCCAGCCCTGTTCTAATTTTAACTTAATTCAGTTTTTACCATAATTATACGTGTTCACCAAGAACATATTGAATAAAGAAATTGAGAATGACACACTTGTCTGACTTCTCCAAAGAACCAGAAGTTGCACATCAGTGTGCTATAACATTGTTCTAGAATTTAATGTTGCCCCTTAGGGGTTTGATCCCTGTCAAATTTGGAAGGAGTTTCGCTGACAACACAGAAGAGATCACAGTTAAGAGAGAACTAAGTATATCTGAGTGTTTATCATTAAGAGGGTTGTGTATTAAAAGAGGGTGTGAGGTCATTGCTAATCATAAAGAATAGTAGTTAAGGATCATAGTCCAAATGGAACTCAAAATTTGGGAGCCTAGGATCACTAATACAAACCACATCCACTAATTCAAAATGCCAACATCACAAGATAAATGAAGGATTGAAAGAGAGCCTGGTACTCAGAATTCTCCTCCACTCTCATTTTAGTAATTTCTGTCCACTAACTTTTGGGGGAGAATTTTAATTGAATTGATATTGATTAGACAGCAAGAGTAACGTTAAGCAAAATATTACTCTTTGCATAGTTCCCCAAGAGCTCTGTATTTTATTACCTGCCCTTTTTGTACAAACAAGGCCAAGTGCAACCAGATGATTCTAAATGCTGTCATCTAAGAGGGCTCTTGGAAGCAGCCAAACAAGGAAAAGGAAATGAGAAGTTTGGAGAAAAACAGAACTCATGAAATGACAACTTAAAGAAAGAGAGGTAGAAGCTACAGATGGCAACAGAAACCAAGAAAAGGGCAGACTCTAAAGTTATGCAAATATTCAGAAAGAAAGGAACTTATCAGGAATTGAAATTTGCAGGAAACTCAGTAGAGACAGGTAGAGGGAGAGGGGCAGCAGAAAAAATGAACAAACAAAGATCCTTGACAGGGCAAAGATGCTACCTGTGACTTGACACTTCATTAACCTAGGAAAGCATCAACCTTAAACAGGATTGATAAGGTGGCTGTGGCATGTCGAAGCTGACTAGAGAGGGAGATCATAAGCAAGAGTCCCATTCTCTGGTAGAGAATTCTACCCAGTAAGAGGTAGCAGCACCAAAAATGGACAATGAACATGAAGAGGTAATACATGCATGGCAAGAAAACATAATGGCCAATGAATGTGTAAATGCCTATTCAAACACTAGTCAAAAAAGTACACTAAAACAGTTTTGCATATCATTTCTGATGGTTATTAAATGATACTTATACTGGATAGGATGCAGGCAGATATACAGTCACACAGTGCTGATCAGAGCAAAAATAGAAATATCTTTGAAAAGCAATGTGTGCATATGTGTGTGTGTATGTGTGCACACACTCAAGTGTGCACATGCATACAATCAATCAGACAGTCCACGGGTTTTTATTTTGCCCAGTGATAGGTGTTACAATAGACCTTGTCATCCGAAGCTTACCATTTAGCAGGAAGGAGAGAGGCCAAACACTCACAGAACTTATTATACTTTGTAATGAGAGAGCACTCTGAAGGAAAATTATGAGGAGCTAAACACCATAAACGAGTAGCTAACGTAATTTCAGTGAGTCAAGGAAAAAAATTGATATTTAATCTGAGATGCAAAAACAGGACTTAAGGAGGTAAAGGTTGATAATCCCTACAGGGAAGAGTGAGAGTTCCAACCAGAACAAATGGCACAGCAAACACCCGGAGGAGGGAAAGGGCTTGGTGTACTACCATGTTTGTCTTTTATGTTTAAGGAGCAAAGGGAATGCCAGTGTGAGGATAGTGAAATAAAGGACAGAGGATGTGGTCAAAGATTTAACCCTGATTATTCCACCCTTAACCTGGGGAGAAGTCTCTTAAGAATGACAAAACGCTGATTACTTCAGAATGAGAGTAAGAAATTAAGAGTCCCCACCCACCAAAACCCAACACTTTAACTAGTTAAATTATATATAGCTGGGCTTAGAGGAGCATACCTACAATCCCTGTGACTTGGGAGGCAGCAGCAGAGGATATAAGTTCAAGGCCAGCCTCAACAACTTAGTGAGACTTTAATCTCAGAACAAAAAATAAAAAGGGCTGGGGATATAGTTATAGTAATAGTATTTCCCTGGGTTCAATCCCCTGTAGCCCCCCTCCCCAAATTATACTATGCATCCACATAATTATATGTAATTTTAATATGTAAGTATACACATGTGTAAAAGTACACATATTAATATGTGTATATATTTGCATATTACAACTATATATGATTTTGTGTAGAAATACATATATACATATATATGTATCAATCTTATATACATATCAATCATATATGGGTATATATCTACATATATATACACACATGTATATATGCTGATACATATATATAGATATCTCCAGAAAATATATAAAGTCTCTGGAAATTGTCCTTAAGGGCAGGCATATGGAGTTGACTTTCAATAAAGTCTACCAGATCCTGCTAATAACACTGGTAGTCTGTGTCATTTGAATCATGATGCAGTTCCTTATCTCTCACTCTTGGCTCAATGTTATGGGAGACCTAACCTGGGTGCTATACTACAGGCAGGTGCATCCAAGAAAAAGAGTATCTCTTTCCTTCCTGCTCCCAGTCTAAGGCTCCAGTTTCCCCTAGAAGGCACAAACTTCCTTCATTGTTCCTGCCTTCCCCCAGCTCCATTTTGTAGCAGTTCTATTCCAGGACAAGGAGGATCCTGTCTTCCCTCTCAGACCCAGCCCAGACTCTGGAGAAGGTCTAGTTAGGAGCAGCAATGCTGAGAATATTGTGGCTTGGAGAGAGGGGAAAAGGAAATGTGGGGTTGATTTCTGTAGGGATAACAATTTCCTAAACTTAGATTTTGGTTATGGATGCACAATGCTACAAATTTACTTTTTAAAAAATTATGCCTGTGCAGAGTAGCATAAACCAGCTACTCTGGAGGCTGAGGCAAGAAGATCAAAAGTTAAAGGCCAGTTTCAGCAACTTAGTGAGACCCTATCTCAAAATTAGAAATAAAAAGGGATGAACTCAGTGGCAGAATGCCTCTGAGTTCAATCCCTAGTATCACAAAAAATAAATAAAAAATTGTGGTACATATGTGTATTAAGAATTGTAATACAAAAAAGTACATGTATTAATGGCATAAATTGACATAAACATACTTTATATAGAGATACGAAAAATGTGTAATAAGGATTGTAATACATTCCACTGTTGCCATGTATTTAAAAAAATAATAAAATCAATTAAAAAATAATAATTTAAAAAAAATTTTTAAATACACACCTTAAATGGGTCAAGTGTATAATTTGTAAACTATTCTTCAATAAACTGATTTCAAAAATGAGTCTTTGGCTGGGCAGGGTGGTGCACACCTGTAATCCCAGAGGCTTTGGAGGCTAAGGCAGGAAGATTGTAAATTCAAAGCCAGCCTCTGCAATTTAGCAAGGCCCTCAGCAACTCATTGAGACCCTGTATCTAAATAAAATATATAAAAGGGCTGGAGATATGGCTCAGTGGTTGAGCATCCCTGAGTTGCCCCTGGGTTCAATCTCAATCCCTAGTACAAAAAAAAAAAAAAAAAAAGAAAGAAAGGAAGGAAGGAAGGAAGGAAGGAAGGAAGGAAGGAAGGAAGAAAAGAAAAGAAAAATGAAAGGAAAGAAAAAAACATGGGTCTTTAGCTAGGAACAGTGGCATATGTCTGTAATCCCAGCAACTCAGGAAGCTGAGACAGGAGGATTGCAAGTTTGAAGGCAAATTTAGCAATTTAGCAAGACCCTTAGCAACTCCTGAGACTCCATCTCAAAAAAACAGGCGGGGCGGTGGGGGCGGGGGGGAGATTGGGGGTGTAACTCAGTGATAAAGTATCCCTGGGTTCATTCTCCAGTACCACAAAAATAAATAAGTAAACAAATAAATAAATGAATAACTGGGTCTTTCACAAATCTTTCTTCATGTTTTAAATTTATAGAAAGTTATCATATATACGACAAGCTACATGGACTTTCAAACCTCCTAGTTCGGATCCAAACTCCAGGATCAGCCTAGATGATATCAGATAAAAACTTGCAGGGTGGTAGGTAAGTACCTGTGCAAAATAAGAATATTTTTCTTGCCCTTATACTATAATGGTTTGATACAATTTGAAGAAGAGCGGTACCTCAAATAAACAGCTGTATAAAACAAATCACCTTACTGTTCTATTTGGCTATTTATTGACAAGTGTAGTTTGGAAGTGCTCAATATTGTGAATTTGTTCTTTCTCGTGAACTTGATCTACAGATTCAATACAATCCTAATCACAATTCCAGCAGGATTTTGAGTATGGATGGACAAGATCATTCTCAAATAGATGTGGAAATCTAAAGGTTCTAGAATGTGCATAGTGATTTTTAAAAAGAACAAAGTAATAGTAAAATTTTACTATAAAGCTACTGTAATAAGGACAATATACTTTTAGAATAAATGTAGCACACATGTCAACAGAATGGCACACCAAGCCTACATGTAGACCCACAATTATAGGGTTATTTGATTCTCAACAAAGGCATCAAAGTAATCCAATGAAAAAAAAAAGAAAAGTTTTTCAACAGATGGTGCTGGAAAAACTGGATATGCATATGGTAAAAAAAATGAGCCTCAACTCTTATCTCATGTCTTACTCCAAAATTAAATGAAAATGGATTATAGATCTAAATATAGAGCTAGGGGCTGGGGATGTGGCTCAAGCGGTAGCACGCTCGCCTGGTATGCGTGCAACCAGGGTTCGATCCTCAGCACCACATACCAACAAAGATGTTGTGTCCGCCGAGAACTAAAAAATAAATATTAAAAAAAAAATTCTCTTTCTAAAAAATAAATAAATAAATAAATAAATAAATATAGAGCTAAAACATAACTCATTTAAATGAAAACAGAATATCTCAGTGATGGGGGAGTAAAAATGAGGTTCTTAGAAGAATGAATAAAAGAAAATAAAGTTAAAAATTAAACTCATCAGTATTAAAAACTGCTCAGCAAGACACCTTTAAGAAAATGAATAGACAAGTCACACAACTTGGAGAAAATACTTAGCAAGACATATCTTTGATAAAAGACTATATAACTCTTACAACTCACTACAAAGATGAATTGCCCAGTAAAAAAGAGCTTAAATATTTATATAAATACTTTTTTTAAAGATAGAGAAAGAGGAGAGAGAGAGAGAGAGAGAGAGTTTTTAATTTTAATTTTTCAGTTTTTGATGGACACAACATCTTTATTTTATTTTTATGTGGGGTGAGGATCGAACCCAGTGTCCCACGCATGCCAGGCGAGTGCATTACGGCTTGAGCCACATCTCCAGCCCCTTGTATAAATACTTCATTTTATTTATTTATTTATTTATTTATTTTTAATTTTTTTTAATTATTATTTTTTTTATTATTGGTCTTTCAAAATATTACATACTTCTTAATACATCATATTACACGGTTTGATTCAAGTGGGTTATGAACTCCCACTTCCACCCCGTATACAGATTGCTGAATCACATCAGTTACCCTTCCATTGATTGACATATTGCCTTTCTAGTGTCTGATGTATTCTGCTGTCTGTTAAATACTTCATTTTAAAAAAGAATATATGAGCAGCCAACAATCACAATATAAAGAGCTCAACATTTATTAGTCACCAAAAGAATGAGATTCCACAATATACCCATTATAATGAGTAAAAGTGACTTACCACATCAATTATGGGCCCAAAGCAGAACAACTGAGATTCTTAAATATTTTTTGGTGAGTGTTGAATCACTCTGGAGAACACTTTCTTAAAAAAAAAAAAAAATATATATATATATATATATATATATATATATATATATATATATATCTTTTTTATGACCCAATAATACCACTTATAGGTGGTTACTAAAGAGAAACAAAAATGTTTTCACAAAAAGATTTGTGCAAAATATTTATAGTAGCTTTGTTCGACATAGCCAAAATTGGGGAGGTGGATATCCCAGATGTACGTCGTGGTAGAATGCATAAACAAGCAGTAGGATGGTCATACAATGAAATACCACTGTGCAATTTAAAAAGTAATGATTACCACATACACTTATGGGACATAATGGTCTCACATGACCATGTGGATGGCCTCAAAAATTGTATGCTGAGTAAAAAGTGTCTTACAAAAAGTGCATATTGTATGGTTCTATTTAAATGACATTTATGGGCAAAATTTATGTTAGAAAAAAAACAGGAGAGTTGTCTCTTGAGTGGGAATATGGAATTAATTTAGAAGGGTTTGGGTTACACAAGTGTATGCACTTGTCACTTAGGATTTTCACATTTCTTTTATAAATTTTACATCAAAAGAAGAAAGCTATAAAATGCAGTGAACTCCAGTTAGTATTATAGGCACTGAAGTATCTTTGGAGAAGGGTATTAATGTCTGAAATTCTCTCTGAAATGCATTATGAAATAAGATGAACTGTTGGATTAATAGGTGGATAGATATGTGATACACCTAGCAAAATAATAATGATACAAGGTGGGAGATGAGTACATGTGTTATTGTAAAATGCTTTTCAAATTTGCTGCACATGTTTCACAATAAAAAAAAAAAGTTAGAAAAATACCCAGGAGAAGGACTGGTTTATTCTTGTGAATCTCTTTTGGTGAGTAATAAGACCTATCTCCCTAATTCCCTAAAGACTATCTTCATTTCTTGTTGGCAGGACCCAGACAGATGTCCACCTTCAAGGATGTATGGGAGCTTGTTCATATTGGCTGGCAAAAGCCAATTGCTAAATTCCCAGGAATTTTGTAAGCCAGTTGATGTCACTTCGGTATCTTGAATTGGTCACACTGGGATTATTTACACCAGGGATTTTGCTAAATGTTACAAATCAGGGCATTTTGGTTTTTGTTTTTTGAGAGCCTGATAAACATTTACAAACACGCTGCTGCCCACTCTCAACAAAACCCTGGCAAGAAAAGTGAAACATGATAATACAAATTAAGCAAAATTAAGTTACAAGTTGGAATGTGAACACCTGAGCCAAGTCATGTTTTTCAGTATAGAAGGGGGGAAAAAAGACAAATGATAGGGAAGCAACATTGTCTGTTGCACACATATTTTAATAGCAAATTACAAGCATTTGATTGAGCCACTCAAAATTCATAATCAAATTATGTCAGATATTTATGCATATCATGAAAAGTGCATCATATAAACTTTTAGAATTTAGTGTTTTAATTTCATGTTTGCAATTTGTTTGTTTGTTTAGATATGAACCATAATAGCCATTAGCCTTTTTGGTGAATAGACTCTGGACACATAATGCCCTCATATACTTAGTAAACTTCTGATCAGTTTGTTCCAGAAAATTGTAGCATTATCCCGCAAATTTTTTTCTATATAAAACTTTTACATTTGACTGAATGATTTGCATTTTTGTTCCACAAATTCCCCTCTCTCAACTTACTGATGCCACCTGAAACAACCACCTCAGTTGGAAATATAGAAAATATAGAGGCCCCTAAACCTGTTCTTTAGGGTTTACTTGTCTTCTGGTGATGACCCAAACTTAGGGTCTCTGTATTCTCTTTATCTTGCTTAAGTTCATCTCTTTCTTCTAATACCTTCTCAAAGCAGCAGATAAAATCCAACATATACTACTACTCTGATTCTGTAGGTAAGTCATTTGCCTTCAAATATGTTACAGTGTAAGTTCTACCAAATTTTTTGTCACTACATAAAAAAAAAATACGCTTCCAACTCTAACAGCTGCAATATCTCTTTTCTTGCTGCACACCATCTAAATCAACAGCATATGTTTTACAGTTTTTTCACAATACCCTACTCCTGTGATAGTTCCAATTTCTTTATAAGTTAAAGCAGTGAAGCTAATAATATGACTCAAAAATCTCTAATAGCTCCACAAAATAAGTTGTATGTCAGTCCAAATAAGGTAGGTCAGTGGTCCCCACATACATGGCGATTCAAGAATCTGTGCTCTTTTCAGGCTGAGAGAATGCACTAGTTGTCATCATCTTTCCTCAGTGACCATACAGTTGCCTGATAGCACAGTTGCTTATTAAAATTATTTGCCAAGAATCAACACCATTTTCCATTTAATTTTTTTCTTCTTTATTTCTTGGGTTTTTTAACAGTTTTGCTGGATGTATTTTTAATTTTTTAAATCAAGATTAATACAGTGTGAATTCTTCAAAGACCTTCATTTTATTCAAATTGTGTTCCTAAGTTTTGCAAATTTTTTTTGCATGTGGCAATAATCTATTTATTTTCACTATTGACTACTATTAGACTGTATAAGCACACTGAGGCTTATTTATTATTTTCCTGTAAATAGAAGTTTGTGTTGTTCCTAGTTTTTTGTGATTATAACTATGCTGCTATGAATGGTTACATAAATGTCTAGGAACTTACTTTCCCAGTTAATAGGGAAAATGCCTGGATGAAAAGGAAAGTATGCAGAAAAAATTACTAGATGAATGCCAAAATGTATTAAAAGCAAACAAACAAACAAAAATTTACTTTCCCATCAGGAGGTTACAGTGATGTGGATAATCTCAGCACCCTTGATATTGCAAAACTTTGAATTTTTTTCAGCTGATTAGGTATGAAAATGGTGAGCATTTGGATATCAATATTTGCTAAGGTCAAACATATTTTCACATATATGTAGATATTTTTTTTATTTCCTACTCTGGATAATTCCTTTTCAAGATTTTACCCACATTTTGTCATTTCTTTTTTATTTATTTTTTCTTATTATATGTTGGTTACTATTAGTCAATTGTATGTGTTTAATGTTTTAGTTATTATATGTGCTATAAATGCCTTTTGCTTGTTTATAATGTTTTTGCTGTCTATAGTGTCTCCTAACTTCAATATGGTGGAATTTCCATGAATTCTTTTTTTTTTTTTCTTAAAGAAAAAAAAGTGAAAGATACATCAAACATATTAATGTTGCTCTCACACTTTGGTCTTTGGTTCATCAGGAAATGATTCCAATATATGGTATAATGTAGGGATCTAATTTTATTTTTCCACATGTTAACCCTTTGATATAACACTATTATTGAATGGTTTTCTTTTCTTCATTAGTGTACTGCAGTGCCAATAAATCTTTTTATATCTGAGATACTGTTTCCAGAACCTCTTTTCTGTTTCAGTTTTTTTATTTGTCTATTACAACTCCAGCATTATCCTGCATTCAATGTGGAGAAAACACTTTCAGTATTTCTAGTTGGCAGCAATTAAAGCAGAAAGATGCTTTTCATGCTCTGAAAAGAACAGACAGAGCAGAAGACCTGGGACAGCACTAGGCTTAAAGTCACAATACAGTCAGTTCTATGAGGTCAGAACTGCAGCTAGCTTTAAACCACCCTTACTCACATTGACAGGGACTAGCCAATTGATGTGTGAAGTCAATCTGATACAAAAATTCACATCTACAGAGCCTGCCTGTCAGCCACAGTCACCTCATGAAGAATGACTTCCATTCTTCTCTGTCTTCCAAATATCACTGAAACATGCCTCTTTGGCAGAATCTAAATCTCATATGTACTCTAGTGGTAAGCAATTCTCGGAAATGTCTTCAACTTCCATCTCCTGCACTACAGTGAGAAAGAGGGTGGGAAAATGATGCAAGATAGCTGTAGGCAACATCCAACAGGGTCCACCTCATGCTGTAAGCATCCACACACAATCTTCTAATACAATCTATGTTAGGTCCAAGCGACTGCAACATTCTCCTGACTAACACAAGACAACTAACACTCAGATAAACTAAATAAATTTATCTTCTTGAAAATACAATAGCCCAAATGCCATCATTCCCTATACCTATCTCTTCTAATTCAGTTACCTTCATGTCCTGGCACAAATACAAACTTAACCAACAACAGCATATATAAAGGAGTATGTGAGAAAAAGAAATGATGGAATTGATTAAATATGGAATTATGTATGTAACAAAACAAGGATGAAAATGCATAGCTGCTATTGTCCTAATTTCTCCAAATGGTCTTGTGGATATAGTTGGTATTTCTAAACCCCCTCTTCCATTGTGGATTCCATTCTCATTTATTTTCAGTAAGTACCTCAGTTGGTCCATTGCACTTGTTATTATGAAGCAATTGATACTACCACTTATATTTGTTGTAATTCTTCATTAAATTCTATCACCGAATATAAAAGTATTAGGAGAGGTTTCTTGGGTTTTATATATTATTCTCCAATCTGTATTACTTAACAGCATCCTATTTACTCTTTTTTTTTTTGACCAGTTCATTTTATTGTCTTTACTATTCCCACCTGCCTCCCTTAAATATTCTTTTTTTTTAAATTTTTTTATTAGTTGCTCAAAACATTACAATTGATAATAATAATTAAAAAACAGCCTTCCTGCCCAGTTAAATAGCCAAGTCTTTGTCTGATGATTGAATAACATAAGCCCTAAACTGATAAGTCAATCATTTTCCATTTCAGTGGAATCATGACAGTGACCATTGATGACAGCATCACTACCTTTGAACTAAGCACTCTCAACTTTAAAATTCATTGCAGAAATAGAAAACAAAATCTTGCAGTGAAATTCTGGGAGTAATAATGAGAAGAACCACTCAAAACTTTTTAACAGTTACATGGAACATAGCATGGAGAAGCAGCATCAATTATTGCTTGTTTGGTTGGAATATACAATGTCTTTTGTAGGACTTCTACACCATTTTTAGCAGGGTTGTCTCTCAGTTGGCATGTAATTGAGTCTACAACCAGAACACCTTTCATAGATTGGTATCTTTCAAATAATAGTTACAGGAAACCACCAAACCCCACATATTTGTATGCCCTGGTTCCCTTTTATTGCTGTAAAATAAAATTTCTTGGTCAAAGAAAGTCATGTGTTATGATAGTAAATGAGCAACTTAGAAAAATCATGAATGAAAATGTCAGCAAAAATACTGTGTACAGGAAAGACAAATCTGTGTACAGAATAGAAGTTCATTGCACCAAAATAGCATGCTGTCCTCCATGAGAAAAGAATCCAGTGTAATCAGTGTATTGCCAGTTAGCTGTCTGGCCCTACAACATAATACCAGAGGCTCTGCACTAGATTCTAGTATTGGCATGAAAGGTATTTAGCCATGAAATCCAGATCAGTCTCAGTGTAAGTGAAGTCCACTGAGCCTGTGCGTAACTTTTAGCACTGTCACCAAGATCACTTTGTTTATCAATCCACTGGACAAGTATTGGGATGACTTGGGAGAGGAATTGATTGATATCCCCAACACAGGTTATCTTGTCTATATGGTAATCAGGATATTTCATCATGGAAATTTCCATTAGTAGCCAATGATAAAGAACATGATGTTCTCATCTGCTGAGTCCATTCAGCAAGGTGTGTATACCTATTTGCTTTCTTTATCTTCTCTTCATAAATTTTCCAATCATGTTCTTTCTCCATCCTTAGCCACATAGGTGAATGATTAGCTGTTGTTTAAAAGTAAATATATGTCTATGCTTCTTCATGGTTCCTTCAAGTGAACAATCAGATATATTTCTCAAAAATTCTTTCTAAAGAGAGGATTTTTCTTAATCACTGACTTTGAAGGTTTCCCATTTGGGATTCTAATGCTTCGGTAATTCACTTCTGACTGGTATCAGTGTAAATGGGTCCACCAAGCAATGACTACTTCAGTACACTGCATCTTACACTGCAATTTCTACTACTTGCAAGAGTTCAGGGAGGCAGGACACTCACACAGATTGAGTGAATAAAAAAGCTTCATTCCTCACAAATAGGCAAGAAGGATGGTAGTAGCCTATGACTCATGGAAAGACAGCCCCACAAGACCCAGGAAAGCCACCTAGGGCAGATGTGCCCCACATCACAATATAGTTGGGGAGCCTCAGAAAGCTGTCTGTCTTGGGTTTACCTCCTAGGAATCACTAGATGAAAGCACTGTAGATCTCCTTTCCCAGGAAGGAAAAGAACAGAGTGAGATTGTTCCAGCCAATTCCTCCTTATCTCAGGGTGTATTATTCCTGGCTCATTCTATAGTTATTCTTGAAAACTGCAAGCAAGCAAGAAAGAAACTGGGTTGATTGTCCATGGCCACCCTGAAAACTGTCAGGGTATAGTGAAGAAGGATTTTTAAATTAGGGTCATTTTTTTTCCTTCCCTCCATCACTTGTTATGAATAATACCTACCAGAAGTTAAAAAAAAATGTGTACTAAAATACAGGTGGCATGAAGCTTGGGACATATACTCTTTCGCATGTGCTCTAGAATTTAATCATGCCCAATTTCAAGTCCACCTTTCTTTTGAGAATGGGATCTTGCTTCATACACTCAACTCTGTAGCTTTCTACATCAGAGATGTCCACTTCATTACAGCCAGAATCAAGTAAAATAAGAGATATTAAGAATTACAGCACAACTTTCATTTCTCTGGTTGTATGTGATGAAATATCACACCATACGAGCAGTCATACATGTACCTAGGATAATTATGTCCATCTTATTTCACCATCTTTCTTGTCCCCATGCACCCTCCCACCCCTCCCTCCCCTTTGCCCCATCAAAGCTCTTTCATTTTTCCCATGACCCTCCCATTATGCAACAGCATCCACTTATCAGAGAGAACATTCAGCCTTTGTTTTGGGGGGATTGTCTTATTTTGCTTAGCATGATATTCTCCAACTCCATCCATTTACCTGCAAATGCTGTGATTTTATTCTCCTTTAATGCTGAGTTATATCCCATTGTGTATATATGCCACAATATGTATGTATGTATGTATGTATGTGTGTGTGAGTGTGCATATATATATAAAAACCCAAGGCCTCACAAGTGCTAGACAATGGCTTTACCACTGAGCCACAATCCCAACCACAGTTTCTTTATCCATTCATCTATTGAAGGGCATCTAGGTTGCTTCTACCGTTTAGCTGTTGTGAACCGAGATGCTATAAACATTGATATGGCTGTATTACTATAGTATGCTGATTTTAAATCCTTTGGGTATATACCGAGGAGTCGGATAGCTGGGTCAAATAGTGGTTCCATTCCAAGTTTTCTAAGGAATATCCATACTGCTTTCCGGATTGGTTGCCCCAACTTGTAGTCCCACCAGCAATGTACCAGTGTGCTTTCCCCCCTACATCCTTGCCAACATTTATTGTTGTCTGTATTCTTAGTAACTGTTATTCTGACTGGCGTGAGATGAAATCTTAGAGTAGTTTTGATTTGCATTTCTCTAATTACTAGAGATTCTGCTGTCACATATACCTAATTAAAATAAATTAATTAATTATAAAAAATAAAATAAAAAGAGCTGGGAATGTGGCTCAGTGGTTAAGCACCCCTGGATTCAACCTCCGGTACCAAAATAATAATAATAATAATAATAATAATAATAATAATAATAATAATTTATTATTATTGCTGAAAAAAATATAAAGAGCTGGGGATGTAGCTCAGCTCAGTGGTAAAGCACCTCTGGGGTCCATCCCCAATACAAAAAAAAAAAATTCAAATGGTATCATACACATGAAAACTTCATAAAACAGCATATTAACATCATATTATCATTAAATTTGTTTTGTTTGGGTGCTGGGATGGAACCCAGATCCTACTTGAACATCCCAGACAAGTTCTTTACCACTAAGCCATATACCCAGCCCTCATTAAATGTATTAAAATGTTTTCCTTCCCAGATCTACTTGGTTTTATACCCTCCCATCAACAGCTGTAATCATATCAATGATCTGGTAAAAGTTCAGCAAGACTTAATCACCTGCTATATGGTGAATACTGCTCCAAACATTGATCCGTCATCTGTCAAGATAGACAAGGTCAAAAATGAAGATTTAAAGCACACATTAAAAGTGGTTTACTTTTTCACAGGTACATACGTCCCAGCCATCTAGTCACCTGCCTTGTCACAGATCTTCTGAGGAGAACAATCCTCATGGTGCTTTCAGCATCTGCTTCTTGTGGCTTGAAGCAAGTAAACTAGAAGAAACCTGCTAAACTTTTAGTGCCTGCAATAATGGATTAATGAGCATCAGAGATACTTTCCTACTATAAAAAATGATAAAATGAAGCAAAATATATGAAGCAACTCTTTGAACAACAGACTGTGCAGAATTGTCATAAAAATTTAGATTCTGTGGCTGGGGATGTGGCTTAAGCGGTAACGCGCTCACCTGGCATATCTCTCTCTCTCCCTCTCTCTCTCTCTCTCTCTCTCTCTCTTTTAAAAAAAATAGAATCTGTGACATCTAACATAAAATAAAAAATTAATAAACATGCAAGGAAGAAAGAAAATGTGGCACACAATTTGGAGAAAAAATAAGTAACACCAACAGATCCCATGATGACAAAGATGTTAGAATTAACAATCAAGGACTTTAAAAAATATGATAAAAATCTTCAATAATTCCAAAGAAGACATAAAACATAATAAGTAAATAGATGGAGAATCCTTACAAGAAATAGGAAATGATTAAAAAAATAATAAATAGATATTGTAGAGCTGAAAAAATATCTTTGAAATAAAATTTCACCACATGAGTTTGATAGACTATTTGACATTGCAAAGAAAAAATTCAGTGAACTTGTAAGATAGGTCAATTGAAATCAAAATTGATATTCTAACCATGCTTGAATAGACCACAAATTAGTACCCAGATAAATAGGTCAGATGAAGGGGCCAACTGATCCTATCTAAATCTTTCTCAGGAACCAGGACCTCTAAATCAAGATTCTTATCTGGGTCCTGCTGACATCTTGGGACATTTGCCTTTGCCATGAGGTACTGTCCTATGCATTTTAGGAATTTAGCAGTATCCCTTGTCTCTTTTCAATAAATTACAGTTGCATCCCCTTTACAGTGTGACAACCAAAAATCTGTAGTCCTTGCTAAATGTCCCCTGAGAGGAAGAGCACCCTTAATTGAAAACCACTAGTCTAAGTGAGTAAAGAGAAAAACTAACCTGAAGATCCTGTCATTATATAGACATTTGCCATTCTGCTCACACTTACAGAGTTTGTAATGACATTTTTTTTTCATTTTGCCTTCTGTAATAAAAATTATATGAACATTAAAAGCAATACGGTTCTTTTTTGTTTGTTTTGAGGTCTTGTGGATTGAACACAGAGCTTCCTATATGCTGGGCAAACTTCTAGTCACTCAGCTGTACCCCCACCCTGGATCCTAGTCTTTATTGAACATTGTTATGGTGAAGATCTTAAATGTCCTCCACAGGTGGTGTCATGGAAGGGGGTAAAACCATTAGCCAGTGGGATCCACTTGAAGGGAGTTGGGGGTACTAGGAGATATTAGGATCTGAACCTGATCCTCTCTTGCTTCCAGGCCCTCATGAAGTGAGCAGCTTTTCTCCATCTCATGCTCTCCACCATAATGTGCCGCTTCATCACAGACCCAAAAGTAGTGGGCTCAGTTGACCATGGACTGAAACCTTTGAAACCATGACCCAAAATAAACTCTTCCTACTTATAGGTTGTTTATTTTGTTACAGTGGCAAACACTAACTAACACACATAACTGACAATTAAGTAGGCACTTGCACTTCAAGTCAATAAATCAATGAATGATTACTGAGTTTTAGCTCTGATTTTCTGGATCACCTCCTGTCCATTCCAGACCTGGGACTCAAAGGGATTACACAAATGCTGAGACAGTTTCTCTTTTATGTGCAGAATTGCCTTTCAATAACCCCCACCTATATTTCTTCCATGTATATTCTAACCAATATAAATTTTTCTATTGCTGTATATTCTTAACTTTTGTTTCCTATCATTAGAGAAACAGATCTGTAGGTTCCCTTCCTTTGTAGCATTTACTGACAATTATTGAAAGACATAAAAAAACCCATCTCCATTCCTATTTCAAATCCTTCTACATACTTTATTTCACCTTAATTTTCAAACATGTCCACAAATGTTTAAAGTTCTACATTGTAATGTTAATAATCCTGCAATCAGATCAAAGAGGATAATGTAAAAAATGCAATTAATACTCATTGCAATAGCATTATGAATGTTCAGGGGAAAAAATGTTTTGCGGCATAGAAACTCACCATAAGAGATCTTTAAAATTTTTTGTTATGTGAAATTTTAAATTTAAAAGTATTCAGTGTGGCTAATATATCTTTCTTTCCACCATCCAACTTCAACACTTACCAATTCATAGCCAATATTATGTCACCTGCTCAATATTCATTTTCCCTCTCCCATGTAACTTTTAAGCAAATCTAATACATATATCATTTCATCCTTAAATAATTGACTACATAACTCTGAAAATCATATTTTTAACAAAATTATGTATTTTCATATCTGAAAAGTAAACATTCAATGTTTAAATTTCCAGTAGTCTCAGATACCATAGGTCACTTAAAATTTTTACAATTTAAACTTGAAATAAGAATTATCATAATAAGAATTACCCTTGCAATAAGATTCACACATAGCAATCTGTTATTCTGTTTTAAAATATTCTTTGAACTAGTAAGTTTTCTTTCTCTCCCTTTCTTTCTCTCTCTCTCTCTCTCTCTCTCTCTCTCTATCTCTATCTCTATCTCTATCTCTCTCCTTCTCCCTTTCCCTTATTTGTTGAACAAAATGGGTTGTTGAGTTGTTTATCCTGTAGAAATTCTCCCCAATTTTTGTTTTTGATTTTTTAAAAATGTAAGTGCATCTTAATTCAGAGCTCTGTGTTAACAAATATACCTTTAGAATGTTTCACTCACTACTTGTGATTGTGTCCCCTAAAAATTCATATGTTGAAGTCCTGACCGAGAATTTGATGGTCTTCGGAGCCTTTAGAGGTAAGCAGGATTACATGAGATCATGAGGATGGAGCACTGATCTGATTGGATTAGTGCACTTATGAGAAGAGATACATAGAGCTTGCTTTCTTTTTCCCACCCTACTCACACATCCAACATACACAAAAAAAGTGCCGCAAGAAGGCAGTACTGTGTAAGCCAGAAAGAGAGACTTCATCAGGTCAAGGTCATGCTATCACCCTGATCAGGAACATCAGCTTCCAGAACTGTAAGAAAATAAATTTCAGCTATTTAAGCCAAAAATCTGTCATGTTTTGTTATGGTTGCTCACTCTGACAAAGCCACATACTACAGATTTGGTTCACATTTAATTGATAAATTACATTTCTATTGCAGGTTATCAAAAGATATCACCTTCTTTGTTACTGTGACTAGAGGGCCATGAATTTGGGCTGAAATTCCAGATTTCTCCACACTAAAGACTTTAAGATCTGCATCAAGAAGAACAGAGTTGAATCAAGTTGGAGAGTTCTTTATCATTTTGTGATAGATTTCTAGCTCTAGATAGGAACTGATACTTGATCCTTTCTCTGCCCATTCCCACATTTTTATACCCATGAACAACATTTGTTTGACAGCGAAATATTAACCCTGGAGATTAATATATTGGCAGGATTTTCTTCTATTTTTACTTAGTAACTTAAGCTCCCTAAGACCTATAACAACATGATTTCATGGGACACCAATAAAACAGCAGTCTTGAACAGAAAATGCACTTGGTTCTTTGTGATAATTTTGTTCCTATTTTACTGTGTGATGAATTTTAACTTTTCCTCAAAGCTCATTATGGGTAACATGTCACAATACACACACAAAAAAAATATAGAAACAAAGAGATATTTTTCTATTAAGGCCATTTAGATGTCCCCTTCTCTATTGCATGGGGTGAGCTTAGCCAGGCTGGTATGTAAACTGGAAATCAATAGCTTTAAACCAAGAGCACACAAATGACCAGTGTGTTGATTAGTGTGTTGTTATTTGTTTGTACTTTACCCTGGAGCTGGAATGACACACACATTAATCCTCAGAAGCAATGAATTCAAAATAACTTATCTTCTACTTATAAATGAAGTACAATTTTCAGTTTTTTAATGAAACTAATGGAAACATAACTTTTCATGAGAAAGTCATTGAGTTTCAGCAAAACATAGCAAAAAGGCAATGTTTAATTTGATTCAAAATTTCTTTTTTGCTTAGGAGCCAGCAACTTCATATTCTCACAGGTTGGGATTTAGTTGATTTTAATTTTCATGCTCTTTAAAATATGCTGAGTTTGGTGAAAGGGAGGGTGCAGGGGATCAGCAAGGATGGTGGAATGTGATGGACATCATTATACAAAGTACATGTATGAAGACTTGAATTGGGTGTCAACATACTTTATATATAAACAGAGATACAAAAAATTGTGGTATATATGTGTATTAAAAATTGTAATGCAAAAAACAACAATAATAAAGTGCATGTATAAAGACATAAATTGGCATGAACATACTTTACATACAGAGATATGAAAAATTGTGCCCTATATGTGTAACAAGAATTGTAATGCTTTCCACTGTTGTCATGTATTTAAAAAAATAAATTTAAAAAATATGCTGTGGTGGGTAATAGACTAACTCGTGATCCTTTAATGTAAACTTCATGAATAACATAGATTAACCCAATGCACTGTTTACAAAGCTATGAGGAAAACATTTTTGGTTTGTCCTGATTTGGAAACTGAGATCATTGATATTTTATAATTGCATGTTTTGGATAAATACTTTTACAAAGATAAGACACGCATTGCAGTTATCTGCTAGTAAATTCTTTGTCACTAGTTCTAGCAAAATAATTTTCTGACATTAATAGCTCCCAGCAAAATAAGGAGTAAGTCTATTAAACAGGATGCACAGATTCTGGGAATTATGACTCCATTGCATCATGTAGATTAATTTCTTCCATGTTTGGAAAGAAACAAAGTTCCATAAGAAACTCACTAAGCTTCCAACCTCTCTAACACGTAATTGCTCTGATGAGACCCCTAAGACATGTTTTGATTTGCTACTGAAATTTGACAACTTAGAACTAATCTTAAATAATAACTTATTCTTAAACTAAAATTTGAGAAGTTTGAACAAATTGTAACTATCATGAAGAGATTATTAGAAATCAGGGTTTGGATTTGGTTCTGTGTTAAAATAGGAATTAACTACTTACATTGTTAATTTCATTCTATAATATTCTAATTTTCCCAAACTGAACAAAATGTAAATCACCATTAGGATACTGCTGTTTATAAAATTGGTTCTCACAGCCCTAGGAGCTATCTTCTTCTACACTAAAAGTTAGTGCCAATGGAGGAAGTTGAAGATAAAGCATTTCTTTGAGTAGATAATAGGAATACTGTCCTCTCATTCTAACAAAACATATAAGAATTTGCTGCCTGATATCTGTCCAAAAGAAGAGGAACTAGGACAAAGACAAGTTGCCATTGCTACTTATACAGCACCTGCTTTATGAATAAGCATAAAAATCTATGCAACCTTTCACTTTCAGTCTGTGTATGTCTTTTTCCTATCAGATGACTCTCCTAATGATGCTGGGAAAACTGGAAATCTATATGCAACAAAATGAAAGTAAACCCCTATCTCTCACCATGCACAAAACTCAACTTAAAGTGGATCAGGGACCTATGAATTAAACCAGAAACCCTGCATCTAATAGAAGAAAAAGTAGGCCCTAATCTCCATTATGTTAGATTAGGCCCTTAACTTCCTTAAGAAGATTCCTATAGTGCAAGAATTAAAATCAAGGATCAATAAATGGGATGGATTCAAACTAAAAAGTTTCTTCTCAGCAAAATAAAAAAATCAATGAGGTGAACAGAGAGCCTATGTCTTGGGAGCAAGTTTTTACATCAGATAGAACACTAATATTTAGGGTATATAAAAAACTCAAAAAGCTAAACACCAAAAATAAATAAATAAATATATAAATAAATAACCCAATCAATAATAAGTGGGCCAAGGACCTGAACATATACTTCTCAGCAGATGATATACAATCAATCAACAAATATGTGAAAAAAAATGTTCATTGTCTCTGGCAATTAGAGAAATGCAAGTCAAAACTATTCTAAAATTTCACCTCACTCCAGTTAGAATGACAGCTATTAAGAATACAAACAACAATAAGTGTTGGCAAGGATGTGGTAGAAAAGGTCCACTCATATACTGGTGGTAGGACTGCAAACTGGTTCAGCCAATATAAAAAGCAGTATGGCAATTCGTTGGAAAACTGGGAATGGAACCACAATTCGACCCAGCTATCCCACTCCTCAGTCTATACCCAAAGTACTTAAAAACAGGATACTACAGGGACACAGCCACATCAATGTTTATAGCAGCATAATTCACAATAGCTAAACTGTAGAACCAAACTAGTTGCCCTTCAGAGTAGATGAATGGATAAATAAAATGTGTTATTATTCACAATGGAATATTACTCAGCGATAAAAGAGAATAAAATCATGACATTTGCAGGTAAATGGAGTTGGAGAAGATAATGCTAAGTGAAGTTAGCCAATCCCCCAAAACCAAATGCCAAATGCCAAATGTTTTCTCTGATATAAGGATGTTGATTCATAGAGGGTTTGGGAGGGGGAGCATGGGAAAATTAGACAAACTTTAGATGGGGCAAAGAGGCGGGAGGTGAAGAGAGGGGGCATGGGGGTAGAAATGAGGATGGAATGAGATGGACATGATTACTCTAAGAACATGTACGAAGACACGAATGGTGTGAATATACTTTGTATACAACCAGAAATATGAAAAATTGTGCTTTATATGTGTAATATGAATTGTAATGCACTCTGCTATCATATATAACAAATTAGAATAATTTTTTTTTTAAAAAAATCAATGTTAAAAAATAAAATGCAGCAAGTATTAAAAGCCAGCTTGGCTTTTAATTCGATGGAAATAAGGACCTTTCATATCTAAATGTAATTTTGAGACATGCTTATAAATAACAGCCCGAGACTTTCTCTCCTATCAGATAATTAAGGGAGGGAAACAAACTTAGTTTTAAATTAACAAGTTAATTTATATAGTTCAAATATTAAGAATCTGGGCATCAAATTTTAAAAGAAATTTTTGAGTATTTTCATGTCAATGTACCTTTTTTAAATGTTTTCTTTTTAACTAAAAGATGTTACTTTCTAAATACTTCTTATATTCTTACATGAAATAAAATATATTAAATTTTTAAAAAAAAGCTATGCAAGCTCACAAAGACATGCACACACAGGCATACATACACACATAGGTTAGGAGTTGAGGAAAAAAATCACCTTTCAGTGTTTGCCAGAGCGGAGAGAATTTTAAGGACTTCTGTGGACTAACAGCTAAGTGTCCCACCTTATCAATTCTCCCCCCCCCATAAACTTAATCTCTAAACCCACACTCTCTTTAAGGAGATCCTCCTTGATGTTTAGTAAGCTCTGAGAGCTGTGTCAAATCAGAGTTCACTAAGAATTCTTCTCCTGACAAGTAGTTCTCCTGAGTGCTTAGTTTTAGAGAATTTCCTCTGGCCTCCTCTATCTGATCACAACACTTCAGGCTGCTCCAACCTATGAGCCCACAGACAACAATTTCCTTTTGCCTACCTTCCGTGGGACTATTGAACTATCCCAAGTCAGACCTTACACCTAGCTATTCCATTTTACAAAAGAACCGGGTTTTTTGTTTGTTTGTTTGTTTGTTTTTTAGCTTTTCTTTCCTTCTCTAGTTTTTTTTTTCTCTCCTACCCCTTGCCCATCTCTTTCTTCATTCTTCTTCCTACATTTTCACAGCCATATTCTTCTGTGAAAAACTTTTTTTTTTCATTGTCAAAGTACATTGGCATGGATTAACAAACTCCACACAGAACTATTCCCTAACTGGAGGAATTTTTTTTTTCTTAACAATGCTTATTTTGTTTTCCACCAATATAATCATGACACCTTGAATGTTCAGGGGAATTACATGCTGGGTTTTGAGAATAAGTTCAAATGCTTATTGGGAATAAGTTCATGAACCAAAAGCCATTTTCTGCTATTTACCTTGAATTTATACATTGCAGATTATAATGATCCCTGATCTCATTCTTCTTACTCAGAGAAGTGCTTCGGAGATCCAACTTAGCCACCTGGAAAAGGTGGTTAACCTCTGAGGCAGTGCCTAAACTCCCTTTGCTGCTCTGGCATTTGTGAGGGAATGTTGGCCAGGGCTTGGGACAAGATAATCAAGTTGGCTGCCTTTTAAGAGAGAAAAGGTACTTATGACGGACGTGGGGATCCGAATTTATCCAACTATGGAATTCCCAAACTCTCCATCGCTTTCAGAAGTCAAATTGGACCTGGACCTGGCCTCAAGAGAGGGCAAAATCGGGCTGTAAGGAGATCAGGAAAAGACAAATGTCGGGATGAGAGCTAGTGAATCCTGGGCTGGGACCTGTCACCATACACACAGAACTTGCGCTCTGGGGCCAGCACTGGGCGTCAAAACCTCGCTGTTCACCGGAATCTTGACCGTTCACCTCTCGCCAGTACTCTCCAGTTCCCCAAACCTTGTCTTCCCAATCAGGAAGGTGCAGGGGCCTGAAGGTGCAGGGGCCAAAAGCTGCTTGGACGTCCCCAAGGGACTGGCTCACCCCCACATCCTAGATCACCCAGTGGGGGGTCTTTGTCACTTTCCAGCCTAGTAGGCCACTGTTGCCATCCAGAGCCGTCAATCCTTCCCGGCCTTGAAATGTGAGTCCGGATTGCCAAGGAAACTATTTCCGCGCCCTGGCACTGCCTTCTGCCCATCTCCCGCTTTTGGTCTGGCCTTTTGAGCCACGCGCCACCTTTCCCTGGGCACCTTATGACGCACAAAAGAGAGGCACCGCTGCAACCCCACACCGCAATGGTCGGGAGGTCCTAGAGCTGGCAAAGCTGCCTGGAACCAGGGAAGAAAAGAAACTTCTTGGGCTCTGTGAAGCCGGCGCAGGATACGCGGTGAATTACCGCTGCCCAAAGCCCAGGCAGGAGCGCGTGAGCAGAGGGAGGGGCCCAAACACACCCACGGGGCTGACCTGGGCGACCCGGGGCTGGGAGGGGCGGCGGGGACTGCAGCGGCAAGGCGGGAACCCCCTATGCCCCGCTCCTCTACGCTTCACTCCCAGGATGTGGCCCCGCTGCAGCGGGCTACTGTGCTGGGCTGTGAGTTTGTCTGGCAGCTTCTACTGAGCAGCTAATAGTATAACAACCGGGCTTTGATAAATCTGAACTAATTACCCCTCTTAATTAAAGTCTTTAGCAGTTGTTTCACTGTTTTGGCAAGAAAACAGGAGAGACTTGCAGTTAGAAAACACCAGAGCCCGAGCTCACAGCGGAGCTGCTGATTAACACTTGAAGCGTTTCAAGGACCTGGCACCCGCCACAGTTTGGTTTTCATCCATGTTTCCTCCTTGAATGGGCGTATATTCGTCTATAAACATATACACATGAAAAACATGGAGCTCTCTTCGCCAGCAGTGTACAAATCAGTATATGCTTCAGGAAGCAAACAATAGATACCTTTCAAAATGATATTATGGTGCTTTGGTGGAAATGTGTCACACGACTCCTAGATATATTGTTCTCACTTTACTGTGCACTACCAGTGTCAGAAGATCCAAACCAAAGTCATGTTTCTGATAGAAAACTACACATTTTCTTTCTCTGAACTTTACTAAATTTCATAACCTTACCCAAAGCTGTAACCACATGCAGAGACGAATTGCATTTGGTGAATATTCAGATCTTAGCATTTGATGGTAATCAAAAGTTGAACTTTTTAAAGAGGAGAGAGGGTCAGAACCAGAGATCTTTAGTTGAATAATACAAACAGACCCCTAAAGTTTGTTGATTAAATAATCATGTTCCAAGTATTTATTTCCAACAGTCAATGAATCAACTTTCACGTGCAAAAATCAAAACCGAAATTCAAATTCATTCATAATGAACCACCCTTATCTATTGTGTATGGGTGTGTGTGTACCTGTGTGCTCACGAATGCATAGTGCACCTTTTCAGGCACACACAGTGTGTGTGTGTGTGTGTGTGTGTGTGTGTGTGTAACATACACACAGTGTTGTTACTTCCAAGGAGGACATAGTGATAAACAATCAGCAGGCATCTTGAGACAGCCGAATTGACACAATGGAAATATATACAATAATAAAATTAAAATGGTGCAGCATTCCCGGGTAGATAATACAGATCTTAATAAATACAGCAGAAATTTGTTTAAAAACAAAACAAACACCATCTCTCCACCCGAGATGAAGTCTTTCCAAATTAAAAAGAAAATCATAAAACCCTCCAAATTTCTCATAATTGTTAGTGCCTATATAGAATATAATACACAAAACCATTTAGCAGGTGCATGCAAGAGGCGAAAGGCCAAGAAATGCAGAGGTTTCTGGTGCGCCTCAAAGTGTGGGGCCCAACATGCTCCGGGTTCTGCAGACAAGCTAGGACCTGGAGGTTGGCTCTAGTCTGCCTCTGCCCCTGCAGTAGGGGCCCCAGCTGGGGGTGAGAAGAAATTTGGCCTCAATCACTAGTGGCCCTGGTGGAGCCCAGGCTGCAGAGGCCCTGGGGGCGGCAGAGGAGGCTGCAGAGGTGGCAGAGTGGTAGGGGGCTGCTGCTGTAGCGGAGGCGGCGCGTCGCTGCCTGGCTCCCCAGCCGGCGTGCGGGCCAACCCCAGACTGCTGTCGTGCAACTTGCGGACGTGCTTCTTGAGGTCAAAGTTCCTGCAAAAGCCCTTGCCACACGTGGGGCAGGTGAAAGGCTTCTTATCGTTGTGGGTGTGCATATGGAAGGTGAGGTTGTAAACCTGGTGGAAAGCCTTGTTACAGATATTGCACTTGAACTGCTTCTCCCCGCTGTGGGTCAACTTGTGGTTTTTGTAATTCCCTGAAACAGACAAATGACAGGGAGGTGATTCTGAAAGGAGCTTGAAATGCAGGGGAGGAAGAAGACACATCGAAGATTAGCGAGCAAGCTCCACAAAGCTGCCTGGGCTGTAACCGCCAGTTCATGGCACTGGATTCCCTCAGTTTATTTTTAAACATCAACCGGGAGGGCCTTTCCTCTTCATTCTAATATACACTCATTAATTCAGTTATATAAAGCGAGAACCAGCGGTTCATATATCCCCTTGGTATATGAACCATGCCTTTCTCTAACACTAATCAGACTCGGGGGTAGGGTCTTAGAATTGGCAACCTACACCTCACATAACTATTTGCACTTTAAATATCGTTTTCTAAAATATTCCAAAAGATTAAGTATGGCTTTGGCTAAAAGAGCCATGAGAGACAACATCTCCTGGGTTCAATACCTTTTTGATGAAATCCTTTGCCACAGAATTCACACACAAACGGTTTGTAGCCTGCGTGTATTCGCGTATGTGTGTTTAGAGTGGAACTTCTATTAAATGCTTTACCACACTGGTTGCATTTGTGAGGTTTTTCCTAGGCAGGAGGGAGGAAAAACAGAGGAATTAAGGTGTTTTGTTATTATTATGTGCAGTCCTGCAAGCAAAACAGTGATGCTCTAACACTTTTAAGCATAACAAAGGCAAATGATATGTTGCAACTCCCCAGATAGCACATTTAAACACATCTTATGCTAAAGAATAAGGTTTTATCAGTCATTTCAGCGTTCCTAAGTATACCAGGTGAATCTGAGACAGATGAACACACCTGCGTGTGAATGATCTTGTGCCTGCACAAGGTGCTGGCTTGTCGGAAGCCCTTTCCACACACTTTGCATACGAAGGGTCTGGCTCCTGTGTGCACCGGCATGTGACGGGTTAAGTTGTAGTGCGCGTTAAAGACCTTAAAATTAAAGACACGTAGAACAGGTTAGCCAAACAAGCACACTGAAATTAAGCACTCTGAAACTAGGGAGGAGGAGGGGAGGAAGTATAACAAGTGTATACAAATAATTGTCCCCCCAAAAAAATAAGGAAGGAAGGGAAAGGGGGGGGGAGAGAGAGAGAGAGAGAGAGAGAGAGAGAGAGAGAGAGAGAGAGAGACTTCTTCAGAGTACTTGCCTTTCCGCACACTTCGCAAGTGAAAACTTTGGGCTTGGCATTAGGAGATCCTCGGCTGAAATCCGAGGTTTTGAACGCAATTTTTTCTGACAGAAGCTGGGCGCTTTCTTTCATGTAATGCTGCAACTGAGCCTGAGACAGGTCCTTGAAAGCTACTCCGGAAGGATACTTCTCCACCGCCGGGACCACCAGTTTATTCCTTTCGGCTAAATATGTTTTTGGCTGCGGGTGCAAAGGGGAACTGAGAAAGTAGGAGGCCACCGGGTGGATGTTCACGCCGGCTGCCGGGTGGCACGGGCCATCACCTCTGTTCAGGTAGCACAGGGCGCCCATGGCGTGGAAGGAAGAGTGGTTGACCACACGCGGCCTTACCAGCTTGTACTGCTGCAGCGGCAGTGCATCACGGGCCAAGTCGCCCTTCAGACTCAGAGCGCAGTTGAGCAGGTCGCTGCAGCTGAACGCTGGCGCGGAGGGCGCTACCGCGGGCGCCGCCGGGGCCTCCAGACTCGCCTTCCTCGGCTCTGAGCCGGTCACTCCTGCCTTGGAGCTCGTGTCGTATGCCACAGGCACAAAAGGGATCATGCAGGGAATCGACGAGTTGAGATGCAGAGAGTGCTTGGGGTCCCCTTTGGGCACGGTTCCCTGCAGGAAGTGAGGGACAGGCAGGGCCTTGGGCTCTGGGGTGCGCGCCATAATTCGTTCGATGGAGAAAGCCAAGGGTTTGGATGTGCTCATCACGTTGCCCCGGGCTGAAGCAGTCGCTAACATTTTGGTGGTCGCGTTGTGGCAGCTACTGTCCATGTCTGAGTCGCCAGCGTCCGTCAGCCGGGGCTGGGCTGCGCGGTCGTTGCCTTGTTCCCTGCTTGTCACAGACCTGCGGAGAGGAGGACGGGCACCATCACCACCAGCAGCCTCCTCCTCCTCCTCCCCAGCATCACCAGCCGAACCTGCCTGCCCAGCCCAATGGACTCCTGCCAGCCCATCGCAGAGTTCTTGGCGCACCAATGACTCGGGGACAATCACTACTTATTTCTATCAATAGAAAGTGTTGTGTCAATAACGCAGCCAAGATCTCGCCAATCGTTAACTTCCAAGAGGAGAAGGTAAACTAGATAATTGCTCAATTCGCTTCCAACAGTCAACAGGAAAACTTTTTTTTTTCCTCTGCAGTCAGTGACTACTTTTCATTGGTGAGCGAAGTTCCTCCGCCCAGAAGAGGCGGGGGCGCTCTCTGCAATGCGCCGCGCCCTCCCCTTCGCTCGCGCACTCGCTGGTGCACACTTTGCTACCCTCCAGCCACCCCCTCCCCCTTACTTCCTCTGTCTTTTTAATTCTCAATCTGCTTAACCAGGCTTTAGAGGCCAAGCAAATCTGAGATCAATTTTCTCGTTTAGCTCTAAGTGACATCATCTAAAATCATTGTGCAAGGGCTAAATAAGGAAACAGTCTAATTTCAGGGGCAAATGCCAGGCTATATTTATCAAACGCCAGGCTTCAGAAAGCCTTGGCCAGGAAGTCTTTGGCAGAGAAATCTGACGTTTCCTTGCTTGGTTCCGCTGGACCGTGATCAGGGCCGTGTCGCCTCTTCCACAGTCCTCTTTCTTCCTCCAGGTCTGGGGGTGGCACTTTCTCGGCATCCCAGAGTCTCCAAGGCCCGAACCGAGTCTGGACCATTTGGAAGAAGCCAGCAGGTAACTGGCCTCCCAAAATGCCCCTGAGAATTAAAGGCCTTGGGGAGGCTTGTTATGTGTTTGTGGTTTTGTAAAGGCGATGCCGGTGGCAATAGCCTGAGAAAGATGCACTCCTGTCCACAAAGTAGAGGAGCTGCAAGGAATAAGCGGGTGTCACACCGCAGGAAACTCTTGACTTGGATCGGACCCCACCCCGGATACATACAAATACACGCGAGCGCGCGCTTCCATGAGTTTCAGTTGAGAATCCGGAAAGAGCATTTCTTTACAGAACCTGCGCTCAGCTAGAGCTCTTTCCCAGCAGAGCATTTTAAGCACTCAATGTCGAACGGAGAAGGGGAACAGAACTTATTGATCCCCATCTCGGCTACCAGTGTCTACATGCCTTCCCCCAAGCAGTGCCAGCAGCAGCCAGGGTGTCTGTGCTCAGCTGCGCAGCGAGCAGGGCAAACTGCTGTAGCCAGGAGTCGCGGCCACGCCAGTACCTCCCTAAGAGAGCCTGGAGAGCACCATACCCCAGCAACGTCCCCAAACCAGGCGTCTGCCTGTTGTGGCGCTTGGGCTCAAATTCCTGTGACTGAGCGGTAGAGCGTTTCGAGGGTTTCGGGAAGACTCCAGTAGTTGAGGCTCGGACTGTGCGGGTTCCCGCGGCTCAGGCGGAGCGCGCGGGAGAGCAACTGCGCGCACACTCCTCAGTGCAACCGGTTGAGAGTCAGCGATTGTGTGTAGCTGAGCCCCGAGGTTAGGCGCGCAACCGGGGCTGCAGGGAGCTGGAAGACCCGACCGCTTTGAGTCAGAGCCAGAAAGCACTAAACTGCAAGCACGGGAAGGTACTGCTTGGAAGCCGAGGTAAGTAGCCTCCTGCAGTACTTCAAGGTGCCATCTGCCTGTTGAGTTAACCGTGACTGGGTGGGTGTGGAGTGGGTGACGGGTACCTGACCAAGCGTGGTGTGTTGGCCTAGTGGAAGAACCCTGGAAAGGGTCAGCAGTGGGAGTTGGATGAAGGCAGACTACAAACCATTGCATTGTTAAGCCCTTAACCAGTTTCACCCAAAGATGCTCAGCTGGACCTCAAACGGAGGGAAATGACCTCCAATTACTCCCTCCTCCGTACCCCATTCCCAGCACTGGCCAGGTCAAGATCCCGGGCCCCTCATCCCTACTCTGGGAACCGAGAAAGGTGAAAAAGGAAGAGAGATTGAACTGGGAACCCGCCTGAGGCCCAACTGCGAGGCAGGGCACTTGGGTTTGTGGTGGGGAAACACTTACTCAAGAAATGGGGGAGGGGAGTTAGTCCTATTTGTAGTTGCAGGCGGCCAAGAGGCCAGATGGGGGAAAGGTCTGACGCCATCGACCCGCCTTAGCACTAGGTCTGGGCTCTTTCCAGTCTCAGGGTAGCTTCTAGTTGGGAAGACTGATGCAGGGGTGAAGAAGGGTAGAAGGGTAGAAGGACGCAATCCTGGGACACTTGGGCAGAGCTGGGACAGAGACGCCATACAAACCAGGAGGAGCTTCGGAGCCCTCTTTCGCTGGGGCACAACCACTTAGGGTTCTGCCAAAATGGAAGTTTTCTTTCTTTTGCTCTTGGGGCAATAGAATCTCTCTTCCTTTCCCCTGCTCAGACAAAAGGACAGGCTTTGCTTGAGGAAGGGGGATGGAGTGGGCGGAGGCCCCTGTCCCACGACAGATGGGTCGCGGTTAAGACTTTAATTGCTGCCTTTTGGGGCAGATCAGATTCCCTTTCCTACCTGCCGCTTTCCAACAGCAAAGAATCCCCCTCCTGCTGCACTCCTTCGTCACAGGGCCAGGTTTAAAGAAAAAAGCAAAGAAACACGAAACAGCCCGGCTATGGGAAGCTTTGAAGCGCCCAGCTGATTTGCACAACTCACCAGCCCGGAGCCTTACCGGCCTTCTTGACTGAATGCCACCAGTTTGTTTTACGTTTGTCGCGTGTCCCTCCCTCTTCCTTTCTCCTCCTCCCCCTCCCCTTTCCTTAACGGCAAAAAAGCTTTCATTTGACCTGGGTTAATTTCTTCTTCAGTGGACACTAAATTAAAAAAAGGAAAAATATTGGCTAAGGAGTATACATGTTTTGTATAGTTAATATTTTAACAGTTTGCTTTTCACTGGTCTTTTAGGGATTTGCCTATTTGACAAGTGTTTGAAAGTGTCATTTGAGTAACAAATATGCCAAAGCATCAATTATATTCTTTTAAAAAAGATAACCCTGCTTTTGTTGATCCTAAAGACTGGAGAAGGACTTTACAAATCCAAGTACTGACAGATATTATGACATTTGTTAATATTTTCTATCAAAACTTCACCAAACGTGTTAACTCATAATAATATCTCTATAAAGTCAGGATTGCCTTTAAGTTCAAAATGAATTTAAGAAGTGTTTCTGTCTTATTGTCCAATTTATTTAGTTTTTTTTTGTTTTATTTCCAAATGTTTGAAAAGGACAAAACAGTAAATGTACCAGGTGTTTGGCAAATTTTGAAGCTTCTAAAATAGTTCAACACTTTTAAATTGTTTAATTTACTAAAAAGACAATGAGGGAGCCTTGTTTGTTTTGTTAATAGCAAAATAGAAACTCTGTTATAGATTCTTTGGGTTTTCTTGGAGACTCCTATAATTCTCCTTTTTTTTTTTTTTTTTTTTTGGTTCTGAGCTTATGATTAAGTGTTCCTCCCCTTTCCAAACACGAAAAGGCAATATTTATCTGCCCTACCCATCTACCTAAATCCCAATGCAAGTCGAATTTTAAGTGTTTGGTTTGTTCTGAACGAAATAAATACCCTGAGGGAGCCAGAACAATCCTTGTTATAAGAGGCCATGTAACAAACTTGTATTGGAAACTTCTGGGGGGAAAAAAGTTCTTCTCCAAAATGACTAAAAGTTATCTCTTCCTAGGAATCTAGCTTTGATTTCAATGCTTTAAACTGTGTTCTTGATATTACTCAAGAACTTGCACAATTTCCCCAGGCTTTCTACTTAAGTCCCGGTCACAAGCAAATGTAGTTTTTGATCAATGTTACTGTGATCTGAGATAAAAAGTGAAATAATAGAACCATAAATTACCAAATAATCTATAATCTTTACATCTTCCTTAATAAGTCACAAAATACTGTTGTATTTTTAAAAATGCATTGGAAAATATTGTCACACAGCCAACATTTTGCCCAAAGCATTGATTTGTCCCTGTTTTTATTTTTAGGGGTTTTCAGGCCTGTCAAACATTCATGACCCCCACCCCTTTACCAGAAACAACAGTTAGCTTTCTCTTTGCCTCTTATTAGCTGCTTTAAGCTGAAAGGGGGGGCGTGTTATTGTTATGATGATGATGATGATGATGATGATGATGATGATGATAACCCCAGGCATTCAGGAGCATCCACACTTTTTCCTGCTTAATATATAGCACCAAAGACAACACTTTACTTCTAGAAGAGGAAAACATTACCTAAATTCCTCCACAGCCTTTCTTGCTAACTGATCTTTTGTTATTTCTTCTGGTGTATAATGGAGGCAGGGTGATGGAAATAGACACAAATAGAAGGGTTTGCATAGTTCCAGGAAAGTTTTTTGTTTTGTTTTATTTTTTCTTTTTGGGTATCTCAGAGTAGGCAATGGTATCTATGTATCTTTCATATATTTCATTATGAAACTTGGACAAGAAGTTCAAATTTGAGGCTACTAGTGTACCTTTACTTAGTTTGATAGTAAATTTTGAAAAATCTTGCTAATTTCGTATAACCTGTGAGGGACAATATCACAGATTAGGAATATGAGTCTGGCTCTCTCTTGGGGGAGGAGGAGTGGGAGGGCGGTCTGTTGTTGTCTCTAGATCTCTGTTGTTACTATTTCTTTTATATTAGGATTTCGATTAAATCCAGTGAAATTATTCCTCTCAAAACAACATTTACATATTAAATCAGTTTGTAAAAGAAAGCATAGAGCCCCAAAGTGAGAGCTGTTAATGAGGCGACACACATTACAAACAGCGATCACCTGGGCTGGTTGGTTTTTGTCCCTACACTAATACTGGGATTTTTCTCGCCCGTTCCCACAGGCCTATGAGGCACGTCCCTCCGGACTGGGAGGCTACAAGTCAGGGCCGGACTTGATGGAAAAAAAAAAAAAACTTTATAAACAAGGAATCCTATCTCTCCAACATTTTCGTAGGAGCTGCTTAAAAGTCAAGCAACAAAAACCAGCAAAGTTTTGACTGTAATTTACAACGGCGTTATTGGAAACTGGGAGGTGAACAATTAGAAGATAACCCACCTACCCCCAATTGGGCAGTTTGCTCCACACTGATAACTTTCCTACAACGATAGGAAAAGCTGGTCAGTGCGATTGGCAGATCAAGGTTTCGCAGCAGTCCCGGACAATTTTTAAAACTTACCTAGTGGTCACAAATAAAAAACATATTCAACACACAGTGCGATTCTTTCCTTGATACTACGCACGAGTTTTAAAAGTTTCGTGTTATTTTCGAACTTTCTTAAATGATCCCATGAAATAAAAGTCGATAATAGAAACTCAAACAATACGGAGCAAAGAATGAACTTACAGGAAGAGAGAAGCAAATAGAGGTAAATCGAAAATCCTTGAGCCAGAAATCTCCAAAGAGCTATTTGTGAATTCAGTTACCTCCTGAACTCCTGCCAATAGTCTCTTCGGCTCTGGAGCGCCCCGCGCGTACCGGTTGTCCTCCGCCGCCTCCGCTTCCATCATCGCTCGGCCTCGGCGGCCCCAAGTCCTGCCTGCCCGGGGAACTGCTTGCGTGCTGCCGGCGGAGGAGCAGAGGCGCCCCGCCTCATTCAGGATTTGGTTGCCGGAGCCGAGCCATTTAATAGAAGCCTGCGGTGAAACAAAAAAGTCGAAAAATCTCCCTGGTCGAGCTCTCCATCTCTTGGTTCTGGCTTGCCGGTCCCAAACAGTTAAAATGATGTTGGCCAGGCTGAGGGCGATCAAGCTCTGCGCGACGGCTGGGTGGAGTGGCTGGAGAGAGGCTTGGAAGGGACTGGGAAGCTAGGGCGCAACTCCTGGGTAGTCGCCTGCTGGACTTCTCCGCCCGCCTGTTGCACTGCGCGCTTCAGGTCCAGCTAGTCAGCCTGGCAGAGACTTCCAGTTGCCCGACAGTCGAGGTCAGTCACCGTGGCACTGGGGCTCATCAGGTCCGGATGCCCCAAGCCTTCCGGGCTGTCACTGCCCTACGGCCTTTCCCCGGCGTGATTGCGCTCCTCCCTCCTCCCTCTGCAACCCCGCGGGTCCTGGGCCGCTCCATACCCCCAGTCTGGGAAAAGGTCCTGCACTCCAAAGTTTCGGGAGGGGGCGCCGATCTGGTTTAAGAGACCAAGTAACAGATGGAGGAGAACTCGTGTTTGAAAAGTTTTTGAACAGAACATTCATTCGCTCGATTGGACGTCTCCGGATGTAACCGAAGGGTCATTTAATCTGGATGTCAGGTGAAAGCAAGGCCTGGCAGTGTGGCGCACCTCAAAAGGAATGAGAACATCTTTTTATCGTATCTGTTTGCCATATTCTAAAACTAATTTCAAAGAAGGGGTTGAACTGAGTATGCCCTCCAAAAACATTTCACGTCCATTGTCGTGTTATGTGTCTTGTGTCCCGCCCACCTAGGTTCCCTGCAAATCTTTTCTCAGAAACCCTTTGACCATGGCTTAGTAGTTGGTGTCTCCTATGGTCCTGGGGAGAGAATTTCCTAATTAGATTATTCCATAGAAGACCCGTCTCCATAAGGAAACCTTAGGGTCTTGGTCCCACCCTCCAATTTGTCCTGGCGTTCCCAATTCCCGAGTTCTGTGGGTCAATTCCTGCCCTCTCCGGAAGAGGAGATGAGACTGAGGTCCACCCAGGGCAAAAAACCCGAAGCCACATCCGACCTACTTCCAGCAGCCCCAGAGGCGAAGGAAGCAACCAGGCTGGCCAGCGCCTGGTGGGTGAATGTCCTTCTGCTGTCCCCACTTGGGGCATTTAGGCCTCTCCCTGACCCCATCCTATACTCGCGGTGTGTAGGCTTCAAGGGTTCAACATCCACGCTAAGAAAACCCCAATAAGACCGAGGCTTGGTCCATCATTAAGAAATCTTACTAATGTTTCAAATACTGTTTTTGCCTGCTTGGTTTGAATCACTTTGGAAGTTATTTTTTCTTTTCTCTTCCCACCATCTCCTTTTTATTCAAGTTCAGTTGATTCTTTGAATTTACTAACACTGGGTCTGTCCTCACAATTAGACTTCTAGAGGAAGAGAGCCTGGTAAACGCCGAGAAGCATGGAGCGCCCCGCGTCGGCGTCGACGCTGGCAACCAGAGAACAGCCTCAACGGCCAGCGGTGACCTCGAGGGGGCCCAGGCTGACGTCACGAACCTGGCCTACCGCGGCGCCCAGGCTTGGGCAGCCGCCTCTAGTCGTGGAAGGCTCCAAGGGTCGAGGGTGGGAAGGGAAGTTGAGTCTAGGGTAAAAAGCTGGAAGAAGAAAGGAACACGGGCTGTGAATCATTCAAAGATTGAATGGGGTCGGCTCCTGTTGCGTGTGAAGGCGGGCGGGGAGAGGGGGGACTCCTCTACCTAACCCTGTGATTCACAGCTTCTCATAAATTTACATAATACAAGGGCGTAGATGTAAACCTAAAGGACAAAAATAATAATTCAGCAGCACATATTCCATTTTCGCACCATGAACCTGGATATGTTCCCGGTGTTGGCACATTAGCTGCTTTTCAGAGCTTTTTACTCACTATGGAGAATATCTGAACTTTCACACCACTGTTGAAAAGAGAGGAAACGAGGGAGAAAAAAAGAGAAAGTGAAGTTGGCTTTAATGACGCCGATTAAGATTTCTGAGTACTGGCAAAACTTTTTTTTTTCTTTTAAGTAAGCGCATACGCTGTGTATGAAAGGCGGCTGGCATGGTAATAAACGGGGTACCTCGATTTCCAAAGGATCCATTCCCTTTTATTTGTTTGGCCATATTTTATTCTAAGCAAAATCATTACCTTTCAATATTAATGGGAAATCCAATTTATTATTTTCCTTAAAAAGTGAAGTCTCAACATCTACTGAGAGGAGACACCACTGTCAAGAGGTCTCTTGAAAATTCAGATATAGGATGGAAAAATGAAATGTACCAAATACACGTGATTGCTGTGATGCCTTTTGAATACGCCCCCCCCCCCCCAATTTGGCTTAGATGCCACCAGTAATTCAAATTCCAGAGCCCTACCTACAGCTTTTTCTTAAAGATTCCCTGTGGGAATTCCAGGTATGGGGGAAACTAGGGGCAGGGATTGTGGGATTCCAGTAACCCCTATTTCCTTATTTTAGCCAAGAGGGTCCTGCACAGTGCCTTCGCCAAGTGCGTCTAGCGGCGCCTGCAGTCACTTAGAAAGCTCAGGGGCACCGTGGTGGATAAGCAGTTGAGCCTTCCTCTCTTTTTCGTTCAGTCGCGGGAGTCGTGGTCGTTCGACTTCGGAAATGGGAAAGGAAATGGAAAAGGCTTTTCTTCTTTCTCTGTCTTCCGCATGTTACTGTTTTTTTTTTTTATTTTTTAATATTTTTGTTTTTGTTTCTCTCTCTGCAAAATCCGTGTGCAAAATTGCCCATATCTCTAACAGCTTGCAGTTGATATTTCGTATTAATTTCTAGAGGTTTTAGTTTAAAACTCTGTTAGCAGGAATTTAAGAAAACACCCACTTTTTCAAATGAGGGCTACCTATTCTGCCTTCACTTCACCCCCAACTGCCGCTTCGTTAAAGGGTAAAATAGTCCTCTTTCCCCTCCCTGTTTCTCACTATCCTTTAAATGCTGGATCCTTCAATTATCCCTTGAAATTGAGAGTGACCTTTCTTTTTGAAGAAAGATCTTCACAAGTACTCACATGACCAATTTGTCCTGGACAGTTTGAGCATTAGAATAAATGATGCCAGTTCCCTGCCCTGAGTTGGCCTCCTAGCCCAGGTCTGCCCAGCTCCAGGAAGGCCACACAGCTAGTGGACTCCTTGTTTTTAGGAACCATTACTGACGGGTTCCCTTTTGTTTTGAATTGTTTTTCTGTAAAATGGGACCAAATCAAAACCTCCTAATTCCTTGATTACATTGAGATTGAAAAGAGATTTTAAAATAAACCACTTAACATATGAAAAACTATCACCTTGTTAAAAAGTTTGACAAACTTTTCCAAAATTTTTAGACAACTGGATTTAAAAACAATCTCTCTGTTCAATGATAGATTTTAGGTCAAATATGTAGAAATGTTAAAGTACACACAGGATTCAGATTTGCTAAAGTTTTTTTTTTTTTTTTTTCCTCAGCCTCAAGGACTTCCCTTGTCCTTGGAGGGCCTGTTCACCCACATTCAGTCCTGTTTTCCCCAGGGAACACTTTCTTCTGTAGATCCAGGAATTACCTGTCACAAAAAGCTTTTTAAAAAAAAAAAAAAACCCAGTTTGATTTTATTTCTTAAGGAAACAGTTATTTCTAAAATTAATGAACTTTCCATAGACTATTCTAATTTTATGAAAGAATATTTCTAGTAATCACACAATGTAACAAAAACCTATAGCATTTGAATGAATGACAATGAATGAGCTTCTTCAATTTGTAACTTCAAAGTGTATTTTTTTTTTTTTTTAATTATTACCAGGCTACACAGCCAGGAGGACCTAACAAAAGCCCAGCCTTCCTTACAGTCTGCTCCCTCACCTGGTCTTTTCCTGTTTCACTTTCCACTTTTTTGAGACCTGATCCTGCTGAGTTCTGACCTTTTACTATAAGACCCTCTTTAATGAAATTTTTCTACTTCCCTACCAAAATCTCCTTCCAAAGATACAATTAGCTTCGCTTGCTTGGCATGTTAAGGAAATGCCCTAAAGAATTACCTTTATCATTTAATCAAGTTTTCTTTCATCCAGTTTGTACTCTATAGGGGTGTTACTTGTATGGGAAGGGGAGGGAGGCAGTGCTAAAAGCAAACCAGAATTGACGTGAGGCAGAAAATAAAGTAATTTGATACATCATTTTTAATTTTTGCAAGGACTATTGATGTTATCTATGTAAAAGTGCACTATAAACAAACCCAGGCCAGGTTGGGAAGATTAACTATTTACTACAGTATCCAATGATTTTTTTTAAAAAATTAGCTTCTCTCATTTGAAATCAACTCTTTACTTCCTCTTGGAAGTGAGAATCACCTAGCCAGGGGGAGACAATGTGGATGAAGATTGGGGACAAGTGTAGAATGTTTATTTGTTGTCCCTACTCCCCCACCGTTACTCACAAATAAGCACACAAATATAACCTACCCTCAATGTAAAGTTGAAAAGTACAGAAAGATGGAAAATATTTTAGTGCTGAATCCCTGGGTTTGGGATTCAGAAGCCGCAGATCGGCTACTTTAAAGGAAACTGGAATGGGGAATAGCCTTCAGGTAAAAAATTAGCCCCATTCCCAGCCAAACCCCAGGGACCCTATCTTCCTCTTTAGAGATTGTTCAGTTTCTGCCTCCCCAAGACCACCATGTGCCTTGCCCCAGCACTGTCAGAGCATGCAACTTCCAGCCACAGATGTGCTGAGTGGTGACCCAGGGGCAGGGCCTCTGTCCCATGCTGATCCTCTGCAGTGTTCTAGTTTTCTTGGCATCCACGAAGTTCTGCCAGTTTAACAACTTGGACAGGGCCAGATGATGGCTCACTCAAAGCTACCTTTTTATGCTTTTCTGCTATGACTGGTACCACCCTGGGTTGCACTCAGGTAGCTGCAACCCTCTGTCTCTGTCTCAGATCTGTTTCACAATTTGCAAGTGCCTCCTTATGTTGCATCTCTGTTCTGGGACAGAGCTCACCTGCTCTATTTCCCTCTACTGCTCAGAAAACATTAATGAATACCATCTTCCCTGATATTCCTTTAAACTCTACGTACTGGCCACAGGTCGAAGTCTGGGTTTCCTTATTTGTGGTCTGGCACTTTCCAGATCATTCTTGTCCCATTTCAGAGTCTTGACTACCATCATCCCCAAGCTTCCCTGCCCAACTGCAGCTTCAGGAGCTGCTGTCAGAAAGGGCAATGCAGTCTATTCAGGGGACCAGCTTAGACTTGCCCCTCCCCTTCTCCTCCTCTTCTCCCAGCAAGCTGGCAATCTATAAAAGCCAGGAACTGGACAATTCTATCCAGTTCACACACACGCCAGGATTCAAGGAGCCGAGTGATCCAAAAGAACTTTGTGTCATACCCAGGAAGAATCTCGGGTGAGACTGTTGGTGTGTGTTGGTCCAGGCAGGCCTCCCAATTTTTCTTTGGAATCTATCACTATACTAAGAAATAGTTAATGATGGCCACAACTTATTTCTTGCCCTTAAACCTTATAGGAATCTTTCTTATTGAGTGTCCATTTTAAAGAGAGGTTAAGTAACTTGTTCAAGGCCTCAATGTTCAAACATGTGGAAGAAGTGTGGCTATTGTTATTTAAACCCATACTGTTCCATCTCTAAGTTCTAGCCTCTTTGCTGCACCCCATGCTGCTGTCAGAGGCACCCCCCACCCCTCCACTCCCATCTGTTAATCTGTGATCTTCATTTAGGAACAGATGTTATCTCACCTCCTCTTCTGGTTGCTACAAGAGCACACTCCCATGCCTACTGCTCCTATTCTTCATGGATAAAGTCCATGCTTGACTGTCTCTAGTGACTTCAGAAACCAAAGCTTGGGGTTTTGCACTCACCTTGCTCTGCTCTGATAAATATGGTAACTAACGTCACAGGGGAGAACAGCTTCCAGGCAGCTCTACACCCCATATTCATCTGATAGTGGGATAGTCCAGGGAAAGTTACTTCCAGAGTTCCCTTTGGTGGTGGTGGTGTGGTAATGGTGGGTTTGGGGCTGCCCCAGCTTCATGTTTCTTGGGTGTGGGTGTCACTACTCCCAGTCCGTCTTTGCTGCCCAGGCCCATGGACACAACTCAATTTGCAGCAAAGTACCAACAACTAGCCAATGTCTTCCCTGAGGGTTCCCTCCCGCGGGACTTGGAAGCAAAAGAAGGCCACTACCACCGAGTTCTCCTTTATAGGCATTATGGTGGGAACTCAGTCTAAAGACTTGGTGAGCACTGAAATTCCACAGAGGAGTGGGGCGGGCTGCGGGCTGTCAAGGGGAGTCTGGGGTTGCTGCAAACGGAGCCGAGAGCGCGAGGAGGCCAGCTTGGCTGCTATCCCGGCTCATAGAGGCACCGCCGCCAGCGGCGCGTGAACATCTCTCAGGAACATCGATCTATCACCTCCCTTTAGGGACCCAGACCGGGAAATTTCCATTTTCTGTTTTGGGAATTAGAAATAAAAAGAGATCGAGCTCTTGCTCTAATGTCCTCCCTCCTTTCTACCAAATGCGGGACTGGCGGGGCTCAGAAGACCAGGGTCGCGCTCTGGGGCGCCAGAGTAGGGTGAACCTTTGGCGCGCTGGGCTCCCTGCGGCCAGTGGCCCCTGCCTGCGATCCCCGCAGGGTTTTGCAGCCGCGTCGCTCTCGGGAGGCAAACTTTGGCACCGGAAAAGAGCTTCCCGGCTCTGTGAGCAGCGGCAGCGGGGGTGACCTCTTTCCCATTCGAGCACACCCGGAAGAAGGTTTCGGACCCTCTGACTGCCAGTCGCCCCCAGGCAACAGAGGGCGGTGCCAGGCCAGGCCGTGACCCTGGGGGCGGGGTGGGAGCCCCAAGACACTTTGCACGGACGTTTCTTGCCAAAGTAGCAGGAAATCCCTTCTCCAGAGCGAGGGACAATGAGCAAGGACTCAAGGGAATTCAAGTGGAAAAATACATGAATGCAAGAACGAGCTACAGCTGGCGCAGAGTGGTTTACACTGAGCTGTGTGCTGCTTTTTCTTTCCGGGGAAAAGGCATTATTTATTTTTTTCAACAAATGTTTGGGGAAACTTTCATTCTAGATGGGTTATTTAAGAAGTCTACTCGAATTGGACATTATTGGTGGTATTATATTCTGCAACAATCACCAGACTGTCCAAAGAATGTACACTTTTTGCCCTTTTTCCAAAATTATTTAGGAGGATAGAGCGATTTATTTTTGAACTAAAAATTAGTTCACTTAAAAATTCTGCAAGACTTGATAGGTTGTCAATTAAACTTCTTTTTCTTAAGTATTTTTAAGAGAATAACATCATATGAAACTTGGCTTCCTTTAATAGACAGATGCTTGGGCGTTCATCCTAATCATTATACACACCAATGAACAATTATTAAAGTCATTTCAAGCAATTTGCAGTTAGGTTGAAGAGAATTTCTGGGCAAAAACCCAAAAAAACACTTTTACTTTTTTTTTCAGAGTTACCTTATAAATTTTTCTTCACCCCGTTTTGTGACTTGGTAGTCACCAGAAAAATGTGGGCAGTTCCTTGACCTACCTTGGATTGCAATTGACCTTTGCTAGGAAAACAGGTGGAAGGCTGGAATGGAGTTTTTAGAAATCCTGTGTTGAAAAATAAAGGAGCAAAGATGATCACAATCTGGACAGAACTTCCAAAGTCTTAACAGCCTAGGGAAGTTAGAAGAAAGACCCCGTGAGCCCCAAACACTTTCCTATGTACCATCTACCCCCCACCCCCACTTTTTAAAGAGCTTTAAGAATATATCTATCTATATCTATATTTATATCTATATCTATATCTATGTGTGTGTGTATATATGTATGTATGTGTGTGTGTATATATATATATATATATATATGCTGTGAGATATATATATATATCTCACAGCATCTTTATTTTTATGTGGTGCTGAGGATCAAAACCAGTGCCTCACATGTGTGAGGCAAGCGCTCTGCCTCTGAGCCACAACCCCAGTCCTCCTCTTTTATTTTTGAATCTTATCAACTGGATCATTGCTTTGAGTACTTTATTAAAAAAAAAAATTCCAGTAGAGTCAGGGGAGTGGTGTCAGCAGTTATTGCTCACACTTTAGGAGCAATAAATTGAGATGAGCAATATCAAGAAAATGCACGTTTTATTTAAACAAAAAGAAGGGTAACTGGGGTGTAGCTCAGTGGTACAGTGTACTCTGAGTGTGCTGGAGGACTTGGGTTCCATCTCCAACACATAGGTAATTTCCAGGCCTAGAACAATTTGAGCTCAGAGAAGAAAGCCTGAAGAGAGGACCACAAAGGAGTTGAGGGTAGTATGACTTGATACTTGAAGACTTGAAGTAAAGGGTCTCCAGGTAAAGATGGAGGGAGGGCATTCCAAGACAAACTGCCTTTTGAAAACATTGCCTTGGTAAAGTTAGTCTCTCACTAAGCCAAAGGGAAGACACTGCCTTCCTGCATGTTTATCTCACCCCTAGGAATTAACAGTTGAGCTCAACCAATACTATATAGTAACCTTCAACAGATTTTTGTGAACTAGTTTAGCTACATAATCACCATTTATAACACTTCAGAGAATACATTTGGAGGTTCAAGTTAATTAATTTCTAAAGTTTTAAAACATAACTTTGCATGGGATCAGGGCTATTTCCACTCATTTTGTGTTAACTGACTTCACTGAAAAATTACTTATAAGCTGGGCTAGTGGCACCCAGCTGTAATACCAGCCACTCAGGAGGCTATTGCGGGAGAATCCCAAGTGTGAGGCTAGCCTGGGTAACTTAGCAAGACCCTCTCAAAAAAAAATAATAATAATTAAAAGGGCTGTTTTTTTAGCTTAGTAGTAGAGCTGGGTTGTTACTAGTATTACAAAAAACAATTTCTTACAAATATAGCTGGGGGGAGATATGTTCCTATAGTCTTGGCTACTTAGGAGGCTAAGGCAGGAGGATTACTTGAACCCAGTAGTTAGAGGCAAGCTTGGACAATGCTTTAATACTCATTCTCAAAAAATTACTTATGAATGAATGCAGCGGCACAATATTCTAGTATATTTTAGGCAAAATTACAAAAATAAAAATTCACATAAAATTAGCAAGCATACTACTACTACCTTTCCAATTTCTCACAAGAAATTATTATGAGAGAATTATCACTAAGAGTGCCAATTGCTAGTGAACATTACAAGCATTACTAATTATTAGTTAACATTAATTACTAATATATACTATTTGAATATGTAGCGTCTCCTTTGCTATGGCTATAAACTGTCATAATAATCATTTTATCAAATCTGTGCACCTACTAGGTACAAAATAAAGTGCTTATTTAATTGAAAACAAACAAAACGAAACAAATACCACAAAAACCAAAGATATAAAGCCAGAGATTTGGGAGGTTTGAAATACTGCAAACATATTTTACTGCATTTAATCTATACAAGTCTAATAAATACAGAAGTTGTTATGACCAAATGAATTTTTATTGCCTGCAAGCTGTTATATTTCGAAGTAGTAGGGGAGTATGGTATGTTGATGGAAGCACACCTTGAAATTTCTTACACTTGAAAGAAATTGTTCAGAATGGAACAAGACACAAGCCATTGTGTGTAATCTAGTCTATGTTTGGAGCTGGCAGTCCTTTAAGCCCAGGACAACACTTGCAGACCAATTTAGAGTAATGAAAACCAAGGTCAAAGCTTTTATACACACCACAACACTGGTAAATTAACTACAAAACAATCTTTGTGCATAAATTATAAATTGTAAGGTATACATCATTTTAACAAAGGTACAATAGGGTTGGTGCAGTGATCAGAAGTAGCTTCTCACAATGTTGTATCATGGGAAATACACATCTCTTTACACACAGGAGATTACTTTGATGGGAAAAAAAAGAGGTCGAATTTGCTAATTAAAAAAAAAAAGTTCATGTTCCAATCACAAACAAATAATTCTAGGTCAAGCTATACCACCACGAAGGATCTTCTTCAAAAATATACTTGGCATTTTCCCCTTTAACTCAACCTCCAGGTTTACTTCTTACAGACATACAAGAAGTTTTATTTGGTCAAGACATTAAATGTAATTACAAGGACAAGTTTAAAAAAAAAAAAAGCACTAACAAACAAACAAACAAACAAACAAAAAAGCCCCAGAACAAAAACCGAGTAGTCCAGGTCTTCCTTTCTCCAGAGCTGTGTGTCTTCAGCCCTCTTCTTCTTCATCACTGTCTTTCATGGTAATGCCCTGAAGTCCTCCACCTTCTGAAACAGAGGCGGTGGCCTCCTCAACTGTTAGCCTTCTGTGCAGGGTCTCATATGTCTTACTGTTCAGTGTTCCTTCCAACACACCCTGTAGTCGGAAGTCCCTGTAAGTTTTCTGGAGGAAGAAGAGAGAATTTTCTTAGATAAGTTACATTTACACATTTGTATGTATGTCTGTATGTATAGGTATATACACTCAGGTGGCATTTCAAAAATCATGTTGGAAAATCCACTAGTGAATTCAGATTGTAACTGCCTGTTGTCAGTCATCTTGTTGGTGTATTTCTGGGAAGAAAGATGGAATGAGTTATTCTGAATAGTGCTACCCAAACTACAATCACTATGAATAGTTCAAAATGTTGTGATTATCAAATGACAGATTAGAACTCTTCCCCAAAATGTTCCTAATGACTCAGAATTTACTATTTGAATAATCTATAAAAAAGATAAAATGGTACATACTTTTTTTTTTATAAAGATAATTTCTTGGTTTTTAAATTAAGAAGACTTTCCTTTAATACTGAAAGATACATTTCATTTTATAAGATGCATAAGTTTGGGAGGATAGGTGTATTATTAGTAAAAGAATTATAAAATTTTATTTATATATAGTATCTTTATACTTTATAAAAATTTGTGTTCACCTAAATGCTGTAAGAATTTTGTCCTTTCTCTTTGAAATAACCTTAGAATGAGAAGTGCTAACTTCTGGCAAAAAGTTGCCATAGATAGGATGTAAAACAAGTATTTACATTTTTGTAAGACAATAAATTATAATTTATAACTTATATGTTCTACATAAAATAGAACAGAAATTATGTTATTATTTCTATACTGATTCTTAAAACTCCTTCTGTGGCACTTAAAATATGTGACTTATAAAGCTCTCCTTATGGGCTAGGGATATAGCTCAGTGGGTGGAGTGCTTGTCTCGCATGCATAAGACCCTGGGTTTTATCCCAGCACCACAAAAAATAAATAAATAAAAAAATAAAAATAAAAATAAAAAAGCAAATTTCTCCTTTTTTTTTTTTTTTTGGTGGTGCTGAGGATCAAACCCAGGGCCTTGTATATGAAAGGCAAACACTCTACCAGCTGAGCTATATTCCTAGTCCTTATGTTCACTTTTATTTTAAAAAACATTTTTTTAAGTTGTAGATGGACACAATGCCTTTATTTGTTTTTATGCGGTGCTGAGGATGGAACCCAGTGTCTCACACATGGTAGGCAAGTGCTCTACCACTGAGCCACAACCCCAGCTCCTTTATGTTCACTTTTTATAAAGTATGATTATCTTCACATATTTTTCATGACTAAACAGGGTGGTATATTATCATTATTATTTTTTCTTGAATGTAGAAACAAAGAGAAAATGAAGATACTTCATCCAGTGGAGTCACTTCAAAGGCCATTTTGAATATTAAATATCCTTTATAATTCTTTTACTGTCCTGTGTGAGATTTTTAGTATTAAGTAGCCAGACTTGGACTGGTCAAAGTATCAGTATATATCAATATGTCATGTTCTGTTCTAAATGATTGCTGGTAGTCACTTTGTTTTTGGTCATTATTTATACTTAATAGATGAAAAAAGTTAAATAAGAAGGAGAGACACTGTCTTTCATGGTCACAAATCATAACTCCAGGAGCTGGAGTAAGAGAGATGCTTGATTTTACTTAACAGATATATTCAGAATACTTCCATCACGACATCCAGAAAATACCAGAACATTCAGACAGGTGAACTGATGGCACATTCACATGAGTTAGAAAGTGTATCTTAGGCTCCTCCATTAACACACCTGGCCTAAACAATTTAGACAAAATTTTCTTAAAATTTCATAATTTTCTTAAGAGATCAATTCTATTTTCACTGAAATTTTTTTTGAAGACATACAATTCACCATCCTTCTCTTTCTCACCTGAATGATTTTATTGTGAGAAGGTTACAAATTTATTCTAAATCATAAGTTGTTATGAATAAAGTGGTATGATCTTATACTAAAACTCATGGTAACACTCATCAGGAGACAGCAAAGTAATTCTGAAATGCCAATTTTTGTCTAGAGAATCTGGTGACTTAATATATATGGCATGAGTACCCCAGAGATTTGTGTTCAAGTCTATCATTACTTTGTAGTCACACTAAAAGCACACTGAGCACATATCAGATGATGCATTTGACAACAATTACTATTACAATTACTATTGTCACACTGAGTGACAATTGTATATTGAGCTTTGGGGTCTAACTTTCTTACTTTACTGGAATAATTTTCCTTTAAGACTTAGCTTAATTATCAACAAATTGGCCAGGACATACTTGAATTGTGGCTTTCTCCTCCCGAGGGCTTTCTGATTTACATACAATTAAGGCCACTTCCTTATTCTATTAGCAAGTAATAAGCAGTTAGGAGAGGTACAAGGTAGACATCCTGCAATCTCTGTTTCTCTAGGACTCACAAAATGTTACAGCACTTGCACATCTACCCTGGCTGCTGTAATGGCCTTGGTGGCTCTTTTTTAAGACAAGTGCCTGCCTCAGTGTGCTGCTCACTTGTTTTCTTTTCTCTTAACAACAACAACAACAACAAAAAAGGCAATGGATTTATGTTATCTACTTTTAAATACCCTTTGACTAGAAAGAACACAAATTCAACAGCCACTTTTATTATTTGGCAATTCTACTTTTTTCCTTCCCCAATAAATCATTTTGATGTCAAAACTTCAGAAGTAATTTCAGACTTTCGTGGAATCTTCCTGGGGTATATTTTGTTTCATTTTCTTAGCAATATGAGTGAACCACTATGTGTAAGTGTCTTTGTAGGGCAGAGTTGGCTATCATATAAGTTTTGATGATCTCTGGGTTTCTTTGGGCACAGAAGAATGGCAAGGCCTGTGAGGAGTAAGAGAGACTTCTAGTCAAAGGGCTTGACTCCTAGGTTAAATGCACAACTCTTCTGTAATAAGCAGGCCAAGTCCAAGTGACTTGGGTGGAAGCCCACTTAGAGGCCTTCACAATTCTATACAAGTGTTATTGAATAGCTTCATAAAAATTCACAGGAGAATGACCATTATAAACAAAACCATACAGGTTCTAAATAATAATGAAACTATGTATGAAATTGTTTATATTCAAAGTAAAGAAAAAATAATTAGGACACTAATTTATTAATTCACTTGACTGTAATTATGAATACAGTCATTTTTAATTATTAAAAAGAACTCTATGACTTGTTTAAATGTATTAGCCCAAGAAAGCAGTGGCTGAGCCTTGGGAATTGCTTATGAAAAGCAAAACATGGGAAGTCAAACATTATATATGAAATCTAATTTTATATTTATCAATTTTGACTATGGATTACCATTATGAAAAATATATTAAAATAAGATGAATTTAATGAACTAGTGCACAATAAAAATATCACTGTATAATTTATAAAATTAATAATTGTCCTTTTCTGAAAAAATATTCACTGGTGAGAGTACTTAAAATCTACTCTTAGCAAATTGTATATATACAATATACTGTTATTAACTGTCGTCACATTGTACCCTTGAAAATAAATAATTTTTATTTGTCAATTATACCTCAGTAAAGCTGAAAATAATTTCACTGATGCTTGATGGTTACTTATTTAGACATGTAAATGTGAGAAAAGGATTAACTTTGAAGAAACGAATGATAGGCAAATAAAAAATGGAGATTTTAATTCTCAAAACAAAACAAAGATATTAACAATCTGCAAGCTAACACCAGTTGGCTGAATATATAACTTCTGACATCCTGAACACAGGAGACACTGATTTGAAAATATGGCTGCTGGCCAAGAAAACCAGCTAATCCTAGTATGAATCACAACATGAACAGATAGATATTTTTGTAAGGTAAATACATTATGGTGATTCTCTTTTATGTAAAACAAACTTCATGTAAAAGCTCTCCAAGTCATATTTACAGAAACAAGGAAGAAAGAATGGAGAATTAAGCTGAATGTGAATGAATCAAAGTATTTATAGTTTTGTAAAAAAATAAATTATAACGCCTGGCAAGAGGTGTGTTGGATCAAATATATTTTGTCCATTGAATGTAGTGTGTAGGCAGAATATTAATATGCTGCGAGTGCCAGTTACTTTACTAATTATTTATGATTGATCACCATTAATATTATTGTAGTTTTTCAGGTTTGTTTCTACCTCTTTGTAGATTGGCCAGTTTGACTTTGGAACAGAATTTTCCTGTGTGTGATTCTTTCTAACCTGTGATAATCTATGTCTTCATGGCACAAAAATTTCATATTTGAATTAGATTGCAAAACCAACACAGTGACAGAAACCATTTAAATTTGGAAACTTTCAAAAAATAATGTAAAAGAGTGATTCTTCACAAACCTTAGCAATTATTAGACTCCTCTGAAGGGTTTGGTAATATATAGATTGTTAGGTTTACCCTCGGGTTTTGATTCCAAAGGTCTGTGGCAGGTCCCAAGAACTTGTAGTTCCAAGTTCCCAGGTGATGCTGCTAATGCTGTGTCAGGAATAACACTTTGAGAACCAGTGTGCATGGGTGTACATATACATACATATGCAAATGTTTACATTATGTGTATGAGCACCCACACCTGTATACCATCAATATAAATAAAATGAAAGTAAAGACCTTCCATTTAAAGAAACATTTGGTCAGTAGCATAGAGTTACATTTTTAGCCATAAGTGGAGTTCTGTCTCAACTTTAAGAAAAGTTAAACTTGGGATGAATCTTTTGCTTTTACTAGAATTTAAAAATTGCAAAATATCATGTTGAAGAAATATTTTATAGCCTTTACTCACTTGATATAACACATAAGTTATTACCTTTTCTCTTTAAGACAAGAGAAAATGCAAGGTTGAAATGGCCTGTTGAACTTACATGACATCTGCATTAGTAATTCTGGATGGTCTCCAACACTGAAACTGGTCACCTTTTCCGTCTAAGAAGGGACATGCTTACAAAAGAATTTAGGCAGTGACAATGTAATACTTTCATGCCAATATATAATAAAATAAACTAGATTCTCCTTATTCTATTGACAAATACAGTTCAAAGCTCTCATAATGATACATGATCCTAATGAATGAATTATGGAAGAACATTTTTATTCTTAAGAAACATGCTAGTGGATTTATGTGTATTATCTTAAAAGTGATTACTCACTAACTGATATTCTTTTATTAGTTCAAAAAAAGAGCGTTATTTGGTAATCTAGGTAAAGATGGAAATAAATGGCAGCACATCACTGTTAATGTTATGCTTTTTAAGTACTTACATTTACTCTGTTATATCAAACCTTAGTTTGGTATGACAATATCTGCATTATTCTTTATAGTTTCATGGGCAATTGACATCTACACACATTAACATTTACCTTCACAATCTTGATGAGCGTCTTCAGTTGGTAAATATGAAGCTGTAGGTCTAATCTATCAGCCAACCAGACGCAAATGACTTTCATGGAATTGCTGTACCATTGCTGGAAAGAAGGATGGGGGCAGAGGGGAGGAGAACAAAAAAGAAAACAACCTCTACAGTATTCATTTAACAGATTTGGTAATGAGGGGGTAATGAAACACTCTGAAATGACCACAGATCAGCACTTGAAGTCAATAATGCTATAATTTCCTGTTAACAGAATTGTATGTTTTGCTAGGAAATCTGCTAAGTTGACCTAGGCTGTGCTTTACATGAATTAACATTACAGTCTTTCAGCTGTAACATATTCATGGGAAACAGTGTTTTTGCACTTTGCAGCCTAGTGGCCTGCTTTGTAATTTGTGAGTAACAATGGGTACAAAATACATATTATGGAGCTGAATGGAGAGCCAAGCAGCAGAAAATAACTGGTAAATTATTTTCAAAAGGAAAATTTCCTATTAGCCTGCATGTTATGTAAAACTCAAATGGTAAATGTGCTCTGGCATAAGCCATGTTGTCAATACCTAGAAATAACATTTTGAATGATTGGTGGCAAAAAAAAAATACCCATCAAAAATAACATCAATCCTCGACCATACCTTTTACCTACTATCAGTTAGGTATTTGCCAAGATTTTTTGAGATAACAGAAAGGAACAGTAGCAAGATGGAACTCTTGTGTCTTATAAGAATTATAAAAAAAGACATGATTGACCAGATTATGGAAGAATCTGTTTCATTTTGCAAGTGTTTTTAGGGGGTTCGGACTTTTTCTCTATTGACTACAACTCCCTTGAGGGGAAAACTGAAATTCTTCTCTAAATGTAATATCTTGCTTCTATTTAATGTATATGAGAAGAAAAAGAAATTTTGTTTCCTATTTTCAAAAAAAGTCCAGCATGGATGGTGACTATTTAAGGGAGTAAGTGACAAAGCTAGTTTAGATAATAATGCTACTCATTCAGGTAACAGAAATATCAATGTCCATTCAGCACTTTGCAAAAGACAAAAGAGTTTTTAAAAGAGAAGTGATTTTGTGCCTTGCTTGTATACACAAACAGAATGCCAGGACAGATCATGTGTGAGCAGATACATGGTTTTAGGTACTCGAACACAGGAAAAAGTCTTAAATATTTTTTTCTCCACAATAATAAAACAGTACATTTAACATCTAAGAGAAATATTAAGGGAGATATGCATGAAGTTCATCTAGACTTGTATTTATTAACACTGTTCTGATACATTTCAATATAATAGAAAATGGCATTTTATGCATAAATTAAAAATGATTTTGTTTTATATTTTACCATTGATTCCTACTAATTTGTTATTTTGCTGAACATATATGCATAAAATGAGGTAAGCAAATTAAAACGAGTAACTGACTTCCTAAATACTATCAATCAAGGGGATAACTAAAAATGTCAAAGTTTCTAAATTGTAGGATAGATTGTTTTTTTTTTTTAAATGTTATAAATACACCTAGTTTCATTCCTTCCTAATGGATACTTTATTTTTCAGGACATGTAAAAATATTAGAAAGAATTTTATAACATGAGATACCTATACTTCTAAATTCTTAAAAAAATAAACTGCTAATAAATTTAGTACCATAGTGATATGGATCTCAAAATATTTTATAGGCACATACTCACTTTACTTTCTGATTTTATTTAGCTTCTATACTTCCTTATTGCAAATTATTTACAGTCTCAACTTCTTGAATTCTGTTTTATGAAGGTAAACACAGGTATGGACTGCAATATTGAATGAGTATGCCGAATTAAGATCCTTACCCCACACCACTCTCCAAATAATCTGAAAGCTAAAATGTTGTCAAAGTGGATTAGACTCTTAAAATTAGAGTCTTTTTGGAGTGGATAGTAAAATTTTTGATTTTATTGGAGGAGAGAAAATACTACATATTATATGAAATCTTGTAAAACCTATAAGTTTATCTGTCAAGATTGTGCAGCTACATGGTAAGCTGCATAAGTATGAGGGAAATGCAAACAGTTAAAATTACTCCATGTGCATCTTTATATTCTTAAAAAAACTGTTTCCATAATTTAACTGCATTTCTCATTGTATGTAATGTTACTTATGATTACATAACAATTGAAAGGGCCTTTAATGTAACACAGAAAGTTATTAATAACCCTTCCTTAAAAATACGACACCAAAATATTAACTAATAGAAGGGATTTAGGAATAAAATGACCTACAGTTAACTATAAAGATAGTAAAAAGAGAACTCTTAGTAAAATGTTTAAGCATTCTCTTACTTGGAAGGCAATATATTATTCTACAAGGAAAAGTCTCTAAGAATAATTATCCTATCTGATGAGACTGTATATTTTTGGCTCCCAGGTCAGTCTCTTAAAGAAGAATTGCAGCTTAACTGAGCAGATGATTAAGGGAAAGCAGTAGTTTAGCTCAGAGCTTAATCTATGCTGCCACTGAGAATAGGCGACCAAGGACAAAATTGCCACTACATTGCTGCTTTCTTGTATATGGTGAAACTGGAGGCAACCTTCCACCCCACAAAGAAACAAAGCCACCAACATAGAAAGGTCCAGCATTTTCCTAATTCTGGTGCTGAAATTAATGTGTCCTTCTTTTGAGAGCTGAAAATATAGCTGGTCCCATTTTTTCATCTTGAGAAAAGAGTCAAAATTAGGTGAGCTTCATTTCTCTCCATAGAACCAAATCGAACCAACCTCTAGCATCAAACAAAGAAAAGAAAAAAAAAAAAAACTTGAAAAGGGCGAATGTGTGGTAAAGTCCAAACATTAGGGAATGCCTTTTCATTTTGGAGAAGTTAATTTTATCAAATAACTTGGTTGACTATTCACTCTTCCCTTCAGGGGATGATAGGGAAGGGGCTCCACACCCACACTGAAGCCAAAGGCATGGCATTACTGTTTTATTCTTTGCTTTGGTCTACACAGGAATAAAGCAGTAACTGTATATTTTACATTTTTTTTCCTACATCAATCCATGACAGCAGCCTACCACTTTAACAAAAAATATGTTTTTTTTTCTTTTTGTGGTTCATTCAACTCCTGTAAGGGCATGCATTACTCACTTCATTTTCTTGAGATATCTCTTTTAAAGCGAAAATAAAAGAAAAGGAAAGGCTAGGGTTGACTCTGTGAGACCCTTGTATTTATTCACACTTATTGTGCATGACTGTAGACTGGTAAATCATATTAGCAGCCCGTCTCCCCATCAAGCTGCTACTTGCTTTCCAGCCCTGGGAAGGTTCAACAAATCAACAGGAGCACGGAAAACAGAACATCAGTCTAATCTAGTGTTTAAGGTGAAGTTTTCAAACCCAATCTAAGAAGATCTTTAGAGCAAGCAACAAGCTGAAGGGCTCAGAAGGTGGTATTGACGATGAAAGAGTGTTGAAATATTGAGAAGCGCAGCACTTGTGCATTTTTAATAACAAGAGGGTCAACAAGGACACAGCTCCCTCAGTGCCAGGAGTTGCCACTGACTATGGAAATTGCCACACCAGGGCTATAAACGCTTGCAGTTCATCAGCTTTCTTAAACAGTTCATCAGCTTTCTTAAACACCCTGAACCCCCTCAGTGGACCTTTAGTCTTGAATTAACAAACCAAAGCAATGAAAGAGGGTGCAGTCTGAATGGCTGGCATTGATCCCCAACTGTGTCAGCACTGCTACAGGCCCTGAAAAACTCTCTCCATTGTCAATAGAAATTGACAAACCTCCTCTCCTAAATAGTGCAGCTGAGCCGGGCGGGATCCACGCAGCTGTAAAGGGCTCTGCTCTTGGGGCCCGGGAGCACTAACAATAGAACAAGCATGAGCTCTTTGTCAGTCCCAGACTCGGCAATTTTCTAACAAGGATTAAAGTTGTTTCTCCGCAGAGCTGGTGAAAAGAGATTTAGCAACATACCGTGCTTTCTTCATGCAAGTTAAAGAGAAGTAGTTAAGGAATTTCATTATTCTGTTGACCAGTGGAAATACAAAACAAATATATTAAATATGCACAACTCCCTTTTTGCCTGGTTTATAACATTTTGAGGATGATTCCATTAACTATAACACTTATCACCTGGGAACAAGCACTTCACATTTATTTTGGAAGTTTTATTTTTCAAAAATCCAGCTGCTTGCCACCTGGAATGAGGTCTCAATACATACTAATGCACAATGCCTTTAGACCCTCTGCGGCTGATATTCCTAAATCTGAATCACAAGACCCCATAGGGTTTATATATCACGGCTGCTTCAACCAAATGATTTCTGTCAGAATGCGGCTTCTGATGATGATGGAAAGGTAAAAATAGCTGCTTTGCTAGGGCACAAATCTGTGATATATTTTCTGCTTAAGTGTTTAGCTTTTTATTGATTATGAATTGGCACAACTAGTTTATTTATTTTCATTCTTCTCCAGCTATGCTTGTCTCAATAGGTGAACAACAGAAAAAAGAAAGAAAAAAGAACTGATACTTTTTACTGCAATAAAATGTGGAATGGCTAAATTTCCACAGTATGTCCACATATTATCTTCATTTATTTCCAGAGAAGCTATTTTATAAGAGTTCAGTCACTGTGTTGAAATGAAATAACATCTAGAAAATCTCACCTTAGGAAATATGTTATTTTTAAATGTAGAATTGAATTGAGTGAAAGAATGAACACTATTTTTTAACTGCTGCAGGCTTTGAGATGATTGAGAAATATAAGTCATCCTTTTGGATCATTTAGCTGCTTCAGAGATCAATAAAAATTTAGAAAAATTAATGCCTTATGGGTCTACCAGTGTATTAAAAAATATAAATGCATCATTATTCATCGAGTGTTCCTTTTGTCAACAATCTGCTTAATATGACTCTATTTGTGGTTCTTACTTCTGTCACTTCCCATTTCTTAATATTCAAGTGCAAATTTTATATTATTGGGAAATTTGATACAGTAATGGCATTATTCCCCACCTCCCGTCCCCAATCCAGGCATCCCACTGAAACTATCATAACTAGATACACAAAACAGATGCCCAAAGCATAAGCATTTTACAAGTTTTAAGTGTGAGTTTTTTTGGTTGGCTTAGAATAGGAGGAAGGGTTATACTTAAGGAAAACTGAAACCAGCCCATTACAGGTAAAAAATACAGGAAGCATTCACTCCACCCGACACCCACCAAAATTACCAGCTAGGCCCAGAGACATTCATGGGAGGGGACAGAAACAGAGCTGCATCTGGACATGGCAGCTCAGGACTGTCAACATGAGAGCAAAAAACCATGAATGAAGAATCAGGGAGGGTGAGTAGTAGCCCCCTCTTAGACTATTTAGCCTGTCACTCGCCTTGTCTATACCTCAGTTTACCTCTAATAGTAGGGAGAGCTTTTTGTGCCCATAGTTTTAACATCATGAATTTCGTCGTATGCTCTATACAACTGCTGTAAGTTTGGATTTGACTGTTAAAGGATAGGGCACGATGAATTTGTAGTTCTTGTAAAAATTAACTGAGAGGAAAAACCAAATTGTTATTCTTTTGGTTTTTATGTGCTGCTTCAATACAGCTTTATTCTTCCAGACTAAAGAAAAATGCAAGTCTAGAATTCCTGAACTCTTCTATTTGTTATTTTGTTTGTAACTTATTCATTTTGGCCTCTTAAACATAGAGACAGATACATTATAAAAGTGAAATAATGAGATATAATGAGGAATGAATGAGATTTATGAAAAAAGTATGAGTTACTGATGATTTTATTACTGATATTGTTTGTATGAATTCTGATTTTAAAAACATCTGATATTTTCTTTATCTCCCATGGGAGGTTCAAGCAAATCATTCAAATTTTATTTAATTCTGACAAGAATCTTGTTGAGCCCCTCATGGTAGTGCATGGTTTGGGAGGTTGAGGCAGGAGGATTGTGAGTTCAAAGCCAGCTTCAGCAATGGAAAGGTACTAAGCAACTCAGTAAACTCCTGTCTCTAAATAAAATACAAAATAGGGCTGGGAATGTGGCTCAGTAGTTGAGTGCCCCTGAGTTCAAACCCGGGTACCAAAAAAAAGAACCTCGATGAAGTGGATGTTATTATTCCCATTTTGCATATCTGAAAACTAAGTTTACATAGGTAGAAAATTGTGTTTGAAGAAGGCAAATCACTTATTCAAGTTTCTACAACAAGTATAATAAGTGGCAGGTAAAGATTATTATATATGCTCCAGTCTGTGTAACAATACTATGTTATTCCATTTCCCCTTAGGAAACAGCCTGGATTTCTGTTCCATCAATATGATCTGATGCTTCTAGCAGAAAACCAAGAAAACAACTTCTCTCATTCCTGGTGGTGACTGACAGTTATCATGACACAAGATGGTACACAAATGCAGGAGCTGCCTCTGCATTGTTCCAGACCAGGTCATCAGTTTTCTTTCAGGTTGATGCAATCCACATTTCCATTTCCAAAGGCCAGATATATACATGAATCCAATAATGTAACAGGTAAATAAGTTCCTTGAAGAACTGCACTCCCTATTAGGATAGCTAAATGGCTATTATGCTATTCATCTCTTGCATGTTCTCTTGTTAAGGTTGTTTGAAGTGCCATGCCCCCTTCATGTTTAAAAACACAAAAACATTCTTTTTTCCATGGTAAAAAGAACCGTGTGCTGGGTGCAGTGGAACACATCTGTAATCCGAGCAACTTGGGCTGCTGAGGCAGGACAATTGCAAATTCAAAGCAACTTAGATCCTGTCTCAAAATAAAACATAAAATAGGCTGGGGATGTGGCTCAGTGGTTAAGTGCCCCCAGGTTCAATTCCCCACACCAAACAACAACAACAACAACAACAACAACAGTGCACTGTGAAAGAAAAATCCTCAGTTCACACAGAGGGGAACTCTATATATGTGACTTTCTTCATTTTTTTTTTTAAACACAGATCAGAGAAATATTTGACTTACATCTTTTTCTTTGATGTGAAATAAAGTCATAAACTGTTTTTCAGTTTTTAAGCTTTACCACTAAGTTTTGCAAATTCTGAGCATTATATCTATTAAGAAATAGGAACTGTAAAAAGTGCTAAGATGGGAGGGTTAGCATATAGTAGGTGTCCAATAAATGTGTGTTGAATGCTGAATACACTTTTCTATCTTGTGATCTCTATACTTTCTGTACTCAAAAGTCCATGAATATAATAAAAGAGAGAGTTCTAGACAAATTGAATCTTCTTTAGTTACACAGCAGCATAAGTTATACAACAAGACAAGTTACACAAACCAGGAACTACATAAGCTCTGTTCAGTTCACTATTCCTTCATTATTCCAAAACTTCCTTCATTCAAAATGCCCTGATTAACACTGACATTAAACCAGCCTCCCTCTCTATACTATGTACAGGGCATTAAAATCCATACTGTGTCATATTATGTGTCATCAAGTATTCAAGTGCCTCTGTAAGTTTCTTCTGTGGCTCCTTTCCTGGTGCTAAAGAGAACAGTGACATAAAGTAAAAATTTCAGATGATCAGTTGTTCCATCCTCCCCTACTTGGTGACCAGTGACGGCACGCATACTGATTTGGTTAAACTTTTAAGTGAAATGATTAATTAATGGTTTGGCTGAACTCAGAAATCAATCCAGTTATGAGGGGATCTGTACCAGTTTGGGGCAAAGATATTTTCTAAGAATGACTCAGTCAGGCACTATGACTTTTTCATCTGGTTAAATAACTCACTTTGAATAGTATATGTAAATTTGTGGTCAACATTCCACTTTAAATTAGTAATACAGGATCCTGACAGAGACTGTGGAGTCTTAGAGCTTAAATTAAATAGTACAATTTAGTTTGAAGATAAAACTTAGTTCTCAGAATTAGCTGTTAGAAGGGTTTTCTACTTCAGATTTTTTTTTTTTAAATGGGAAACATTCCAAATTTTGCTTTTGGTTGGAGTAAATATCTGTCTTTCTGCCTGCGGTTCATGGCCCACTCCTGTAGGAGCCATCTGCAGCAAACCTGATAACCTGCAGCTCTACTGCATGTTAGATTTTTGTATACCTTTGGTTTCTTGGCCTGCCAGTCCCTTGATTTGGACTTTTATTACCAACCTGATCTCCCTGACCAGATTCCTGTTAGCCTTTAAGACTCAGCTCATTCATTATCTCTGCTATGAAACTTATATTATTGCTTACAGAGAGAATTAGGTGCTCCCATATTTTCTGCTCCTAGCTCTCTATCCAGGTGTCTATAAGAATATTGCATGGTGTGGTATGTGTCTGCCTCAATCTGCTGTTGGTACCAACAGGCATTAACTGAACCTTATTTGTATTAATATCTCCAGCCCTTAGCAGGACTACTTATTTTTAACTATTTAGAAATATAAAATGCTGTATATGTGTGTATATCTATGTATGTATTTGTAGATATATCAATACACACAAAATAGCAGGATAGCATTTCAAAAGGGAAAAAAGATTTATATCAGATTCACTATTGGCTTGAATCAAACTTCATTAATAAAAAATAATTTAATAGATGCTAAAGTTGAAGAAACTTATTAAAAAGAAAGCAACATTTGGCTAGAAATTTTTAACACAAGACTAAAATGGAACTTAAAATGTGATAGTCTAATTTCATTTTAGGTGGCAGGTTAAAAAAAAGGAAGAAGTACTGCAAATTAGTAAATGTCCATATCTATGTACATATATTAGTTTCCATACGTATACACAGATAGGCTAACATACAAATTTGAGATGTTGATGTCCTCAACTCTAGACTGGTCCTTCAGAGACTGTCACCTTCAGCATATGCTTAGGGTACTGACACCTACTCCTGGGGGTTATCTGGTCTGTGGGGCGTACGTGTCGGTATGGTGGCTTTCTTTGCTCAGGGTGTTTTCACCAGTGATTGTCCTGGACACCTTCTCTACTTTTTGGCGTTGTGAGTGGTTTTTCAAGGACACCAGAAAAATATTGTTGCTGTGGGAACATTGACCTCTGAGGCAGTATGAGAGCTCTCTTGGCTTTTGAGCAAAGAACACATGAAAATAGAAAGGGAGAGTATGGTCATATTTTGAAGTCCTGGCATTTGATGTTGCGAGCTCTGGAACTAGGTCCAAAATGTTGGCACTAAACTTTTGAAAAATTTCCAATTATCCACTTGAAACAGAGACACATAAATGCATAACATGGATAATCACTATTATCTATTTTGAAAGGGTATTGAATTATAGTTCTCTGTTGTATTTCCATTTGAAAAATTATCTGTGAATGTATCATCTATTCTGCAGATGAAAAAGAAAATATTCTATGTGGAAATTTGCTATTTCTCAAGAACACCTGTTTTGGATATAAATATGTAAGTTCCTTTAGGGCAGGAACCTCTCTATCTTGTTTAATACTGTGTTCCAAGCTGCTAGGACAGTGTGTGATTTTTAAACATTTTCAATTACCAGGTGTGATGGCATGCCCCTGTAATTCCAACTGCTAGGGAAGCTGAGGCAGGAGGATTACAAGTTTGAGGCCAACCTGGGCAATTTAGCAAGACCCTCTCTCTAAATGAACAAACAAAACAAAACAAAACAAAAATAACAACAACAACAAAAAAATAGGGCTGGATATGTAGCTCAGTGATAAAGTACTCTTCAGTTGTTCCTCAGTGCCAAAAATCAAATAAAATCAATAAATACAGGTTAGATGGGAAAAATGAGAAATAAGAGGGACAGAACTTCCTATTATATAGAATCCTATTTAGTCATTGTGGCAGAGATATTTAACTACCTGGGGCAAAACCACTGTCAAACACCTAAATCCCAACAAGCACTACCATTCCTTACCCACCGTAATTGAGTGGTGAAATAGATTTGGTTTTCAGACTTTATGCATGCAAAACATCGGTTGAATGAATATTCTCCATCAATAAACATATACAGAAGGAGTAACTAAGGAAAGTTGATAAAAAGAAATATAAGGAAAATAGAGAGCCAAATTTAGGGATATGAGTAGAGCAAAAGTATGGGAAAGTTATGTATTAGAATGCATAAGTAGAATAAGGCTTAAAAGAATCCTGTTCAGCCACATTCAAACGCTGCATCCTATCCCTGGCTCTAAACCCGGAGCATGACCGAGGATACTTTGAGAAGTTTCAAAGGACAGCCACAAAGATGATTAAAGGGCTACAAAAGGGACCTAAGAAGAAAAGTTAAACAAATGGGGATTATTTATCCTGGAATAGACAAGTATGACAGGTACTTTAATAACAGTCTTCATATATAGGAAGGATTAGTACCTAGAGGATGCTGGCTACCTGCTTTTTGTTCTTCAGTGAGAGGAAAAGGGGAAATGGGTTTAAAATGCAGCATGAAGAATTTAAGTGAGATAGGGGTTAGGATTTTCCATCAAAATATTTTGCCTACATGAAAACAACAAAGTTTAGATGTTCTCTTATCTAAAGCTGGTTGTCAGGAAATAAAGGGCTCTCTTTAGAGTTTAGGTGTTTATAAGTCTCTTTAAAAATTATTCTTTTAAATAGTTTCCTGTAAATGCATTCAATAAACACATTTAATGATGGTTTTGTCAGAAAAGCCACTTCTGCACACAGAGTTTTCTTTTGGTTGGATTTAGTCAATAGTGGCAACCTGGCTGCTACTGCTATGTCCACTTGTGAGTGGTGCCAATCCTGCAGAGGGGGCTGCAGAAAGGACCTGCAAATGAGGTGGCTCCCAGAGGGGGAGTAAAGAAAGTCACATAGAAAATGGCCTTGCAGCTGTGTGTTATTTGCCTATGAAGTTAGGATTGAAGGAAAGGAGAGTAGTAGTTATCAGTTCTGTGAAGAGGCTGTACTGGTCAACTGAAGGAGATGCTGATTTCTGGAAGCCTGGTCATTTTCTTTCACAAAACCATTAGTGGCCAGTTGAAGTACAGGCATTCAAAGTCCACCAAGCCCAAACCAGGCTCTACAGACAAGAGGCAGAATTTCCAGACCATCTCTAGGTAAAAGGGACATGAAACAATATGAAATAAGGTTGGAAATGCTCAACATGTTGCTTATAATCCATTTAACACTTTCATAAAATCAGTAGAGAGAATGTTCTAATTTCTTCTGTGACTATTAAGTCATTGTTCCTGGCTTGGGTGGATGAATACAAAGTGCAGTTCTGCAACTGGTGTTCAGAAATATTTCTTGATGAACATGAAAGTTCTGTTGCCTTCCATTCATCAAAGATAATTTTATCATTGCTAAAAGAGCTTAGGTGATCAGCAACAATTTTATTTTTTCCTTAGTCAGGAAAAATCTCCAGTTTGTTTTTTTCTTTTCTCTTTTTCTTCTCTTTCTTTTCTTTTCTTTCTTTCTTTCTTTTTTTTTTTAAATTCTGAGCACAATTAAAGGTGAGTTAGGGCTCTGGTGAAAATCTAAAGAGCATCAGCAAATCTGAGCACTGCTCAGCTTTTGAATTGCTTTTCTACTTCTCAGTTCTTTTAAATGGTTTTCTATGGCAGGAACATTTTTCTTAATTAGTCACAGCTAATTAGTGTTCTGGCATAGACAAGTAATCAGAAATGTCAGAGCTGCAAGGCTACATCTCCCTAATCCTTTGATAATAATTTAGCCTCCTGGGAGGGCCCCAAGCTGCGGTAAGTAGTGACTGACAATAAGGCAAAATTAGGTGGGCAGCAGACCATTAGGATAGAAAAATAAAAAGCACTACCGAATCCTGCTGAGCACCATCAGGCAACTAACTGCACTGCCAGATGAGGTGCCTGTTTAAGCCTGTGTTGTTAATTAGCTGATTCTACCAGACCTGCCACATATGTCCAGGTGCCTCATGCAAAGATGCGTACTTCTGGGCATGTGCCAAATGACAATTGTGTTCCATGATCACATTTCAAGAATCTATATAAGAAGTCCACATATTTCTTGAAGATCCTTTTGAATTATCAAAGAAATAAGATCAACAAGCTACAATACATTTTCTTGTTGAATTTTTTTTTAGGCAATTAGGCACGCTTATCTCAAGTTTCTCAGGTTTTAATTTACCAACAGCTTAGATTCAAATGAGGGCCTTTGGCCTCTCTGAACAGCGTCTGGACTTGCCAAAGCTATTTTGGCATACACCATACATCAAAAGTAGATCCTTTTATAAATCCTTACACTTACAAATAATAACTTAACATTAAAATGAGGATTATTAACTCAAATGAACCAGACAGCTGTAATTCTGTAATTCGAGAGCAGAGGTTTTAAAGAGAAACAAACTTTGATGGTGGAAAAGCTAAGGCTCAATCTCCAAATGCCACTTATGAGGCAAATGAGACAACAGAGAGAACAGGTTTGACCATAAGTAGCTTTAAAAGAGGTCAAACAACTTCAATGTGAGTCAGAATACTGCAGGTAAAAGCAGGAGTATACACAATTAAAACCCCAAAACAGCATCTGGAAGACAATGTGTTAAAGCAGTTAATGGCAGAGCTAAAAGATGTGCGAGGAGAGATGAATAACATGCTGCTCCTAGAAAACATTTAACAGGCAAATAGTCAAACTTTTGATCTACTTTTAGAACCCAATAAGGTACCAGGTACATAGCATAACAATATTTACAAATCAATTATTTCAGACAGCCTCAAGCACATCACTGAACTTACATTATCCATTCCTTTCTATTGAGGGAGAATAGTGATTATGATGTGGGAATAATATTAGTGTGTGAATTTTAACAGAAAAAGCATGATTGGGAATAATAGGCCAATAATTAGTATTTTACATTTTTACAATTTTTATATCAAAATAAAAACAAAAAGAAAACACACTCTCATGGGAATCTGTATTAATTTGGGTAGTCTATGTAACAACTGTCTAGTAATTTGAAAGTGAAAATTCATTGAAAAGAGAAAAACTGCTATTTTTAAATCAATTATAAGAGAATATATATTCTTATAAGAGAATATATCTGTAATGTCTTAAAATGATAAGAAATGCAAGAATGCAAAGACGGTCTTACATCTTAATGGGTTCTAGTCTGCATTCCTAATGAAGAGGCTGATGACATACCTACAAAAATTCACTCAAAGAATATGACTGTAAAAGTACACCATCAGCTCTAAATACTAACGACAGAAAGTTTTATCTAGCTTGGTGCAGTGGCACACACCTGTAATCCCAGGGACTCAGGAGGCTTAGGCAGGAGGATCCAAAGTTCTAGGCCAGCCTCAGCAATTTAGTGAGATTCTGTCTCAAAATAAAGAATAAAATGGGGAAAAGGGGTAAAAGTTTAATGGTAAGAGCACCCCTGGGTTCATAGCCCAGTACTGCCAAAAAAAAAAAAAAAGTTTTACATAATAAATTTTCTTAACCATGTATCTTATCCATGTTTTGTTGGTTTCAGCTATTCTTAGGAATTTAAAATGGTAATACATTAAAGTTAAGAATAGTAGCATCGATGCTACCAAGGCCGAATAAACTCCGCATTAAAAAGCTTGGACATTTCATGCTAAATTAAAAAAGAAAATCCCCTTCTTTCTTATTTGGGATTGTAGAGACAAATAAGAGTACATAAGTGCAAAATTAGCTTTGCATTCACTTGAAATACTTTCATTTTTTTTTCTTTTATCATAGCATAAATGGGCTACTAAACCTATTTATATAGCTTAGGTCAATTTGGCTCCAAATGTTCAATTTAGTTTCTTCACTAGAAAGTAAGAATTCTTTTCATGGAAAGTCCTTAGAAATTAATTCTTTATGAAACACTGTTTGGATGAATATAACTGATTAACTATCATTTAAAGAATTACTTTTAATTTCACAAGATATCATAACAATATTTAAAAAAAATCTCATTGAGATGAAACTCCTCAACAATTAAATATTTAATCAGTTTATAACACAAGAGAATGTGTAGTCTGCATGATTTGCCAATTAGATCCTGCACCCTGGTGTGCCTTCAGCAACAGGAAAGCTGAAGTGAGATTGTTCCAAGGGACTCAAGATGGGCAACGCCCACCCAGCTTACAAAGGCTGAGTTAGGCAGGCTTAGATGCGCTTCAGTCAGCTCCCAGTTGCCTTCACATGTAACGTTCCTGGAGCTTAGGAAATGAAAGCAGAGGGTGATGTTGTGGTAATTACAGTAGATGTCAGTTCTGACTTCTGACTCATCACCATTTTCTAGCCCAGAGAACCAGAGCTCTCCAGGAACTCCCCAGCATCTCTCCTGACACATGGACACCTGTGGCTTATTCTACTTGTCCTGATTCCTGAGGGAGGGAGCAGTCACCCTGCCTGGGAAGAAACATCATTGAAAATGAAATTGGAGAATTAAACGATCTTTGTGATAGTTTTGTTTGCAGATTTGACAAGTTGAAGACAGATTTTAAGGACTGCAGGCAATGATTTTTTTTATATGTTAGAAAAGGGATATGGAGTAAAAGAGATTACCTGCACAACAGACCCCCCCCCATTTTGGGGGGCAAATCCATGATCTTTCCTACTGTATGAGAGATTCCTTTAGATGTATCTTAACCAAATAAAGCACTATTTTTAATTGAAAAAGTAAATGGAACATGTAGATATTATACTTAGCGTGTGTCTCAATGCTAAGGGACAGAGATAATGTCTAAGATATCCTGCTTACCTGGAAATATTTGGTGTGCACACAGAGAATATGAGGACCCACTATGCTGTTCTGAAATTTGGATTTCAGAACCATGAAGGCAGATACACAATATGTCTTATGGCACAACTATTCTTTTATATAGACTCTTTCCAACTTATCTTAGGTGAGACACTGCTTTTACTTGGCTATCACAAAGGAACTTAGGAATTGCTACCCTGGCATGCAAAACTCTTTAAGCAACCAACCCAGTCATTTCTGTCACAAATTGTTAAAATTAAAAAAAAATTCATTGATCTAAAATCTGGAAGGGTTTCAGAAACCACCTGGAGCTCTAGATCAACATTTTCAGTTTATATATATAAACTAAACTGAGACTTAAGCAGATGATACCACTTGCCACCATCCAATTAATGAAAGAACTGTGGTTGGAACTGAGGTTTCTGGATTCCCAATCCAGTGCTCTTCCTACCACACTATTTTATTATTTCAAATTTTCTAAGTCTCAGGTGTGGTTGAGAGCTCACGGACCCTGAAGAGGGACCAGTTACAAAGTTTGGCAATACCAAACAAGTCACATGTCTTCTCTAGAGGAAGATTCTTAAACCTAAACGTAATAGAGATGATAACACCAAGATTATAAGGTTGGAAATAATATGGGTGAAGCACTCAGCATATTTCTTGGGACATGGAATTGCCCAGGAAATAGCGGTGGCAACAGCTAAAACCATTATTATTTCAATAGCTTAAAAAGATTGGGGATGCCCCTCTATTAACAGAATGAGCCTGACATAATTTATTTATACTTGTTTGAAGTTCTTTCTGTTTTAAATAGAAAGCATTTCATATGTTTAACCACTTAGAGGTAAAAGAGAATGTCTTCATACTTGTCCTCATGTTGACTTATTTTATCACCTTCAGAGGGTGATTTTAATTGTAATATTGCAAGATTTGATGTCACAATCTAAGTTTATCCTATTTTTGACTTTTAAGATAAGGCAGCTTTTAATCATTTCCTTCTTAAATACTTGGAGGTTAAGAAACAAAAGAGCATTGGGCACAGTGGTGTATGTTTGTAATCTCAGCTACTCAAGAGGCTGAGGCAGGAGGATTGCAAATTTAAGACCATCTTGGGCAATTTAGCAAGACCCTATCTAAAAATAAAATAAAAAGTGCTGGGGATGTAGTGCAGTGCTTGACTAGCACATGTGAGGTCCTGGGTTGAACTCCTAGAACTTATTTATGGATCTGCAGAGGCTGGAAAAATAGCAGTGTAAGATGCTCAAGCAGATTTCATTATGGCATATGACTGTGTAGGTTCTTCATAGAAAACTTTACCATTCTAATTTTTAAGCATGCAAAAACAATGGGCACAAATGTAGGGCAATGGTCATTGTGTGGCCTTAGGCAGTAGTGCCATTATTCAAACTGAGCTCTGGAGTTTTTAACCACAAAAATCATGGACACTTAAGATGTATAATTGATCAAAACATTTTAGAGGCCAAGGTTACCATAAGTAGTTAGGGAAAGTTCCAGAATTTTCAGTGATCTTTTCCATGGGTACAACATCATCTAGAAATATTATTTAGTAGATAGAATACATAAGTTCTTAAGTATTAGGGCAGGATAAATATCTGTCTTGCAGAATAATTTTTCTATATAAGAATAGCATTAGGTGTGGTATTTCCAAAATTAAGTGAATTTCATCTAAGTAAAGAGAGCATCACTCTTGAGAGCTAAGGCCTCCTATTGTATGGTTAGAAACTGCAGCCTTTCCTCTGAGCTGGTTAGAATCACCATGAGTTGGGGCTGGGGCTGTGGCTCAAGTGGTAGCTCGCTCGCCTGGCGTGTGTGCGGCCTGGGTTCAATCCTCAGCACCATATACAAACAAAGATGTTGTGTCCGCCAAAAATTAAAAAATAAATACTAAAAATTCTCCCTCCCTCCCTCTCTCTCTCTCTCTCTCTCTAAAAAAAAAAAAAAAAAAAAAAAAAGAATCACCATGTGTTAATTCACTGTATTAGGGTGTGTGTGTGTGTGTGTATGTATATGTGTGTGTGTGTGTTTTCTTCTGCATCTGAACTTAGGAGGATCCATTTACTTATTCACATAGGAAGTACTCTAATTGCAACAGCAAAAGTTTGTCATGATGCCTGAGTACAATTGTTCTCTTCAATCTTTTTTATCCGTAATAGCTAAGGTTGCTAACAGTATATTTAGGGTCATTATTTTCAACTGTTTGACACCTAACAATATTATTTTAAGCTGAAGCCAAGTGGATTTCCAATAATTATACAATGTCTCTCAGTAATGATCTGTTGCTGAAGATACACATTCTACTGTACCTTTCAACACATACTTGATAACCTCTCATTTACTAACTGTAATTGAGGCAAATTCAGTCTTGGCTAATTAGGGGCTCTTAGTACCCCCTTACACATGTTATTCTTGATGACATATCAATAGAATTAGGGTCTATTTTTACTTTTAATTAAAGTAACAAAAATGTGCAACTTAAAATGCTAGATGTTTAAGGACATTACAATTACTTTACGAATAACAGTCCAATGTTCTACTGGGGATTTTGAAAATGAAAAAAAAAAAAAAACTTTTACAACTACAACAGAATAGTTTGGAAGCAAACTCAGAGCCATGTCAGATGCTTAGATGGAGAAAGGGAAGTATACATGACCAAGACAATTCAATAATAGTTCATTATTTGAATGTTGGCCTCTTTCCTCCACTTTAGTTAGTTCCATTTGTTAGTGCTGCCACATAAACGGTCTTCTAGACAAGTAGAGTAAATGAAGGGCAGGTTAAGTGAAAAATAAGTTTGAGGAGAAAAAAAAAAATCTCTACCTTTGTTATGAACCGATGGCAAGAATAGTTAAGCTTTGCAGTAAATAGGTCACCAAGACAAAAATTGACTATGTTAAGAAAACATCTTCCTGGCCCCAACAAATCTAAGGTAGATGGATCTACCTTATTTTTCCTTTAGTGTATGCACTTGAGCTAGATTAGGAAGACATATAATAGAAATAACATCAACCCAACTTTTTTGTGTGTGTGTTCAACATTTTTAAAAATGACTACATAAGCAAAAAAGTCAAACAGAACTTGGAAATGAAACATATGCTAGTAAATTTAAAGCAAAACCAAATGGAAGCAGAAGTTGCTAATATGGTTTCAGTATTTTGTAAAAGAGCCAGCTGGATGGATGATAATTTTTCTACCCCTGCAGGGCATCAAAGCTTTTAGGAAATCATTCTTTTCACACATATTAACACTTAGCTTATTAAAACAGATGATACTTTTATTGTAAAATGGCCTGGGTAGAGGCTGGGAACATAAAGTCAGAAAGCTAAGATTCATTTTGACCACCCAATCTGACAAACAGTGAACAGGGCAGACCATGGCGGAGATGATGAGGTAGAGGAACCTACTGTAACTGCCACAGCTGAAGTGTCACCAAGAAGCCCGTGAATTGCTGTTATGAAAACATTTGCAGTAACTCGCATAATTAAATGAAACTGCCAGAAAAGCATTTCTAAAATGAGGAGAAAATGTACATAAATAAATGCACTTCAAAGCAATACTACAGTTCACAATCAGCACTGTGGTAAGTTATAGAGTGTTCCAGCCACTGGAGTACCATTTCCTTTGAACATGGTTAATAATTACAAGTGAATGACAGCATTGTTATTTAAATGGACTGCTCTCTTAGTTACCTGTATAGATACTCAATGAGTGAAAGTTGGTGATTATGGTATTGAAAACCACAATCCCGCATATCTAGTTGTCCTGCCTAAATGAAGACCTTAAAACTGATAAAACTGTAATGTTATATCTTTTAGCAAACATCAGTACTCTAAACCAAGATAAAAATGTTCAATGACAGCACAGTGGCAGATATTTGGCTTTCCTGCTGCTTATTTCCTTGTGTAACTGTACGATATAGTGACTTACAAAAAACTTTTAAAGTCGGAACCAAATCCGTTACCACATGGTTTTGTCTATGGCATGCTGCTCAGACAAGTGAGATCAAGCTGCACATGTATGGATTGTCATCTTGCTTGTTAAAACTCACCTCAGAAGGTTTCTGAGACTCTCCTTCTAATGCTGACAGTTTTCATGTAGAAAAGGAGGCCTCCCTTAAGGCTTCCCTCAGCAGTCAAGGAAATAAAAAATTATCAACTATATTAGCTGAATCAAAGAAAAAAGACCAAAAAGGACTTTGCAGTCTTACCATCAAGATACAACTTTTCTCTTGCCGTGTATATTTACCACCAGCATACCTTGTGGGGGTAACTACTTACATCAAATAACTTTTCTATGTACATTTCTTCATTGACCTTTTCTCGAAGAATATCCTGGTTTTGCCGAACAAACATAATATAGGTGTCTGCCAGATCCATTCCTGGTTTCTGTGGTGAGGGAAAAGGGAGGGGAATAAGACAACATCATTACTTAACCACATCCTAGAAATTAATTTTGAGAATTACCTGAGTACAATATGCTCAAGACCAAATCAACAATGAGCACCTACAATAAATTCCACAACTGAAGTAAACAAAATGGTTTAGTATTGATGGTCACTACTTATAATCATAGTTATAATTAAAATGATTAAGCTAGTCTGGGGTTGTAGCTCCATGATAGAGCACTTGCCTTGCATGTGTGAGGCACTGGGTTCGATCCTCAGGACCACATAGAAATAAATTTAAAGAATTTTTTTCTTTGTTCATCTATAACTTAAAAAACATTAAAAGAGATTAAGCATATGGTTGTAAGCCTGTATGTATGTGTTTGTGTGTGTGTGTGTGTGTATATATATACAGACTCTCTTGAAAGGTGAACATGCCAAGCAGTATATATGAAAGGATGTTTTTTAAAACATTTTTTTAGTTGTAGGTGGACACGATACCTTTATTATTTATTTATTTATTTATTTTTATGTGGTGCCAAGAATTGAACCCAGTGCCTCACACATGCGAGGCAAATGCTCTATCACTGAGCCACAATCCCAGCCCTGTGAAGGGATATTTTTTTTTCCAAATTTTCTCACATACAGTTATTATTTCTTAATTGTAAGTTCAATCCACTTTTCATCATCTCTTGCTGATTTATCTATAATATTAAAAATATTAGCTTCCCTTTGGCTTTCTCTATTGACTGTTATTGATGTTCAAGGAGTACAAATGATATTTTCTCATCAAGCTGGGTAACATATTATTAGAAATGTATTGGACAAGAATGATTCAGTATGTTATTAAGTGAAACAAAACATTTGGTGGATTATCCAGTGCTTCTATTCAGTATTCATCAATACTGTCTTAAGAATTTATTTTAATTTAGAAATGCTATGAGAATATCAATGAATTGGATTCCTATACAAAGGCAAAGAGTTGAAATAGTTAACTTACCAATGGCAGCTAACATTTGGTCTTTGTGTGTGTGTGTGTGTGTGTGTGTGTGTGTGTGTACACTAAGATTTCACCTAGGGTGATTTACCAGGAGCTACTCCCTAGTCTTCTTTTCATTTTGAGATGCGGTGTTGTGAGTTCCTGAAGGTCTTGGTAAGGCTGACCTTGACCTTGAACTTATGATCCTCCTGCCTCAGCCTCCAGAGTCACTGGAAGTACAGGTGTGTACCACCATACCCAGCTTAACATGTAGTGTTTTCAAATGTTAGAGGAGGTAGGGTGTTAACATTACTCCTCCTTATAGACTACAAAATCAGTACTAGGAAATGACAAAAGCCTGAATGGCTGCTAAAGAGTTTTCCTTTTTACCTTATCATTAGTTTTTTTATTCAGTTTCCTATAGCTTCACTAGTTAATGCAAATAATTATTTGTATCATTTACATCTGGGGTTGATTCATAATCTATATTGGCTTATTTGATTAGAGTACAATGTAAGGAAGAATAAAATAGTAGAAATGATGCCCAAATAAGCCAGTCTTGCACTAATTCCACGACCACAGGATGCACTGATAACCTCACTGACTCATCTGCAAAGTAAATGCTGCAAGAAAATTAGGTGGAAGATGATATGGATCATTTAACTATTACTATTTCTGGAAAAAACAACTCAAGTCATATATCAGAGGGATGCACAGCACAGCATCTTCTCCTTAAGAGAAGGACAAAAAGTTCTTGCCACTCTTTTTTGTGTGGGGGAGGAGTCAGTAATATCTTAATACCATAATAAAATTGCTTGCCTCTTAACTAATGAACTGAGGAGGCAATAAACTATCTTATTTATTCGCCTTATGAATTTTTAAATTTAAGTTGTTTTTGTGCAGCAAGGATCACTGCAATTTCTTACTCTTATATTCAGTCTAAAGGGAATTATAGACCACATAAATTCAAGGATCTTTATAATATAACCCTGATATAATAAAATTAGTAAACAAACAAAAAAACTGGGTATTGGGAATTTAACCCATTGGTGCTTTACCACTGAGCCACATCCTCAGTTATTTTTTTTTTAACTTTATTTTGAGATAGGTCTTGCTTAATGAAGAGGCAGGCCTCAAATTTGCAATTCTCCTGCGTCAGCCTACTGAGTTGTTGGGGGATTACAGGCATGTGCCACCACTGCACTGCACCAGCTGATATAATAAAATTAGTCACAATTTGAAATAAGTATTTACATAAATGTCATCCGTGGTATCTCCATCAAGATCATCCATATATAATGTAGGTAAAACATAGCATATCTAACAAAGGCAGCTTGACAAATTCACTTCTTCACTATTTTTCTGCCTAATTCTCATAACCAGTATTTGAAAGGTCAAGGGATATAAAAACAATGAAATATATATTTTATATATATATATATATTTATATTTATATTTTTTATTTATTTTTTTTGAGTGAAGAAGCTGGGGAACCTGTACAAAGATTACTACTGTCGATTTTCAAGAGGCAACTAACCCATCAGTATTTCATTCTGTACCTCTAAAGTTTGTCAAAACACTGAAAATGAGAACATTCAGGTAACATGCTGTCCCTGAATGAAAATGACATGAGGACAATTTTCTATACTTAATAGCAAGTTAGCTCAGCATCTGAGTTTCAGTCAGGTGCCTGGCAAGAAAGAATAATAGTAGACAACATACCGAGGCTTTGAGTACAGCCCCCTGAACCTGGAGTTGAAGAACAGACAGATGAGAGACTTGCCTTCCCATAATTTCTCCACTCCCAACCCCATTTTTATTTCTGGTTTTCAAAGGAAAACTATGCTTGGAAGTCTCATTTACTCCGCCACTTGATCCATCACACTGGAAGCTAAGCTATGGCTGGGAAGAACAAGGAATGATGACTTTATAAACTGGCCATATTCATGGGGGCAGTTTCTGTTTCATCAGTCACTTCCAAGACAACATTAGACTTCACGAAACACTGTCCAGGAAGAGTTTATCTTTCACCATCTAAAACCAACAAATACTTTAGAGTTTACGTCTAAAAGAAAACTCAATGCCATTCCTTACTGGCAGACTCAAGGGGTATAATGCTAAATCTGTAAGGTGAGACAGTCCTAGAACTTTCTAAGAACCTAATCATCTCTGGTGGAGGGTATAAGGTAAACCTCATTTAAAATAAGTTTGAACAAATTGTTTCTCTCTTCTTTATGAAATTGCTTTTTCTTCCCTTTTGGCAAATTAAGATCCACTTGCCTGGAAAACAAAACCTAGAATTCTTACATTCCTCATTAGCATTATTTCTTCCTTTATCTTTGAGCTGTTTACCTATTCTTCAAACTGTGACATATGGGAATTTCACACCTAGTGAATATATTTTCATGTAGCTTGTGGCATGAGACTATAATCATTAAAAGAATATACACAAGTAAGAGTCGCTGCAACAGCTGGTGACATTTACCAATTAGAATTAGAGTTCTTTAAAACACTTTATCCTTCATTTGGTGCATGGAGGGTAATTATCTCTGATAAATTGCTGAAAAAGATGTAATTTTCCTTTTAAACAGTTTCTACGTACAGTACAAATGTGTTTGGATAGAAGACATTACTGCTGGTTCAGTGCTCCTTTGTGCTAAGACTTGTTTCATGGCAGTAAAATTTACACACTTTGAAAGTCACTGCATCTAATTCCATTATGAAATGTTATCTTATTAGGGTACCAAGCACAGTTAAAAAAAAAAAAAGCTAAGCATACTGTTAATTTTTGTGTGTATTTTTTTTATGTGCAAATGAAAAGAAAGCATGTGATTGCACTAGAGAGATGAAAAACAGCTAGAAATTCTGGTACAAGGGCCTAACAACTCTTTCATAGGAGTGGCCTGTTCAACTTCATCAGTGGTGAGTTCAAATGAGCTTTATAAAATCAAGAATATTGCATTTTAGAAAGCTGTATTTAGAGATCTTTTCTAAATTGATAATTAAATTATAGTTTCCTTAATGATAAAGAGAAAATAACAATTAAGAGCTATGTAGCAAGCACTCCATGTATTAAATAGCATTTAGGGAGAGTAAATGATTTTTCACATTCCCATGTAAACGCCAGGATTCTTAGCTCACAAAGCACCAACTTCTCCATCTTGTTCATGATGGTAGTTATCTCCAAGTCAAAAGAAGAAATTACTTTCATCTGGTTAGAAAAGAGCAGATTTTGGCTAACAAAGTTATAGTAAAGGGAAACAAAGATCTAAAGAATTCCCCCATGAGTATAAAGAGATCAATAACTATGGAAGAAAATAAAAGTATTTTCAGGTGAGTTGCTTTGACACTGGCTGCGAAAGTAACCGAATACATCATGGAGCGAATGAGTTTAAGTAAGAGTGCAGACTCCAGCAATTTTTTTTTTCAAGCTTTAATTACTAGTTAACCTAGCAAGATGAACATGCTGCTTAAAAAGAGAGAAAAAAAATTCCTTGTTAATTATATGCTGCAAACGCTCGTACTTCCTGCTGCTACACCTAATCCCACAGGTGCAAATCTTTGCTTTTCCCATTCATGGGTAGGTGGGTGCAACACTGCAGTCATTTTTCACAGCAACAGATTTAGATACAGAAGAAGCCGCTTAACCTTCCACTGGAGGTTAACAATACACTACACAAACACTGTCATGGTGTCTGTTTAACAAGGAGGCAAATTTTTAAATACACTATTCTAGTCTCAAAGATTAACTAGAAGCTATGGCATAATTGACTTAATTTAAAAATGCACTTCTCATAACCTAGAAAAAAACTTGTCTTGGAAACAATGAGGAATGAAACTGTGATATTCTCATTTATGATGATCTGCATGCTTCACCAATGAAATACACACATTCAATTATTTCTTGCTATTTTAAAATGCATCATGTGCAATATAAGAACCTATCTTCTAAATTTGAAAATGTAGTGGGAACATTTTGTAGCACAGCTCTGGCATCTAAGATTCAGTAGTACTTTTTATCTGATCTTCAGGGAACATAGGACATAATTCTATAAACATAATCTGTTTCGGATATTGTTAAAAAGGGGAATTTGTTTCCATTGATATCCTTTGTTACTTGGGCATTTATTTTTACACTTGAGTTAAAATGTTCTGAGACTTTCAAAAGCATTTGGAATAAATAAATTGCATGTTCTCAAACACTTACAAACTAGAAGGTTTTATGTATTCCCATGATGATTATATTGTAAAAAAGCCAAATAGGGGGCTGGGCTTGTGGCTCAGTGGTAGAGTGCTTGCCTAACATGTGGGAGGCACTGGATTTGATCCTCAGCACCACATAAATAAAATAAAGGTATTATGTCCATTTACAACTAAAAAAAAAAAAGAGAGAGAGAGAAAAAGCTACAGAGATTTATCAAGTTTCTATGATGTAGAATTATTATATTGTATTCTTGCAGAAAGCCAAAAGGAAATAGAGTTGTAGACTTCAAACCAGATTGATGCCAACTTAAATATGTCTTTGCTAGGACAAGGAATAATTCATTAAATGGACTGAAAGGAAGAAATTAAAATAATGTAGTTTACAGGGATATGAGTTTTTCAACATTTTCTCGTAGCATTTTTATAATTTTTTTTTAAACAGTGAGAGAGGAAATCTCATTTTGGAAAATTACAAACCATTATTTTGAGAATGAAGGGTTCAAAAGTCATCACTTCGGGGCCGGGGATGTGGCTCAAGCGGTAGCGCGCTCGCCTGGCATGCGTGCGGCCCGGGTTCGATCCTCAGCACCACATACAAAAACAAAGATGTTGTGTTCGCCAATAACTAAAAAATAAATATTAAAATTCTCTCTCTCTCTCCCTGTCTCATTCTCTCTTTTAAAAAAAGTCATCACTTTGTATATTTAGCAGTATTTGATATTTTACTAACATTGTTATATATATATATTTTGACTCCAAATTGAGAAGTAAAAAATTCCAAATTAAAGATGATGGCACTCAAAACCTTTTGAAAACATCTTTTAGACTGGGAGCATGAAATATGTATGTTTTAAGCATGTACATTTCATTCAGTCCTGCATTTTTAAGGAGAGCATTCTCTACGACTTCAGAGTTCTTGCTCTGGATAAGAGTCTGCTCCTTGAGCAGTCTGTAAAAGGCAGAATATTTTCATATTGTTACTAGTATCTGATCGAAGAATTGCTCTCATTAATGCTCCTGTAACTTAGGTGGTTTTATTGTTTTCACATGCATGTAATAAGAATGGAACTGCTTTACACTATTTCCTCTAAGTTGTGACATCATTTATATATTTATGGGTTTTGAAACAGTTGATAGAAGTATTTGTATGTTCAAACATTTTTTGTTCTATCACTGGGGAAAATTCTTCCAAAGAGAAAGTTATTTTAAAAATTAAAAAAAAATACTGAATGATAGCTTAAGATATTAGCCTGAAATCCTCAAGGAAAGACAGGTTTTTCAACTGAGATCCATAGACTTACTATGCCTTATTCATTTGAAATTATGAAATCTAGTATCTTTCTTGCTATTTCTGATCTATAATAAGGATCACTACCATCTCGATTAAGAGAACTGGCCACTGATATAGTAGCATCCAACAGGGAAAGTGGTACATGCAAATCACACACATGGGCAATGATCATAATGATGACAAAGGCATTTAATGTTTCAGTTTATGATACTGTCTTTTAGTTTTCCCTCATCTACTTAGAGTTGGTATGGTGTCAATTATAAAAACTGTACGAAGGGCTGGGGTTGTAGCTCAGTGGTAGAGCTAGCATGTGTGAGGCACTGGGTTTGATTCTCAGTACCACATATAAATAAATAAAATAAAGGTACATCAATAACTAAAAAATAGTTTAAAAACTGCATGAGGATTTGAAGAAGTGAAATTAAAATGCTGTGGACAGTATTTCATCATTAGCTTTGAAAGTTCTGATGGACTGGGATTGGTTTACTCAGCCCCATTTAGAACCTCTCCTATTTTGAATTAAGGGAAGCCTGAAGGTGCTAGAATGCCAACAGCCAGAGGCAGGCTGTGAGTTGACCTCACACAGGAAAGAAGAGCTAGATGGGCAAGAAACAAGGAAATAAAGGTGAGAGAAGCAAAACCCTCATTGGGGAGCACAATGCACAGCTCCCGGGCTGGCTCCTATAATAGGGAGACTCTGAATATGGTCCTGATGTGCAGGTGAATATTCCCACTGGGCAGGAGCTCCATTCCCCAAGTTCTGCCTGGCTCTCATTGTGACGCAAAGCTCTGAGTATTCAGGTGACCTTATCTAAGCAATAAACAATATCAGGAGCAAGAAAGCAAAAGAAAGAACGAAAGCATCAGAATCACGGCCGTGACCAATTATACCTTTAAAAGTCATCACTGGTATATGCAAGCTGCTTTCTATTCTAAAATTAGAGGAAAATAAATGAAATGTAATATTTTTCACTTGTGGAAGGCATCTGGATTTTCTTTTGGAAAGCAGTCACATTCTGAAGTGGGAGTGGAACCTGCAGAGGACGCACAGGAGCACGAAGCTTCACTTGGACAGAAACACCAATGATCCCGTTTATTGTAAAGTGCTTTATATTTACAAAACACATTCACACAAATATGCTCATTGACTCTCCATAAGAACCTCGTGAGAGAAACAACACAGGGATTATACCATTATTTTTATTGCTCAGGTGGGAAAAAGGAATAGGGGAGGCAGCCAAGGGGCAAAGGGAGAACTTTTGACTTGGATTCTGTACAGTGCAGAGCTAGGTTTGAGCCACATTTTAAGGAGTTCAAAGATTATAAATCTTTGGCAAGTATCATAAAGAAGAGTATTTAAAAGAGCTACAAAAAAGATAGGAAAACACCCATATGGAACTTGCCCATCTTGCCTCTTAGATTTTTTTCCTTCCTCCAGGTCACAATTCCCTTTTCTTTTTTCCCTTTATGAGCCATTATTTCCAGATAAGGGGCCCAGATTTTATGATGGGACCCTTAAGTATTCTGGCTGTTTTTGACAGGAGAAAGTAAAAAGGTTGTGTTGCTCATTAAAGAATTGTAATTGGTTTGTAAATTTCATGTCACTTTATAGATAGGGTCCATGAATGTTTATTTTCTAAAATCTAGACACTAGATTTATTATAATCAACAGTAATAATGTATGATAACTGCTAATATTTATTGAGCACTAATTCCACTCTAGGAATTCTGAAAAGTGCTTATTCATGGTTAACTGTAAGAGGTGTAATTATATCTCCATTTAACAGATATAGAAAGTCGTGCCTAAGGACACACTGATATTAAGCAAAGTGATAGCGCAAGGATTCAAAGATAGCAGTCTGGTTCCCCAGCCTGTTTGCAATGCCTCTGTTGTGTAGCCTCTATAGACCTGCCTCTACCTGCTGTTTTAATTTTTTTTAAAGGAACTACTCTACATTATTGTCTCATATGATTTTTTACCCAACTTTTAAACACACTTTCTTTAAACTTCAACCTACCTGTAAGTAGGGAATTTTTTTTTGTTGTTGTTGTCATTAGTTTTAGTGTAATTCTTAAACCCTACTGAATCTTTCGTTTTGACCTGGTGTACCTGTCTGCAAAACCAATATGAACACTCACTGTGCTCCTATATTTAACATACCAACTTTCTCTGTAGGTCTGTGTTCCCTTCTCCTAAGTTACATTTAGATCAGAGTTACACTGAACAGGTCTTGCTTTCAAAAATGTTTCTAGAGTCTTCTTCAACATGAACATTTCAAGGCTCTATGATGGGACCATGACCTCCACAACTCCAATAGAATTGCTCTCCAGGATGTAGCTGTTTAATCAAGAACAACTCTACCAAAATCTCCTGGAGGTCACAGCTCATTACCTGACCAGAAAGAGCATGAAGGACTCCACCAATTCCTTTGGAGGAAATGTGAGACCCTGGAATTTATTTCTTCATTTGTTTTTGCCTCTTATGTGTGCTTAATTTTTTTTAATAAAAAGTATCATGAAAGTATATAATGCACAGATACATCAGACTATGTTCACAACTATATTTAAAAGACTTGATTTGAGTCATTCAACTGCTGTTAACACCTATGCATCTTCAGTTGTGCTATAAATATTCCACATGAGTATGTTTTAACATGAATTCCTTCTTCTTTACTACAGTATGAACATCACTAAATTTCAAGTCACTTTAATTTTCACTTTACAGAATCAATGTTTTTATTTGTTTCTTTGTTTACTCTTGAAACAATTTCCAACATGTGACTATATAGTAAACAGCTTTGTCCCTCTCCACAGAAGTTTTTTTGTTTTTTTTTTTTTTTCCTTATCTCCTTGTTTTCTCATCATCTTCTGGAGACATTTTTTGGTTCTGTTGTTTCTTGTATGGACACAAATCCACATCAAGAACTCACACAGTGATAGATGGTCATAGAAGGACTAATGTGGATTACAGAACTCATTTATAGTCATCTATAAAATGGGTGAAATTTCACTTATGTGAAATAATTCCCAAGGCCATACAGTTAATTCTGTGGCATAAAGCTGCATAAAAGGAATGAAAAGTCAGCTGCCAGTGGCTACCAATAACTCATAAACCAGTGTTTTTTTTTTCTTTTTAGATGGGGTCTTACTATGTTGCCAACGCCAGCCTGGAACTTGGGATCTTGAGGAGTTAGGATTGCAGGTGTGCATCATTGTACTAACCAGTGCTCCTTTTGAAAATAAACTTCTCAATTTTAGAATCATTTTAGAGGATAATTATGAATATAGTACATAGAATTCCTATATTCTGCATCTCCAATTTCCCCTCTAATTACCGCATTTTATTAATTAGTATGGCACATTTGTTATAAATAATGAACATATACTGATACAGAATTAACTAAAGTCTCCATTTTGTTCAGATTTCCTTAGTTTTTACTAAATATCCATTTTCTGTTCCAATCTCATCTCTATACCATTAGTTGTTACATCTCCATAGACTCCTCTTGACTGGGCCACTTTCTACTCTCCTTAATAAATGACCTTCACAGTTTTGAGGAGTACTCTCAGATATTTTGCAACATCTTCTCTATTGAGATGAGTTTCATGTTTTTCTCTAGTCTCAACTAGATTTGCAAGTTTTTTTTTGGAGGAAGGCTATAAAGTACCATTTTTATCACATCACATCAAGGCTAAATATCATCAATATGATTTATCACTGTTGATGTTGACCTTGATCCAGTGGCTCAGGTAATATTGGCTAGATTTCTCCACTGTGAATCTACTCTCTCCATGGACCTCTTCATACTGTACTCTTTGGAAGGAAGTTGCTATGTGGAGCCCCCACTTAAGGAATGGGGAGACTTGTTGATGTACACCTTCTTCAGGAAGAAGTGTCTACATTATTTGGGGTCTTCTGCACAGGAGATTTGTTTGTTTTTCTCCCATTTGTCTTGTCAATCATTTATATCAATTTGGAACTAATGATTATACTCTGGGTTATAACTCAAATTACATTTTAATTATTTGATTGCTCAAATTTCCTAGCTTAGGCCACTGAGAATTCTTTACATTAACACTTGTGTCCCTCTGATGTAACCTCCATCATTGCAGTGTTTGTGAAGGTTTCCTTACTTTCTGTCAGGACATGATGTTTCAGATTCCTTTTGCTACAGCTGTTTTTGAACATTAGCTATTTTTTCAAGGACCTCTTGTTCATTTTACTGGACTCTGGAGTCCAAGTTCTGGGTGCTATGTGTGCTTGTTGCCCCTGGGGGTCATCACTTCTAGACTCAACAAACAAACAAAAAAAAAGAAAGTGAGTACACAATCCAAGCATACCCAGGGCCTTTCACCTACAATATTGTTATATGTAAACAGTTCTATTCCTATTAAGCGAAAGAGAAGTCCACAGTGATGTCTGAACTCTAATTATTACAGGATTATTTTAGCCTTCTTCCTTCCCTTGTCTCTTACTCTAACAATGAGAACTTGGCTCCTATCGCCCATCACCCATTTATTTAATTTCAATATACATGTATAGTAATTGTAAATTGCTAACCTGTAGAGAAAAGCTTTACCAACTAGAGGACAATGCTAATTTGTAGTTCTGTTTTTTCTTTATTTTTATCAATCCTGCTCATTTCCGAAGTTATTTATTTATTTATTTATTTATTTATTTATTTATTTATTTATTTATTTTATTCTTTTTTTTTAGATGCTCTGTTTTTATTTTTTTTATTATTTTTTTTATTGTTGGTTGTTCAAAACATTACATAGTTCTTGATATATCATATTTCACATTTTGATTCAAGCAGGTTATGAACTCCCATTTTACCCCGTATACAGCTTGCAGAATCACATCAGTTACACTTCCATTGCTTTACATATTGATATACTCATGTCTGTTGTATTCTGCTGCCTTTCCTATCCTCTACTATCCCCCCTCCCCTCCCCTCCCCTCCCCTCCCCTCCCCTCCCCTCCCCTCTTCTCTCTCTACCCCCACTACTGTAATTCATTCCTCCCCCTTGTATTGTTTTTCCCTTTCCCCTCACTTCCTCTTGTATGTAATTTTGTATAACCCTGAGGGTCTCCTTCCATTTCCATGCAATTTCCCTTCTCTCTCCCTTTCCCTCCCACCTCTCATCCTCGTTTAATGTTGGTCTTCTTCTTGTGCTCTTCTTCCCTAGTCTGTTCTTAGTTACTCTCCTTATATCAAAGAAGACATTTGGCATTTGTTTTTTAGGGTTTGGCTAGCTTCGCTTAGCATAATCTGCTCTAATGCCATCCATTTCCCACCAAATTCTATGATTTTGTCATTTTTTTAATGCAGAGTAATACTCCATTGTGTATAAATGCCACATTTTTTTTATCCATTCGTCTATTGAAGGGCATCTAGGTTGGTTCCACAGTCTTGCTATTGTGAATTGTGCTGCAATGAACATCGATGTAGCAGTGTCCCTGTAGCATGCTCTTTTTAGGTCTTTAGGGAATAGACCGAGAAGGGGAATAGCTGGGTCAAATGGTAGTTCCATTCCCAGCTTTCCAAGAAATCTCCATACTGCTTTCCAAATTGGCTGCACCAATTTGCAGTCCCACCAACAATGTACAAGTGTACCCTTTTCCCCACAACCTCGCCAGCACTTATTGTTGTTTGACTTCATAATGGCTGCCAATCTTACTGGAGTGAGATGGTATCTTAGGGTGGTTTTGATTTGCATTTCTCTGACTGCTAGAGATGGTGAGCATTTTTTCATGTACTTATTGATTGATTGTATGTCCTCCTCTGAGAAGTGTCTATTCAAGTCCTTGGCCCATTTGTTGATTGGGTTATTTGTTATCTTATTGTCTAATTTTCTGAGTTCTTTATATATTCTGGATATTAGGGCTCTATCTGAAGTGTGAGGAGTAAAGATTTGTTCCCATGATGTAGGCTCCCTATTTACCTCTCTTATTGTTTCTTTTGCTGAGAAAAAAACTTTTTAGTTTGAGTAAGTCCCATTTGTTGATTCTAGATGTTAACTCTTGTGCTATGGGTGTCCTATTGAGGAATTTAGAGCCCGACCCCACAGCATGTAGGTCGTAGCCAACTTTTTCTTCTATCAGATGCCGTGTCTCTGACTTGATATCAAGCTCCTTGATCCATTTTGAGTTAACTTTTGTGCTTGGCGAGAGAAAGGGATTCAGTTTCATTTTGTTGCATATGGATTTCCAGTTTTCCCAGCACCATTTGTTGAAGATGCTATCCTTCCTCCATTGCATGCTTTTAGCCCCTTTATCAAATATAAGAAAGTTGTAGTTTTGTGGATTGGTCTCTGTGTCCTCTATTCTGTACCACTGGTCCACCCGCCTGTTTTGGTACCAGTACCATGCTGTTTTTGTTACTATTGCTCTGTAGTATAGTTTGAAGTCTGGTATCCTTATACCACCTATTCACACTTCCTGCTTAGCATTGTTTTTGCTATTCTGGGTCTTTTATTCTTCCATATGAATTTCATGATTGCTTTCTCTATTTCTACAAGAAATGCTGTTGGGATTTTGATTGGCATTGCATTAAACCTATAGAGAACTTTTGGTAATATCGCCATTTTGATGATGTTAGTTCTGCCTATCCATGAACAGGGTATATTTTTCCATCTTCTAAGGTCTTCTTCAATTTCTCTTTTTAGGGTTCTGTAGTTTTCATTGTATAAGTCTTTCACCTCTTTTGTTAGGTTGATTCCCAAGTATTTTATTCTTTTTGAGGATATTGTGAATGGAGTGGTTGTCCTCGTTTCCATTTCAGAGGATTTGTCGCTGATATACAGGAATGCCTTTGATTTATGCGTGTTGATTTTATAACCTGCCACTTTGCTGAATTCATTTATTAGCTCTAATAGTTTCTTTGTAGACCCTTTTGGGTCTGCTAGGTATAGAATCATGTCATCTGCAAATAGTGATAATTTAAGTTCTTCTTTTCCTATTTTTATGCCTTTAATTTCTTTCGTCTGTCTAATTGCTCTGGCCAGTGTTTCGAGAACTATGTTGAACAGAAGTGGTGAAAGAGGGCATCCCTGTCTTGTTCCAGATCTTAGAGGGAATGCCTTCAATTTTTCTCCATTCAGAATGATGCTAGCCTGAGGCTTAGCATAAATTGCTTTTACAATGTTGAGGTATGTTCCTGTTATCCCTAGTTTTTCGAGAGTTTTGAACATAAAGGGATGCTGTACTTTGTCGAATGCTTTTTCCGCATCTATTGAGATGATCATATGGTTCTTATTTTTAAGTCTATTGATGTGGTAAATAACATTTATTGATTTCCGAATATTGAACCAGCCTTGCATACCAGGGATGAATCCTACTTGATCATGGTGCACAATTTTTTTGATATGTTTTTGTATCCGATTCGCCAGAATTTTATTGAGGATTTTTGCATCTAGGTTCATTAGAGATATTGGTCTGTAGTTTTCTTTCTTTGAAGAGTCTTTGTCTGGTTTCGGAATCAGGGTGATGTTAGCCTCGTAGAATGAATTTGGTAGTTCTCCCTCTTTTTCTATTTCCTGAAATAGCTTGAAAAGTATTGGTATTAGTTCCTCTTTAAAGGTTTTGTAAAACTCTGCTGTATACCCATCCGGTCCTGGGCTTTTCTTAGATGGTAATCTTTTGATGGTTTCTTCTATTTCCTCAATTGATATTGGTCTGTTTAGGTTGTCTATATCCTCCTGACTCAATCTGGGCAGATTATATGACCTAAGAAATTTATGGATGCCTTCACTATCTTCTATTTTATTGGAGTATAAGGATTCAAAATAATTTCTGATTATCTTCTGTATTTCTGAAGTGTCTGTTGTGATATTGCCTCTTTCATCCCATATGCTAGTAATTTGAGTTCTCTCTCTTCTTCTCTTCGTTAGCATGGCTAAGGGTCTGTCAATTTTATTTATTTTTTCAAAGAACCAACTTTTAGTTTTGTCAATTTTTTCAATTGTTTCTTTTGTTTCGATTTCATTAATTTCAGCTCTGATTTTAATTATTTCTTGCCTTCTACTTCTTTTGCTGTTGTTTTGCTCTTATTTTTCTAGGATTTTGAGATGAAGTATGAGATCATATATTTTTTTTTTCTTTTTTTAAGGAATGCACTCCAAGCAATGAATTTTCCTCTTAGAACTGCTTTCAATGTGTCCCATAGATTCCCATATGTTGTATCTGTGTTTTCATTTAACTCTAAGAATTTTTTAATTTCCTCCTTGATGTCTTCTAAAACCCATTGATCATTCAGTAACCTATTGTTCATTCTCCAAGTGATGCATGATTTTTCCTTCCTTCTTTTATCGTTCATTTTCAGTTTCATTCCATTATGATCAGATAAGATGCATGGTATTATCTCTACTCCTTTATATTGTCTAAGAGTTTCCCTGTGACATAATATATGATCTATTTTTGAGAAGGATCCATGTGCTGCTGAGAAAAAAGTGTAGCTGCTTGATGTTGGGTGGTATATTCTATATATGTCAATTAAGTCTAGGTTGTTAATTGTATTATTGAGTTCTATAGTTTCCTTATTCAACTTTTGTTTGGAAGATCTGTCCAGTGGTGAGAGAGGTGTGTTAAAGTCTCCCATGATTATTGTATGGTGGTCTATTAGACTCTTGAACTTGAGAAGAGTTTGCTTGATGAACATAGCAGCCCCATTGTTTGGGGCATATATATTTATGATTGTTATGTCTTGTTGGTGTATGGTTCCCTTGAGCAGTATGTAGTGTCCCTCTTTATCCCTTTTGATTAACTTTGGCTTGAAATCTATTTTATTTGATATGAGTATGGACACTCCTGCTTGTTTCCGCAGTCCATATGAGTGATATGATTTTTCCCAACCTTTCACCTTCAGTCTATGTATATCTTTTCCTATCAAATGCGTCTCCTGCAGGCAGCATATTGTTGGGTCTTGTTTTGTGATCCATTCAACTAGCCTGTGTCTCTTAATTGGTGAGTTTAAGCCATTAACATTTAGGGTTATTATTGAGATATGGTTTGTTCTTCCAGCCATAATTTGTTTATTAATGCTATTAAACCTGATTTGTTTTCCTCTTTGATTATTTTTCCCCCTTTACTGTCCTACCTCCCACTGTTGGTTTTCATTGTTGTTTTCCATTTCCTCTTCCTGTAGTGTTTTGCCAAGGATTTTTTGAAGAGATGGTTTTCTAGCTGCAAATTCTTTTAACTTTTGTTTGTCGTGGAATGTTTTAATTTCATCTTCCATCCTGAAGCTTAATTTCACCGGATACACGATTCTTGGTTGGAACCCATTTTCTTTTAGTATTTGAAATATGTTATTCCAGGATCTTCTAGCTTTTAGAGTCTGTGTTGAGAGATCAGCTGTTATCCTGATTGGTTTACCCCTAAATGTAATCTGCTTCCTTTCTCTTGTAGCTTTTAAAATTCTCTCTTTATTCTGTATGTTGGACATCTTCAGTATAATGTGTCTAGGTGTGGATCTCTTATGATTTTGCAAATTCGGCGTCCTGTAGGCTTCTAGGATTTGGGATTCTGTCTCATTCTTCAAGTCTGGGAAATTTTCTCGTATTATTTCACTGAATAGATTGTTTATTCCTTTGGTTTGGAGCTCTGTGCCTTCCTGTATCCCAGTGACTCTTAAGTTTGGTCTTTTGATATTATCCCATAGTTCTTGGATGTTCTGCTCATGGTTTCTTAGCAGACTTGCTGAGCTGTCTATGTTCTTTTCAAGTTGAAATACTCTGTCTTCATTGTCTGATGTTCTATCTTCTAAGTGATCCACTCTGCTGGTAGTATTCTCAATTGAGTTTTTAAGTTGGTTTATTGTTTCCTGCATTTCTAGGATTTCTATTTGTTTGTTTTTTATTACCTCTATCTCCCTGTGAAATTGATCTTTTACTTCCTGGATTTGTTTATGTAGTTCCTTGTCAATGTGATCTTTCATTGTCTGATTTTGCTGTCTCATGTCTTCCTTGAGACTCCAGATCATCTGAAGCATGTATATCCTGACCTCTCTATCTGACATTCCATCTGTTGCAACTATTACCTCTTCTAAAGTTGAGTTGACCTGCATTGCCTGTGGTCCTTTCTTTCCTTGTCTTTTCATACTGCTGGCGTTTCTTTCTGCTTGGTGAAACTGTTGTGTTTTTGAAATTTTCCCTCTATTTATTTATATTGCTCTTGTATAGTTGAAAAATCACCCTTGCAGGGCAGGTAGTGGCTGTGATCCTCCTCCAATTGGTGTGATCCGTCTACCACGCTGGCAGGCCCTAGGTCTGCTCTGCTGGTCGGTCAAAGGTCCGCCTACCCAGCAGGCGCGATGGGCACCTGTGTCACTCTGCAGGTTGCTGGGCCTAACCTCCCGATGGGTCGCAGGTTCCCCTAGCTTGCATCACTGGGGGAGGGGCCGGTTCCGCCCCTCAGCAGGCCGCTGGGCCCGATCTACAGGTGGTCACAGTCCCGCCTACCTTGCAGACACTGGGGGAGGGGACGGGCCTGCCCCTCAGCAGGCCACCGGACCTGTCCTAGTGGGTCCGGTCCGCGTTCCCTGCAGGCGTGTGTAGCTGCTCTGTCACTTGGCTGGTTGCTGGGCCTTCCGAAGTTATTTAGATTGGTATTTCCCCCTTCTCCTTTCAGTAATTTTTTTTTATTTACAATGATGATTTTATAAGTTCCCTTTCCATTTTGTAAAGTTATGATGAGCTAAACGATTTTTTTAAAAAATCTTATATTCAGGTTCACTTTTTGTTTTTGCTGTAAAGTTAGGTTTTGATGAATATACACACAGTTATGCATGTACCATTAAAGTATTATACAGAACAGTTTTGTTGCTTCTCAGAAAACATGCTTTACTTCACCAATTCAATTGCCATGATCTTGAATCATGACAATCACTAATGTTTATAATCTTTATAGTTTTATATTTTGCAGAACATGATATAAATGGAATCACACACATGTAGTCCTTTGAAACAGGCTTCTTTTAGCAATATGCATTTAAGATTTACTCACACTCCCAGTATCCTTTGAGTTCATTTTTTTTCTTTCCTTTTTTTCCTGAACAGTTGTTCATTCTATGAATCTAATACTGCCTGCTTATCCATTCACCCAGTGAAGGGCATTTTTGATTGCTTCTAGTTTTGTTGAAAAGCAAAGCTGCTCTTAACATTTGCACATAGGATTTGGTATAGAAATATATTTTAAAATCAATTGATAAATATATGGATCATGACTTATGATTTTAAAAATGAAAAACCCCACTCCAAGGATCTAGAGGTTTGATGTGCCTCAAGTATGAAGATGTGAGTCATATTCCATCCAGTTTTAAATTTTTAAGTTTTTTTTTATTGTGTTCTAATTCTTTGAAAATCAATACATATGCTGAAATACATGATTAAAAGGGACACTTTCAGCCTTGATCATATACATTGTGGTGACAGAATTTAAAGCAAAAGCTAATTTGTTATGATGATCAACTTAAAATTGCTGACTACCTGGTTATATTTACCCCACAAATTGTTTCATTATGGTTGAGTAAGTTTTGTGATTTCTGCTCATGGCATCTTAATTTCTGGACAAATTTATAAGTCATGAATTATTTCCCAAGAATTCTGTGAAAAGCCAAATGTTAAAATAAGTGACTACTAATTTGTAACACTTTTGTATTTAGAAAATAAGTTCTTTGGTTTAACTTATTCTTTTTTGATGGTTATTTTTAACTCTAATCAAGAATCTGTTGAAATTTTCATATAGGATAAAGAATGGCATTCATTTTTTTCCCTCTCAATAACAGTAGGAGGCATTTTCTATCCCAGCTTGGAGCAATCTAGCTTCCTCCTGCCACTCCAGTTTTATGCTCTCATGGTGAGCTAACCTCCAACTTACAACGGAAAAAGTGTGCTGAAATAACCTTGCCAAGCTTCGTTATGAAGTTTAGTGCTTAAGAAAAATAAACTACTCCCTAAGGGATTGGTGCTGTTTTAAAGATTTGAAATAAACCTGTGGTGAACCATAATTATTAAATTAAAAAAGTATATATATGAGAGAGAATTATATATAGTTTGGAAAGGCATATGAAAACAAATACTTACCGGCACATCAACATATTTTGCAGCTGCTTTCACCTTAAATGGGGAGAAAAAGAGATATTTATGAGAATTATATTCTTAACTACTATATAAGTATGATAAGAGTTGAGAGACAGCAGAAGAGAACTCATTCCAATACTTACAGTGAAAGACAGAATGGATGAAAAGAAAGTGCCTTCATCATACCTTGACAGCTTAGACAACACTCCTTCCAACACTGAAACAAACTATAATACAGAATACAGAGAGTAGTTAGAATGTTTCTGAGCATGCAATCTAATAGCAGTGCAAACAATTCCTGAATCAACTTCTCCCCAGCTACAAAAATCTACAAAGACTCAGCTGACAGCTGAGGTCAAGCTAGCTTGCATTACTTACTCTTCATTTCTGAACATGAACTTTAAGGTCCTTTCCCATGGCTGTAAATAATGCATCATTTAAAAAAAATAACGTGGAATAGGAGTATAGTCTCAATACATATACGATCATTTAAGTTACTGATAAATAACATTAGGTTCATGAAATTATTCCTTAAAACATTTTTCAAGTGGAACACAGGAGCTCACAAACAATGAAGGCCAAGATTAATCAAATTCCTTTCCTTTATGTATTATTTGACCATTTCTCTACTTTTTCTTACATATGCACAGAAGATTGAATAAAATAAGAACAGAAAGTGAAAGAGAGGTGTGATGTTCAAGGCTCTCATAACTCGAGAACACAAGTCATTAATGGGCATTTGTCAAGCAGCTCTAACTGGGATATTTAAGGATGATTCCTGCTTCTAGAAGATTATTCAACAGTCTTTGAGCTAAAACAGATACACTGAAAGGCAAAGTGGAAATAGCATTAGACTGAAAATATATAACCCAATTCTATCTCTGATCTCTATGTGGGCTCAGTCTGATCACCATACATTCCAGGCCTCAGTTCTTTCAAATCAATTAAATGTGTATGTTGGAGGGAGGAAGGGAAAGAGTCAGGAATTCAAATTTTTCTCAAAAGCATCTTGCATTTCTAAAATTTTTTATTCCTTTTCTTTCTCTCTTTATTTATTTATTCATTTGGTTGCAGTGCTGGGTATTGAACCCAGGGCCTCCCACATGCTAGGCAAGCATTCTACCACAGAGCTACACCTTCCACTCTTTTCATTTTGAGACAGGGTCTGCCTAAATTGCTCAGTGTAGCCTTAAATGTGAGTTATTCTGGTCTCATCCTTCTGGCTGGAATTACAGGTATAAGCAAACATGCCTGAAGTTAAAATTTTATATTTGTATGAAATGAAAAAAGCTTACTCTATTGGAAAAATGTGGGAAATTTTACATTATTAAAGAAGATCAATGAATAGGAGAAACTAATAAGATACACTGTCCTACATCTTTCCTCTTTTGAACTAAAATAATATGCACTATTGACAAATTACATACACTCCCAAAGGGGAAATGCTGACAAGGTTTTTTAAATACGAAAAGGGAAATTAACAAAGGCTGGTTTTTGTTCACATAGCAGCTTCTTCAACAAAGTGATAATAGTTCTAGGGACACAGCTTATTGGTCTCTAGTGACTGAAGAGCTCACTGCGAGTGCACAGGAGATAATCTTTTCTCTATGGCTGATCAATTACTGCAAAATAGTTTATGCAAAAGAAACAAAAACTTCCCTATAGGTTTCTCCATCACATCATTTGCGACATGATGTAAGAACACAGAAACAAAATCATGCAAATAGCTGACTAAAGTTTTAAAGTTTTATTTTTAAAAGAAGGAGAATTGTATTCATTTGAATAGTTATCCTATGGGATATAAACAGCAAAAAACACAAAATTATAAATTGCTCACATCTGAAAGTCAAATTAGCACTTTCCTCCTGCCCATTAGGATTTCTCACCAATCATGACTGCCTAACTCAACTTGATGTGGTTTGCAAGGACCCAGAAGACCAATACTCCAGGGCTATGTCAGACCAGGGGAAGGGAATTCCAAACTTAATGGCCCTCTGTGGAAAATGCCTCATCTCTTGTAACTCAAATCTTGAGTGCAAGTGTGTGCTGGGTGATGTCACTTGGAGGAGAGCGACAATTGCTATGGTTACTAGACAACCTTATGCATCAGAGGCTCTAGCACAGCACCTGGCTCTGGGTGCCTTCTAGTGAACCTGGATGCACATCTGTGAAAGATGCTGAGGGACAAGGCAGTGAAGAGGCAAGAATCCTGTGAATACCTTTTGAAGGTATGGGTTCAAGTTGGAGCTCTGCTACCATCTGGTTATAAGATAGAGTCAAGTCATTTCATTTCTCTTGCTTTCTTGCACTCGTCAGTAAAATGGGGAAAAGATGGCTATCCTGCTCACCTTATAAAAATGATGTGAAGCTCAGGGGTGATGTTTTAAGATAAAGAAAATGCCAAATATTAAAGAAATTTAAAGAATTATTGTTATTGATGTGATAATAATAACTATCCATTATTTGTCTGATAATGTAACTATATTAAATCATAACTAGGATGGCTTAGTGACAACGTGTAAAAATGAGTTTGATTCTTACCAAATGCGTCTAATTCAATGAAATATGTGGAGATACCTGGGTTGATAGGACTGAATTGAGGCTGTTAGAAGGCCATTGGAATCGCACCTTTTGAAGATCATTCATTGGTGGGCAATAGGGAAGAAAGCCTTTGAATGCAGGTGATCGTGATCCCACATTATCTACCATTACACTACAGAATTGCAAGGAATAAATGAGGTGATCTATGTTAAGTGCTCAATGAATGTCACTGGGTTATAATTATTATGGAGTACCTAAGATAGGAAATAAAAACAGAGGACTCTTAGATCTTTTCCTTCAGGAACATACAAACTAGTGGAAGAGACAGACATGAGCACAACTGGGTATTACGCAAGGCAGAAGTTCTATGGGCCACAGCAGAAGGGTGCACAGTGTGACTGAATTGGAGGAGGGAAAGAGGGGCTTTGACCAGAGGATCTGGAGTGAACTTTCTTTATAAGGTGGCACAGGAATTAAGCTGCAGGATATCAGAAATGGAGCTGATAAAATGACAGGAAGCCTACTGGCAGATGCATTTAGGGCAGAAGTGTCTCCATAGAGGCATCTGGCAGCCTGCCTAGCTGGACTTCTCTTTACAGTACGAGCATCATCAGGTTACATCTCTGCAAGTCCTGTGTGTGGGATTGTGGTCTGCTGCAACCAAACCACAATAATCTTTGTTTCCATTTCAAAAATAGCAGAAGCTTCTTTTTGAGTTCTTCCCTATCCCAAATGGTCCCCTGGGAGGACTCTAAGTGCTTACATGGCCGTGAACAGCCACTGCACCTCTGGGATCAACCAGGTGAGCCATACAGTTCTTACAGAAGGTTTTCTTTGTAAGATATTTGTTGAGGCCCAGGTGGTGGGAAAGCTACTTTCAAAACCAAACTCTATTAACAACAAGATTAATAATGACATATTTTTCATTTGGGTTTTAATTGCACAAAACAGCAAGATTCCAACGAAATCAAGGTAAATGCTGGGTTTCGTTGCTGAATCTTTAACTGCTTCCTGTGAACTTTCTCTGAACAGCTCAGGGAGTATATAAATACTTATGGGTTTGCCTTGTGCTCTCTGTTCTCCTGAGGGTGTTGGGTTGGAATGAAACATTGCAATCTCTTTGTTTCCCTACTCTTTATTGTGTATGCTATGTACTGGGTTTGTTTGAATAATATTTAACACCTAGAGTCTGTCTGGGCAATTACCAACTTTGCCTCATGATACATACTCTCAAGGAAATTAAAGATGAAAGCACTTTAAAATGACTGTAGGTAGAATGAATCATGAAGAGGGCCACATGGCATGTTGTTTTAAATTTCTTGTTGAATTTTAAGATGACATAAGAATGATTTTAATAGAATATAAGATTTGGGTGGAAGGTAGAAGATAAATTCTAAGAAGCAATGGGTAGAAGTCCAGCTATAGACTGCTGGGTTTAAAACCAAGTTATTGCTATTTTAGCCATGACATTTCATGAAGTAAACAAGGGATAAATGCACTGGAAGTTATACAGACTTTCACAGAAAAGACAGTTTTCCATGATACAACCTATCATGAAAAACTAGGTATTTGTTTGACAGGGGGAGAGGATAAGATTGACAATACCTATTAGCAGATGTTTTGATTTTGTTTATTAAGATGAGGGCTAACTAATATTATTAAAATTCCACGTGGATCCTGAATATCACAGACTGGAAGTAAACAGGATTTCTTTCATGAATAAGATTTTTTTTTTTTTAAATACTGGGGATTGAACCTAGGACCTCATTTATGCTGGCCAGGTGTATTGCCACTGAGCCACACCTCCAGACCCAGAATGCTAATGAATAGGTTCTTTCACATCTTTTTTTTTTTTTTTTTTTTTGCCAACTGTGAATCCACTTCTTTGAAGCTTTGTGGCAACTGACTCCTAAAAGTTCTTCCCAGGTGACATACATCTGACTGAATGAATGATAGTTTTTGACAGAATGTATTTATTCAAAACATACCTTGTTCTGAAAAATCTCTAATTTCTAAAACAGCACACCTAGTCCAGATGTTGGTAAATTCTCCACAATGTCTTCTCTCATTGTTCCTTTCCCTCTGTTTTCCCCAATGCAGTGATCTATCTTACTTTCTATTTCCTGTCTATGAATGGCTCTGAATAGCGTGTATCTTTCCTTTTAAGCACATACTTGGATTTGAACAGGTGTTTTCTGAATATGCAGCCTTGACCTAAACAAGTAAATTTAATCAAATTAATTTACCCAGGCTGAGTTGGCAAGATATTTTCATTAAGTCATCTGGGCAATCAGGTCAAATTTGTTCTCTGTGTTATTTTTAAGAGGAATTCGGGGGAAAATATTCTACGTTATGAGAAAGAATATATATATATATCTCAAAGTATCTGAAGTACCTGTATGTATATGCTCAGTGAAAAGTGTTTATTTCTTCCTAATCCTTTTTTTTTTGCAGTAAATGAGGATTTAGGAAGTTTATCATTATTGTGATCTTACCATTCAAGTTCAAAATTGATAGTTCTGTATTACAGGAATACATTATGAGAATTGTCTTGTTTTGTCTTGGCTCTGCTAATAATTTGCACTGACCATTTCTAACTCTCAGTCCTCCAGTGTTTTTCCAGGATCCTCATCACTACACACAATGAATTCCATTCTCATCTTCCTACCTTACAGTTGGCGTTCAGCTACCTGTCCACGCTGGTCACACACAGGCATCAAAAGAAGGCCACAAAGGCTGGCTAATACAAACAGGAGACAATGAGGACACGACTGGAGGTGAAGCTTCTGCCCTTTCTCTCTCTGGTCTTGTTGAGTTCTATACAGAGTTGTGGAAAGCTTACTTGGTAACACCAAGGTCAAATCCGTGGTGCTCTGTGGTATCTATCTTGAGACCTTGGGTCTCTATTTCCTCATCTGGTCTCTGGGGGTTGTGGGCTGCTGGATGAGAGGAGGCCAGATAGTCAGGGCTCTTAGGGCTCCTTTCCTTTCACAGTCAAAGTAGCTTCACTTTGAATGGTGTTGAATTTTGCTCTTCTGACTATGCCACACTCTGGCCAATTTAATTTTAATATAAGATAGCAATAAATATAACACTTCCTGTACCCCTTCATGATAAGATTTTATCTTCCTCCTATTTTTCCTGGCAAACATGGTCTAAGACCCTTTCGGTGGTAAGTAACTCTGTTTTTTTCCATTTTCTTTTACGGTTACTTTTCATTTCTTCTGGGCGGGGTGGTGCTCCAGTTAAGCGTCTTAGCTTGAGAATAATAGCTACTGACTGACACAGAATCATTTCAACTTTCAAAATCTTAAAATTATATAGATACTTTGAGCTCATATGACTCCTCTGAACTCCAAGACCAATATCTTATTTGACATCACCTCCCTCTGATGTCTCAAAGGCAGCTCAGTCTCAACATGTCCAATAAGGACATCATAGTCTTTCCCTCCAAATCTGTTTCTCTTCCAGGGCACCTGCATCAGCAAATGACACTAGAATCCATCCTGCATTTCAAGCCAAAGACCTAAGATTAATTGTTAATGTTTTCCTTTCTCTTCTCATTCCTAAACCCTGTCCATGTTATAGCTTTAATTCCTTTGATTAATTTATCAGAAACCAAAGTGAAGACCTCTGACTATTCCTTTTCCAATCTGTTTGGTATGAGTAGTCAGATGAATCTTCTAATTTAAGGCTGATTAATTCCTTACTCCACTTTCCACCTCCCCAGCCCTTCAGTGCCTTTCCACTGCTCTTAGGATAAAGAATTCAAGCTCTTTGACACATTCTACAAGGTTCTCCCCACCTCTGCAGCTTCATTTTGCACCAAGCCTTAATGTCTGAGGTTTCTCCCACCTAATTGCTACTTTTATTCCTCTTTTCCTGGTTGACTAATCCTTTGGAACTCAGCTTCAGCTTCAGCAAACTTTTGCTGTATTCCAACTAGATGACACACCCTGTCTTAGGCATTTGAGACACATGAAATATGTATCTGGTTATAATTTTATGATTGTTAGTGTTTTTCTTTCAAGTGTCAAAGTGCTTTATTCCATGTCAAGCATGCAAAGTCCTTTACTACATGCACTGGGTTAAAGAGAATAGAACCTGAGTATTGATGCCACATCAAGTTTCTTTAGTATTTTTCATATTTGCTTTCATCTTCTTTTAATGCCCCTCATGCAACAAACACTCACTGAATGTTTGGCACCTGAGAAAGAGGGTACAAAGAGAGAACAAGATTCCTTTTCTCAAGAGATTCAGAGACACAAATAATCAAAAGGTAAATGCCAAAGGAAAGAGATTGGGTGGGGAACTAAATTTACCTATGAAATGAAATAAGTTCTAGAAAGAGTACAGAAGACTTTTCCAGTTAAGGAAAGGAAGAAAGAGCTCTCCAAGCAGGGGATGGGCTTGGGAAAAGACATGGATGTCTGTGTACCTTTTATTCAGTAGGATGCTGGAAATACTAGAGCTGAAGATGTGGATGAGAGTGTTGCAGGGGCAAGAGCAATTAGACTGTGAAGGACCTTGTAGGTGATGCTACAAAGTTTGTCTTGTGGGTCAGCTTTGCACAAATTCTATTTAAAGGAAAATTAATATCCTGTAAGATGTTTTGGGGAATTCTATGGCAAAGAGGATTGGTGCAGGTTAAGGGTAGAAATGTTGCACACTCAAACACTGCATCATCATGAACCTTAATGAACTCAGAGTTCCTCAAATGGATCAGCAACCTCTTCTCATGGGACATTAACAAAACTCAAGTGCAAGGTGCCCTACACGTATGATTTAGGACATGATGGTATAAGCAAGGAGGAACACCTAAAATATGACACATTGGCAAAAAGTGATCACATGCGTATTTCAGAAAAGCACTCAGAAAGGGTGAAGAGCTACTTAGGGGAAGGGGAACATGGTGGAAATCAGCGAGGCAAGAATTTCAATGAAGAAGTGACGAGGGACTGGAAGAGGCTAGCAGTGTCAGTGAGAAGGGAATGGAGCAGACAAGGAGCTGGTTAGGAGACTGTTTAGGCCCCATGTCCTGCTATGAGAGGGGTCTAGGAAGACAAGGATCCTAGCAGGAAGAGGTTTAACAATGGGGTGATTAGTACTACCAATGAAGACAGCAAATGCAGCCTAAGAAACACTTGTGGTGCAGGTGGTGTGAGTGTTTGAACAGACATTGAGCTTTTAGAGATATACAGGAGGCCACTGGAAAGACAATTTATAACTAATAACAATAAGAGCAACAATAACATTAACTATAACTACTTACAATGTGTGAGCCACTGTTCTAAGAGTCTCTGTATTAACTCAATATTCACTAACACTAACAAACACACCTTCATACTAATAAGTACTCTATTCTTTATAATAAGAAATGCTATATATTTCAATTAACACTACCACTGTATACTAACATACTCCTACCTTATGGGTGAGGAAATTAAACCACAAAAACTTGATTAAGAAACTTGTCCAAGGACCAGACAATCAGTGGCCTGAATTCAAACTCAGTCTGAAGCTGGGCTTTAAATCATGATTCCACACGCATATGTATATGGTCTAGAATCACCAGCATATGGTTAAAGCCAGTAGAGTGAAAGACATAGGTATTTGTAGAATGAGTTCAAAAAAGGACTAATGATGGAATCCCAAGCAATCACAGCATCTAGTTGGTAGACCCACAGAGAGAATAATGCAGCTAGGAGTCCAAAATCTTTGTGGACCATAAAGTATATTCTCAGTAAGGACACATACTATGAGAGCTATGTGTGACTTGAGAGCCCTAGATCATCCCCATACTGTTTGAAAAGACATGGGATAAAAAGGTATATGAAAGTGAAATTGAAGAGGGGAAGCAAAAAGAAGTAAGTGTAGCTTCCTATTTATTCAAATGTATCATTTGTATTTATCAGTATCAGAGAGAATTAAAATATAGGAAGAAATATTTGAGATACAATACTAGAAATTCACTATTATTAAACTATTCCAGATAGAGTTAAGTAGTTAAGTAGTATGATAACCATGTCTAGGATAGGACTCAGGACTTGATGGGGTAATGTAATGTAATGTAATGTAGAAATTTCATATTTTATTTTTCACAGACTTATTTCTCTTTACTGTTTTCCTGGAGATTTAGAAGTGGTAAGTGCACTAGCCTAGGAGTCTGAAGTTCAGAAGTTTGGTTACTCACTCTCTCACTTTTTAGGTCAGTTTACTAAACTAATTTTAGAATTATGTTCAATCTATGAAATGAAATAAGATGGCCCATTTCATAGCTATTAATAGGTCTATGGGGATATAGCTCAGTTGGTAGAGTGCTTGCCTCACATGTACAGGTCCTGGGTTCAATCCCCATGCACCAAAAAAAAAAAAAAAAAAAAAAAAAAGGTCTAAATGAAATCATACATAAGCAATGGCTATTTCATAGTAGGTACTTCATAACTCTTTTTAAAAAATTACTTTTTAGTGGAAACAAATGTGAACACCCTATCTTATAGGCTATTTTGTTTCTGAATATATTATACCTCAAAAGCCATTTGCATGTCAATCTAGAAAGAGATTCATCAGAGTAGTGTTTCTCAAAGTGTGATTCAGAACAGGTCCATCAAAATCACCATTTTGGCTAGCTAAATATGCAAATTTCTTTCCCTCTTCCAAACTTCTGACTCAGAACAACTGGAGAATAAGGCATGGAAATCTGCATTTCACTAGTTCACAGGTAATTTTTTGGCATTGTAAAATTTAGAAATTATTATATTAAAAGTGTTTTATATTTTCTTAATGAAACCCACAATTTACCCAGCACATGGAACTTGGCAGCCAGCCACACATAGCCAGCCACATAGAATTTTTAGCCACGCAGATTGGACCTACTAAAGCCAAACTGTAAAGTCTAGAAAAAGTGATGAAGTGACTACTTCTTTAAATGTACAGACTGTAATACAAGGCCTAAAGGATGCTGAATAATCTGGGAAGCATGACAATACCAAAGGAACCAGAGTAATTTCAGTAACTACATCTAAAGAACTGTAGATCCATGAATTTCCTGAGAAAAAGTACAAAATAATTATCTTAAAGAAGCTCTGTGAGCAACAGGAGGACGCAGAAATTTAATGGAATCAGGAAAATAATACATGAACAAATGAGAAGTTTAACAAGGAGATAGAAACAATAAAAAGGAATAAAAGAGAAATTCTAAAGTGGAAGAACACAAAACTGAATTTAAAAATTCAATAGAGTGCTTTTATAGCAACCCTGATAAAGTAGGAAAAAAAATCATAAAACTCTAAGACACGCCAGTTGAAATTATCAAGTCAGAAGAACAAGAAGAAACAAGAGTAAAAAAGGATAAAGACAATCCAAAGGACTTATGGCACATCATTCAGGAAACAAATACACATATTAAAATAGGTATCCCCAGAAGGAGAAGAAAAAGAGAAAAAGGTAAAAGCTAACATAAAGAAATAATAGTCAGAAACTCCCCAAATATGGAGAGGAACATGGACATCCAGATTCATGAAGTCCAAAGAACTCTTAATTGGTTAAATCAAAAGAAATATATGAAGTTATCAAATACCAATGTTAGGGACTTGTCCAACATATGCCATGGTCTGGAGTTGATCCTCATCACTGGGAAAAAAAAATGACAATGAAAGTATTTTTAAAGCAAAAAGAGAAAAGCAACTTGTTATGTGCAAGTTAATAAATTACTTATAAGATAATCAACAAATTTCTTAGGAGATGCCTTTGAGGATAGGAGGGAATGGGATGGCATACTTAAATTGTGAAATAAAAAACTGCCAATCAAGAATACTGTATCTAGAAAAACTGTTCTTAAAAAATGAAGGAGAGGGAGGGCTTTACCAGATTAAAGTCAGGAGGTTTGTCACTATTCAACATGGCTTATAAGAAATGCTGAAGGAAGTTCTTTTGAGTTAAAATGAATGGATGCTAAGCAACAAAATAAAGCATATGGAAGTATATATCTCATTGATAAAGGTAGATATGATGGTATGTAAAATGATGGTATGTAATGATGGTATGTAAAATCACTTTTAACCCTAACATAAAAGTTAAAAGTATAACTACAAAAATTTGTTAATGGATACACGATATTAGAAACAAAGCAACAATGACATAATTGTGTATGTGTATGTGTGTGTGTGTGTAATAAGAGTACAAAGATTTTGTTTGTAACTGATGTTATTATTAGCTTGAAACAGTCTGTTATAACTATATGAAGTTTTAAGTAAGTCTCATGGTAACCAAGGGGGGGGGGAAACTTTAAAGAATAGGAAAAAAGATAGACAAATGTATCAAATACATCGCCACAATCAATCTTCAAATCACAAAGGAAGACAACTGAGAGGAAGAGAAGAGGAAAAGAACTACATAACACTCTGAAAACAATGAACAAGCTGACAATAGGAATGTCTTGCAATACATAATGGCAAAACGTAATTCTTAACTTAGCAAGAATTACATTGAATGTAAATCAGAGTGGCTGAATCCACAGAGTGGCTAGATCCAGGGGTTGGGGATGTAGCTCAGTGTTAGAACACGTGTTTAGTATGTAGAAGACCCTGGGTTCAATTCCTAGAACAATAAAACAAAACAGAAACTGAAAAAATATGAAAAGACAACAAGAATTGTTGAGGATGTAGAGATGAAAGAATAATTTAACATTGTTGATGGGAATGTAAATTGGTGTAGTCATTATGGAAAACAGTATGGAAAATCCCTAAAACAATTAAAAAGAATGAATAGAATCACCATATGAATTAGCAATCCCACTAATGGGTATATATCCAAAGGAACTGAAATGAGGATCTCAAAGAGATATCTATACCCCTATGTTCACCGAAGTATTATTCTCAATTGCCAAGACTCGGAAGCAACTTAAATGCCCAGTGACAGATAAATAGAAAGTAAAAATGTGATATACACATAATATGTAATATTATTTAGCTTTATAAGACGAAAATCTTTTTGAGACAACAGAGATGAATCTAGAGTACAATGTTAAGTGAAATAAGTCAGGCATAGAAGGACAAATACTACTTGACATCAGTTATATGAAGAATCTAAAATAGTTAAAACTCATGGAAGCAGAGAATAGAATGATAGCAGCCAGGGTCTACAGGGATGTGAGATGGAGCAGCATTTGTCAAAGGGTAAAGTTTCAGTTATGAAAGATGAATGCATCCTGGAGATCTACTGTACAGCATAGTTATAGTTAGCAATACTATTTGCTAAGAGGATAGAGCTCATGTTGAGTACTGTTATCCCCTACCACCCAAATAATGAATTAAGAAGGCTAGAAGAAATTTTTGAAGGTGATGCATAGCTTTATGGCATAGGTTGTAGTGATGCTTTCATGATAGTATACTTATCTCCAAACTCATCATGTATATATGTACACATTTCTGTATGCCAATCATATCTTAATAAGATGATTTAAAAATATGCATAATATTTTGGATTCATGAAAAAAACTATTTTCACCTGTTATGGAAGCTAGTTTGAGTCAACTTACCAAGTTAATTTATACTTTTCAACTAAGGAATTAAAGATAATTAATAAATACTGTTTGACAGATAAATAATTCATAGAGAAAACTATAATTTTGACCCGATTCCCAAATATATTATCCACTAAATACATGAGGCTATTTTAACTGAAATTAAATTAAAAGTTACACTAGCCACACTGCAAGTGCTCCATAGACATGTGTGATTAGAACCTGCTGTACTGGACCATGAGAAGTTTTTTATTGGATAGTGCTGACTCTTATAATATCTTTTTCTTACTTAATTAAAATATACCATTTTTTTTCTGTTAACAGATGCATTTGATATAGAAACATTTAAATTTCTCAATTTCCCAGAATTGAATGTAGAGATGAGGTGCAACCCTGTCTGCTTTCTCTGCAACCAACCTTCTCGCTTCCCCCAGCAACAAAACCAAAAACAACTAGTTGGACTTTTTCTATGCTGCCTAACTAAGCTGAAATCATCTACAAGCTAGCATGCATTTAAATCACTGTTGTTAAGATTGCAAACCCTTTAAAAGGCAACTTTCTAGGAGGACTGTGCTGATGGATAGATTATATCTGAATGAAATTGTCCTGGATGTGTCAGGAAGGGGCAAGCTTAGCTTTACTTCACTCTAGTGGGTCAACTATGCAGGGTTGCAGGCTGCTGCACTGGACTCCTTATAGGGTAGAATTCTGATTTTCTGTTGATCCACCTCTCCACCTACCTACAGGGTAGTTTTCCTTTAATTCCTTTCCACTGGATGGTGAATGTGTGATGAATGTGAAAGTGTAGGTATTTGGTGACATGGTACTATTCTAAAGTCATCTTTCCTCATGGTTGTTTTCCACTTTAAGACCTGCTACCAGAGAAACTGGAAAACACACACACACACACACACACACACACACACACACACACACACATGGAAAAAAAAAAAGCCACACACACAAAGGAAAAAAACAAAACCCAACTAGAATCCCACCACCCAGAGAAAAGCTGTGTTAACATTGTGGCTGCTAATCCTAATAGTCTTTTTTTCTATGCAATGAAAAAATTCAAGTCATATTTATGCTTTTAAGTATTCAGCATTTCTCTAACAACTACTACATTATAAAACCTTCTCTTCATCAGTGATAGTGTCTGAAGGCATAGTTTCTTAACACAGAAGTTCCATAATGTACTTTGTCATTTCCCTTAAGAGATTAAAATGTTTCCAAATTTTAAGTAGCTAGCATGACAAATATTAACTTACATATTTTGTTTCTGTCTAGTAGGAACACTATTAGAAGGTGAAAGCATATTAATGTATTTGATATTTCCAAACTATCTTCCAGGAAGGTTACAACAATCTAGCATCTTGTATGCAGGAGATGTTAAGTGTCTCACCTTACATTTTTAAATACTAAGTATCAGCTTAATAAAACTATACTAATGTATGAGAAAATATCATATTATTGTCATTTTAATTTACATTCTTAAACTATTTGAGAGGCTTAACATTTTTCATGCTAATGGGACATCTGTTTTTTGTTTTCTAGAAACTATATCTTTTATATATTAAACTGAAGGTGTTTTCCCTTTGCTTCTTATACATTCTTGCAATTGTTTGATGAAGCCTATTTGAGGTTCTTTGACAAAGACTTTCCTGATTTCTTTTTTTTTTTTTTTTTTAAAGAGAGAGTGAGAGAGGGGGTGGGGGGGGAGGGAGGGAGAGAGAGAGGGAGGGAGGGGGAGAGAGAGAGAGAGAGAGAGAGAGAGAGAGAGAGAGAGAGAGAGAGAGAATTTTCCAACATTTATTTTCTAGTTCTCGGCGGACACAACATCTTTGTTTGTATGTGGTGCTGAGGATCGAACCCGGGCCGCACGATTTCTTTATTAGTAAATTCACTAGTGGTATACAGAAAAGCTCTTGATTTTTGTATATTGATTTTATATCTGCTATTTCCTAAATTTATATGTCAGTTCAAATAGTCTTTTAGTAGAATCCTTAGGTTTTCCTATGCATGTATTCACATCATCTGCAAACAGAGATAACCTGACTTGTCCTTTTCTATTTATTCGTCTTTTATGTTATTCCTATCTGGCTGTGAACTTGTACCATTAACCAATAACTCCTCACCCTCTTTAAGTTCCTGGTGTTCTCAGGTTCTCCCCCCCTCCCTCCCATCCCTCCATCTAAAATGACACCCATAGCAGTCTGCTACATCTTAGAGGGATTCTAATTCCTTTAACCACTAACTGGCATACCCATTTATACTTCATCTCTACATATATGGTTAAAGGACATAGTTTTTGTCAAAGAATTTTAAAGTATCAAACAGGAAGTCTTTGGATTGAAGAACCAGACACTATCCTTCCAGCTTTGCCTGTCTGTCTCTGAGTCTGACTTGATGTTATCCTCACAACAAATGGGCCAACTAGGAGGCCTGAGGATTATTTAATCCGCTCAGGAATTAAGACAAATGGTAAGTGGTATTACTGGGGAAAGAAGTTATTTTTAAAAGAATAACACTTTTGCCAAAAAAGTAAAAATTCATTATGAACAAAAATATCAGAAGTTCTTGATGAACTGCTCAAAATCTTTTTTTTTTTGTTCATAATTTTTCTCTCCTCTCTTTCACGCACACTCTTTTTGCTAGAGATTGAACCCTAGGCCTTGTTCATTGTTTACAACTTTTCTTAAAATTACAATTTCTGTAGCATGTAATTTTCAAACTACAGTTACCCAGTTGGATAATTAGATACTTAGAAATATCAGATATTTCTGAAATTATCAGTTGAAGATTATTTTAAAATTTGATTTTAAAAGGTGAAGAAATAATACATTACCTTTGAAACTAGCAGTGAAATGATTTCTTTTACAGTGTTGTCAATCAAATCATCTATTTTTGAATGGTACTGTTGCTGGATATTGAAAGACAAAATATACATTAGTTGATATGGACACAAAACTTCTATCATAACTCATAAGTGCTCTAAAGCTACTAGTTATGACATATTAGACTTACTTAAAATGATCATTTTGTACATTAAAAGAACAAAACCTTGAAAACGATCCGCCCAATCAACACTTTTTTTTACATTGCAGTTTGAAAATTTTCCCATGTGCACTGTTGAGTTAAGCAGCTAATGGGGTTATTATTTAGATGAATTGAGTTCTTATTCTTATTCAGGCGTAGGAATGTGAAGGATACTTTTTGTCTCCTCCTCCATAATTAAGGTGGCCTGGCTGTGTATTTTTCTAAATGGTTGGTTTAGCTAGAGAAGCAAAAAAAAAAAAAAAAAAATCTTTTTCTAAAGATTTAATTAATACAGCATTTCATGTCTGACAACTCTCATTCATAAGTTATTTTAAATGTGCTCTAGAAATAAAATGAGCTCCCAATTGTTCTCTCTAAAAGGACCTTTTTGTCAGCCGGGGAGCAGCAGTTTATACAATTCTTACAATATGCTCAAGCAAGGGCAAACTTAAAATTTCATCAACAAAGGTGAATAGATGGTAACAAATTAATAGGCCATAAAAGGTGGAATGAAACAGGCACTCACTCCCCATAGTTTTATTGCAGCTTCCTCATGAAAAAGATGCCTTGGAATAAATACAAAAAAAAAAAAAAAAGGTGTATTTTAAATAAACCTGAAAGACTTTTTTTTTCTTTAGAGAATAGTAGTGGGCTACCTTCTTAAATTGGCAGGAACTTGGGCTTCCACGGCATGCGAAGGCACATCCATTTAAACAGTAATTCTTCCTTTGGAAGCATTATCTGACAGCAGATTGTCCCCAATAGCCACTTCACAGAAAATGTGACTTGTAAAGACTAACCCTATCTTGATGGTTCAAGGCTTCTTGGAACAGCTAACATAATGCATGGAGTAAAAGTACTCAGGTCAGTATAAACATTAGACCAACTTAACAGCTGCTGGTTGAATGGCTTCCTAAGATGTAAGTTTTTGAAAGCTATTTTTTTTTCTTCTGAAAACATGTCTCAAAGTTTCCACACAGAACAAAACATCAACTTAGGCCTGCTTTGGAATACTTAGGACTGATCCCTGCTTGCTCAAGGGCTCTGGCAGTTCTAAGTGGTCATCATCCACCTGCATAAATAGGAAGCATAATTTTGGAGCTACTAAATTATTTTCTTTTTTTCTGAGCATGAGTGTGCATGTATAATGACAGTGGTCTGAAATCAGCTACATATATGGACATGGAACTTTTCCATCATTGTTCCAGTGATGCTTGTCTTGCTCACCTAAAGCCTCACAGGTGCCCACATACATGCTTCCCAGAGGACAAATGGAATAGAAACAGAAGGAGAATTTCTGTTGCAGTAGTGCTTTGGCTTTTGGAAAAGCTTGAAAAGCAGACAGTATAAAGAAAAAGGAAGAAGAAAAAGCCTCAGCAAGCTGACTAGAAGTTAAGTTCTGCTCTGGCCTCAGTTATCCATAATGTTCTGAGTCACGCAGGATATATCACGGGAACACATCTGACACCAGCTGAACAACGCCAGTGTCTAGAATGATTGGTAGGATAAGCTCCGACAGTCACACTTGCATAAAGGGCCTCCAGCTCCAGCTGAATCTGTACAGCAGACTGGGTGGCAAGGAGCTTATGTAAATGAGCTCTGTCAACTCTCCTTTCTTATCCTTCTGGCTACAGATCTGGTTTGTCTGTGTACCAAGAGGAAATGAAATACCAGCCCAGGCTCCTCTTTGGGGTAGGATAGGAAAGGGACCCAGGAGATGGTCTTCAAGCTCCTCACTTCCCTCTGACATGGAAATTGGCCCCCAAACAAAGGGATTGAGACTCTCAGATCTCCAAATGGGTTCTTAAATAGGCTTGGCCTCAATGTCAGCTTGACTTGTGCTTTTTAAATTTTTAACTCAAAAGTAATAAAATATCAAGCTATTGATATAAACTAACAGTGCTTCCACATGTTAAATTTTGGTTGGATTAATTCTGGCAATTCTTAAAATCAAGTGATAAGTTACTAAAGAATTAATTTATACCCATTCTGTTGAAAAGTAGGGAAAGTCAATGGCCCCTAGGAGCCAGGAAATTCTCCAATAATATATATTCTTGGGTTGTTGCTTTCTTGGCTATCTGATCTAGCCATAAACAGAAAGATGGAGGGAGGGTTTAGTATCTACAGCCCTAATTTGAAAAATCTCTTTTAATAGTTCTGCCAAGGTTCTAATCATATATGATCCTCAAGTTTCAACAAAGACTTGAGTATAAATGATTCTCAGTTTTTTCACAGGTATTTAAATAGGCAAAAGATATCTAAGGTGAGTTGAGTACAGAATTAGAAGGTAAATGACTTAGACCCTCAGAGATTGAGCTAATATTTTCACACTTCTCTTTACATAAACATAGCATTGAAATAAGCTGTTGTTGAGAATTGACTTTAAGTATTGTCTGCTTTCTAGATTGTAGAGTCTGTTGGCAATATGTTTCAAAGTAAAAATAAAATAATATATTAATATAAAAAAAAGAAAGGGGGAGGGAGGAAGGAGGAGGACACATGGGAAGAATGAGAATAAACACACACTAATACAAAAGGAAAAAGAAAGAACAAGGAAATACAGATATTAAATATATTACCCAAAGGGTAAACCCACATAAAATGAGGTTTGATAGGTTTTTATAATATGGGGTTCTGCTATTGTAAATTTATCTGTTTAGATCTGACTTTACTAATATTAAAACTGTTGGGAACTTCCAGAATATACTCTATCTGCACAGTTGATGGAGGTGGCCAGGGGCATGGGTCAGGATAGGGCCTACTTAGTCCTATTGTATATTTGTGTATTCTGCAAAGATAACAGCCATGGATGTCATATGTAGTTAAAAAAAAAAAAGTAAGTTAGAAAATTGTTCATCAGAAGAGCTGGATAGCTTTCAGAGACAAGATATTACAAATAACAAAAACCAGAATTTATCAGCAAAGATACTTATATTGCCTAAACTAAAACTGACAGATTTTTTTCATTTATATGAACACATAGTAATGATCAATAAAAATTTGGCAGGTTTTGTCCCCAGCAATAAAAACCTATAAAATTCTTAGAATATTCCAAATTGGATTGCCAATTCTACCTATCATAGCTTTGGTAGACTCCAACTCATTCTTAAACTAACTCTCTCCACATCCACCTTCAAAAATAAACTGTTACAACTCTACTTCTTTAGCGAATGACTCTGAATTATATTAAAATAACCAAGAAGGATTCCTCACTTAATGAAGTCCAGATGCATCTGAAATCCTGACTGCCCCCTCCCACCCCATACTCAGGTGAATATCATTGCTTCTCCTGATTGTTGTCATACAAACACTCAAGGAATGAAACTAATTAATGCCAGTGGAACCCAGCCTTCTTACAAAAAGATTTTGGTTCTTCTCTTGGGAAGCATTTTTGAAAGCCCTGAATTGTTAGTTCTAGAAATGGAAGTATTTACTTGAGAACAAACACTGTAAAAGCAGGGATTCCCCCTGTTCCCCTGAATTGCCTCATGAATGTGTTCTCATTCTTATCCTCAGCCAACTGCACCATGGGATGAAGTGACTCGGAGAGCAGGTGAATGCCTGAAGCCCATGCAGTCATCTGCTTCTCTGCAGCTATGGATAACAAGGATTCTAAACACGGTGGTGGTTTGTGATCTCAACATCTGTCCCTGAGGGATTGGCCTGAGACTGCTGACTCATTACCCACAGCTGTCACATGAGCAGATCATTCACTCACTAATCACTCCATTAAACCCTGTTCTGAGTCTGGCAGAGCATGTTTGCATCCTCACATGGCATGTAAGGAAACAGAATTGTAATTTAGGAGCAGAGAAGGGGCTGCATTGTGACAAGGTGTAGGGAAGGCTTTCACGTCAGCAATGGCAATAGAACAAATTTACTAGATACTTCAGAGAGGTAATTTCTTTTTAATTTAGAAATGATCTCTGCTAGGTTCAACTATGTAGTATATATTTTTACCAGGTCCCAAATTGGCTAAGTATCTAGTGCCAAGATTTCAAAACTTAGCACATATAGAGAGGAAAAGCCTGTGCAATTAGGTGAGTATATTTACTGAAGATAAAAAAAAAATAAATTATATAATCCTTTTTTCATTTTTTTTTTTGCACTGAAATTCTTGTTTACCACTTTTCAGGGTTGCTAATGGGTTTTACACCTGCACATTTTGAACTATATTAATTGTGTGAAAGTTGTGGGGAACTAATTGTCTCTGGTGAGAAGGTACAGGTGCAGACATAATAAACAGTAGATTACTCCTCAAAACCATCCACCTATTAATGTAAAGAATCATTTGACCAGAGAACAGTGCTTGTCACGTGTGTGCCTGTTTTTCTTATTAAGTTTGAGAGTGAGTTGTTTCTTACAGGGGTGGATTTTCAAAGCAGTGACAACAATGCAGTCTGTTCATACATTCAATAAATATTTACTAAGTGCCTATTATGTACCGGGTACTGTAGTGTGTATGGAAATAAGAACCAATGAATAAACCCAGTGTTCATGGGAAGAAGCAAGATGATTCTATAATCAGGATGAGAAAAGAATGGGCTTATGAAGAGACTTAAGACAATATACTCAGGTAGACAAAAGCTCACATTTAGGTACTGAAAAACATGAAGGGTGATTAGCGCCATAGGTATCTAAGCCAGCTGCCTACTCATTCAGATAATTAGAGATAATAAATCGTTTGTAAATGATCAGAGAATGATAATTACTAAACATTCTACAACACTTGTGTGCCAGTCACTTATATTCATAAGGCTGTACAAAATGGTATTAGAAATCCATTTTCATTACCGAATTGCTCAAAGAATGAACTATGAGTATGTACACGCAAATATAAACTATGGGCAAATAGCTAATGTCAATATCGGAGTTAGTAAGTATGAAACTTACAGATAGTGTGCTTTCTTATCTACTTTCACAATTAGCTAACACATTTTTCTTGGATGAAAACTGTCAGCTTAGTAAAGATGGCCCTGCCTTTGACATCCAGGTGTCAGCTGTAAGACTTATAAGATTTAACCTGTTCATAGGACATTAAAACATCTTGACTAACAACAACAACAACAACAAAACAAATAATGTAATTTAATCAATTCAGTATGCATGAAGGTTTTGAAACCATGTAGTGTGTGTGGAAATAAGAACCTGGGTGATACTTGCAGAAGACCTTTCATCAAGGGCAAAAGTCTCTCCACTACCTTTGTTGATTATAAGAATCATTTAACCAGAGAACAGTGCTTGTCACCTGTGTGCCTGTATTTCTTATTGAGTTTGAGAGTGAGTTGTTACTCGTGGACTTGAACCTGACATCCACAATTGGGTTCAGCAGTAATGAAACAACTTTGGGTGTATCTTCCTGATAGTAGTATTTAGGGGTTCTCCTGAAATATGCTATATATCATATAAAGTTACAAACTGTAAATTCTTCTGTTATATATGAAAATATATACTGTAAATATATGCATGAAACTGTTAATAGTCACTCTGCATCTAAATTTATTTAGATTTTCATTGAAAGAAAGGCAAGTTCATTTTGCTTTAAATATTTTATCTTTAAAAAATCTAAGGGTAATTTTTAGATTCTGCAGCCCTAATAGGCAAGAAACATTTTCCTTGGTATTATTTAAGGTGTTAAGTATTTACATATATTTTAATTTGTCTTTGGGCTATTTCTAGGTTACAGTAAGCTGTTAACCTTGTATACACACACAGAAGTAAAAACCCTGAAAATGTAATTAATTATATTATTTTAATTTTAAAATATAAACATAAAAATTTACAATTCTAAAAAAATAACAATTAAAATGAAAATGAATGTGCTTTTCCTAAAAAAAAAAAGTGAGAGAGACTTACCCATTGACTACCAACCTGGATCATGCCATGGGTGAAAAAAAATGATGAAGAAAGAGAACATATGGGAAGAATAAAGAAATGATGAAAAAGTAATTATAATGGGGAAAAAAAAGCAACAAAATGTCAACTTAAACAGATATAAATATAAAAAAAATAAATAATTTTAACCCAATCACCACTCACAACCAAAACAAATCATGGCATAAGATGAAATTGTATTTGTGAATTAAAAACCAAACAAATTATAAATCAAACTAAAATAAATAGAACATATGTGCATAAGAACTAGGCCTACTTTTTAAGTGGATTTCTACTTGATCTTTAAAAAATGGAAACTATTGTGTAAATAAAGTGTTTCATATGCTATTTTTTGTGGCTTGCTTGTATGGATGCAAATTCTGGATAGTCTACATTTGTTTAAACAAAGCAGGTAGCTTTTTAGCTCTCTCATTTGCTTGTAAAAAGCAAGGTTTATGTAAATACAAAACACCTAAAACTGCATATCTGAAATCCCATGGCCACTTGTAAAATTTTAGGCAACATTTATATAAAGCAGGAGGAGGTGACCTGAGCCAAGGACCCTCCTGCCAGGACTCCCTGTGCTGCAGTCTCATGTGAATCACACACTCTGCTTACCTCTTGTCCTCCATCCAGGGCACAGAGTTTGGTGCTTTGTTTTTTGGCATCCACTAATACATTGAACATTGTGCACACAGAGGCTGGAATGCGCAAGTCAGTTGTTTTGCTTGCCTTTTGTAGCTTGAGTTCAAATGCAGCTCTTGTTCTAGTTATTAAAACATGAATTCAGAGTAAGAAATTCTGACATATGTCCCACCTATTTTGTTAATGTGAAATCAACACTATAAGATGATAATTTAAAACATGCAAATAAGGAGGGAGCAGTGTGACAGAGCTTGGGACCTGGTGGAGGAGGTGGGATGTGCTTTTCAGGTGTCTCAAATAAAAGGTCAGACTGCAATGTTACATGTAAGAACAACCTTTTAAAATGTGCTTTACCAAGTGGTATTTGGCTGTCAACTTTACTGGGTCAATATTGCTACTCAAATGAAGCTCTTTGTTATATCTAGTGTATCCCACTTAATGGGAAATAATCTCATACATTCACTTAACTGCCTGAATTAATTTCCAAGTAGAAAAATAATTTACTTCTCTGCCTTCAAGTATAATAAATCCTCTATGTGAGGGCTCACCAAATTAAAAAATGTGCAAGTCTGGACTATAAGATGTAAAACAGAGAACATGTAATTCTTTTATGTCACTTAAATTCTTTTTTAAACACTTGAAGTTGCAGGTGGGTTTGGGGAATAAAGTGAATAATAGAAAATTTTGATTTTGCTAAAGTATCCAAAGACTATCCACAGATTTGAGGCATCAGAATCACAGATGATTTAAAAATATGAAATAATTTAATCCATGGCATGTCCTTAATTTAATCCATAGCCATTAAACAAGACAAGATTTTTCTTGATTTAATGAATTCAGGAATATTCAATTGCTCCAACCAGTGTTAGACTGTTACTCCAATATGCTGCCCTACAGGATTCTTGAACATATCTTGAACATATCCTAAACAAGGGCAATGGAAAAAATAATATTTACCCAATTAGAATGCAATGCTGATTTTGCAGAAACTTCTAAAAAAAATGAAAGCAGATTTGGAAGAATCCAAAGTCCAATGACTTATTTCTGGTTAAGTGCTAAAGAATGTAAGTAGATACATGACATTCATCTGGTGTGGACAGAGAATACCTGAAAACATTGAGCAATCCCAGAAAAAATGCTGATCATATTTTGAGTTTGCCATGCCATTTCACAGTACACAGACACAGTACATAATGTATTAAGAACTCAACAGACCTTTTCCATATGTCTCACGAGATATTACCTTGGGAATTTAAAGTACAGTATTCCCAGAGAGATAATAAGTACAACAAAAAATGTTATGGGTGCTACTGATTAGGACAATGGATGGGAGACCTGAAAAAAAAAAAGTGTCAGGTCAATTTAGTCAATTACATGGGTTTCCAGAATTTAGGTGAGGGAAACTAAGGCCCATGAAATTTTGGAAATAGCATTATATGTTGAATTCTTTCATATGACAATCATATTACAGATACTTGGGTGCTAGCACATTAAGCAGCAACTTGAAAATACATGTCTACCTTTTGACACAGGCCTCTATCATATCACTGGCCATTAGTTTAAGTCTTTGCTCTAAATGGTGGGCAAATTCTTGTTCTGGCCAGTGTAGATCAAAGACAAACATTTGCAGTGCATCAAGTTTCCAAAAAAGGTCTTCTGATGTTGCTGAGCCATTGCTAGAAAAAAAAAAAAAAAAAAAAAAGGAGAAATGAAGAACATCATGCACTTCCAACATTAACTATGTGGACCAACAATTTGTTGTTTTCCATTCTGTATCTATTGCTGTTAGCAAAAAAGTACCACATAAAATATCCAGTGACCCTATATTTCTTTGTCCAGCCTTCTAATTCTTCCTTTCTAATTTTAATAAGGAGAATAAAATATAAATAAATACAGTAGTAAGATTAAAAAAAAGGATAGGAGGATAAGGATAGCTAACTAGGGAAAGGAAATAAATTGTGTATATATAAGAACAACATTTTTAAGATTCTTTACCAATCTGTAGGATAAATACACAAATATTTTTTCCTAGAAATTCTAAAATGTATATTTTATGCAAGAAATTCATATGACAGCATCTTTGGCTTTATTCTTTAGTCCTGCACATGTGCCTATCTTATGATGGCTTCTGTCTATAGGTATATAGCACACACCTTAGACTATCACTCCATTATAGGTAGAAATGAAACAGGTACTGAAAATAAAATGACAGGCCAGGTAAGGAAGCAAACCTTTATTTTCATTTTGAAGTGCTTTGTGACTATTCTAGCTCATAATTAGAATCTACCTTAGTCAAGGTGGTTTAACAGAGAAAAGACATTCAGGGTGCTCTGAAGTCAGAGCAGATTCATGCATTTCAAGTCCTTATGTCCAACTGTGGAGCCAAAATATGCTCTACATTCACTACTATGGTAAAATTACTCTAAGGGACTGTATTTTCACACGACTCATGAAGGTAATTTTAGAGGAGTTCATATAATATTTGGGCAAATGATAATGCTGGCACTTTCCATTATGTAAGTATATAGGTTAATAGAGAGATGTTTTGGAAGTAAAATACTCCTACATTAAAACATAATGAAACTGAACTGTAAAGAGAACAAAGAGAAAAAAAAAAAAAGCTGCTGTCTGATTCATTTGTCCTTAGCTTTCTAACCATTGTTTCATAGATACTAAACTAAAATTTGTATTTTCACTTTGCAAAAGAAAACAGAAGAAATAAACTCATTTATTATAAGGGCACAGTGGAAAACTTTTATGAAAAATAAAGCGATTTTAAATAATCATATTATTTAGCTAAACATATCTTAATTAGCGAGTTTAGAGAAATCACCTCTTGCTCTGGCTAATTAAAAGCTATGTTTCTGCCCTGTACCCTGGCAGTGTCTCAGCTCCGTTGCTTTCCCCCTCCCATGCTGATGGCAATTTCTGTGATCTCCTGGTCTAGCCAAGCTGTCCTCAGAGTTAAGTTCTCAAGGGACTAATCACAGCAAAATAGTGCACAGAACTTTACTCACCTAAAGTCTCCTCACCTGAATATGGACCAAGTGGACCATTAAATAAAAGAACCAGATAATACATGACGATGCTGGTGTGAAAAATGTTTGAATAGACATGACGTTTCCTTTTCCTTTTAGCATATGCACAATAAATATAAGAGAAAAAAATGGCCAGGCAAAATCCCTATGTGTCTATAGTGTACAGTTTGGTAGATTAAAGGAGCTCTGTTTTAATTGGATATAATCAGTGAAGCAACAAATCTGCTTCTTATATTTTCTTACTTTGGAGAAACAAAACTTGAAATATGTATATTATTTGACAACATAAATCACCACCAAAGCAAAATCTTGAGCAGTAAAAGCAGATTGCTATTAAAAATTTCTTCATGACAATTAAATCTTTGAAGAAAATATGGATATTTTTCTTCTGTTTATGCTACGGCAAGATTTTGGACAATGTGCTTAATTGGGAATGTAATTAAGATAACAAGTGTTTGTTATAATTAAATAGATAGATGAAGAAATGTAAATAGGCTTTCTTTGGAGTTGGTACCTGTAACCTGCAATTTATTCAGAGCTTTTCTATTTTAAATTATTTCTAATCAGTGACCTATTCCTAAAGGCATTATTAACAGATTAAAGTAATTCAAATATGAATAATGGACTCCAAGAGATCTCCTAAATATACCTGCAGGAAATTTACCTTACTGGTATTCATTTCTAAAGCAAAAATACTGAAAATAAAGATTTTATATATAAAAAGATGTGGAAGAACATCAATTTTTTTCTTTAAAGGAGCTCCTCAGCATGAGTCATGTGCTACTAGGTAGGTCTGTCTCTTCAAACCCATATTTGCTTTTGTTTCTTTATTTATTTTTGTGGTGTTGGAGAGCAAACCCTGGGCCTTGCATGTGTTAGGTTGGCTCTACCACTGAACTACATCTCCAGACTGGGGATGAAGTTTTTATAAAATATAAAAAAGATAAATAAATGCTTATATATTATATAAATTTATACATTATATAAATATGTAAATAAATTTATCTAAATCCAGAGTTATATCTTCAGTATTTTATGTGAAATGGAAATATTTCTTCTTATTTAAAATTTTACAATAAAACAACAAAAAGCCAACTGCAATGACATCATAACATTATGTGAATTCTGGACATCATGACAAAGAACCTAACGTTGATAATCTTGGTAGGTAAAAATAATAGTGATTGATTTGTAGAACATATTTTTTAAAATTTGCCTAGAACAGGGAGAGAAAAAGTATTTATAAAGCCTCAATTTGTCATAATTCCTCTCCTGAGATTCTTAGCATTTTAAAACGGGGTTTTATTAATAAGGGATTCGTGGTTCACATAAACCTCAAAGCTAAAAAAAAAATGGCAATAAGAAAAATCTAAATTTTACAGATTACCCTCCACAATAGTGTTCTTGGTCAAAATCAAGGTGTGAAATTGATTAAGAATGAGGAAGATGAATTAAATTATACAACAGCATAAAGAAGTACCAAAACTCATACAGTTAGAAAGGTTCATTACACTTTGCAGTTAATTCCTGAGTGCACGCACACACACTGCTCTACATACTACAGTGGCCCAAAGCATTTGCCTACAAGAGAAAGATTCACATGTAAAATAATATCCTGGCAATATAAGTCCAGTGGTGATGTTTAACTTGGAGAAATATTGCCAAGCTGTTTTGCAAGCTGTTCTCTTTCTTGGTCTTTCCCTGTGTTTTCTTGTCTGTGTTTACTAGTTTGGGTATAGAGTTGACAGTTGGTGGTGGGATAGAGAGAAAGCTAGTAACTTTTTAAACAATCTGTTTTCTGAAAGCAGAAAAATATTGAATAAAAATAAGGGCTTTGTAATCAAGCAAACTGACTTCAAATTTTGCCTGTCATTTGCTTATGTGAGACATTGGGCAAGGTTTCTTAATGTCTTTGTGACTAGAGTTTCTTAACTGTAAAATGGAGATAATGGCACTTACCTTATAGAGTTGTAGGTAAAGAACATGGCACTGTCCCAAGAACACAGTAAGCTCTCAATAAATGGAAATTATTTTTCTTCTTCTAATATTTATTCTTTCTGACTTCATGTGATATCTTGGGCAAAAGATGTTATTGCCTACTTGAGATTTTTATATTTGTGAACTAGTTACTTAGTTCATTTGCTTGCTGTAAGGCTCATAGTTTTTAAACCTTTACAGTTATAATTGAAAATGAGAAGGACTGGTGATAGTTATAATAATAATATGTAGTAGTAGTAATAATTATTTACTAGGTACTTAGGATGTGCCTATTGTAGTCATCATTTATTGAAAGCCTAGGACATGCAGGAATTTCCCTACAGTTTTTTTCCAGTCTCTACAAAAATATCTTTGAATTAGGTGCCATGACCATTTTAGAGTTGAGAAAGTGAGGCTAAGAAAGATTTATGATTAAGAACCTAAGATCTAAATTCAGACCTGATCAATTTCAAAGCCAGTAACTTTACTTTAATGACTCTTAGTTTCTGAATTGCAACAGGTAGACTTATCACCATGTGGAATTAAAAATATGGCTTTTTAATGGTATAAAGAATATTTTAAAATAACAATGTGTGCCAACTAATACATTAAAGGAACAAAAGGAGAACTTCCCACTGCTTGGAAATAAAGGAATTTCCTGCAAGGTGCAATACTGTTATTTTAACATTCAGACTAAGATAAACAGAAAAGATTATATTCTTTTTAAAATATTTTTTAGTTGTAGATAAACACAATAACTTTTATTTATTTGTGTTTATGTGGTGCTGAGAATTGAACCCAATGCCTCACACATGCTAGGCAAGTGCTCTACCACAGAGCCAAATCCAAGCCCAAAAATATATTCTTGAAAACATTTTTATAATGGCTTTCTACATGCACAAGATAAATATGTGGGCAATAAGAAAGCTAAACCTAAGTACCCTTAAAATATACTTATCACACTGTCTGTACAAGGAGGATTTGGTTCTATCACTTAGGGAAGAGTTGACAAAACTGGATCACAAAATGACCCCTGTTCTGTAGATCACATGTGAATTACATCAAACCAGTGTGGTTTTGCATTTTTCAACTTGCATCATTTATCATCGATATGCTAAGCTTAGCTTAATAGCTTAAAAGACTCAAACAAATAAAACCAAAACTATAGTATTCTTCAACTAACGATGATAAATGCCATGCAATCTAAACACATTTGCACAAACACAGCCCAGGCCATGCAGTAGCTAACACACACCACCAGGAAATAAGTGAGGGATACACACGTGGACTCATATAAAGAAGCCATCCACGAAGGAGTAGAAAGGCTAGGAATCTGTGGAAGATTAAGAGGCAGACTTGGAACTTTTGGAAGAGCTACATTGGGAAGACTGTTGGCGATATTCCTGTAAAGAAACAAACAACGTGGGAAGGGACCACCATAAGCAATAACTACAGATGGCCATGTGTAAAGTCATAAGGTCAGGCTTGAGAGGCAGAGGCTCTGTGGACACTAGGTAAGATACCTACTTGACAGGCTGCCATGTCTCTTGCTCAAAACCTCTGTGAATTGATTGGGCGATGGAGGACTCCATGAGATCCACGTAGCGGACAACCAAAGGCACAAAGATCTCTTGCAAGTGTTTGTGAAATTTTCCATTACATAAAAGTGCTGAAATAGCCAAACAGAAACAGTGCTTTTCAGAGGAAGAGTATTAGCCATTTGGAAAATAGGGATAAAACAACTTTTTTTTTTTTTAAGAGTCTGATCCAGGAGAACTGATAGATAACATAGTAATAATAATTTCTCTCCCAATATTGAATATCATATCATGGAAATTGACCCCAAAGTATTCTTAGCCTTTCATACATGGCTGTCAAAACAAAAAACAGATTACAGTTCTATAAAAATGTCGCTGGCAGGTGGTATGTTTGTACTTTCTAAGAGTTTTAACACATAGGCACATGACCGCTTACTGGATATTCCAGGGCGCTGCTGGCTCCCCAGAAGGTCCTGACACGTTGTAAGTGCAGCAATTAAGCAGAGGGAATCCATGTGCTAGGCTGCATATCACAGAAGTGCTAAATCTGTCCAATTCTTTGAAGCCAATTTCATTATTTCTAAGAGCTACACTTGCTTCATTCACGAGGAAGGTGACTGTGGCCTTGGAGTTATCTGTTCTGATCCATGAACTTTTTAATAATTTGTGGATTTTCATTTGTGGATTTTCATCCAATTTTGCACATATGTATTTTTTTTAAAACAATGAAGTTTTGGCAGTGCTAAGCATCGAACTCAGTTCCTCTCCCATGCTAGACAAGAGTTATCTCTGAGACACATGCCCAGCCCCAGCACACATATATTTATTTATTTTAAAATTTTGGGGTGCATTATAATAATACATGATGCAGAGATTCATATTCATACATGCACACAATATAACAACTAATTTGATTAATTTCATTTCCCAGTACCTCCTCTTTCCCTACACATCTGGATTTAAAAACAGTACATCAGACACACTGTTTTCAAATTTTCATTAGCCTTTAATGAACTGTAGTTTGGGACTTTCTACATAGAGCCACTGGAGAAGTCTTAAGATTTGTGCTGCAGAAGACTACTGGACCAAGTGCACCCATCTCCTTCAGGAGATGGATTCTTTCTATGCATAGGATACAATTTCATTGAAACTTAGGCCAGTATGAGCCTATGTTACACATGGGAAGAGTGGAGGTTCTGTAGGAAAATATTAAGTAATGCTAAATAACAGGAAAAAAAGAATTTGTTTGTTTTTTTTTTTTTTGGTCAGTAGTGCTAGATATTGCAAATATTTCTCAAAGTGAAAATGTGTCCATTCAAAAAAAATATACCCCATGGGCAGGAAAGATATTTCTGAAGAGAGAACATTTTTTATTGAACTTAAGTAATAGAAGAGTTTCCATGAACAATTTGGAGGGGAGATTTCCAAGAAGAGGAAAAAGCTAGCACAAAACTTTAGGAAGGAATAAGCCAGTATTCTTCTAGAAGGATGAGTAAGGGAGGGAGGAGAGTGTTCATAGAAGTATCTAGATCCTATGGCTTGGTGAGGAGTTTGGGCTTTATTGAGTGCAATGGGAAGATTTAAGATTTAATTAAATTTAACAGATTTAATTTGTTATTATTAAGCAGAGAAGTGGCATGATATATCCTCTCTGGCTGCTGTGTGGAAAATGAAGTTACATGCCCAAGACTAGGGCAGAGAAGCTTCAATTTTTTACTGCAATTGACAAGATATAGGGTGATGGTGCCTCTGTTGAGGTGGCTAGAGGTGGAAGAGGGGAAAACGTTTCTCAGCAGCCTCATTTACTTTTAGGGATTCAGATAGCTACACATACTGATAGTTACTAAATTTAATTACTAGCAACCTCAATAGTCCTGTCTTATAAAATATTCGACCAATTATGTAAGTTTTCCACAGTATCTTCTTTAGGGCAAAGCTATACTAAAAGCCCACTATTTTAAAACTTTGGAAAAGAACATGACATTTACCACCATGGCATGCATATGAAAATGACTGCAATGTATTTATGTGATTCTGAAATTTGTCAGAGGCTGCACAACTACAAACAAGTGAAAGCAGTATTGGAAATAATTATAAATCCAGAGGACATGCAATACAATTTTCTTCTCTTTCTTTGATGAGTAAAACATCTCTTCTGTTTCATCTAGATGTTAAAAAATTTCCAGTTAAAGTGGGAATAATCATATTTAATGATAAATGTGTTATTTAGATGACTGATGCTGTTTTAATGATGCTTCCACACTGAAAAAGGCTTTATTTATTCCTGGAGATTCAATCATAGAAATAGAAGGTACAACTAATATTTAATATTTAATTGAACTACAACTAATATTTAATTCTGGTCAAAAGTTGGCTCATATTTCAGCTGAGAGTTCCTTTTTATTTTTTAACAAATTAACTCATGAACCCACATTTGAAAGTTTTAGAAAGTTGACAGTATTATTTCTTTGATAATCAGAGAGAAAGAAAGGAGGAGACAGAGAGATGGAGAGAGAAAGGAAAGGGGGGAGGGGTAAGGGGGAAATAAATGAAAAATACACATGGGTGGGGGAAAGAAAGGAAAGAGACCATTTGGCTTCAAAAGGCAAGGCTACAGAAACACACACTGTGCTATGCCTGTCTGTGTAAATGCATGCTCTTTTTCTTAGCTGCCCATATGTCAGTTTGCACCCTACTCCTACCAGACACTGACAAAAAACCCTCTTAATATGTAGCCTGAGGCACCAGAATGAGTGCTTCCATCTTCTCCAGCTGGTTTAATAACGACGGGTTAGGATTTGGAACTGTCACTTGTCTAAATTAAGCCTTTACAAGGCCCCCATTGCAATAATGCATTGGAAGAGGCAAATTCCCAATGTGGCCTCATCCAAGAACACTTCTGACACTATACCTGACATGTGGGAGTAAAATTGCTCTGGAGCCTCAAAAAGTAGTTACAACAATATAGGTGGAAGATCAGCACCTACTTTGCTAATCAAAATAACCATTTCTTTCTCCCCAAAGATTCTGCGTTTCCAATACCTCCTCAGAAAATAATGAAGCATCAGTGACATCAGACCTTATGATACAATCAGAAATAACAGAAAGAACAGGCTTAAATAAAGCTAAATTTTGGATGCAGATGGGCCCAATTATTTTGGACAGTACTAATAATTAAGAAATCAGTGTTGATTATTTTTAAAAGTACTTGTCATGGGTTTTTAATAGTGAGGTTTTTAATTATGATCTAATTAATAACTATTACTTAAGACAACAATCACTGGTTAAAATGAATAATCAAAAGAATTCATGCATTCTTTTAAGGGTAAAAGTATACTATTGACTCTTGAACCCATACGACCCAGTTTTATGTTACTCTTCTCTTTTCCAATTCGTTAGCATTTGTGGATTACTAGTAAGAATGGCTTTTTCCTCCTAGAATTCTAATTAGATATTTTAGAAGGAAATGAGTAATTCATGACCAGAAAAACAGAACAAATAAAAACAAACAATAAAATCAATTGACTTTGCCATAAACAAGGATTATTCAAAGGATTATGAGTTGTATCAACCCTGAGCAAGGCAAGTATAGTGTGTAAGTTAATCAGTTCCCTTCCACATTGGAAAAATGCATATAATGAAGACAGATACCTGTCATAGGAAATATAAATATGGGTTTCAGGAGGAAGGAGAACAGTAGTTAGAAAAGCAGTATGAAAAAGGAAACACTCATAAAACCAAACAAAACCCCCCGAGATCCAGGAATAGCACCTAGCCAAGAATCTGGCACATTAAATAGGCACTCAATAAATGTGTGTTTGTTGCATATATCAATAAAAATCCACCTCATAAGGAAACTGAAAGCAACACATTAATTTTAAGCAGAATAGAAAACACACGGTATTTTATATTTCCTTTAATGAAAAATTTGATAGGTAATTTTATATAGTTTAGTACCATTTAATGTATACTTTAACTACCAGAGTAACCTTCTAAAATCTCATCCAGCTCTCCTTTTTCCTTTAGGGGCCTTGTTTAAAATGCATAGATTCATAGATTCATTCATATATATATATACACACACACACACACACACATATGAATATCTAGGGAGAATAAATGGTAAGGAATGAGAGAGCAGATAGTATAGTTTCTTATTTGGGGGGTGATAAATTCAAATGCAACAAATCCATGCTTAAAACTCTGATGAAAAACTTCATAGGATGCTATACACATTGACTTACACACTACATGTAAAACCAAATGCACTATAGTTATGGGCATATATATGTTTGTATCGTCCATAGATTTTATGACTTGCAAGGGCAGATGATTTCTTATTTACCCATGTGTCTGCAAGGTGCCTGGGATTTGTAAAGTGTTGGCATTCAGCACCTGTTTCTTGTGGGATTGATTTAGGAAAAAGTCAATATAAATTTTAACCAATGTTTAGGGTGAAGATAAAGAAATCTCATAGTATAGAAGTTCTCATATTGCCTTTTACAATATTATTTAATTTTAAAGCTGGATGCAAAAATCAGTAATTTCACTACATCTATACATCGTCTTCTGATCTTTGGGGTTATGCCCTGCAATACCTAACTCCTTTAATGGGAACAACTGAGCACAGTTGTATAAAATATCAACAGCTCTCAAGTGTGGGGTTCTTGATGCCCATGGTCTTCAGAAGTTGTAAATGTGCTGTGAAAGACACAGAGGCATTTCAGCAATTATTATCTTTCAGCCACTAAACCCTAAGAAAATATAAAAAGCAGATTTAAATTGAATCAAATGTCTATAAGTAGTAAAGAAATGAGAGTTGTATTATGGAATTCAATTGAGGAGAAAAGGCTAGTGCTTTGTGGCTTTTCTGTCTTATTCTGATCAGTAAAACAAATTCAGATATACAATTTTGAATTCAATCATGTTTGATGATGAAAGTTAAATACATTTTCACATTTTGCTGGTCATACCATGATTTGTAAAAGTTCCTATCTATAACATTCTGCTGGTGTGCAGTCCCTCCATTATCTGAAAGCTACGCCTTTCTACACTGTCCCCAGTATATGTATACACAGAGGTATCTATAAACACCCATCCGTGAGTTTCAGATGCACAGCTCATTTAAGCACTGGAGGTGGGATAACATGTAGGTGTCAGCCCTCCATATTTCAGAGCTTGAAGATTAACCTAATATACAATACGGTGACCTAACAGTTCTTCATTTGAAAGAAATCTGAAAAATAATCTCTGATACAGCCTAAGTGTGAGAATAACCCAGCGGGATTTCCACCTCTTCATTTCTTAATGAGTTTTTTGATAATGAGAGGTGACTTTGCCAGTCACTCTGGGCTCTATTATGGCTAATTTGACTCCACTTCACTCTCCTTGTTAATTATTAACACTAGCCTTTTTATCCTCATGAGACCACATTCCAATTTTTTTTTCCTTTTTAGATTTTTATAAGCCCATCTTTATGAAGGTGAAAGTCTTGGAGAACAGGTTTTCACTTAGTGTAGAGCCTGAACATTTATTATTCGTTTAGGCAGAGACACTGTGACATTGATTATATACGCACGGGTGTTCTTCGGGATGGCTTTAATGTGCTAGCAATGTGAAAAGGCTGTTAATTAAAGAAGAAGCACTGTGGTATTTTTCACTTGGGAATCAGTTCCCAATAGAATGGTCATTTGCCACTTGCTAGCATATCCACAGATTAAAAGGTGACTAGCTCCAAGGGTTTGCCTTTCAGTAGTGCTGAAAGAAATCATTTGTGCCATTTGCAGATGGCTTTCATTTGTCAGAAGCGGTCACTTGCCATTTCTATTCTCAGGACAATTGTGGAAAAATAGCATGCCAGGGTAGACTCTATTTGTGCTCGATTTCTAGCCGTTTAGTATAATTTAACTATCATGCTAATTGCTTCATTATGAAAACATTTATTTTTCCTGATTTTAATACACCTCTCTTTCAAAATTGTTTCCTTACCATTTAAAGTGATTGCCCATCTAATTATCTCTTTAGCTGGCAGGGAGTGGGTAGGACCAAAGGAAGCAGGGTGGAAGGCAAGCTGGAGCTCAGTGAGTTCTGGCCAGAAACAAGGGAGCCTGAGTTTGTTTTCATCATCGGTCTTGCTTTGGGAATCAGTGAGTGAGGCTGTGAGGGGTGGGAGGTTGGGGACAGTTGCTAAAAGTGTGGTGCAGCTGGTACTCTTCCCTTGAGGAAAACCATCGTTCATCTCCAAGGGTTCTTAGAGCTACGACTTTCCCTAATCACCACTAACTGTAAGGAAAGACACACGCCCCAGATATAATGTGTTTTTTTTTTTTTCCTTTTTAAAATAGTAAACCAAATTTGAGGGCTTGAGTTCCTCTCCCTCCTAATTGGTTCAATCTTGTCACAGATGTTGCCTAACATGTATGCTGAGGAGTGCATACCTTTATCTGATCCTTTCAGCACTCTTTAACTCTATGCCCTATAAATATTTCCTGAGTTAAAAATATAAGTTCACAGAGAATTTCCTGTTCCTTAGAAATGCTCTATCATTTTATAAATTTCCCTAGAATCTGCTTTTGTTACTGTGTGATGAAACTGAGCTAGAGGCCAAGTGATCAGACTCCAATCTATGTCCCCAATTCCCTGTTGGCCAACCCCTGCCCAGGCTCAGGGCCACTTAGAAACTTAAGTTTCCTCAGTTGAAAAATGAAGAGGCTTAAGATCTCCTCCATACCCTAAACGAAAACGTCTATTTTAAAATATCAAAGCATAAAGATTTTAATAAAAGAAAAATGGTAAATAACCTGTGGCAGCGTCTGAATTATTCATTTAAAAAATCCTCAGCTACAAAGTTTTCAAGCAACAAATAAAGCACAAATTCTAATTAATATCTCCATTAATTTAAGGGGTCTTAGTAATTTTAATTTTTGGAAAAGCAAACATAAGACTAATTATTTAATACTATAATAACATTAATTGCTAATTATTTATTAATAATAAGTCATAATCATTTAATATCTATACATAATTAGCAGCATACCTTGCTTGAGACTCTCTCTCTATCAGGCTTACATCTATGTAACTAAACACTGTTATTCAGCAAATTATCTCCCTTTCCAAGACTGGACATTCAGATCTCTCTCTCTAGTACCCCTGGCTAGTTTAAGCTATATTTAAGCAGGATTTGGACTATAACTTTAATTAGGTCAATATGGCAAAAATTGTGATACCCTGACTTTCATACAAAGATCTTTTCTCAAGGCACATGGTGGGGGAGGGGGTGTGTGGCTAAAAAAAAAAAAATAGACACTCAGTGTTTTCCCATAGATTTCTAAAAGGATGATTTGGAGATAGCCGAGGTTGACACTGAACATTTGAACTCAATCTTCATCTGAGTATTAAGGAATGTAATAAAACATATAGTTATTAAAAATATTCTTCATTTCATCAAGGGTGATAGTAACAGCTAGAAAAATTACGTTTACCAACTACTGAGATAGTGCTTAGTGGTCTTGGTTTTGGAAAGGAACTTGTGAGTTTGGGATAAAAGTTACTACATCCTATTTCAATTCCCCAGATCACACTGTGTTCCCAGTACCAGAAGGAAATTATGGCACTGGGGAACATTTCTATTTATCTCACTACACGGAGGAGCTGTTTTCTTCAGAAATAATTGATGTTTTTAAAAATCTGTTAATCACTACAAAATCAAAGCCAAGATCTAGCCTTCTCCTTCCAAATGGACAGGTCTCAAAAGAGAGCAGTAATAAGTGTGTCTTATTCTGAATGAGAATCATACAACATAATAGCACAGAATGATACTTTATGCATTCAGTAGTTAATGATGTGGAAATGTTTAAAACAGGAGCAGAAAAAGAAGCTCTTATGAGGGCTGGGTTTGTGGCTCAGTGGTAGAGCACTTGCCTAGCATGCATAAGGCTCTGGGCTCCATCACCAGCACCACATTAAAAAAAAAAAAAAAAAAAAACTTAATAAACAAAATAAAGGTATGTGTCCACCTGCAACTTAAAATATTTTTTTTTAAAAAAGAAGTTCTTGTAAATGAACTATTTTTAAAACTAGCAGAAAATTAAAATTTTGTGGTTCAGTGTTGCTATCTCCTAAAATTTGCACTTATAATTCAAGAATTCTTCTTAAAAATACACAAAAAGTTAATACATTGGAGCTCTAGTAGTGAATCCCCAAGAAAATTTCTAAGAAATCTACAAAAAGTTTTGCTTTCTCTATAAAACAAATTCTAATATTTTGAGTAAGTTAAATGATTCATCATCTTTACTAACTACTTAACTGTGAACCTTAATAAATTCTCCTGTTTTAATAACCCTGTGTAAGATGTCTAAAAGTTTCAAGACAAAATTTAGACCAAAAACCCATGATATCTACAATGTTTATTTAGCATCTATTATGTATGAATTATCGTTTTATTTAATCCTCACCACCAATGACCCTGTAGATGCTGTCACTTTCCTTCCTTTACAAATGAAGAGCCTAAAGCTTAGAGAGGTTAAACTATTGTCAAAGGTCAAGTAGTAAGTGGCAAAGAAGTGTCAATCTGTTTGGCGCCAAAGCCCATGTTATTAATTACAATAACATGATGCCTCTCCTACCAGGATGAAGGTTCTTAACCTGGTCAAAGTCCTGGGATGTCCATGGGGAGTACACCATTGTCCACAATTTCACCTCTCAAAGGGACAAGCAACCAAAGAAAGGTAAGAAACACTGTATGAGGGTGAACAAAACCAATATAGTTACATATATGTGTGTGTTTATTTATTTATTTAAAAGACAACTGTAAATAACTGTAAAATATAGATTTAGGTTTAAAATATAGTAGTGACCTTTTGGGAAGAAAATAACAAAAAATTTGGATTTTTAACACATATAAGAATGTAAAAGTATAAATGGTGTGATCCTAGGAAACCAAGAAAAGACTTTGTTAAAAAAAAGATGGGAAGAAGAACTAGCCCTTTCAATGGGGTATGGGTGGTTCTGGTGACCTGGTGAGCACTGTGCTCTTCATAGTACCAAGTTCTAGAGCTACACAGATAAAGGGAGTGAGGACTATCCCAATGGTGATAAGAATGGTAGCCAACAAGAATTGGAATGGATAAGAAAACCTGATAAGTGAGGATGATTTACAAGGTATGGGACATGTGGACTAGAGAAGAAAATCCACAACAGAAGACCACTGTATTGATCAAGGAGAATAAGCTAGAACCAGAGGTTAGGAGTAGGTGGAATTCAACTTGGTCTATAATGTACTGGCTGCTAGACCACCTGCCAGAGTATCTGTAAAAGTTTTTATTGCATTGGGATAAAGGTCTGAATAGAGAACCTTTAAATTATCTTTATTTTAAATGAGCAAGTTGCATCACACAGGAGAATTTTATTATCATCTGAGGAGTCTGAGGAGATAAATTCACTGCCAGCCAGAAGCAATACCATAGTGCATGTTTGTATATGGCTCAACAGAATAATTTTTAGGATATTGACAAATTTCAAAGGTGTCTGCAAGAGATATAAGTATGTTCAAGAACTCTAGAAGTGCCAACATTATTGTAGATTTCTAGTTCACATACTGCAATGCAAAGGGTGCCTAGTTAAGTCCTTAATGAATGCTGGAGGATGGGAATAAGAGGAACCTAAGAGCTCAGGAACAATGTGGCAGCATCCCTGTCTCCCCCAGACCATGATATAACCAGAGAGTCTGAGCCTACATTAATGCTACCCATGTCAACTCTTCCTGGGCCCGTGTAAGGGCTCTGTAAATACACATACACATTCATGATACTCCCCAACCCTTCCCACTTCACATACAAAAGAAAATCAATTGCTCACTGTCATTTCTGAGGAAATTATTAAGCAGTTGAAAAAGAGGAAAACTATCCCAGGAATCTTGTGGTTGAGCCTCCAGTGCGGTATCCATATCTACTGTGAATAAAGCCCAAAATTTCTCTGCATGCTCAGCCAATAAATCAGGCCACCAGGCAAATGCCTATAAAAGGATAAAGAAATAAAGCAGAAACAGATAATTTGTTAGGAACACATGCAAACTCCTTAGCACTTGAGCAAAAATGACAACAAAGAAAACATAATAGTTTTAAAGGGTGAGAAAAAATTTTATAGATTCACATATTTAAACATTTAACACTGATGAATAAAATATGAAGTCTAAAAAAATTAAAATGTACAATGACAATGTTTATTGTTTTATAAAACAACTACATGTATAAGAGAATAAATGCAATTTATTGAATTATAAATTTATAATGTAAAACAAAACAAAATTCCTTTTATAATTTAAACATAACTATTATGAGTGTTTTGGTTTATTTGTTTCTAATAATTTCTTTTAGATATAAACATTAACACATTTGTCATCATAATCTTATAATAATTTGCTTTTATTTTACTTTTATTAACAGCAAAATATTCTGCTGTAGGGATATATTGTTATTTATTTAATCATTTTCCTAGCAAGACTGCTTTTTCCAAAGATTTGCAACTTTCAATAATACTGCTATAAATATCTTTAACTATTTATGTTTAATAATAATTATTTCCTTATGATGAACTTCTAAAAATTACTGGATTAAAGGGCATTGTAGAGACTTACACATTGCAAAAGCTCTCCAGGAAAAATGTTTACTCCCATTATTTTTCCATACAGCAGCTGGTCATCATTTTATGAATCATTTAAAAGTGTAAACAGGATCACACCATTTCTCTGCTTAAAACCCATTTTTAGCTTCCCAATGCACTTATTATAATAAAATTTAAAACCCTTAAATACCTTCCCAAAAGTACCATCTCCCTGCTCCAGGTCTAAAATATACTTTTATAGTGAGGATTTCCCCACCCTCCAGATAACTAGTATCTTTATTTCACAGGAGTGACTACATATGTCAATGTTTTATGTCTGTCTCTTAGACTATAAGAACAGTGTGTGTATATATACTCTATGTCACTTTCTATTCTGTTAGGAAGTTTATTGTGCATTTTAGGTAATAGAAATAATCACTTTTAAAAATGTCTGCTGTTTTGATGGGGGAAAATAATATTTAGCTTTTAGACAGTTCTTTAAAATAATGGGGACTTCTCTGGTTTCTGTTTTGCTTCACTTTGTGTCCCTCTAATTACAAAAGAGTTTAACAATTCTTCATACACTTAAGTACCATTGCTAATACTGTTCTTGCTGAATCGTTTTTCAGACCTTTCCCCATTTTTCTCCTGAGCAGTCATAATCTTTTAACAGTGTCATAATCATTTTAGGCAATGATCAATGTCATTTTAGGCAATGTCATAATCTTTTAACCAAATTACTAGAAAACATACGCACTTCTGTGATACAGATATTTTCATTATTCTCCCAATTAATTTTTTCATTGTAAAAAGATTTAAAATGTTGGAAGAGCCCACATGAATCTTCAAGCTTCATTTAATTTTAATAAATTAAATAGAATAAATTAAATATACTAGAAATGACAAACAATAGAACAGTGGATTACAAAAATTTGATACACCACTTTTTTAAAAAAACTTTTATAATAAACATGGTCTTAAAGGCCATAATAATGATATATTAATAAAAATTGCCCCTTAACTAATTAGGAAATGGAAATAGAAGCAAAGGCTGACTTGAAGAAGAAAAATGTAGTATAAATAAATAATAGACTTGAGAGTTATGGTCATTTTAATGTCTAACTCAATGACGAGTATGTAAACATAAAAACTTGATGGGAATGGTATGCCCTATGTACACTGAGCCTATTGTTATTTGCAAGTATTATTTTTGGATATTTTTTGGTTAAATATTTACTAGGATAGATATCTGACAAAAATAAAAATAAAATGACATACATGATTTCATTAGTATATCTTGTTTCTGCCTTTGGGAGCTGTAAGGGTGACCAAGAAAAGAACTTGAGATTCCTCATTGAATACAGCAGTATAGAAACCCTAGTAAAAAATGCAGTATTGCAGAGAGACCTTTACAAAATCTCACTTTTGGTTCACAGCCAATACTTTTGTAGAAGGTTAAAATGAAGAAAATAACAGTCATGTTAGGTCAGGATTATTTTAAGACTCTAAGAAAAATTTCCAAAGCTCATTTTAAAGTTAATTTGGAAATCAGAGCATGGGTGGGGAATAAAATATCACTTAAAAAAAAAGACTCAAGGTTTAGCTATCAACTAAAAAATTTCATTATGTTTTGCAGAAGTACATACTTATATCTCCAATTACACTCCTAATGAAGCTGTTCCTGATGAATATAAGCCAATCTATGATGAATGCCACTTGTTCAGATGATGCCTGGAGGAAGCTATTATCAATACTATTTCTTAAAATCAAAGCAAGAGTTGCAGTGACCCTGAGAACACCAGATCAGTTCTAAACCCATCCCTTCTGCCTGGTTGCCATCCCATTTGGTGGCAGTGATCCCACCCTAGGTTAGTAGCAAGAAGAGAGGCTGTATGATGTCCTTCCTAGGGTACCACTTCTTGGGAGATGGCAGAGGTTCAACAGCATCAGGGCTTCTTCAAGTAGGAGAAAACACTTCTGAGAAATGCATCTGTCAGTAGGGCACCAATCAAAAGTTGTGATTATCCAGTTTAAAGCTACTGGCTCTAATGCTAGGTCACTAAACAGTGTAATGTGATCACAGATGCAGTAGGCAATGCTTAATTTACTTAAGGCAATACAAGAGATAAATCTTGTATAATGAAAATACATGTGGCAGGCTAATAATACTTTGAAAGCCTGGTCTGTTTATGAAATATAGTAAAAAATAACTGGTAGGTAAGAATGAACCCTTAACCTAGAAGTAAAGTACAAGCTTTTGAACAAATGGTGAGACTTGAGTAGTTGGAGGTAGGGTCATCAGTTCTCTTAGTGGATTTCCAAAAAATTTCTCATTTTCAAATTGGCAACAACAATACTTACCCTCACCTCCCGCAGAGTTTTTGTTGTGAAAATCAAATCAACATGAAAATTCCTTGATGTACAAATGTAGACAAATATTGCTATCAGTTATTACAAAAATGTGTTGAAATTCATACATAGATCTTATAACATGAGTTTATGTGTTTTAAAAAATAATTTTCAATATCATGTAAATAGTTTCTATGTGCCAGGTGCTGTTCTAAAAGTTTTATGAACACTGTCTGGTTTTATTCTTCAAACAACCCTTTCAGGTAGCTGATATAATTATCCTTATTTTATATATTAGCAACTTGCCAACATCTTATGATTGGTAGGTAGGAGGTCAATGATTGAATCCAGATCAGCTGGAGTCTAGATAGCAAGATTTCTCAAACATATAACTTCTTAAGTAACTACAGATGGCACACTGGCTATATCCATCCATCAATCATCCATGTTTTGCAGATCAGAACACTGATACGTCCTTTGATTTCTTATAAGAAATATCTATTATGGTCTTATTTTTTAAAAAAATATTTTTTTTCAGTTGTAGATGGACAAAATACCTTTATTTTGTTTATTTTTACATGGTGCTGAGATAGAACCCAGTGCCTCAGTAAGTGCTCCATCACTGAGCCACAACCCCAGCCCATCTATTATGGTCTGATTTTTTTTTAAATTATTTTTTACTTGTAGGTTGACACAATACCTTTATTTCATTTTTTAAATGTGTTGCTGAGGATCAAACCCAGTGCCACACACATGCTAGGCAAAGGCTCTACCTCTGAGCCACAACCCCAGCCCTGATGGTCTGATTTTGAAAGTATAATTTTCTAGTTTCTCTGAAGTCTTAGGCTTTGGATTTCTTTTACCCTCAAATACAGTAAAAATATAGCGACTCAGGAGGCTGAGACAAGAGGATTGCAAATTTGAGGTCAGCCTTAGTAACTTAATGAGGCCCTACCTCAAATTTTAAAAATATTTTTAAAAAGGGTTTGGAATATAGGTCAGTGATTAAGTGCCTCTGGGTTCAATCCCCAGTAATTCTCCCCCTGTAAAAATAAAACATGAAAGGAGAGGTAGCTGTATGAATGAGCAAAAACAATGAACCCAATTTTGAAACATATTTCATGCTACTTTCCCCTCCAAAATGAGATGAGTTTGAAATCCTAGAATTTGTAGATGATCCTAAAACTCTGGAAATAAGCAAATGTCTAGGGTATATTCTGGCCCTGCCACATAGACATACTAATACTCAGATGCAGTACAATGTGATGCTGGAAGGCCACATTCTAGGACTATTTAAAGTCTTTGAAGAGGTCAGTAGGATTGACTAAGACATTTTGGGTGAAAAACTACTATCAACCTAATTACTAGTTCTATTTATTTTTACAATAGTTTTTGATTTGCTGAATATTGATTATCTCCCTGAAAATTAGGTTCACATAAAACATAAAGAACTGAAAATGTTTCAGAACATATGTAAGTATTTCTCTCACTCTTACATACTTAAAAATGAAATGCCAGGAATAAATTTGACCAAAGAAGTGAAAAATCTATACAAGGAAAACTATAAAACATTGATAACAGAAATTAAAGAAGACATAAAGAAATGGTAAGGCATCCTGTGTTCATGGATTGGGGAAACCAATATTGTTAAAATTCCATAGTACCAAAGCCATCTATGGATTCAATGCAATTCCTATTGGAATGCCAATGGCTTTCTTCATGAAAAAAAAATCCTAAAATTCATATGGAACTACAAAATACCCCAAATTGATAAAGCAATCTTGAGCAAAAAGAAAGTAGGAGTCACTGCACTGTTTGACTTCAAAAATACATTATAAAGCAATAGTAATTGTTATAACATGGTACTGGCATGAGAGAGAGAGGGGGGAGGGAGAGAGGGGGGGAGGGAGGGAGAGAGAGAGAGAGAGAGAAAAAAAAGGAATGGAATGAGAGCTTAGAACTAAATCACATACCTACAGTTAACTCATCTTCAACAAAGGTGTTGAGAACACATTGAAGAAAGGCAAAGTTTTATTTTCCAATAAATAGTACTGGGAAAATTGGATATCCACATGCAGAAGAATGAAACTAGACCCATGTTTCTTATCAGTTTTTTTTTTAAAAACTCAAAGTGTATTAATGACATAAATGTAAGATATAAAACTATTAGACAAAGCTATGGAGCTACAAGAAGAAAACATAGAGGAAACATTTTAGGACACTGGAATGGGCAAAGGTTTTTTTTTTTTTTTTTTTTTTTTTTTTTTTTTTTTTAATAATCCTTTAAAAAATCACAGAAAAAAGGCCAAAACTGACAAATGAGATTTTAACAAACTAAAAAGCTTTTGCATGGCAAAAGCAACAATTGAGGGAGTGAAGAGACAACTGACAGAATGGGAAAAAAATAATTCAAACCGTACAACTGACAAGTGGTTAATATACAGAATATACAAGGAAGTCAAACAGCTTTGTATTAAAAATAAATAATCTGATGGCAATAGACCTCAATAGGTATTCCTCACAGAAGACAAATGGATAACAGGTATATGAACAAATGCTCAACATCATTAATCACCAGGGGAATTCAAATCAAAACCAGATTGAAAACAAAAACAAAAACCCCACTCCCAGTTAGAATGGCTCTTAACACCAAGATACAAATATTGGTAAAGATGTGGAGAAATGGGAACGTTTGTACACTGTTAATGAGAAAATAAACTTGAGCAGCTATTATGGAAAACAGTATAAAGGTTCCTCAAAAACTGAAAACATAACTATTATGAAATGTAGCAGTCCCACTACTGGGTATTTTCCAAAGGAAATGACATTAGTCTGTCAAAAAGACATCTGCACCTCCATGTTCACTGCAGCACTATACACAAAGCAAAGATAGGGAAACAACCAAAGCGTCCATCAACTGATGGATGGATCAAGGGAATGGAACATACACACAATAGGATACAAATCAGCTACAAAAAGGATGGAATCCTTTCATTTATGACAAGGATGGAGTGGAAGTCATTGTTAAGTGAAATAAGCCAGACACAGAGAAGGAAACCCTGCATGAGCTCACTCATATGTGGAATCCAGAAGTGGATCTCATTGCAGTCAAGAGGTCGATCCATGGGCACTAAGGTATAGTTAGATAACAGAAAAGAGCTCTGGTGTGCTATTGCATAGTAGGATGACTATACATAATGATAATGTAGTAAACATTTTTCAAAGAAGCTAGAAGAAAGAATTTGGATGTTTTCACCACAAAGCAATGACAAACGTTTCAGGAGATAGATGTATTTACCCTGATTTTACATTACACAAAGTGTTCATATATTGAGCTATCACATGATGCACAATAAATATATCTAATGCTTATGTATCAGTTAAAAATAAAATAAATAATAAAAACACATAATAATTACTCAATTTTTAACAAACACCTTTAATAGGGCAAATTATACCCTTGTAATTTCTTTGGAGAGTCCTGCAAATGGAGTTCTACTGTGTACCCTCTCATTAGAAGTAGATAGTAAGGAGATTTCATTCATGGCCAATCTTTTGTATAATGGTTAGTTTGAACATATTTCCTAGACATGCATGCCAGCGGAGAGAAATAAGGACACAAATAAGCAAAAACAAATGGGAAAAAAAATACCTTTTCTCTTTATGTTTGAATTCATTCAGAAGCTAAATTTGGTTCAAATACAGATGTGTCTGTTATTGAGTATATAAGCACAAATATGTGTGCTCATGCTTAAGTCTTCTCCCTGTCCCAGCTCTGCTGCTAGAGCAGCTTGGGACAGAGCCAGTTGAAGTACAGGATCAATCAAGGCTGGGGCTGTAGCTCAGTGGTAGAGTGCTTATCTAGTATGGGTGAGGTACTGGGTTTGAATCTTAACACCACATAAAAACAAATAAATAAAAAATAAAAATTAAATTCTTTAAAAAAAATCACCCATCTGCAGAGAACTGAGAGAAGTCTACACTGTAGCTACCAAATTACTCCCAAACCACCTTGACTATGGTGCTTTCAGATGGTGGATGACATCATATTTAAAATATTTTAGGATCCCTAAATCAAAATTTTGCTATAACAATAAACACCCAAAGCAGGAATTTGAGCTGTGTTCATACTCATCTTGTTCCTCTTCTTGTCTACTACTTAACCTCTCAACACTGAGAATCCTGACATTTGCCAGAGAACAAGGGAGAAATGACAGAATGGAAGAGGATGGCTCCATCTCTGCTATGATGCTGTGTGTCAAATCTGTCAGCAGAACCAGGCAGGATGACCACTCCAGCCATTCTACTTAAATGGGAAAAGCACAATGAGGTTTATTTGAAAATACCTGTGTCTAAAGTCTGGCCTAGTCTTCTCCCAGTTACTAATCACCTGTGCATACCTGGCAAGTTGCTCAACCTTTCTGGATCTATTTTCTTGTTGGATAAATGATGCGTGTGGAGCGGGCATGCTGGTGAGAGCCAACAGCTTCCCTAGTGGGCACTGGGACTCCCCAGCATTGTCAGAGTGAGTGGCTTTTAGATGCAAAGCTGTCAAATCAGTTTGCCTGAAGTTTCTGGTCAGACATGGTCTCGTCACTGAAATGTAGAGACAGTCTAGAAGATTTTCTGGAAAGGAGCTTAAACCATCTAAGAAGGAAACATGAGAATTCTAAAGAAAACACCTGAGAGGAGAGGTCGAGAGGCTTTCAGAGAGAAGGGAAAACTGCCTTCTAAGTAAGTTACTGTCAAAGATCCGAAGGACAGGAAGCCAGCTTAACCGAGAAATTGTTGAAGGACACAAACAACCTCTTAGCCCTGTCAAGTAAACTGCCACTGTGCAGAGAAGGAGAATGAAAAGAATGGATCGACACACAGCCACTTGAAGTTCTCCTCAAAGGCAGACACGTTAACCTCCCCCAAGGGAGGGGAGCCAGGTGCTCTTTCATGGAGGAAAGAAACTAGCTCAGTGTGGAGTGCAGTCCACCAATTCACTTTCGAAATGACTCTGGGGTTACACCAATTCACTCTCCAGTAGTGCTCAGAGAAAAAGTTAGATCTGGTTTAAAGGATTGAAAAAAAAGACAGAAATCAATGTCACAAACCCAAGCCAAAATATCAAAATCTGTTTTGTTGTGCTTTACTTAGATGGCCAGCAGTAATTATGCCCATGATTGTGACTAAGGTCCATTTACCAAGAATGTAACAAAGATTAGATTACGGCTGTTTAAAGAAAAAAAAAAAAAAACAGCTTTTAGTTCTAAGGAAAGGATAAGTTGGCTTAAAATTAGTAGCATCAGAGTGGATCCTCTCTTAAATTCACATGAAAGAGTTATACCATGCTAGAAGAACAGTGGAACCAATTTTACTCACCTCTCTTCCCTGAGGGATCCCAAGAATTTGGAAGCATAGTGGAATAGAAAAATGCCAGTGTTACAAAGCATTTTAAAAAGGGGACATGACAACAGTTCTGTATTTAAGCATTAAGTACGATGATATTATGTTATAATTGTCTCTTTCAATAAAGTCAATTATATTTTTGTGGATTAAAAAATAAATAACATTTTAATTGTGTTTGATAGGTTATACTGCAGCATGCGTTCTCAGTGACTGCATGGAGTATATTAAATAACATTTAATTTTTAATTTCTATAAATGGTATTTGAGGGACCTGTTTAGCTGACATATATACTGCATTAGTAATTTTTTTTTAAATTTAGAAAGACCTAGTACTCTGAAGATAATGCCTTTTAACAAAAGACAAAGACAAAACATACATATATTTTATCACATAATCATTTTCATTGTAACATAGCAATGGTACTAGCTTAGAAAAGATCCTCCTGGGAATTCATTTCAAATTATTGAAGCAGCTGTTTCTTCAGTTTAAAATAAAATATCCATAACAAGTTCACACATGACAGATGCAAGCTAAAAACTAGATTCCACAGTGTGAGCTAAAAGCAGATGTTTTGAATGATCATATTTATAACCAGATACAATAAATCTTAGTTACCTATGGTAAGTTTTCATGAATCCTCTTTTCCAAGAATTTGCTTAAAATATAGATCCTGTAGTTTCCTGAATTTTTTGATCTAGGTTTCATTAGATATAAAAATTCTATAGATTCATATATATATGTATCTGGTCTTTTTCCCTCTTGTTCATTCTTATGCTTCTTCCAGAATAAAGCACTATTAGGGCACTAAAGTTTATTACATTTATTAGGTCCTATTCATTCCCCCCACCAGAAGCAAAAGTCAGGAAATCATTTTGTTTTTGTAAATAAATGCACAATCATTAGAAAGGCTTAGAATATAAGCTGTTTGCATGGAGAAAAACCACTCCAGAACTGTAATGAATATTAATATGGAATTAGAACTTTAGAATCATAAACAATGAAGTTTAATGAAAATTTAAAGTTTGATGATCAGAGGAGAATAATCAACTATAATTATGAATGTTTGCTATTTGATTTTCCCTTAAAACTTATCACAGATTATCCTTTTTAATTTTGATTAACTTACACTTCTAAACTAAAGTGATCACAGCATGGGGTCAAAGCAAACAATTTGGCCTCACAAGATGGGATTGTGTTCCAGCTTTGCTTCATAATTTTTCTTTTTGGTGATACTGGGGGATGGAACCCAGAGGCACTGAGTTTTTATATCCCCAGCCCTTTTTAAAAAGTCTTTTATTTTGAGACAGTTCTCATTAAGTTGCTGAGGCTGGCCACAAACTCACAATCCTTCTGCCTTAACCTACTGAGTCACTCTTCCATCCAGTTTCATTATATTCTTTTAGGCATTCTGAGACAGATTCTGTAAGTTCTTCTAAGACTGTTATCAGAAATAGATATGAAATTGTATACATATACAACTATAGTATATGTATGCTTTATGATGTATAGAAATTATATTTGTGGGAAATTCACATATGCTCTCAGTTTTCTCAAGGTGAATGGCTAGCTGTGTATCATTTGGCTACTTTCTCAGTACTTCTGCCACTACGAGAGAGCCTTCCTTATAGCTTTAAACCAGTCATCACCTCCGCATGATGCTCTTCATTCTGCTGTAAGACTTCTATGCAGAGCTCTGCTAGATGAAGAACCTCTTCCAGCTTCCTAGCAGGAGTTGCCTGGTTCATGGTCTCTATATAAAAAAGAAAAAACAAAAACATAATGTTACCTTGAAAAATACAAAGGGAAACATATTCTAAGATGTAATGATGAGGCTGCAGTATTGAAATAGAATGAGAAAGCATACTTTTGAGAAATAAGGGATGCAAGAAACACAATTGAATACATTATATTTTAAAAACCCAGTTCACCAGATTGTAGAAAATATTTCACCCACAAAGCAATCACAGGGATCTGTAAGTGCTTTGCCATTTAGTACATAAGAACTAACAGGTGCAACAGCACATTAGATGCTCAACTTCTGCAACAAACAAGTTATAATTCTCCTCAAGGTCAGAAACACAAAGAGAGCAGATACCACAGTCTTTTCCTCTCTCTGTATTGTATTATCAATTCAATACCATTCTCACCAGATGAGTCATTCCTGGCAATAGCAAAACCCAGGCTTTTTTTGTTGCTATTTAAATTCCCAGCTTGAATGTCTACAGTTCACGTTGATCTTAAATTCAAGAAGTACAAAGTCACCTAAAACAACTCTGACAGCCTGCAATTAACTGATTTCCTCTCCTGCTTCCCTGACACCATCCCACCCCACCTTCCAACTGTCAGGGGCAGGGGGATGGGGAAGGGCAGAAGCATTCTTTGAAGTTGAAAGTTCTTTCAGCATTAAGCCAAATTGGTGTAAAAAAGGACAGGCCACAATAAGATTAAGTATATGTACCAGAAATTCAGCAAAAGAGAAGGCAAAGTAAATGATTTCAAAGTACAACAAACTAGCAGAAATTAGATGTGCCCATTGTAATGAAACTGTTTCAAGATTGAATACAAAGAACAGAGTATTCAGTTAATGAAGATGAACTCTTGTCTTATCCATTTTGTGTCGCTATAATAGAATACCTGATACTGGGTACTCTAAAGAAAAGAGGTATATTCAGTTCATAGTTTTGAAGGCTTAAAGTCCAAGATTGGGTAGCCCTATCTGTTTGGTCTCTAGTGAAAGCCTTTCTGGGTACATTATGATGTGGTAGAGAAATAGAAAGAGAAAAGATTACATGAAGAAAGAAACCAGTGTGTAGGGTTGCCTTGCTTTATAACAACCCACTCTTTTGAGAACCGATTCCAAGAACTGAGAGATCAGCATTAATTCCTTCTGAGGCTGCTGTCACCATGATCCAATCACTGCACACTCATCTCTTATAGATCTCACCACCTCAATGCTGCTATACTGGAGCCCAAGCTTCCTGCACATGAAACTTAGGGGGACATCTTCAGACGGTATCTAAACCAAGCCATACCCACTCTGTCTTAGACTCATGGGCTCCATGAATCCTCTCTGTCCCATTAAAAAGACTGTATGGAGGGGAAATGAATTTTTTTTATTGGTTGTTCAAAACATTACAAAGCTCTTGACATATCATATTTCATACATTAGATTCAAGTTGGTTATGAACTCCCAATTTTACCCCAAATACAGATTGCAGAATCAGGAAAGGTAGCAGAATACAACAGTTACTAATAGGGCATTATGTAAAAATGTGGATGTGTAACCAATGTGATTCTGCAATCTGTATTTGGGAAATGAATTTTTCAGAAAAAGAATTTATTATTTGGACCTTAGGAATGACATTTTTCTTTTCTTGTTTTTTTTTTCTTCCTGAGATCTTTCCCCTCAATTTATTTCTCCTTTAAATTTCAGCCTTAAATTTTGAAGATTCTTGCATTTGCTCTGACCTAATTTGTTCTCAAAGGACACATTGTGATTCAGTGAAACACTACTTATGGTTGATGTTGGTCAGACAGTGTGGTGCATCTGGGATTTGTATCCCTGAATCCCCAAACCATGTACGCATCCTACTAAATTCTCCTGCAAGATGGAGAGCCATGGCTCTTCTATGACAGGGATCAGAGAACATAATGGTTCTTTAGGAGAATCAGCCTGTCAGACACCAAATAGTTGAGTGTGCCTATAATTCTCTTAGCTGTGAGGATTAGAAAGAAATATCACCAAGACCACAGCTTTCTAGGGCAGGGTGGGGAAACTGCAGAGGACTGCACTCACACTTGCTAAAGGAATAATCCAATAGACCTGGATTAAACAACTGAAGGCAGTATGCTCTGGCCTTCAACGTTTCTCAGTTTGAAATACCATAATTAACTAACAAATCAGAATGCATTCATGATTCAGTATTTCTGCCCAGCCATAAATTGCCTCTGAAAACACCATTTTGTGGAAATCTCTTATGAAAAATCTGGGTTAGAGTTGCCTTAGAGGACACTATGTAGAGCTGCCTTGGTTCAGTGTAGCAGAATTGCAATTCTTCATCCCCCCCCCCCCAAATGCTATGTCCTCTTACTTCCAGGTCAATTTACTTTATTTTTTAGTTGACAGTAGTATAAGATGTGCCCTGATCTCAAAGCAAAACTCAGAAGCCAACTTTAAGTATCCTTAGACATCAACTATAAAATTCTCCATCTCTTCCAAGGACATATCAACATCTTCAAACAAGGGGGAGGTCAAGGGGGCTCATGACTTAGCACCACCACCTGTTCCACTTAGGGGAGGCTCAGGCTGTTTAATCAAGAAAACAAGGTCCTCAAGAAAAGTTTGAAGCAAACATATGGGTGATGAGAGAGATGGAAGATGACTGCAGAAAGCAAGTAGGCTTGGGGTGACATCAGAGGGAAGATAAGTCACAAAGGAGTAACAGATGACTTGGTAAGAAGAGGGAGGGTTTCTAGAGAAGAGGAACTGTATGACAGATGAGGTGCATTGCAGAGGACGGAGAAGACGACAACAGGTACAAATGTTACAGTTCCTTGAAAGCCACTGTCAGGCATCACCTGCCACTTCCCATGTGTTATCCCACTGCTTTTCCTAATATCTTTTTTTAATCAATATAAATCACAGATAAGGACACATGTATAACAGAGATGAAATGCAACAGCTAAAAAGTAGTGAAGGGAAGACTTGAATTTCTTGTGGCTTCTAATTGCTATGTCTTGTATTTACCTGGCTAGAGCAAGGATGTGCTGGGGAATAATGGGTGACCATGGTAGGCTTTAAGTAAAATACTCAGCAGCCTGGATAATTCTATTGATATATAGCTTAGTACAAATGTTTCTTAGCAGGGCCTCAGAATAAATAAAATTTTAGAAAAACATACTTGGTGTTGTGTGCGACAAGGCTCAGTAAGGTTATGTAGTAAGGACCCTGGATGGGACCCCAACCTGTAGAGTGACAGGGATAGAGGAGAAGGCAAAGATGCAAGAGACAGTTTGAGGGAAGGATCAAAGTCATCCACAGATAGTCTTAAAGATTTCTTCAAGCTTAGAGAATCTATGCTGCTTATAAATTCTGGACTGTATCTATTGACTTATATTTAACATATTTACATGTGTACACATTTTTTTTTCACAAGGAAGGGTAAAGATGAAAGAATTAAAGAAAATTTTTATTTCATAGAAAAGGATCTTGTTTTTCATATACTTTAGCATGTTGTTGACCAAATCCTCACACCCAATTTGAAAGTTAAAGAATCAAGACTCTCATTTACAGAGTCTCAGAGAGGCTGAAGCAGGTGATCAAGGTCATGCAGCTGCTGCCTGGGATGAGATTTAAATCTTACCTCTCAATGACTTGAGTTCTTTTTCATTTTCAATTCTCTATCAGGAATAGCACACACATACCATCTCCTTAGCCACAACTAGGCAACAATGGGGAAAAAAATCACAGAAACAATTTCAAAACTTATTTCTGTTTATGTATGAATGTTTCAAAGCCAGCTTTTTACATTTGATGTTATCTTAAATAAAAACTCTGGTGCATACTCTGTGTCCTAGGTGAAACTCAACTATAGTCTAAAACATTTTATTCCTCCTAGATTAGGTTTGCTGAGAGGATTAAAACTTTGTACTTGAATGTAATGCTCACTCTAGTACTTTAAATAAATAGTATTTTTATCACCCCTGGTGCTCATCATTTGACTACAGCCAAGAAGTCTAAAGCATTCCATAGTCGGAACTCTATTAGATAACAAGGTTATGGATAGCTCCATCCAAGAACTGATGCTATGAATATTTGAGAATTTCTTCTTAAGGTATTTTCTTTCGCTCTTTTAGTAACATTTCCATGGCATTACAGATGTTCTCTATATTCTTCAGGTTTCACACCAAGTTGCTGACTGTTGTAATACATTTCAAATAGTGACATTTAAAACAAATATGCCCAAAGCAGCAAGGTTTCATGATGAATTTCAATGCATTGCTCTTGGCTATGATCTTTTTTCATTCTAAAACATTTTTAGCTTTCTATGATAACACTCCTTGGCTCCCTAAAGCGATTCCTTTTAATTATACCTCTGTACATTTAAGAAGAGATCCCACTGGGGAAAAGGGAGAGAGGTGAGAATATGTAGAGGACAGGTTGACTGCTTTGCTTTGGTAGGCTTTAGTTCTGCTCCAAGGCTTCAGAGAGGTGCAGGCTCCCAGCACATTCTCCTTGGCTGCCTCCCTTGCTGTCATTTCCTGTCAAGGTCCTCAGTGATGGATTCAAGATGATGCTCCTTGTTAAGATTGCAAGGGGGTGTGGGAAGATGACAAGTGAGATCACTTCAGTTCTTTTTTCTTCATTTTATAACGTGTAGAAATTTGTAATGCTTTTGACCTTAACTAAAAATATTTAGTTGACAAAGTTTGCATACCTTCAAATTATGCATTATGATTTGATGTACTTTGTATTATGTAATAATTATCACAAATTAATTTTGATGAGAGATTTTAAGTGTTCTCAACACATATATGCACAATGATCTTAACTTTTTATAGACTGCATCTGTACTTGTACTAAATAAGAAACAACATCTCAAGATGTCACTGACTGAAGGATTATATAATAATTCCACCCTAACGTGGCCCTGTCTTCTTTCCTTTCTTACACGTAGGACATGATGATTTTCAATGGGAATATAAAAAAGTAATTCCTGCATTTGTATTCAGATTTCTAGTTTGGTTTTTCAACTGCCCAGATTTTGTGCCTTTGAATTTTATCAATGAATATTTATTTCATTTAAGGGGCTGTGCTAGCAACTGAATGGATACAATGATGAACAAGACTATATTTCTGACTTAAATGAATCTATATATCTCTCTCCATAATCAGACTTTAAAGTAGAATATGGCAACATACCACCCATTTTTGGCCCATATGAGGAAATTCTGTAATGAAGTCTGAACAGAGGGCCAATTAAATGCACTCAGCATGCAATCACAGGGATTTTAGCTTGTAAGAAGTAAGACCAAAGATGAATCAACAGGAAGGCTTTAAATTGCTCATGCATATCCTGTGGAGTTCTTCAGAAAGAAATTATTTTAGTGGGTGAGTGTTTGAGTTTAGAAAGCGATCAGCAGTCCAACACAAAGTCTTTCCCTTTTTCATTCCTCACATGCAAAGAAAAACTTACTCCCTGTTGCTTCTTCCTCCCAACAGAAATCATATAGATGAGGAGAAAGTCCTGGCATGATATAGCTGAGATGAGAGACATGAAAGATTAAAGGGGGACTGTAGGTTAGCTGGGCAGGGTGATGTACACCTGTAGTTTCAGCAATCCAAGAGTCTGAGGCAGAAGGATCACAAGCACGAGGCTAGCCTCAGCAACTTAGTGAGGTCCCTTCTCAAAATAAAAAGGAGTGGGGATATAGCTGTATGATAAAACACTCCTGGGTTCAATCTCAAGTATTATAAATAGATAGATAGATAGATAGATAGATAAGGACTCTAGGAATAACTTTGGAAGAAGTGTGAAAGAGGAGAAGGACATAAGGAAAATGATCACTATATAGTTAGGGCATTAAAAGCAGGACTTCCTTTTGGAAAGAGATATTTCAATATGGAAGCATTAACCTGGGACACACTCTGAGCCGTAAACAGTCAGGTTTCTCCTTGACAGGTCAAAAAGAAGAAGAAAGTTGGGCCAAGGATGTGGCATCTGATTTCTTCTACCTGACATCCTCGAGATCATCCAGTGGCAAAGACTGTCAGCTACTTGTCTGTGGACTGCTTATCTACCCTCAGATAACAGCTAAGAAAAGGAGGAATCAATCCCCTCCTCTTTCTCCAGTCTTCAGTGAACTGCACATGCTGCTTGGGGCACATAAGCAATTTGCTCAAACTAGAGATAACAGAAAAGACATGGTCTTAGCTATCTCCTCTGTGTAAACTGCCTTCTGTCTATTCGGAAGCCATAGTTCCTTTAGGCCTAGTTTGCTGGCTCAGGCAATATTTCCTGGCTCCCTAGTCTGGATCCTAACTCTTTTCTAGTACCACTGCTTATCCATTTGTGTGATCCACACAGATGGCTCAGTTGGAAAGTCTAAATCCTCATTTAGGTTTTCTTATCCATCCTCCAGTTCCAGACAAAGCAACCTGGGGTAAGTGATATGGTGCCAGAGCCAAGGGCAGCCAGGCTCCCAGGAGTCTTAATCCTGGCCAGATCTCAATACTCATGAGCCTTCTTATCCCAAGAGGGAAGGAGGGCAGGTAATCAGACACTTTCTTCCCATTAAACCAAACTATTCCCTCCCCCACCACCTGTCTATGATTTCTTTACAACTTGTGACTAGGTTAGATGATTTGGGGGGAACTTCCTGTATTTATTGACCTAGAGGGAACAGTATATAGCTTGCTAAGACGACTGCTCCAAAAATATGGGGGAGAGGCAATTCCTAAAACTCATCAGGGCATATATACACTTGCTACGTTAACTGTGACTGATGAAAGAGAAGCAGGCCTCACTGATACTTTCTCTAACTGCACCGTAAATGATACTATGGTTCTATGAGTGCTGGGATATATATTGCTTTCATCAATGAATGGGGTATCTTCAGTATAGATTTGCGGTTCTCAACTTCAGCATGAATCAGAACCACCTGGAGGACTTGCTAAAGCACAAATTGCCTGGCATCACCTCCAGAGTTTCTGATTCAGCCTTCTTGGGTGAGACCCAAGAATTCGCATTTCAAATAAGTTACCAGGTGATGTTCATGATGCTGGCCTAGAAAATGCACTTTGAGAAATATTAATGCTTTATGAAAAACAGAAGTAAAAACAAAGGTGACCTATGAAAACTTTATTCTTTAATGGAAATCAAGTTACATCTTCATAAAAACCTTATTTTAGGTATAAGATGACTGCAGATTCTGAATGAATTTTACATTTCTGAAGGGTTATCTAGATAGGATGTTGTTCCTACTTGGGCAATCCTATATGTAAGAATGAACATAATTAATCTAAGATGGCAAGGCCTCCTGCAGTTTTTCAGAATCCAAGAGAATACTAATGTCACAGTTGTTTGAAAACAATAATTCTGTGGCTTTACTTCCACAGAGCCCGTTGGGACCAACTCATTTAATGACCCTGTCATTTAAAGCAACAGTTTCACTTAATATCTCCTTGGAATTAGCCATGCTAATGACACAGTGCTTTGCAATAATTGTTCTGTGGTCACAGTCACATTAACTACTTCACCAGGATTATCTTTCACATCAATAAATTCATTTTTAACTCAATGGCCAACTGTGGAATAAAGGAGAATTTGCCACTGCAGTGTACGCCTTTGGCAGCTAGACTGGGTCTAAACTGAGCAATCTCCATAAGACAACAGTAAGTAGGGACCCATGACTGACATGTGTCAACATATATGTGAGGTGAAAGTCAGTGACTGTGTGAAACTTTCTTTGTCAGGGAATCAGAGGCACATTTCCCTCTTAAGACTATAAAATAAGGGATGATGGTGATAGAATTACACAGAAAAGATTACATGTGCCTACATATACAGAAATTAATATCCATTTTATCTTTTGTTACAGACTTTTACAGTTACCTGATTTACAAGATATCCTGATTTGAGTTTTATTAAAGTTGTCTGTTTATTCGAGATCCTACTTCTCTCCAAGTCTGCAAAGCAGAAAATCTAAGTCTCATGTGGAAAATGTATCTCCTCAGTGTTGCTGGCTGCAAAGACTAAGAGGCCTGAAGGAGAAGAAAAAATTCTACCTGTATACTCAGTTTTCTCTAGTTAGTTTTGGAAAAAAAAAACAACAACAGGTTGAATGATTCTAATGATAGCACACAATTTTCTACTGTGACTGCTAACTAATTTCATGAACAAAGTTTTTAAAAACTGGTCTTAGACATATGTGTGTACACACACATTCCATAGCTGAAACTGATAAGTGGTCCCTTCCCTTGTATGTTGCTCTTTGTACATACTTGCAGCCATTTCTCCCAAACATAACTCAAATTCAGGCAATGAAAATTACCAGAGTCATCTCAGTGCCTCCCATGCCAATACCACTCATCACATTCTTAAGATCCATAGCATTTTCATCTCATGCCTATTTTTTTCTTGCTTTCTAATTGTGTTTACCTAAGATATCTTTTCTATTTCATCTGTCATATTCTGCATACAAGGAGCACTTCCACACTCACATCCTCCCCTGCCCCTAACCCTCTTTAATTCACATTCTCATATTCAAGTAGAACCATGGGGAATACAGTCTCAGAAATGTGAGTGAGGCTATGGGGAAGATGGTCAGTTAAGGAGTGGGCACTGGGAAAGTTAAAAGCAACTCCAGAGGGCTGCTTGCCAACTGGGAAGCCAGCTGAAGGAGAAGTAAAGAGAACCTTTCTAGAAACAGCAACCAGAGGATGAAAGACACCCTTTGAAAATATTTGAAGCTTTGGATGGTACAAAATTGGACAAAAGATCTTGATGTCTGTATCTATGTCTTTGTTTCCTCTGATATATGATCAAAGTTACCAAGGGCAGCCAAGTCATGATTTAGATAACACATTTCATGCTAACATTTGGGTCAAAGCTCCCAGTTTGATAAGCATATAGACCAAGTATAGAGAATAGGGTTAGACTTAGTGTCATTTAGAGTATTTCTATAACTTTAATGTCCTGGGTCTGACAACCACTGTGCATATATTTGTATGCTTTGTTGCTTTATGGATATTTAAGAAGTTTCCTCTTTGGAGTTAAAAAAATACATATATATGCATTTATATTAAAATATATATTCAATCAGGCCTTTTAATTTGGTGCTTGAATCTTATCTTTAGCCTGTAAATAATGAATCCTTCCTCCTTAATATCCAAAATATAATTCAAATTCAGGCACTGGATTTAAAACTATGTTTTCATCTGTGCAGACTTTGAGCACTTACAAACTCTGTTAAGAAAGTGGTAGAAACCTGTCAGTTTGCATTACTCTGATTTCATACAATTGGAAAAGACTTTTTAATACATCTAAACTACTCAGATTAACAAGGTGCTACAGGAGCCATGCTGCTATATGTCACTTGGTTTACCTGTTGACACATGTTAGTAAATAAACGAGAGGTCACCAATCAGTTGTTTTCAAGCTCTGGCTCTAGAGAATGATAAATTCTGCAAAATTGCTTGTGAAAGTAAGGAGGCTTGTTATGTCAAGACCACATTTATCTGTGAGTCACATTCCGTATTAAAGTAGAAAATAAAAATAAAAAAAACACATGATACACTGTCAAGTGAGCCGAGCAAACTGACATCCTTTTTGAGACCTTTTAGGAAGCAGGTGTTGAACACTTGTAATGAGATTTCCATGCATTTTCAAAGAAAGGAGCAAGGATTCTAGCAAGAGCTGTTCAGGGTGTCACAGATCATGGCTGAGGGAATAATTCCTGGCAGGGAGTACAGTGAAGGAGACATTATACAAATGTTTTCTTTTCTCAGGGGTGCTTATGTTCTCGTGCACAATTTTTACAGAAGACCACTATTCATCAGAGATGACTGTTTTTGAAGAATATAATTTTTCTAGATCTCGGAGAAACAGCAACATATTCATTTACCTATTTTCAACTTATTATCTGTACTAAGTAAGTAAGTTAAAACAATTCTGTTTTTTGACCCAGATATAAGACAAAATTGGAAAATCATCTAAGAAGTGAAAAGGTAAAAATAACACTTGGGGGTATTCAAGGAAAAACGCTAGATTTATAGTGTTAGGTATTTATTTCATTATACTGAGATCTAATTGGAGATCAAGATTCCATCTCATTGGAGATCAAGATTCCATAAGAGAGGAAGCCAGACTCTTTTTTTACCCATTACACAGGCCCACTTTTCAAACAGCACCTCCTAAGCAGCCTACCAATCCCCACCCTGATCTGAGTCTCTCCTTTACACGGATGAATCCCACCAGTCTTCAGAGACACAGAGGTCTGACTCTACATTCCTGTTCTGCCTGATCATAGGCTTTATAACTTGTTCTTAGTATCTTGTAAGACAGGACTCCAAAACTTTTGTTTTGGAGTTAACTTACTCTTTCCATCTTATGATTCATGTATTTTTTATTCCTTTTATGTTATTCAAGATTCTCAGAGCTAGGGTAGTGTATGTACTTGTTCCTAATCCTAGAGGGAACGTCTCCAAATGTTCTCCTTTATGTAAAATATTCATGTTTGATCTTTCTCTGTAAATTTTATAAAGTTACGGAAGTCTCCTTTTTATGTTGATAACAGTAAAAGTTTTAACCAGATGTAAGGGTTTGGACTGTTTCACATATTTTATTTGAATCTGTTGAACTAATTTTGGTTTTCCTTTGAATTTGTTTGTTTTCTGATGTAAAACAACTTTTACATTCCTAGGATGAATTCCATTGACTCATTTTTCCAATGCAGTGTTGGATATTGTGAGTTAATATTATATTTAGGAATTTTGCATATTTGCTCATAATAAAATAGATGCATGATAATCCTCTTGTTCTATTGCCTTGACAGGATTGGAATAGGGTGATATTACTTGTTGCAATGAACTAGGCAGCTTTCATTCTTTTCCCATTTCATGGAACTTATTTTGAATAGGAATGATTTGTTTCTTAGGTTGGGTAGAACTCAACTCCAAAAGTATCTTGCCTTAGAGATTTAGGGAGGGCAGGTCTTTCACAACTATTTCAATTTTTTAAAAGCTTATTGGCCTGTTTGAGTTTTGTTTCTTGTGATTTTTAGGGAAATGCTTTTTCAAAAAATGTTTCAATTTCAACCAGACTTTCAATTTTTGTACTTGCTCACAATATTCCTCCATGGTTGCCTGCCTCCTGTATCTAGTTGTTTCCCTTGTATACTGCATTTGTATCTCTTTCCTCCTGAGTCTGCTGGAAGTTGAACTTACTCTACTTCTACTCTGTGTACCACTTAGCTTTCCTTTTATGTTTTATACCACGTTCTCCTTTCCTGCTGTCCTCATTCTGATTTCCCAGGTTGCTAACAAAGTCTTCAGCTATATTCATCCTTATCTTTCTTACAACCATATTATTTTTATACCCAATATTCCACGACTTCTTGTTCCTGTATCAAATTGCTCGTACCATCCTGTGTCCCCTTGAGATATCACACTCACTGTGAATATTAGCTTCATCGATTCCAATGGTACACACCATTTCATTTATTGTCTTTAGGAGGAGTTGTACTCCTTAGGAATCTAATTATTGTGAAATGAAAGCTCAGCTCTCTTGAAGGGATTGAGAAAGAGAAGACAGGTGGTGCTTGACCATGTCCCTTGCAGGGAGTCTGAGGTGAGAGTTTGGGAGCCCCAAGCAATACAAAACTAAGTACAGATTATTTCCTCTTTTACCAATCCATTAGGCAAATCCACTGGACAGGGATTCACCTTTAATCTGTTATATTCAAAGCAGGAGCCATTGGACAACGGTCTCTTTGGGCTGCAATCCTTTAAGCTTGGGGTCTGAATGGCAGAGGAGAAGAAGGGAAATTCACTCAGCCCACTCTAGCTTTCATTGACATCTCACTCTATTAATATTAATCTCAGGTACCAGTGACCTGGCTTACTGCTTCCAATTCTAATGGCAAGAGGTAAGGGGCACTGCTTGTCTCAAGCCAATGCAAGGGAGAGGTAGGAATGGAACTTAAATGCTTCCCTCCCTCCCTGTCACCCTCTAGGCTTGCGTAACTCTCCCACCAGGCAGATCAGCAAGATTGGAAGCCACACTTCTGTGACACGAGAAGTCAAGTGAGTGAAATAAAGGTGAGAGTACATACTGCTCTTTGGATAGCAGCTAGAAGATGGTGTAGAGCCCAAAGCAAGCATATTTTAGGGTGATACCATGGTTATGGATGAAAAAGAAAAATCTAGAAAAAAGAACCACAGCCACTGGAGAAAGAAGAGACGCATAATGAAGTAAAATCTTCAGAAAGAAGTAGGTGGAATCGAGATCAACACCACAGGAGACTGCATTGGTTTTGAAGAGGAAGAAACCTCACTCACTAGATTCAGGGAACAGGAGACATGGGTAGGTGTGGAGGCTGATATGTTTGTAGGGAAACAGCTAGAAAGCTGAAGCCTACCTTCAGGAGGTGTCCTTCCTCAAATATCCTAACATTTGTGTCATTAAAACTTAAAATCAAATTCCTGTGACAGTGTGACCTGAAAGAGGACATCATTCAAGATTAATCAAGTTTTTGATTTTTATCCATGGGATTATCCATGACCAGCAGTGACTGAGGGTGCCCTTATCTATTACAACTCACACTGGATAATAAATAATTTTTAAAAATAAATAGAATTCTGTTAGAAAAGAAAGGACAGGATGGATGACTCATGGACAGCAACTGTGGATCAAGGAAAAGTGTCATTGTTGAGGTCACAGAACACCTCCGCAGAGGCATGACAAATCAGTCAGTGCTGGTGAGATTCATTCCAATTTAAGGGGTGGAAAGCCTAAAGCAGAGGGCAGTGTGAAGGGTTGTCAGCAGTTTTAAACAGAGTAACACATATTATTGCTTTCCTAGAATCACACTCAGATGAAGCAGGAAGGATGTTTAAGGGAGGCATCTCAGAACCCACTGGAGAGGAGAGAGGCACTTGTCCTTAAGCATCTCCTTGGTTTGTGTGAGGTTGACAGAGCCCTCTTCTTTCTTTTAGTCCTTTCATTTGGGTAATTGGTGAGTGCAGAGGTCCTGATCGAGGTGCCTTCAGTGTGCAAGGGTGCTTCTCAGGTCCTCGCCTGACTTTTCACTTGGCTGGCTACCTGAATATGCACACAGAAGCTGGATGTTTCCCAGCAGACTTTCCCCTGTATGACACGAACTGAGGGTGCACACAGAGCTTCAGCCTTGTCAGACTGAGCAAATAATGTCTTCGTTCGCCCCTTTAGTCAATAATCCTTGCAGTCCTGCTTATTATTCCCCTCAAACATCGTTGGATGCATAGGAATTAATCTGTCAACATTGTGATGAGCTAATTAATTAGTGTGAACACAAATTACATAGTGTGGGATTATTTTCCTGTGTGGTTAGTGAGTAGGGGGAGAAATGTGGAGGCAAACACACATGGTAGGAGTCCTCATTCATTGCAGATCAGATGAGGAAAAGACCGACGTGAATACTTTTGTACTACTTAAAGGGGATTATGTTCTGGACATTTTCTTATCTGTATGTTAAACAGAAAAAGAACAATCATGTCATCAGGGAGCAGTATAAAAGACATTCAATTCAATATATTGATTAAAAAACCATATTGTTAAATGTAGTTTAAAATTAACATTTCCATTATATCATATTAGAGGATGGAATCAAAGTAACTTATGACTATCAGAAAAAAATCATCTTCTTAGGTTATTTAAATATTACACTGACCTTAAGAACAATACCCACATCTTATATATAATACAAAAATAAATTTCAGTTGGTCTTTTATCAGATGATCACAGAAATTTAAATCAGTATAGCTCAATGAGCTTTTATAATAAATACACATATGCAGTACTTACTAACTAAAAACTCTGACTGAAAGGATTTTCTCAAATATGCTAAAGAACAACAACAACAACAAAAAAACCCAGTAATTGTCTTCATTGTCTTAAAGTCAATTTGTATCTACTGTTCTGTCCCTAATCAGCAGGTGATTTGGAAATAGTCATTTTACTTTCTGAGCAAGGTCCCATTATCCATACCACACTACCAAAAACGTTGGGTAGGAATTCTTTGACAGCCTGTTGCTTTCTTTTGGGTGAGAATTCAATTTCCTTCAATATGCCAAGTATTTTCTGGAAGGAGTTGTCCATTTTTATGGGAACTATACAATTTGGGTCTATCATTTAGATGTTAGAGACCGTAGTTCATGGTGATATAATATAATACTCAAACAATTTAAAACAAATTCATAAGCAAACACATAAAACTTCTTTGAGAGAAAACTATTATGTTATCTTTGAAATATTAGAAAGAGGGACTGGGGCTACAGCTCAGTGGCAGAGTGCTTGCCTAGCATGTGTGAGGTACTGGGTTCAATTCTCAGCACTGCATAAAAATAAATAAGGTGCATTGACAACTAAAAAAATAATTAAAAGAACAACAAAAAAAAGAAATATTAGCAAGAAATTAGTCACTGCTAACGAGACATTTTCATCAACTGGATCATTTTGTCTACACACACAGCTTCTAGGCACACAAGTTCTCAAGCATGAAAGCTTTTATTTATTTATTATTTATCACTATTGCCTGACAATGCAGTGCTAAATTAAAATGCTACCTGGATGGCACATGCATTCTAATGACGTCAGGACTGCCACAGTGCAACTTCTCTTTTCAAACAAAGTCAGCACTGTGCCTCTGGGGAAGCCTCCCCATCCATTCAACTGAGACTTTGAAAATGAGCTCACTGGGGCTTGGACCTGGGAACCTGGCAACCAGAGGGCCGAAAAAGATCCTCCCCATACAAAGACTTCATCTATTCTATCCACAGCATCTTTTCTTCAGGGCACCTCCACATTCCTAGATTCACAAGAAGCCCAAGTGAAAGATATGTCAAGGCCAGCTCTAAGTAATAGCAACCGTAAGTCACAATATGATACAGAGTTTCCAGGAAAATGTAGAACTGTTATGAGAGGATTGTTGCTGTTCTTGTCTACAAGAAATTCTTTGAACTAAAGAACACATGGATGTTTCTTGAAAAATAATACTGCCAGGTTTGGTGGCACAAGCCTATAATCTCATCAATTTGGGAGGCTGGGGCAGGAGAATTGCAAGTTCAAAGCCAGCCTCAGCAACTTAGTGAGGCCCTAGGTAAATTAGTGAGACTCTTTCTCAAAATAAAAAATAAAAAGGGCTGGGGATGTGGCTCAGTGATTAAACACTCCTGGGTTCAACCCCGGTATTAAAAAAAAAAATCTAATTTACATCAACAAGGTATATGATCTAAAACAAAACGAAATAAAACAGAGTTTCAGTGTCATTTTGAATTCTAGATTATAAATAATCTCACTACTATATAACTAGGATAGTTAGTAGCATAATTAAACTAAAGAAGAAAGCTAGTTGTAAATGTAAATCAGATTTCTTAATTATTACTATAAAAAACAATTCAAACAAATAGCATTTTATAGCTCCCAAATTAAAAAAGAATTGCTTTTTAGAAATTTCAGTTCTCAAAACAAACTATCAGTTCTCATGAAATGTGCCAACAATTCCCTAGAAGGAAAGAAGACATCTAGAGAGAGGCTTTATTAATCCATTACCAAATTTTAGAATCTCTTTATTATGCACATTCATGCTGCCAATGGACAACTGAAGAATTTCCAAGGATGGAAGTGAATTTGAGTCACAACTGAGCAGCATGCTGGATTATAGAACAATGGAAGCAGGTTAGATACTCAGCACCATAAATACAACTGCTATCCAGAACATATACCTCTCTGACCCAAGTTAGTGCCTCCCTGCTTCTCCCTCTTATAATAACAGCATAAAACTCGGGTTTGTTTTTCTGTTCTTATTATTTTTTAAATGATTAGTTTTTGCCCTATATTTTAATTATTCAGTGACTGGTTAGAATAACCTTTTGCAAGGCAGCCTGCCAGCTTATAGATGTTATTTCTGTAAGTAGCCTGATAATAGTCTGTGCCATAAACTCATCTGTATATTTGATAAATATTTATGGAGTACCAAATATGTGCTGTGTACTTTTCTCAGCACTGTGGATATAGCAGTTATGAAACACAAAATGTCCTCCCCTCATGTAGCTAACATCATAGGACAATAAGAAAGGTGAATGAACTACGTATGTTGTGTTGTCTGGGTTGGGAGGGGATTTTTAAATTCTAATCCCTTTCAATACCTGACATCATAAGATCTATGAGAAAAAAGTAAAAGAATTTTTAACTGAGTACACATTTAACTATAGTTTTTCAGGAGAGAGAAAGATGGAGAAAGGTAAGAAGAAAGATCAACAGTGAGTTCTTATGTTCCACTTGGTAACTATATGACTGTAGACAAGTTGTATAACTTCTCTCATTCAGTTTTCTTTAAAAAAAGAAAAATAATAACAATAATTTTTATTTGCAAAGGATTGTTGTAACTTTATATATATAAAGAGTTTAGAATAGTGCCAGGCACAGAAGTGTTTGCTCTTATTACCAAATAACCATTATTAACAAATATTAAGCCTTGGCTTTTGGGATATGCATAAGTGTTTATATAAGATGTCATTACTTTGATTCAGATAGTCTTGGAGTGGCAGCAGCAGCAAGAAGACTATGAAGGGGCTCTGGGGTCTGAGACACAGGGTGTGAATCCCAAGTCTGCAGAGTTTCAGTGACAATGGCATGACCTCCTTTAAGTTACTAGTCTTTTCTGAAGTCTCAGTGATCTCTTCTATAAAATTTCCATTTTGTAAAGTTGCTTAAGAAACTTATGGAACAATGTAAACAGAAAACCTCTGGGAGACACTGGCGGTCAAATTGACAAAATTACAACACATCTTGGGCAGAATTTTGCTCTTTTTAGATAGTATAAGTGCTCAAGAGACTACCATTTGAAAGAGTCATCAAGCTTTTGAACTCTTAGACATGTAGTTGATATTCCCATTTTTACCTACTTTTAAAAGTACTCTCCAAGCACATCTACTAGTTAACTCTGTAGGTCTAACCTGCTACTAAATGCAACTAAAGGAGGGTAAATTCATTTCTTAGAAACTCCTGTTACTTCAGAACATTCCCCAATTGATATTAGCTTTCCCCTCCATTCATTGAAATCAGAGATCACACCAATTTTTCTCTGTTCTAAATAAGCATTTCATTTTAATAAATGTACTTTAGAGTTGCTGAACTGTATGGTTGAGCAGTGGTATGGATGCCAAATAGGAGTGCAGGGAAAACTTCCATTGAGGGTCAGCTGAGTATGTGGGATCTCTTCTCCTCTTCCCACCTCCAACTCAACAGGCCACCCCTGCCCACACTTCATGGAGGTCCACTGTGACCCCTTTCTATTTGTCAGGAGAAGTAGTGTACCCCATAGATTAGGGATCAGGACACCTGAGTCTTTCCCAGTTGGCTGGCTTATTTACCCTGTAGCAGAGGGAGAGCCACAGATACATCTGGACTTTCTTTGTAAAATAGAATAAAAACTTATTTTTCATAATAGCATTGTGGTGGAGTTTAACATCATAAAATGTTTTGAAAAGCTTGTTATAGAGCACGAGACTGCTACTGTTGCAATGGGTTGCCATAAGTGGGGATGATACTAACCTTATCTTTTTTATTCTATTTTTTCCCCTAAAGAGCACTTATTAAACATTTTAAGGTCTCTTATTTTCCCCTTAGAAGGGATGGATCTGTTTTTTTTTCTTTCTGTCACTTTCTAGGGTCAAATAATGAAAATAATTTTAAAAGCTTCCCTCACTAAAAGAGAGAGAGAGAGGGAGGGAGAGAGAGAAGGAGGGAGAACAGGAGGGAGAGAGAGAAAGAGGGACAGAGAGAGGGAATAAGAGAGGGAGGGAGGGAAAGGGGGAAGGGAGAGTTAACAGAAGACTTCAGTGAAAAACAATCCAATCAACTTGTCTGTAACATTGCATGTAAATAAGACCCAAACGAAGAAACTAGGCCTAGAAAGGTACATTACTTGTCTCTTCCTCCATTGTTTCTGAATGAAACTAACTAATAATATCTTGCCTCTTTCCAAAGTTCTGAGAGCCTCCTCTGTGTCACCAGGTACAGTGACAGGATCCTAGTGCTGGGGCACTAGGAACAAGTCAGAAAGGACTGTGCCCTTAGGGGCTAAATAAACAGCAGGAAGATAGGATGGATATAAAGTTAAATTATTTATAATTATAATAAGAGGTACAAGAAACAAAGTAATACAATCTTTGAAATTTCAGAGAAAAATTGCAGAGAAAAACTCTTTCCAAGCATTTTCCTGAGAAAGGGATTTCATAACCTCTGCTTTTTCTGATTAACAACTTTCAGAGTTAAGAACCGCTTGCTTTTATGTAATAGAATTTATGCTTTTTATTTTCATGTTATTTTTCAAGAGTGATAAAGGAAGATGGTACTCTCTTCTAGTTCTAAGAGCCCTTCAAATATTGGCAACTGCTTCCAAATAAGATGAGTATCCAAGCTTTAAACACAATGCATAACATTAACATGGTTACAGGTTCTTTGCTTTGAATTCATTATCAAAAAATATTGTCAAACTTTTACAGAGATAAAGGCCTGTTTTCCCAACAAAGCATCAGCAATAGTTCTAAAAAAGTTCAAGCCTTTTCCGTATCCTAATCAAAATGATCTCTGAAAATAGAGAGCTATTCATCAATATCAAAAACACCAGACTATCAGAGGCAATGGAAATGATGAGATAAAAAAGCAAACTACAGAAGGCAAGAAAATATTTGCAAACTATATATCCAACAGAGGGGTTAATACCTGGAATACATAAGAACTTATTCAACTTAATAACACAAATCAAACAACACCACAAAAAAAAAACAACCAATTTAATATGGGCAAAGGAACAGAGACAGCTCTCAAAAGACTTACAAATGGTTAACAGGTATATGAAAAATGCTCAATACAACTGATCTTCAGGGAAATGGAAATCAAAACCAGAATGTGGCAGGTATCACCTCACTCCTGTTAGGATGACTATTATCAAAACCAAAAACTGCCTACCACCACACTAAGGGTTGGTGAGGACAAGAGGAAATAAGAATCCTTAGGAACTGTTGATGGGAATGTGATCTGGCGTAGTTCTTGGGGGCGGAAAAAAAAAAGAAGTACCCATAGGATTTAGTGATCCCACTTCTGGTATATAAGGCAGATACATAAGGACAAACAGTACAGAACGCCATATATGAGAAATCTATTTTTTATTATTATGATTGATTATATTTGTTTTGCTTAGTTGTACATGACAGCAGAATGCATTTTAATTCATCATATACAAAAGGAGCACAACATTTAAATTCTCTGGTTGTACACGGTGTGGAGATGCACCATTTGTGCAATCATACATGTTCTTAGGAGAAGTCTAAACTCGTTGAACCCATTTAAGTGGAGTGTAGAACAGTGATTGCTAGGGTTTAGGAAAAAGGGAAAATAGGGCAGATATTAATCCTGGGGTTCCAAGTTTCAGATGTGCAAGTTGAGTAAACCCTATGGACCTACTGCACAGCAGAATGCCTACAGTTAACTATATTATATACTTAAAAATTGCTAGGAGGGTAGATCTCATGGTAAGTGTTTTTATCACAAATAATAGTAATAATGATGGGGAGGATAGGAAAAAACTTTTGGAAATAACGGATGGGTTTATAGCATAGATTTTGGTGATGGCTTCATAGCTGTATACTTATCTCAAATTTATCAAGCTGTATACAGTAAGAATATGCAGCTTTTTGTATGTCAGTATTCTTCAAAAAAATAGTTTAATGACAACAACAACAACAAAAAGATACCACATTAAAAATAATGGCACACGCATGCAGAGACATTAATTACCTGTTTCCTTTTCTGCCAGGCCTAAAACATAAGAAAAGAGAATTTAGGAGAAAAGCAAAGCCTACTCATGTTGTTCATGTAACACTAAAGGTCAATCAAACAAGAAAAGGTAAGTTCTCCTTACTATTTCCAACTTAAATTTGTTTTGTTCTTGGCCTGTTCCTAGACACAAAACAAAAGCATATTTTATAAAGATAAAAAGGAGGGAGAAAGTAGATAATTAAAAAGCTAACAAGCAAGAGATTTTTTTTGTGTGTGTGGTGCTGGGGATCACAAACCAGGCAAGCACTTACCACTGAGCTACACCCCAGCCCCACATCATTTTGTTTGTTTGTGATTTTTGGGTTTTTTTGTATGTGTGTGTTTGTTTTGTTTTTAGAGGAGATTACTTGGTAGTTCCACCAGAGTAGATTGTTAGGATCAATTTTCTCGAATATTCTCACACTAGACTGGAGATATGAGGTGAGGCAGGTGTGGTCTCTGCTCATTCTCCATTTGGTCCAGCATAGGCTTTCACTAATACATGCACGAGTAAAAGAAGTTTCTTTATTCATTTTAACTTGGCTCCATGACTATAATAAAACACATGGGTTCATAGAAGAATACATTGTGTATCTTTTCAGTATTTTTGAATAGGGTAATGGTCAAAAATTGTTATCTAACAATGAAGATCAAAAGGAACCACATAGTGTTTTGGATAAGGTTGATGACATTTATACGAAATAATGTTGTGCTTATTGAAGGTATGCACAAACTTTTTTTCTCTTTGACATATCTGAAAGGTTTTAATATGTCCATTTTTATGTTAATTCTTTGAATCTCTGTTCAGAACACTTAATACTCCTGAACATGAAAATTATTTGAATGAGTATTCAAAACTGAAAACCAATGTGTTTATCTTCCACTTTCTGCAAATGATCTAATATTCACTGCTTTTGCTTTAACACGACATGATATCATAATTAATGATGTTAAACTGGTAACTAAGGAGGTGTCATGTTGTTACTCTCGTGATATAATATTGGTTGCTATAGTGATGAGATGGCTTTTTTGTTAATCACTCAGGAGGTTGGTTATCACATGCTTGTTAGAGAGCTTGACCAGATTTAGAGAGAAAAAAGGAGTGATAGCACAACCAATTATAATCAGATGTTTTCCATTGCCTGAATTTTGATAATACTATCCTAATATTAACTAATTCATAAATTTATAATTCACTAAGAAAAATTTTCCATTGTTACTACAATTTTTCTAAAGGATGACTTGCTTTTTATTTTCAGATATAAGTATTTAATATTAACTTCAAACTTCTTTCTCCCTCAGGTAATGCTATGTATTTACATAGGTCAGTTTTATGGTAATTTGAGCAAAGAATCAGAGGTCTTTTTTGGTTCTTTTAAATAAATCTTTCAAAGGATCAATGAATAGATGCAGATTTTGTCACAAATTCCAATCTGTTTATCTCTAAACATTTTAAATATGTTTAAAATGAATAAAACCCAAAGAAAGAGAAAAAAATGCACAGTCCCCTTGAGAGATCTAATCTTTCAAATGCATCAATATATCGCAAGCAATTAAAAGCTGCAGGAAGTTCTATTGGTTTATTTCAGCCCTCACAATAATCAACAAGTTTCTTCCTTCTCTGAGTGACACTGCAGAATAGAAAATAAAATTACATAATATTACACTGAGACTGCTCAGGAAAGAGTGCACAGCCCAACACTGAAATGTTAGACATACTTACAGTAATGTCAAAAAATACAGCCCGTGAAAACACCTTTTGGTTTCTCGAAAACTCAAAATAAGAACAAAGGACAACTTAGGCACGAATCCTGGGTCTTTCATTCAAGCAGAGTCCCAGGAGGCATATTAAAGCAATGAATAGGAAAAAGCTCTTCAGTTCACCAGCTGAGATTTTAATGAGACATTTCCCTTTGCCATGGTCCAGGACTGTTCAGGAAAGGAAAGACTTCTCATAGAAAACTCAGTTAATAGGCATTGTTGGCTCTCCCTGCCACTTGGGCAATTGCTCACTGCACTGACCTTCTATTTTGGCATATTCTGTGAGTCTAGTGTAATTGATCAAGGCAGCTTTCTCGAGGCATTTTCTGACCACTTTCTTCACCTCTTCTGCCGGTATGGGAGTGGCAATATCTTTCATTAAAACCTACCAAGAAAGAGGTGAGGGAGGGGGGGAGAGACAGATAGAAGATAGATGTTGCATAAAATAAATACTTAAATGAGACAAATTGTCCTAGACACGCCTATTCCTGGGGAGGGGGAAGGGGTCCTCTGTAACTTGGGGGTAAGTAACCGGTCGGCACTTCACAACTGGAAACCTAATCCTCAGATCTTGGTTCCTCCTGTCTAAGCCTCATTTATGCACATCCAAACCTCCCATAGGCCAGGCCACCATTCAGTGTGACTGTCACTTTTCCTCAAGGGACCCAAGACATCATTAGAGCAGCTGTTTCAGGTCAGGATTGCAGTTCCTGGGACAAATAATAAACAAAGTTTGTCTTGTACTTCTCTAATTTAAATGCCCTAGCTCTTCTGAGCAATATATTTGAAAATATTAAGAGAAATTCCACTAAGAATTGGCATACTGCTCGATCTCTATAAAAATCAAAAGGGCTTCTTTCACTTATTAAACCTTAATGACTGTGATCTACTGAACATTACTGTCACAAACTATAAAAATAAGGGGAAGGAAACTTCTTTGTCTTAGTGAAATGTATCAAAGGCTAAACTATATGGAAACTTCCTGCAGTTTTGAACAAAATAACTAATTATTCTCTGTTGGGTTCCAAAAATGTGTTTTTGGAGTTTTCCTTAAAACCTTTTATTATTGGCAAGGAACAAATACAATTATATCCAAAATTCAAAATGTCATATGAATGTAAATACTTTTATAATGACTCGATCATTTTCTCTGAAACTTTCTTAGTGATGCAACTGATCAAATAACTTTTGGTTATACTATTAGTCAAACTCCAATATAGTGAGCAGTTTTTCTTGTTGTGCTTATATTTAAAGGATAAAATAAATGACAAAATATAAAGAAGTTGATGCTTTCGTAAGTGCTCTAATTATTTTATTAGTGTGCTATCTTGAAAGAAATATTGAAAGAACATGAAAAAAAGCTATTTAATCATTATTTCATTCTTTTTTTTAAATCAGCCTCATCACTAAGGATATTGCCATCTCTAATTTATTCAGTCATCCAAGAGTCTGATAACCATTTTAACATTTTATTATGTAAGATAGCCTTTTTTGAAAACAATAAACTTTATCATTTACAAAATTTCTTCCTTTATCAAATTCAACTATTCTTCATGCTATTCTGACACTTTAATTAGAACTGTACTTTAGATTCTCTGTAGCCAGAAAAATCTGGTTGTGCATAATAAAATACATGTAAACATTAAACATGCATTACTCTATTAAATATGATTATTGCTGAAGTTTAACATTAAGATCAATTTTGCTAGGAAGAATTATTAATTTTATCATTAGGCTTCCTATGGCAATAAACTTTAAATAGCTGAAATATCTACTAGAAATTACAATGTATGACTGCCACAGAGATGAGTCTAGGGCTTAAATTAGGCAATATTTCATATATTGTAAGATCTGGGCACTTAATTTGGAATGGGGTAAACTTGAATCCTCTTTTCTGGTGAAGCAAGAGAACCAACTTCTGTTTTCATACTTCCTTCCTGTGTTCTTCCCAGGTTTCATAGGTATTAAGGATGCACATGTAGATTTAATTTTATTTTTTTAAGTTGTCAGTAAGAGACATTAAAAAAAAAATAAAGAAATGGTCCTTAACATTTCTCTCTCAATTCACCAAGAAGTGTGATTGTGACTAAAACTGGAATAAAGGTCACTGTTCATCCTGTCACCTCTCAAATGCATGGCATGAGGGCATCTCTGCTATTACTAACTGTTCCCTGCTGCGAGGAGGAGGGCAGCTCTGCCATGGAAACCAGGATCTAGAGAGGCTGCCCTAGGTACAACGTGATGGGATGCAGTTCCAAAAAGTAAAGCAGTCTTTATGGATTTCAGTTTATGCACGATATCTTAATGAACCGAATGAAATGAATATTCTGAAAAGCTTGGGTTGCATGCAACATTTATTACAAAAATTCTAGCACAACATAATTTTATCATAATATTTCTATCACACAGTGCTCAACAATCAGGGATAAGACAGGGATATATAAATGAAATCAGTCCATAATCCGAAGATTTCATTTTAATCATCAGTTCTAGTCCTCATATCCCTTGTTCTTAAGTCACTGTAATGGGGCTGTAATATCTGAGCAATGTCCTCCCTTTCTGTTTTTAGTGGAGTTGCTAATAAACAATGAAAATCTCTAAAGTTAATTTGGCAGAAAAATACACAAGAACCAGTCGATAAATCAGGACCAGGATAATTGAATCATGAGCTATAGCTGAGACCCAGAAATTCTTTTAAATTCTGATATTGACCAGGAGCTGACCACGTTACTCAACATGTTTAACCATTAGCATCCAACTAGCATATGAGATCCATAGAGGAATGAAAAAGATACCTCTCAAACCTCAACTGCCACATAAAAAAGAAGTGTATACTTTCATTTAAAATTGATTTTTAGCATGAATTTAAACTCTTATTTGCTATTTTATCTTGTAGGGCAAAACACTTTCTAAAACTTGTGAATTCATTTAAAGAAACACATAAATTGAAGTGAAATAAATTCCAAGATGTATTTTGAATGAAACGAATGATAGGAGTGATGTGTTTGTACATATTAAATGATATACTGTGATAGTCACCGAGGACAGTGGCAAGCAGAAGTACAATAAAGTTGAAGAGATAATAAAAGACCTTGAAAAACAGAGATAATTAACTGAAACAAGAGAAGATTAATCCATGAGAGGAAAAAAAAAAGAAGTGGAAAAATGGATATTATCATGGGCTGGGGTTATAGCTCAGTGGTAGAGCACTTGCCTCAAACGTGTGAGGCCCTGGATTTGATCCCTCAGCGCCACATAAAAATAAGTAAAATAAATAAAGATACTGTATCCATCTTTAAAAAATCTTAAAAAAAAAAAAGAAATATGGATATTATCAAAAAAACATGATGGCAGTGGAAAGTCTTCCAGGAGGGAGAAGCTGGTAGCGGGAGAACTTGAATGTAGTAAGAAAAGGTAATAAATTCAGGAAATGCAACAAACTCCTGTAGTAGACTATGAGGGATGAGACTGTATGCCTAGTTCAATAACCAATATACACAGAAATTCAGAATGCAAATAGACTTTACAAAATAATGTTCAAACATACCCTTTCAAGTAATGAGAGTGTAGCTTTTAGAGCACCTTCAGGTCGTCCAAAGGGAAAGCAATATCTTTAAAGACAAAAGAAGGAACAAAAAAGTCAAACATTTAATACCCAAGAAGTAAATGATTCCCACTTATATTACTTGGCATTATTAGAAAACCACAGAAACAGCTTAAAATAGCATCATCTCATCCAGGAAAACTTTTAACTGCTAAAATTTACCTAGCCCTATGATTTAAAAGCTTTAAATAATAAAGGTATCAACTGTGATGAAAAAGTTGAGTTTTGATGAAGCATGTATTCAAAGAGGACACTCAATTAAAAAGAGCCTCAAGGGTCATTCACAAAGAGACAATTAATATGCACTACCTAATAATTTCTTGTTTTAAGGTTTGTTATTATTAAAGCTCTAGGAGAAAATGAAATGATTTCTCCCATTTCTTCCCATAATTAGTGTGTTTAGAGATGGAAACATTTGCACAAGTTCCCCATCCCCTTTGCTGATACTCTGCCTTGCTACCATGGTGTCTAATTCTTCTTTCTCCCTACACCACACAAACCCTCTGCACTTCATCGGTCAGCACATTTATCTGGCCCAAGTATTTCTAGTCCCATGTATTCCAACTAAATAGCAACAACTGGAGTGTGGGCAGGTAATGGGGATGTTCTGAAATCAGGGTTAGGGGGGGCTAGGAGAAGGAGTGGACTTCTTTTAAAGTCAGTTGCCACCAGATGTTAACAGGTTCATTGCTCTTGACAAGGGAGTCCTTCTTCAGGTCAATTTCCACTTAAAGAGTTACTGAGTATCAGAGCTATTTCATCCAGCTGCAGCTCTTTGCTTGTTGAGCCAGATCCAGCAAAGCACCCCCTTTCCAGGACTGCCATGTCCCTCCTCAAGATCAAGGGCTACAGGCAGCTGGCTTTCCTTAGGCTGCCACCTTGTTCTGGCTTAGAAATCTGCAAACTCATGTCTTAGAAAAAAGTTTACTCGTCTTCATGTCCTTTTCCATTATTTAGGGGCTTGGTGGGCTTGTTTTCTCAGATGCAATAATGAAATAAATTTTTGCATACTATGATTCAAACAGGTTCCCCCCCCAATCATGTTTTATGCATATTTTTAAAGAAATTTGTTTTATGCATATTTTTAAAGAAAAAGACTGATTCTTCTCTTTCTTTTAAAACAAAGCAGTAATTGAATTTATCTCAGGATTAGGTCTTAGGTTCATAAAACTTTCACTAGTCACAGATACATGCAAACTAATACTATATAAATTTAGTCACTTAACTTTTTTTTCCTTCAGAATACTGTTTATCATTATATTTACTGTTAAAATTTTCCTTAACCTTGTTTCTACTCACCCCTTTATTCACCCCCCTCTAAAAAAAAGCCACAACTAATTTATTTTAATAGTTTTCTCTGTGCAGTGGTGCTTTTTTTTTTTTTAAGAGCATTAGCAAATTAGCAAAGTAGCTTTAATCATTTTCTATACTATAAACCGTAATCCATGTTGAAATAAAACACAAATTGGGTTCTTGTAGTTCCCTCCCCCTGCTTAATCTTTTCAGTGCATTTGCATAATCCATCCATTGTCTTTCCTATTGTTTATTTCCACTAACCTGTGGGTGACACATTTTATGAATGGAATGTTACTGATCCCCAGATTACATTTAGCATTTCAGGACTCTGAGGTCCCACTGGGTATGTTCTGAATTAGCATTAGCTGCCCATGATGTGTAAGTAATTCAACACATTTACAGAGTACAAGTAATCCCGAATCAATAAAGTACAGAAAATAACTACACAGAAGCTTAATTAATCTTCACAAAACACATTTTAAAAGAAGGGAATCATTTTGTTCTGCTTCTCAGGATAAATATTTTGGGTTTTTACTACTCTATCAGCCCTGCAATGGCAAGGCAAAGTGGAAAACACTCAATTACCAAATAAAATACAGCCATATTTAATAACTAATCTGAGTAAATTGAAGTCAACCTCATTCGAACTTTGGTAAATTAATCACAGATAAATGAGACTGTATAGACCTGCTCTATGATTAATCATATTCTTGTTTATTTCTTAAATTTTCAAAAATATATTTTTAGATATCGATGGACTTTTATTTTATTCATTTACTTATATGTGGTGCTGAGAATGGAACCCCGTGCCTCACACATGATAGGCAAGCCCTCTGCCACAGAGCCACAACCCCAGCCCTTCATTTTCTTGTTTATTTTTAAAGTATACTATTTATTTTTATCAAATTTATGTATGCATGTAATCTAAAGAGAAAACTTCTTCTGACAGCCTTTTATTATGAAAAATAGAAGTCTTTTATGTTTGTTCCACACACCCTAAATAATTTGTGCATTTCTAGAGGAAAACATCTCAGTCTTTAAGTTGACATCCCTAAGTTGCACACTAATATTTTTACTTCTTGATTTTTAGTTTTATATATTATCCTAACTTCCCACTGTAGTAGAGAAGCCCTTAGTATTTATTTTTCTTCCTTCCTTCCTTCCTTTCTTTCCTCCTCCTCCTCCTCCTCCTCCTCCTCCTCCTCCTCCTCCTCCTCCTCCTCCTCCTCCTCCTCCTCCTTCTTTTTCTTCAGTGTTGGAGATGAAACCAGGGCTTTGCAGCACTAGGCAGGTGCTCTACCACTGAGTCACATTCCTCAGCACTGCATCTATTTTTTAAAATAGCTTTATTTATAGGTGTGTCATACAATGAACTGCACACATTTAAAGTACATAATTTGGTTAAGTTTTGTCATACTCATACACACATACACATGAACATGCATGCACAAGGGGGCGCGCGCGCGCGCGCGCGCACACACACACACACACACACACACACACACATACACACACACCCTTGTGAAACCATCACTGAAAGCAAGGTGATTTCTGGCCCCTGAATATTTCCTCACAGCCCCAGAAAACCACTGATTGAGTTTCTGTTACTTGGTTGGTTTGTATGTAAGGAGAAATATACAATATGTGCTTTTTGGGAGAGAAGACCATATTGGACCCCAAACTATACTTCTTAGGGCCTGGTTTCTTTCCCTCAGCATAATTTTAATATTAATGCATTCTGTTGTATGTTTCTATAGTTCATTCCCTTATACTGCTGAGTGGTATTCCAATGCATGGAACATACTGTTTATCCATTTCTTGTTGATAGGTATTTGGCTTGTTTATATACTTTGTTTATTATGAATAATGCTGAACTGAGCATTCATATCAAAGTCTCTGTGTAGACATAGGCTTTCATTTCTCTTGGAGTGAAATGACCAGGTTCTGTGATAGGTGTTTAAAGTTCTAACAATCAGCTGGACTAGTTTCCAAAGTAGGTTGTACTATGACGTTCCTATAGCTAGCGTTTCAGAGTTCCAGTTTCTCTACATCTGTGCCAATATTTGTTATGCTCAGGATTGTTTTGAATTTTAGCTATACTAAAAGGTATGTGGTAGTACCCAACTGCAGTTTTAGATTGCATTTTCTTGTTAAGTAATGATATTTCATATTCCTTTTTGCTATCATATGTCTTTGATGAAATATCTGTGAAATTTTTCTTTAAATTGGGTTAATTCATTTCTTATAATTTTAAGAGCTATCTATGTTCTGGATTAAAGTCTTTGTGTAATATGTATTATGTAAATATTTCCTCCCATTCTATGACTTACTTTGTATTCTTTAATAATGTATTTGAAAGATCAAAAGATCTTAATTTTGATGAAGGTAACAAGTTTTCCATTTATAAATCGCAATTTGGATGTTTTATTTATGGATATTTGCTTGGCCCAAGGACAGAGATTTTCTCCTACATTTTCTAGGTCTATTATTTTGAGTTGCTTTTTGTATATTTTGCCATGGACTGAGGTAAATCACTTTCATTTAAATATCCAATAGTTTAGCACCATTTGTTGAAAAGAAAAAGTACATTTTCAAGTTGCCTTTGCATATTCATTGAAAATCAATAAACCATATATGTATATGAGTCTATTTCTTGACTCTCAGTAGCATGCTATCTATTGATTATTATAGCTTTATGTTTCTTGAAATCAGGTCATATCAGCATTCCAATATTTATTTTAAATAACTCTTGTATTCACATATAAATTTTCAAATCAGGTTAACTTACACAAAATCCTACTAGGATTTTGATAGCGATACCATTGGACCTTTTGATCAGTCTGGAAGAATTAACATCTCAATAATATTGAGTCTTATGGCTCACGAATACAAGTATCTCTCTCCCTTTATTTAATTTTGTATGATAGCAATACTATGTACTTTTCAGTATACAGGTTTGCACATCTTTCATAAGGTTGATCCCTAAATATTTTATAGCTTTTTTTTTGCCCTTGTATATATTCTTTAAAAATTTCAATTTCTGATTGTTTGTAGCTGATATATAGGAATAAATTGACATTTACATATTTATTTGAGGTCTTAAGACTTCTAAACTCACTGATTAGAGAATTATTTTGCAGATTCTGTAGCATTTTCTTCATAGATGTTGATGTCATTTGCAAATAGAAAGCTTTTCTTTTTTCTTGCCAATCTAGATGAATTTGTTTCATTTTTCCTCAGTATACTGGGTAGCACATCCAGTACGATTTGAATAGAAATTATGAGAATCTATGCAAGCATATGTCCATGCTTTTCATTTTAGGTAGAAAAATGCTCATTCTTTGACTATTAAGTATAAAATAAGCGATAGGTTTTCCACACATGTCCTTAATTGAATGCATGATATGCAATAGTGATAATCTTTTTAATACTCTGTTTTTCTTTTACTATTTTTATATTCTGTATCATTTCTCAGTTATGAGTGGCTGGACATTTTGTATTCTCTTAAACACTCTTGACCTCTGTTTAAGAACATAGTTAGGTTACTTGGAAATGGTTTGATCTGCTTGAGTCTTGGTTTTAATCATCTTTAGGAGAAAAAGAGCAGTGTTCATTTTAGGGCTCATTTTTTCCCCACTGCTGAGGGAAAGAGCTTAAAGGGACGCTGTTTGATGCCTGTAAATTAGAAGAAGGTGATTTGTTCTTGGAGACACAAACTGGAACCACTCCTGGCCCTGTTTTAGCACTGGGGATTTCCTCTTGTAATCCTTTTGTGTGGCTCTTTGTCAGATTTGGATAGTTTCCTCACATGCCATGGTTAATATTTAGCTGGAGAATCCAGGTACCCTCTGCAAATACTTGTAGCTCCTCCTTCTCTGTCTCTGTGTTCTTCAGAACTCTGATCTGAAAAAACCTGGCTGCCTTGGTTTCCCTGGACTCCCAGCTGTCTCTTCAGTTAGGGAGTCCACTGGGCTCCACCTAGGTTCCTCTTCTGGGGATCTTGGGCTGGAAACTCTCCTGGCAGTAAGCAAGGACATACAAAAAGGGCTTGCTTCACTTTCCCCATCTCTCAGAAACTGTTCTTGTTACTATTATTCATTGTCTTACTATTATGTGAAATCATTTTTCCATACTTTTTCCCCCTGGTATTGGGGATTGAACCCAGAGGTGCTCGACAACTGAGCTACATCCCTAACCCTTTTTATTTTTATATTAAGTTGCTGAGGCTGGCCTCTTGAATCACTGGGATTACAGGAGTGTGCCACTGTGCCTGGCTTTCCCACGTTTTGGTTCTATTTTTCAATTGTTTCAGGTTAGGGGTAAATATAATTTCCTATTTCCTTCATCTTGGACATCAGCAACTTCTTTTTTTCATGACCACTTTTCCTACTATAAACATGATGCCTGTTTATCCCATCTGACTAATATAGCTTACATCATTTGTGGGGTGTTAGACCAAAATTCAGCTTCTAGATTTACTACATAAATGTCCTAGACAAGTAGGATACAGTATTCATTATGATTACTTTCTATGAATTACTCAATTTTTATTTATAATTCTTAATTTTATTTAAATTTCCTTTTCATATCCTTAATCAAATAAAATTCCAAATTCCAGTGCAACTGATACAACGTAATTAATACAACTCCAAGTTCTATTCCAGACTCTTGATATGTTATCTTGTTTGGTATACTTTTGTTTTCTGCTCTTAAAGCTCAACAGTCACTTTGTGGGGTCTTAATTATTACTTTTCCCCTTCTCTTTCAAGTTGTCACACTGATTTCCAGTTTTAGTGATTGTAACTCTTGTTTGTTTCCTCCTCTGTTTTGGTGAATTCTACAACTTACCAAAGGAAATACAGGAAGCATATATTTTTTAAATACTTTTAATTGTAGATGGATGTGATATCTTAATTCTTTAATGTGGTACTGAGAATTTAACCCAGTGCCTCACACGTGCTAAGCAAGCGCTCTACCACTGAGCCACAACCCAGCCCTGGGAAGCATATTTTTAAGTTTATGTCTACCGTTATCCTTAATGACAACTTTTGCTGGTACAGGATTCTAGATGGAAATGCCTCAGATTCATAAAATCATGGGTGCACTGTTTTTTGGATATCAGTGGTGCTCCTTAAATCAAAATGAGAGCGAGCAGCAGATGGGTCTTTAGTTTTGTTCACTGCCTACACATAGTGAGTACTAAGTATTCTGATTCTTGATTCTTTGTGTGAAATCTATTTTCTCTTTACAGAAGATGTGATAATTTTTTAATCCAGTTTCTAAAAATTCATGAAAATATACCCTGATGAGTATCTTCTTTAGTCCAGTTTATTGGGCATTCAGTGAGCTCCTTCAGTCTAAAACCTTAAGTCTTTTAATTCTGGAAAATCTTTTTCAATAATTTTATTGATAATTTCTACATCTGGCCTTAACTATTTCTAGAATTCCTCCCATTTGTGAAGATGAAATGCCTAAGCAGATACTTAAGTTTTCTTATATTTTTGTTGCAATTTGTTTTTCACCCTTGATCTACTTTTTGGAAGTTTTTCTTAACTGAATCTCTCAATAGTATGTTTGCATGTTGTATGTGTGGCATCTGCATACAATTTCTAAGTGCTCTTATTTTTTTTCTCTAAGATTTTTTTTTCCTGTTTATCTCATTTTTGTTTAATAAATGTTCTACCTTTTCAAACCTCCCTGAGAAGATCAACAATACTTCCTCCCAGTTTCCTCTTCCTCATATAATTTTGGTTTTATTCACAATTGCTTTTCTATTTCTCCTTTGTTGTTTACTTGGAATGGGCTCTGGCTTCCATAGTAAATACTTTTCTTAAATGTCTGATGATCTAGGTGTATGGTCATTTTCAGAAGTGTAGTATTATTAAAGGTGAAGTGGGCCTAGGTGGTATTTACAGACACTGGTCTTTGCCAAGGGGGAACCTGGCTGGGCAGTGTGAGAGGACATCTTTGCTGTACAGAGCTGTAGGTATTCTCTCTTGGGCTCATCAGAGACTAGGGGTAAGAAACTAACAATATGCCTGGAAGCAGTTTGTGATTCTTGAATTTCAGAATAAATGTGTATTTAATCTCCCCGTTTCTACCTTCCACTGTGGCTGATGTTTCCTCCCCTCTGCCACTCCTGTCCGGGTACCATCTGATTTTACCTTCTCTGGAGAACGAATCTGTAGGCTCCTGCCAACACAGGAGAGCTGAGTTGGAAAAGAGATTTGGGGATCTAAGTGCTTCTGCTCAGATTCACAGCAAACCATTCTTCACTCTTACTTTCTAGAGGGTCTTGATACTGGTGATTCCTAAACATTTGGTGGTTAAAAAATTTCACATTGCTCGTTTATGCTTCTTTTTTTCTTGGATTAGATACCATTAGATACCATCCATCCATCTGACCTCCAAAACATTTTTCACAACTCTTTTGTTTGCCATTTCCTCCTCTCTTACTCTTGCTGTTCTTGTGGGTTTATGCCTTCTTGAGAAATACTGTTCTGTTGTTTCAGTCAGATTGTGTCAGGACACTAAGCCAGACCTGTGTTTAATGTGCCATTTTTTGTTTCTGTCAGTCTGCCATCTTTGACCAGAAATTCTTCATTTCTGTTTATTTGGCCTTATTATGTTTTCTGAAATTCATTTCTAGAATATCATTGGGTTAAACAGACAAATTCCTATAGAAGAGCTGTGAAGTTACCATGCTTCTTTATCATGAGTTCACAAGCAGTTCTTATTTTTTTTTTAAATTTTAACATAAGTAACTAAGAAAGAGAATTTGGTAGAATTATAACAATAGTCCTAATAGATAATTTTACTAATTATTTCTCTAAATTTGCTTACACGATCACCTAAAACTTCTTCCATTTCATTTCAGTATCCTTTCTTCTTATCTGGTCTTCCATAAACTCAGGAAAGACAAAAACTGGTAAAATTTATACAAACATTATAAACAACCCCCCCCAAAAAAACTCTACAAAATTAACCCCAAATGTCTAGAGCAACTAATTTCAATTCTGTCCTCTGTACACCAAACAAACAAATGTAAAAGGGATAGCAGACTACATCTTTAGAGATATTAGCAAAGAGGATGTATCAATAAAAGTAGTAGGGAAACTGTAGGGAGATGTAAAAGAGAAAATATAATAAATGATATATAATAAATGATGTGGACACTACTGTCCCTTGCCTCTTACTATACAGATCCTTGGCAGCAGTGTGAGGGACTTGAACTTTCCTGGTGCAAGGTTCCAATTAATCCAAGTCAGCCATATTGACCTACTTGAGTATCAGCAGGTGATTGAAGCATCCAGTGCATGAATAAGCTTTCTTGGGCTACTGGTTTTGGTTCAGAACTAGGTCTGTATCTATTTAGGACAAACGATATCTAAAATAGGGTTTGTTAGGATATTCTAAGGAAACTTTCATGATCTTGAGAACCACAGACTATACCAGCTTTTGCTACTTTCTTTCAAATGCAGTGGAATGTATGAATATGAGGCTGAGAAATTCTGTAGTATTCTTGCTGGCAGTCTGGGGATGAAGTTAGTTGCTCCACGAAGGAGGATAATAAACAAGCTTATCTGAAAGCCTACCCTGCCTGACCTATATGCAAGTGAGCATATATGTTTTTTTTTAAAACCAGTTTGCAGGAAGGACTGTAGTAACTTGTAACTGTAACTTGAGGTATAGACTGTTACTGATAAAGTATATAATCAATTGACTGGTGAGCTCCATACTAATAAGGGCAAAAAAGGAAAAAGTTACATTTCTTTTCACTAAAAGAAATGTAATATCCATTTACAGGATTCTTCCCTGCCTAAGAAATAACCCTTTCAGTAACAGTGAATGAAGAAACAGATTCTTGCCATATAAAAATCTTTCTAACTGCATTTAAAAAAAGTAAACTCAAGAAGAATTTTATGCAGAGAACTAACTCTCAAGCCCACAACTTGAATTCAGCTATGCTACTGAGAACAGTGTTTTCTGATCTAAATATGCTGGCCTCTGGGATGGAATAACTCTCCAGTGGAGGACTGTTCCATGAATTGCATATCTAAATCCAGAACTAAATAACTGACTCTAACAAACCTTCCTTCATCCATGTGCCCTAAGATACCGGCTCCAGCTGAAAATCACTAAAGTAAGGGAATAGATTATATATATATTTGGCAGTTTTTTTAATAAATTAACATGAAATGATTCCATATCACAAAAAGGTATCACAGCAAACATGCTATAAGACCCAGCACATCGACATGGCAACATTTTACAGGATCAAATAATAAGAGTGGTAGAAAAAGAAAATATATTGGCATATTTGTGTTTCTAACTGTCAAGTTCTTTTGACAGTTAACTAAAGTAAAGGGAAAAATATATTATCAAAATATTTATCTTTCACTCTGTAAATGTTTCTTAGTATTAAAGTTAATATTTTTCTTTTCTTTTTTATTTTAATGACTGAAGCACTAATTACAGAGTATGTCATTACTCTGTGATAAGTGACAAGTGAAGATTCAGACAATAACTGCTGAGAGAGTTAGGAACATTCTTGGCTGGAATAATTGAGAAAGGCTCACTATGGAGGCAGAACTTGGGACACAGAGAGGAGGAGGGATGGTCACCAGAGCTGGAGGGAAAAGCCTACGCAGGATGAAAAATACCAAGGTGAGCAAGAGTACCAGTGGGTTAGTGCTGGGGATAGACTTACCTGAGAGTGGTTGAAATTGAATGGCAGGCTGGGAAGCCAACCACAGACTAAAAAATGCAAATCACACCCTGCAGGCCATAGGGATTAATGATTATTCTTGAGCAATGGCAGAAAGATAAAATAAACAATTTAGAGGGGAATGTAGGGTTGAACAAAACTAAAAAATAAAACTTGTATTGATGAATAGGATATATACCTGAAATGGCTTATCTGATTTTCTAAAAGGGAAGAGAGTCTCTCTTTTATTTCCTCAAATTTCTCCTTTTCTTCTACTGAAACTGTTCCAATTCCATCAGGCCTGGGGGGAAAAAAAAATCAGATTCAGTAATTTGTATTGGTAAGTTACTTTTATGTAGTACACACACACACACACACACACACACACACACACACAAACACCCTACAAACCTACAAATCTAAATGATTAAGAAAAGGTATATTGGTCCACAGAATACATATTAGTTTCAATCAGAGTAGAAATTTATTGGAGGTATTTGTAGCCATTTGCTTAATGTTTTGACCCAAAATGAATGGAATGAAATTATTCTCTTTTAGACAGACTTCAAGGTAAAGATGACAATAAATATTTTCCATATCTACAGAAAACAATAGCTAGTCCTTGAAAATGTGTTTGATAGTGATACCAAACATTTGACCAATTAAATGAATGTCCCCTGAATGGAAATATAAAAAATAACGAATATAAGGCAAAATACCTTAACTGTTCTCTTCTGAAAAGAAAGTAACCCAACATGATATATATTAGAGATTTAATTTTAATTGTTTCAAGAAACAAAATTTTTATAAGAAATTTTGGATACATATGTAAGTTTACTGCTTTATTTTTCTTATTTAAATATATGGGCATATAAATATTGGAATAAAAGTATATACAGAGAAAAAGACTTTCTTTTCAAGATTTTTTGTTTAACTAAATATCCTTATGATATCAGTATGAGTTTTCATTAAGATTTTCAAAAGTAAGTATGAAGACTGAAATATTTTAAAATATAATGGGAAGCAGTATGGAGATTCCTTGGAAAACCTGGAATGGAACCACTATTTGACCCAGCTATCCTTGTCCATCTATACCCCAAAGACTTAAAAACAGCACACTACAGGGACACAGCCACATCAATGTTTATAGCAGCACAATTCACAATAGCTAAACTGTGGAACCAATCTAGATGCCTGCCCTTCAGTAGATGAATGGATTAAAAAATGTGGCAAATATATATAATGGAATATTACTCAGCAACAAAAGAGAATAAAATCGTGGCATTTGCAGGTAAATGGAAGCAGTTGGAGAAGATAATGCTAAGTGAAGTTAGCCAATCCCCCAAAAAACAAATGTTGAATGTTTTCTCTGATATAAGGTAACAACTCATAGTGGGGTAGGGAAAAGGAGGATGGGAGGAATAGATGAACTCTAGACAGGACAGAGGGGTGGGAGGCGAAGCGAGGGGGCAGGGGGTTAGCAATGATGGTGGAATGTGATGGACATCATTGTCCAAAGTACATGTATGAAGACATGCATTGGTGTGAACATACTTTATATGCAAACAGAGATATGAAAAATTGTGTTCTATATGTATAATAAGAATTGTGATACATTCCACTGTCATGTATTTAAAAACAAAAGCAATTAAAAAAAAAGAATTGAAAATATAAAACACAGCTAAGGGGGGTATGGGGACAGGAAGGATAGTAGAATGAATTGGAAATTATAATCTATATGCATATATGATTAGATGACCTATTAACTCTACATCATGTACAACCAGAAGAATGAGAAGTTATACTCATTTTTGTATGATGCGTCAAAATGCATTGTACTGTCATGTATAACTAATTAAAACAATACAAAAAAATCTAATAGCAGGGACTCAAATTTATTCTGTATCAATTTAAGGTTTTAGTTGTATAGCTGTTACCCCAAATTTTGAACCTGTAATTAACTATCTCTGTTAGCACAGAAGAAGTAAACATTTCAAACTGTTTATTTATTGTACAACAAAATGAATCTTTTGCATTTGACAACTAACAACAGATATCTTCTCTCATTAGTTTAAAAACAAAGAAAAAGCTTAAAATAATGAGATTTTTTATTCTATATTCCCACTGTGTATGTATACATACACACATATGTGTATGTATACACATACATACACACATTATATATATATATACTCACACAGTTTTATATACCTAAGTGTTTATGTACATATATTTGTGTATATTAAATATCCAATTAGTATAAAGCAATTAATTTTTAAAGTTATATCTGAATCACACTGACATGATGACTTATATTCTTATCAAAGCATCATTTCAGTATGAGGATTTTTTTCCTAACACAAAGCAAAAATGCTGTCAGAATTTATGCTCTGAAAACATTTCTTTCAATTATATTTCATTTCTAATATAGGGAAATATCAGTTACATTATTTTACATTCACAATAATACACCAATCACAATAACTCCTTCAGAATGCATCTAGAATATTAACTATGGAAAAACTAAAAACTGGTCTCAAAAATTTATAGGAAGGAGAAAAAAATACAACATTTAAATTATGAAGTTAATGAACTGTGGGCTAATTTCAGTGTTTTATGTTAATTTAGAAATGGATATTTTTTAAATCAACTCCCATCTAACAAATCTTAGCACAAAACCAATAGCAACTTATGAATAAGCACTGATAATGATCAGTGATCACAAATAGATGCCTAAGAGTTCTATGTAATCATCAATCAGGGAATTTAGGCATTCAGATAAAGACTGGACCTAAATAATATTATTACATAGCAATAAAAACTAATAAACTTATAGGAGGTTATTTTACTAAACATGACTATTCAAACTTGATAAGAAAGAGCAAAGAACTTATCCCTGCTATTCTGGTGATTGACACTATCCCTTAGCTTAGCTCTCTGGCAGATGCCATAAGGTTAGAGTTGAGTGAATTTTCCTGTTTGGTTGAAATGTCAAATGAAATCATGATCTACCATGATGGAGTAAGTTTTCCTGTCATATTGAACTTCACTGGGGCACACTGTCTAACCAATGGAAGGGAGCCGGGATGCCGATGATGATAGGTCTAGGAGAAAAGTCAGGGGATGCTCATTTTTGTCAAGCTTCACTAAGACAAATACTCCTGCATATAAGGAAGGCCCATAATTTTACTGAGTTAATTACTGATCTAGCTACAAATCTGACAGGTTAAATACCACATTTAACAACTTGGACTTGCCTTTACTGACATATCCATATTTTGGCATACTGCCTTTAGGAGCCTAAGTACTAAATATAAAGTTGTTGAAGTGGCCTTGTGATATAAAAAATTGGGTACAAATGGCAACTTTGTTGCAATCAAGGCTAAAGGAAACAATTTCTCCTACAATTCTTGCCAATAAATGTGAACACTTATGTCATCAACATTTTCCTTATCATTGGCATTAGTAAAACCAAACAGCAATTATCAATTACAGAATTCTAAATGTGCATCTGGCACTGTGCTGTTTCGTATGCAGAATAGTATAGAATGTTCATAGAAATCTTTTTCCAGTTTCGAGGAGAGAAAGGCTGAGGCTCAGAGGGGTTCAAATATATTCCTAAGGTTACATAGCTGGAAAGTGCAGAACCTGGACTGGAACCTAAGTCTTTGCATTCCAAAGTCAGAGCTCTTAGTGTTTACTAAGTTATCTTAGAGCTTGCTATAAGCTCTTAGGGTTTACTCTCTTTCCCCATATCTTCATGGAAAATAATGAAAAGCAAAAATAATTTAAAAAATCCTGTTAAGCCATGGAAAGCATGTATGAGAAACAATATGGTAGAAGTATTTTAAATATTCTTTTTTACATCAGACCTTTTCTGTATTTCTTGCATAAGGTGGAATACAAGTAAATTTTAAACTAAGATTCGCCCCATTGAGTCAATGATTCAGCAGTGGGAGAACACTGCTGAACATAGTGTGGTTTGTGGCTAAGGTTGATATTAAGGCTAAGGTTAAATGGATGGAAATTCACCCAAGGGAGCCTGGGTATTGTGCATAAGATAATAATCAGTGTTGGTTTCTGAGATGGGCAAAGTCACAATGGAGTTTAGTTGACAGATTATCCATAATAGGCACTCTATGGTGAGTGGATCTGTGAGATGAGTCAGCTAAAGAAGACCAAGTACCTAGGAGTGGCTGCAGAAATGTGCTGAAAACAATACAGATTTGGATTGTAGTATTAATACCTGTATGATTTAGCATGAAGGAGCAAGTGCACATCAATTTAGGAGAAAAAAATGACTTTTTTCTTATTATTTAAAAATATTCCAGAATCATTCACTGGATATATCTTACAATAAGTTATAGTTCCCGAGCCTTTAAAAAATAACCATATCACAATGGAAAATAAATCATATGTTTATTAAACACTGAAGAGTCAAAGAGTGTCAGTGAAATACATGAAATTGACTCAACTCAGCTGCTGTGTCTCGTGTGTTTTCTCATATAGTACTGCAGGGTTACACACGAAAAGAACTTGCCATTGCTAAAGTAATATAGGGTTCTAGTATTATGAGCGAATGCCTGTCCCACATGTAAAGAAAATTTTGTGTATATTATCAACTACATAACAGATTCAATAAACTGTAGTTGTATTTATATAAAGAAGACCTTAACAATGGAAATCCTAAAATTTGTTCTTTTATATGTACTTGCAGAAGCCTTGAGAGAAACTTCAGGTAGTTATATTTTATGAGTAGTTTTATTATATTCAAAGTAAAAGAGATTTTAAAAGGATAGTTTATATGATCTTAGTTTACAAATTAATTTCCTGTCATGTCTACTTCTAAAACATCAGAACCTGATCACCCCTATCACTTCTACTGCTGCTTCTCTGGGTCCCTACCCATCAGCTTTCCCCTAAGTACTTCTGTGGCCTCCTTGGTCTTTCACTCAGCACTTTTCTTTGCCAAGTACTGGTAATGTACCACAGTAAGATTCCTGGAGCACATATCCAATCACAGTCCTTCTTGGCTCAAAGGTCTGTAATGGTGGTGCTCCACGTAAAAGTCAAAACCTTGACAAAGGTCCATAAGACCTTATATGAGCTTTGCTCTTCACAAAAACCCATCTGACCTCATCTATCCCCTCACTTGCTCCGTTCATTCACCCTTGCCTCCTACCTGGTCCCCCCATAAGCAGCATGGCCTAGCCTTGGGGCTTTTGCAAATGCTGGTCCTCTGCTTGAGAGCTCTTCCCTTGGTGTATCCACGCTACTTGCCTGACTCATGATAACAAGGTTCTCTCTAACCATCATAAGAAGGTGTCATTTCCTACTTCCATACCCCTTCTTTCCTTGCTCTGCTTTTTTGCTGGCTATTGTGTATACAGTCACTATCCAAAGTGATATATTTACTTATTGTCTGCCTCTTTTGTGCTGTATCCCTAGCATCTAGAATAGGGGCTGGCATATTGTTGATGCTCAATGCAAATAAGTGGAGGGAACAAATGAGTAGTATTTAGCATATAAATATATCAGTTATATAAGATTATAGTAACTTATGAATTATTTACATGCCTAATTGTGATTACTGCTTATTAACACAATGTAAGTTATTTGGAACATTTTTTAACATATAACTTCATGCAGAATGGGAAATTTGGTCAAAACCAAACACAAGCAGGAATTATAGTTTAGTATTCTGGATAAAAAAGTCACTGACAAAAGACAGGGTGTCTTTACACTTAGCAAAACATTTCTATTATTTAGTTGCCACTGTAGTTAGTAACAAAATAATTTACTTTAAATCTCAAGAATAGCATTTTTCTTCTGAGATAATACAAAGAATAATGCCTCTTGGACATTAGTAAAAAGACCATGTTCTTTAAAATCCTAACTTAAAAGACCAATTTTTCTGATGCAAATATTAATTGAGGTAACTCTTTGACTGATAATGAAATATTAAAGTGGTTCTAATGAGAAGGAAGGGTATTCTTATAGATCAAGATTTAATATTTTCATTTTTTCCTACAATTATCAAAATTGCAAGATTCCAATAAAAATAGAGTGCTCTCTGTAAGAAGTTTAACAAGTGAACAAATAATAAAATATGAATTACAAGTAGTTAAACTTCTTTTAGCTACAGATAAAGAAGTTATGGCTTGGAACTTCCTTCTGGTGTTAAATAATAAGCAACTGAACAGTATATGCAGTTGTCTTTGTTAATTGTACTTCAAGAATCTGTACAATAGAACCTTCTGTCACTCATGCTTAATAGCCTGACCTTGCATCTGCCTATGGGTCATGTTCTGATTTTAGAGCGGCCATCACATATACACGAACCCATGTGCGTGCATGCATACGCACACACACACACACACACACACACACACACACACTACTTTTATTGAAAGGCAAATGCATTAAAAATAGCTCATGAAGACACTATTTATTAATTTAAAAAAATCCCTCCAAGAGCCAAAGTATAATTTGTTATTCATTGATATTGTATATTAAGGTATATTAAAACAAGTGAACAAAATCTGTTACATATAATGTGTCTTTCATCTCAATTGCCAATTCTTCCTGCCACAGTGTAACATAAACTCTAAACTGAGAAAAATGCTTTAAAAAGCTAACTCAGGAACAAATGGATATACATTATGAATCTTTTTTCTATTATCTCTGGTGGCTTCTGGGGTTGAACAGATAAATTATTTTCTACAAAGGTAAAGGACAATTGCATTATAGTTCAACATAGGAGAAAAAAGGGTAAAAAAAAACTGAGTTGAGAAATTAGGCATTTGAATTTATAAGAGAAAATATCAAAGAGGAATCTGCTTAAATACTCAAATATGAGCTAACTTGGTTGCTTCACTCGACACACTTGAATAGTTTGCAGTTCATATAGTTTTATAATTCCTTTTTATAGTACAATAAAAGTTTCAGAGGGCTATGACATCAGTAAAAATCAATTTTGGCATGTTTAATATTCATTTCTTTTGAATAAATTTGGGTAAAGACAACTTATTGGCTGTTGGCATCTTCTAAAACACGTTGTAAGGAAAAATGACCCTATGATATGCTTTAAGAAAATGGGCTGAATGGCACAATATATTTTAAATTTCTTTTTTATTAGTATATTATAGTTATACATGATGCTGGGGTTCATTTTTGACACAATTATACAAGTATGGCATTTAATTTGCTCCAGTCAGTCCCCAGTACTTCCTCTTTCCTTTCTCTCCTCCCTCTCCCTGTTCCTTTTTTTTTAATATTTTTTTTTTTTTTTTTTAGTTTTTGGTGGACACATCTTAATTTTATTTTATGTGGTGCTGAGGATCGAAACCCAGCGCTCCGCTCTTGCCAGGAGAGTGCGTTACCGTTTGAGCCACATCCCCAGCCCTCCCTGTTCCTTTTCCCCTATTCTATGGGTGTTTATCTACTTTAATTTTTTTTTAATTATTGCATTAGAGACACACATATGAGGATTGAACCCAGGGATGCTTCACCACTAAGCTATACCCCCTCCTCTTCTTATGTTTTATTCTGACAGGGTCTCACTAAATTGCCCAGGCTGTCCTCAGATTTGCTATCTTCTAGCTTTATCCTCTTGAGTAGCTGGGATTGTGGGCAGGCACCACTATGTCCAACCCTAAATAGCTTTTTTTTTTTTTTTTTTGTACCAGGGATTGAACCCAGGGGAGTTTAACCACTGAGCTACATCCCCGATCCATTTTTATATTTTATTCATCACAGTGCCAATGAACATTTTTTCTACCATGGAAAATGACGACATCTTTTGTGGGGATTTTCTTACCCACTTTAAGCTGGATGGCTTTTAGACACTTGAGAGATACATACATGTATCCTTAGTTTTATAATCTCGAGGAGTCTGAATCGTGGCAGGTACAGAGTGCTCAGGAAGCTTGTGGGTTGAATGAATACACCAGAGCTTAATACTCTATAGAACATTCTGGTTAAGCTAATGAGACAGCCTTTATTTCTAACTCCCTCTTTCCTCTCACAACTCAGTAGGTAAGTTTGTTTGACCTGGAAGTGCAGCCATTAGTGGTAAAAGATTAATTTGCAAACAATGAGTAGACAAATGCCAAAGTTCATGGTACTTTTGAGTTTCTTACACGCTTCTTTTTACCTGCCTTCTGCTCTGAGGAATGTAGGACATCTTGGCCTCCTCCAGAGAGTGAGAAGGGGAGAGACACCTAGAGGGTGGTATTTCTGAATTGTCAATTCTGCCTGCAGCACAGCAGGTAAAAGTCACTTTGCACTTCATGTATTTCCCACCAATATCCATTTGTGAACAGAATGGAAAGGAGAGGAAGTCACAGCACGAGAATAAGAAATGGTGGAAGATGATGAGGGAGCAAACAATCATCTCTTCTCTTTTGTTTCCTAATCTCTAACACCTCCTATTGTTTTAATCAGAATGAATGACCTATCATTTGGATGGTCATATATGGTCATGTGATCATGATTAGTGTCCTGCTACTTCCCCTGAAGTTTATAATATCCACAAGATATTAATTCTATTCTTATTTGTTCATGAGATAGAAGAAACAGATTTTCTATGAGAATATATTTTAGAAGATGAACATTTGAAATTATATTCTCTATTTTTTACAAGTACTCCTCCTCTGAACTCCTGTCCTTATTTGTATTTTGTATTGCATTTTAATTCCATTGTAGAGTTTATAACAGAGTAGATACTTCTAATATGAGAGTGATAATCTGACTTGAAGACACAAGATCTTTGACTCCATCTTTGTGCCGTGCTAAGGGTAGCAAGGCATGGATAGCCAGCCTCTTCTGGGACCAATTGGACAAATGTTCTTGGCCTAACCCAAACTAAGGTCACTGCTCTACACGGCTCTAGAACTCAAGAGAAACAAAATGCTGAGAGGAATTTAAAATAAAAATGAAAAGAATTAAGGTTGGTTCTCTTATATAAATATCACTGTCTGTCCAATATCTAACATTATATCTTTTAAAAAAGAACATGTGATGTTAATTAAAGGACTTCTACACACGTAAATCTGAAAGAAGAAACTTGGAAAAATAATGATAAAGATAAAAATTTCCTATAAATGTCCAATTGAGAAAGGACTGGTAAGACCATTTTATAAATATCATTCTGGTCTTATTTATTCTGTATATCTATAGACATATTGTGTATTCTGATGCATTATCTGAATTCTCAACTTTTTTGTATCATTTAAATATTCCAATGTGCCTTCTAATGGAAAAATATTTCATTACATGGATGTGCCATAATTTATTAATTCAGTTCTCTATTAGCAGTAACATAGACTCTTTCCCCTCTTTTTTCTATCATAAATAGTGTTTTAACAATTTCATACCTGGTTATTTCCTTAAGATATATTCCTGGAAGTGTAATACCAAGTTAAATGCATGATATTTTCAGGTATTTGATAGATATTAGAAAGTTGCTTTTTCAAAGAGCTCTTAGTTTACACTCTGACCTTTGGTGCATGAAATTATTAATTTCCCTGTGACCTCATCAACTGTGGTCTTTACCATGTGGTACAGTTTTTAATTTTATAATATTAAAAATGGTATCACATTTTACTATATTAAGTTATAGGACATAAAAATTATGTAATATTTCTAGTTAGGTAGGGCCTTTTTCATGGGTCATAAAAATTTGATGTGATTAATTAAAAACATTTAATTACAGAGTCTACATTAAAAATGTCACAATATATCAACAAGACAATTTATAAAGAAATGGTCCAGTATCATTCATTTACTTAACTAACACATTTTATGGACCACCTGGCCAGGTCATGGGCTATAATGTAAGAATAATACAATCGGGGGGACTGGGATTGTGGCTCAGCGGTAGAGCGCTCACCTAGCACGGGCAGGACCCAGGTTCGATCCTCAGCACCGCATAAAAATAAAGGCATTATGTTGTGTCCATCTACACCTAAAAAAGTAAATATTTTTTTCTAAAAAGATTAATGCAATTGGTCCTTGCCCTAAAATAGTTTATAGTAGAGAACTGAAGCAAAAATCAGACATTGAGTGTAAAATTAAATTTAAGATGGGCAAAATTATAAAGATCTGATCTAGTCTGGAATGTCAGGGAAGAATCCAATTTGGGACTGATATTTTAGATGAATTGTAATAGATCAGAAGCAGTTACTAAGGTGTAACCTGAAGCAGAGGAAAGGACAGATAGGGTTCTAGGAGGTTCTCCTAAAGATGTGCAAGTAACTTTTTTAGATGCAACTTTTAACATGTGGCTTCTGCTTCAGTACAGTGGATGGACTTGATACTCCAAGATTCTTTAAAAAAAATTTTTTTTTTTTAGTTGTTGATAGACCTTTATTTTATTTATTTATATGTGGTACTGAGTGCCTCACACATGTCAGGCAAGTGCGCTACTGCTGAGCCATAGCCACAGCCCCTCCAATATTCTTGTAAAGAAGAAAGAGCAAGAAAATCTGTTGGTTTTTACCATCTGTTGGTTCACTGAGTGAAAAAAGAATCTGCTGAGAATATGTACCATTGGCCTGACTTTGTAAAGCTAGGTTCTCCCTTATTATCAAGGAACCTCCAAGATGAGAAAATAAAGTAGTTTCAGCAATACCCTATCAAGGAAGATCAACAACAAATCTTTGGAAGAGAGAATTCTCAAACCAGGCCTTATAGAATTTCCACAGCTTAGATTCAGGTACATGTATTTGTTACCAAAAATGTCAGTTGCATAAAAAAACAAGTGACCATAGCGAAAATGTTAGTAGGAGAAACAAATTTAAACACCTAAGAAATTCAATTATTAGAATAAGAATAAAAATAATTACAGAAGATCTAAGGAAACAAAATAGGGAATCAAAACCAAGAAAAGAATAAAATATTTGGTTCCAAAGAACCAAATAGGATTTCCAGAACCAAATACTGTAGTAACTGAAATGGGTGAAAGTAAGTGAAAAAGATGTCATAGCTGAAGAGAGCTGAGATAGAGTAAAGGTTGGCTCACTGTGGCCCACATTTGCGTCTGTAGCAAAACTTCTCTACAACAAGCTACACTCTTATTCCTACACACAATCCATGATGCCTTCCTCCTGACAATGGAAGAGTTGAGGAGTTGTAACAGAAAGCACAAGACTTGCAAAGTCCAAAATATTTGCTATGGTCACTATGTGGCTCCTTACAGAAAAAAAAAAAAAAATGTGTCAACTCCTGACCCCAAAGGCAAACTGCAAACATTAAACATTATCCAGAAGGTAGCTAGAGAAATAAGCATATGGAACATATGTCAGTCACATTAAGCACACAGGAGAAAACATGCTTAAGATATGGGTGATTGCAGTTTCAGAGGAGAAGAAAAAGACTGGAGAAGTGAAGCTATTTAAAAAGATAACGATATCCCAGAACTGATGATGAATATGAACCATAACTCAATCAAATCTCAATCAGCGTAAATAAACAGAAATATACACTTACCCATGTAGATTAAAAAAACCACACATATCCTTATTAGTATGAATGAAAAGAAATATGCACAAAGATGCATTATAATGAACCCACAAAACACAAAACAAAATAATTTCCGGAGAGAAAAAAGACAAATTACCTTCAAAATAATGGCAGGCAAATAGCCTTCCAAACTGCAACACAGGGAGTCAGAAGAAAATGCAGCAAGATCTTCAAAGTTCTAAGTAGTCATCAATTTAGAAGTATATAACCAGCAAAAATGAGGAGACAAAGGCCATCCAAAGAAAAAAAATCCTTATCTATGGGAGCACCCTTTGGAAATGTCAAAGAATGTGCTTTAGGACCAAGAAAGCCAATTACTAAACCTAGGCAATAAAAACCGTATCTAATTTGTAGGATTGGAATAAACAGAAATGATGCAGGTGAAATATGAAACCCTGTAAGTATGTGAGCCAGGAAGAGAGATGGAAATGAAATGTTCCACAGTCCTGTACTATTTAGAAGGAAAAGAAATTTTCTGATCAGTATATGATTTTAAAATTTCAGCAGTGTGCCTGTATGTAACTGTAGGAAAGTATAAACTGTTAAGAGAAAAAAAAAATACACTAAATAACCTTAATAAAATAAAAAGGAAGAAAGAAGAAAACACAAAGTTTATAAAACATAAATCAAAAAAGAAAACCTAAATTAAAATTGTAGAAATGAATTAGCTTTTATCAACATATGTGATAAGAAATTGACTGAACTAAGAAATTGTCTTCTTGAACAATTAAATCAAAATTTAATTTACTCTAATAAAAATTTAGTTTATTTATAAATATCTAATTTATAAAATACACTAAAATACAAGCACACAGAAAGTCTGTAAAATATCAGACAAATACCATCTAGATTGGTGGTGCATGCCTATAATTCCAGCCACTTGGGAGGCTGATGCAGGAGAATTGAGAGTTCAAAGCCAGCCTCAGCAACTCAGTGAAACCCTGTCTCTAAATAAAACACGAACTAGGGCTGGGGATGTGGCTCAGGGATTGAGTGTCCTGAGTTTAATCCCCAGTATCAAAAACAAAAAAAGGGGGGGGGGAGAATACCATCTAAATAACTTTACTGCAAAAATCATTATTTATTATTATAAAGGTCATTATACAGTGATAATAATTTCCATTCTTCAGAAAGATTTAACAATTTCAAGCTTGAATGTGCCTAATGAAACCGCCTCGAAATATACAAAAGCTGATAGAAATAGAGGGAAGAAACCACCTGAGCTGTGGCTAATCTCCTCTCACCCTGGTTATGACTCCTACAAGTCAAGATAGATAAAAAAATTAGGGTTTAGATTTGAGCCACAAAAATCCTACTTGCAATGCACCAAGGAAAAAAATATGTAAATATTTTCAAGCAATATTAAACAGTCACAATATTTGACAATATTTGACACATACTTGGCCATAAAGAAAATCCTGGAATAACTAGTATCACACAGACCACACATTCTCTGAACACAAAATATTAGGTCAGAAATCAATCCTCAAGAAAAAAAGCCATAAATGTGTTATATTCTTAGACAATTTAAAATTTACTTATAAATAATTCCATATTGAAAAAGAAAATTGTACATATAAGGTGTATGTATATAGTAAAAGCCATATTTAGGAGAAATTCTAGTGTTAAATGCTTATACCAGAATAGAAGAAATAGGGTAGGAAAAACATAACTCAAGAAGGTAGAAGCAGAGAATAAGCTGAAGTTTAATGAAATGATGGGCCACACAATGGGAGCATAGGGGAACTTTTTCGGATGGTGAAACTGTTCTGTCTGGCCATGAGGTGGTGGATGGGTGATGGGGCCTTCCTCAAAACCAATAGAACTGAAAGAATTACATAGCACTGGAAATGAGCTTTATGGTATACAAACCTAAAAAAGAGAAAGGTCAAAAAATACATAAAAAATGTCCAACATACTTTATATACGGAGATACGAAAAATTGTGCTCTGTATATATAATAAGGATTGTAATGCATTCTGCTGTTGTCGTGTATTAAAAAATAATAAAAAAATCAATAAAAAATGTTCAACATCTCTAGCAATTAGAGAAATGCAAATCAAAAGTACTCTTAAGATATCATCTCACTCCAGTCAGAATGGCAATTATCAAGAATACAAGCAAAAATAAGTGTTGGTGAGGATGTGGGGGAAAGGCATAATCATACATTGCTGATGGGACTGCAAATTGGTGTGAATACTACGGAAAGCAGTATGGAGATTCCTTGGAAAATTGGAAATGGAACCACCATTTGACCCAGCTATCCCTCTCCTCAGTCTATACCCAAAGGACTTAAAAACAGCATACTACAGGGACAAAGCCACATCAATGTTTATAGCAGCACAATTCACAATAGCTAAATTGTGGAACAACCTAGATGCCCTTCAACAGATGAATGAATAAAGAAAATGTGGTATATGTTCACAATGGAATATTATTCAACATCAAAAGAGAATAAGATTATGGCATTTGCAGGTAAATAGGTAGAGTTGGAGAATATCATGCTATGTGAAGTAAGTCAATCCCAAGAAACCAAAGGCCAAGTGTTCTCTCTGATAAGTAACTGTTGATCCATAATGGGGAAAGGGTAGTTTGTGGGGAGAATGGAGGAAATTTGATTGGACAAAAGGGAGGGAGGAAAGGGGAGGGGGCATGGGGGGCAGGAAAGATGGTGGAATGAGACAAACATCATTACTGTAGGTACATGTATGACTGCACAGAGAAATTAAAAGTTGTGCTCCATTTGTGCAAAATGAATCAAAATGCATTTTGCTCGCATGTATAACTAATTAGAACAACAACAAAAAGACATTAACAAAAAAAAAAGGAAAAAGAAAAAAAAAGAAAGAAAAAGAAAACAAACCAACAGTACATAAACCAGGACATCGTGAGATCCCAGGATGGAATTCATATTGTAATAAATGTATGATAGAACCTCAATAAAGAGGAGGGGAGAAGACTGCTGCCTTATTCAACTTTGAAAAATAGCATTTCAACTGGAAACAGGAAGGCTGATGACTAAAGAACTGTATTCAAGTGCTAAACTCCAGGTGGCAAATTCTGAAACTGCTTTCATGCATACTGGAGCTAAACATATGAATAAGCAGATGGTGGGTTTTTCACTGTTGAGAAGTTACAGATAGTAAAGAAAGGTAGGCTGAAAGGAATGTTGTGGTTCTGGATGAGGTCTAGCTCTTATTTCTGTTCACTGGTAACCCGATATGTCTAACATGCACTGAAAAGTTCCTTGTGTGCTGTCTCTTCCTCTGTGATTTATTTTCAATGGGTTCTTGTATCCAGTGTTTCAGAAAAAATAAAAAATAAAAAATAAAAACAGAAATTGCTTGGCATAAATAGAAAACAAAGGAAATTGATCAAGCAGCCTTGTTAAATAAGATGCATTCTATCTACTTTCCTTGGATAATGAAATTCCTGGCTCTTGCTTTTAGCTGTCTTTGTCACTCCTCCATTAGACCTATAATGCTCCGCCAATAACACTGGTGGGAGAAAGAGGCCTCAGAAAATCACAGTGCCTGAAATTCATCTATCATAAATTGCTCTGTGACACTCTCAAAGTCTGCCTGATCACTATGAGTCTAAGAACAATTCCCAGAAGTTATTTAACTAATAGTAAGAATCTCCAATCTGAAGTCTAAAATCCAAAATGCTCTGAAATCCAAAACTTTTATAGCACCATGACTCAACCAGTAAAGTTTATTCAAATACTCCAAAATCTGATAAACTTCAAGATCTGAAATGCTTCTGGTTCCAAGCATTTTGAAAAACAGATGTTCAATGTTTACACTGTATAGAAAATATTACCACTTCCCATTTAAGCAATGATTTATCATCAACAGAGTATTTATATCATTTAATATCACCTATTTAGGAACCATAGCCGGTAGGTGCCATTGACATTATTACAATTAACAGATGAGAAACTGAGGCTCAAACAGATTAGCACCCATTTTTTTAAGGTCAAATAGCTCTTAAGTAGAAGAGCCGGAACAAGAACACAGATGATTGGATCCCTAGCTCAGTGCTATTTCCAACATACCAAATCTCTTCTCTTCCCTACTTTCTTTCTGCTTTTGTTGTAGAAGCCATAATTATTTTGCTTCAGTATTGAAACTGAGGTTATCAAAGAATAAAAAAAGATCCCTTTGTGGCACTGCTTGTGTATACTTAGCGTACAGAATGGAATCTATCAGATCTGCCACATTGCATGAGGATACATTGCTTAAGCCTACCTTCCCCAGAGTGAACCTCTATATTTACAATTAGTGTGGCATTTGTATTGAAGTCACATATCCAAGACCAGGATTAAGAAGTAGTAGTGAAAACTTTTGGTGATCCTATTTGACGCAAGGTCTATGATTTTACTCAAAAATGTACCACTGTTTCTTGAATTAGGGGCAGGAAGTTGACACACTGTGAACTGATAGTCGAGAGGAGACGCTGGTACCTGGGAAGTTGTAGGTATCCTGATGTGAGGATTTGCCCCCAATGCCCTTTAAGACTGCCACCACTCTGTAGTATAACCTGGAATCCACGGAAGATAGAGATTATTTTATGTGTACTCCAAACATGTTGTATTCCTTATTCTCCACTGGAAAGCTGGCACATCTGAGCAGGCCTTTGTCAGGCAGGCGGCAGCTCTAAGACGGCCTGACTTAACTGGGAGAAGAGCGGGTGAATATCCTGTGCGTCTTACATTAAACCAGGACATAAAAGCCATTTTGTGTTGCTGCTTTAGTTTCTCCGCCCTCAGCCTGACTTACAAAACCAAGACGTATAGCCATACACATCAACCTAGAACTTTGCCCTCTCAGGCATTGTCTCTCAAAGTCTCTTTTCTCCTTCCTGTCAGTCTTGGAAGCGCTATGGCTGAGTGAGTGGCTGTGTTTCTGTGGGTGGTGTGGCTATCATCCTGCAGGAGTGTGTCTGCTTCTGTCCTTGACTCATTTTTCCTTTCTTCCTTTCTTTTTCCCTCTCTTCTTTGGTCTTGGTACCAGCCAGGCCTCTTCTGTGTAACTCTGTTCTTTTATTTCTGAGTGCTATTCAGAGATGTACCGCACAGAAAGCACACACCTAAGGAGCTCAACACTGTGTAATAGGATGTGCTCCCTGAAAAATTTCACATCCAGACAGCACTGCTGTCCTTCACTTCAGTCGATAACAAAAGGCAATCTTTCTTCCTTTTGAATTTTTGACAGAGGTGGTTCAGGTAACAAGCAAAACGACTCTCTGAAAGCGCGTCTTGACAGATGTAAAAATGATCATAAAAAAGATGATGGCAAACACTGTAGAAAGACTTGACATTGACAGTATTTTTAACAAAAGTCTGTATTAACATCAGATGCTGCAGACGTGGATAAGAGAAGCAGGCGTTCACAGGGGAGGTTGCTAAGACCTGAATATTCTATTAGCAAAGAAATTAAGAGTATAATCATATACGCATTGAAACATTTCTACTTAGCACAAGGGAGAAAAACCCTCTATGCTTATTTTTCACATTTTCTCCTCTCCTTGAGGACTGTGACACAAAGGGAAGTATGTTAGAATAACAGTAATCATTGCAGATATAGTCTGTATATCCATCCAGGACCTTTGTATTGCTATTTACCCCTTTAATATATGACAACTCTAATTATCAGAAAAGTTGAGTGATTTGCCCAAATCTGGGTCAGTTTACAAATTTCAGAGCCGGGATGCCAGCAGACATTTTTGCTTCTTTTTATTCTTTCATTGCAGCAGCATGGTATTTCTGAGTGACATCCACTAGGCCATAAGAACTATAGGAAACACCCTATAGAATTAACTTAGATAATTTGTATACTAAAGTGAGATTCCAATTTTCCCCAAACCTGCACTTCTTTCTTTCTTCTTCTTAAGCTACATGTCACCTTAATGGCTCATTTCTACTCTAAACACTGTCAGGGATACCTGCATATGTGCACATTTTAACTTTTTAGAAGATAGATTTAATGGGTAATATTAAGGATAAAATATGCATGAACATATAAACATACTTTAAACTATAAATTATCTTTATAAAGCAAACAATAGTTTTATAGAATAAAGGTAACTATAGCAACCTCTGATTCAAATCAGTCTGCCTCTCAGGTGGTGGCAGCAGCTCCAAGACTCAATAACTTACTACTGAAATGTGTCTTAAACATACATGTTTTGGAGGCCCATTTGATGAAATTTCCCACTTAATGTTCACAATTAATTATACTTTTCTGTATTGGAAATGAAAATAATCTGATGATACAATCTTTGGTCTTATCTGTTCCCTGTGCTCTTCTGTCTCCTTACATGTCAGAGTGCTGCCTCACATTGGGGCACCTCTATTGATATCCATTGGTCAGGAGGAATTGCAACAGAGCCAGGAACACAAAAGACAGTAGTTTTAGTTAAACAGCTCCTGACATTAGCTATCAAACATTAATCATTCTCACTGGCCCTGTAATACAAATATGTGAAATACAGAGGGTTTAATTTGGGATAATGGGAAAAATGACTGTAATTGGCAATATTTTCCTAATTTTCAAACAAGGCTTCATAATGAAGCAAAAGCCTGAACAGATTCTATGACTCAGATCAGTCTTATTTTCTATTGAACTGAGAAATGGCAGCAGCAGGGGCTTGAACAAAAGTCGTCACTGTGTACCCACAGTATGCAAAGCATCATATGAAGGTATGCAGAGAACACTAGGTGAGGAGAACTTGTCTTGGCTCTCACAACATGGTCTGGTAGAGCACAAGCAGAGGTGTGAAGCATGTGCGTATGAGTGTTTGTGTAGGTGGCACTTCACACTTGACAGAGATCCCAAACAAAAGGTTTTGTTGTTTGAATCAGTTAATAGAAGTCACAGAGGAGCTTTGTGATATTTTATTGTTGAAAGACCAGGACAAAGAGAGAGATTTCATGTGGTAAACAGGCCCTGTAGGTAAGACTAGGTGTTTGTAAGATTTGGTAGAGAGAATTGAACAATAGTGGAAGGAGACTGATACTATGGCTCAGAATCTACTTCTAACTTACTAATAAAATGGAAATCACTAAAATATTTATTAAACATTTATCTTTTTTTTTTCTGCAGCTTTGGGGGTTGAACTCAGGACTTTGCACACGTTAGACTGTAACTAAGCTACATCCTGGCCCACCAAAGTCTTAAAAAACACTATGGCAAAAGTTAATCTGTAATTTTAGGGTAATTAATAAGCCAGGAAAAAAAGGGGGAAGAGATACAAATTAGAATGCATAGACAAGAAAAAATGAAGACAAGAATTAGGACAGATATCATAGAAATGGGGAAAAAAGAGAATTTTGAAGGGTATTATGGAGATAGATTTACGTTGGCAGGAAATTGGTTGTAGGGGTTAAAAGTCAGAATGGCAGCTATTATGAAGACAAACAACAATAAGTGTTGGTGAGGATGTGGGGAAAAAGGTACATTCATACATTGCTAGTGGGACTGCAACTTGGTGCAGCCAATATGGAAAGCAGTATGGAGATTCCTTGGAAATCTGGGAATGGAACCACCATTTGACTCAGCTATCCTCATCCATCTATACCCAAAAGACTTAAAAACAGCACACCACAGGGACACAGCCACATCAATGTTTATTGAAGCACAATTCACTATAGCTAAACTGTGGAGCCAACCTAGATGCCCTTCAGTGGATGAATGGATTAAAAAATGTAGCATATATACATAATAGAATTTTACTCAGCAATAAAAGAGAACAAAATCATGGCATTTGCAGGTAAATGTATGGCATTGGAGAATATAATACTACATAAAATTAGCCAATCCCCCCAAAAAAATGCTGAATGTTTTCTCTGATATAAGGAGGCCAACTCATAGTGGGGTAGGGAGGTGGAACATGGGAGGAATAGATGAATTCTAGATATGGCAGAGGAGTGGAAAGGAAAGGAAGCTGGCAGGAGATTAGCAAGGATAGTGGAATGTGATAGACATCATTATCCAAAGTACATGAATGAAGACACGAATTGGTGTCAACATACTTTTTATACAACCAGAGATACGAAAAATTGTGCTTTATACGTGTAATAAGAATTGTAATGCATTCCACTGTCATTTATTTATTTTAAAAAATCAATAAAAAAGATAAACAAGAAATTAATTGCCTGTTAATGGAGGACATTAACACAAAGAATGAAGTCATTCATTCATTCATTCATCAAGTAATTATTAAATACTTATATTAAATACTTATTTTATGCCAGGTACTTTGTGAGGAGCTACAAGAGGTATAGGACCTGGTTTAGTGAGATGATGCATTTTATACATGGAGAGACGAAAGTATCAGCAGAATATTCAAGCTGTGAATTGTCAATAGAGATCCATAGCTTAGGTGAATAAGTGGGCTGGAATCATCTGCAAATGGAGAAGCCATGGTTGAAGCCATGGAAGGGGGTGGGATCACTGAAGAAGAACAATTCTCTGAAAGAAGAAATCAGGTTTGAAAACACATGTGAGAAAAGCCCTGTATTGCACTTAAGAATCTGGAGGAAGAGAAACTGTTAGCAAAGGGGTGGTCAAAAAAAATTAAAATAGAATAAGAAGAAAATTAAGAAAGTGAAGCCTAAGAAGAGACAACTGGATTAGGTCCTTGGGCAATCCATTTCAATAAGTATGATTAGTGAATAAGAGGCTGGAAACAAGATAAGGGAAAGAGAGAAGTTTGGGAAGAAAAAGAGAAGAAAGGACTGGCACTTGTCATGACAATACAAGCTACTAGTGAATACTTTTTGAGCATGCGTGTGCCAGGCACTGTTTTAAGTGTCTGATATTGATTAACATATTTAATCCCTATTACAGTTTATGACTTACAAGAGAGATGTCATTGTTAGATCTTTCTTAGGTAATCTGAGACACAAATAGACGATGAAACCTACCAAGTGTCACACAGTAAGTACTCATTTGAGTGTAACAGTCCGATTCTGAAATGCTTGGTCACTTTGTTGTGTGAAGCTTAGACAGGTTTGTGAGAAAAGGAAAAGGAAGTGCAAAGAGGGCACAATGGAGTAAGTGGTTAAAACAAGGTCAGAAGGGGAAGGAATGTGGGCACAACCTTTATAGGGGGAGCCTGAGCAAAGATGCTCTGCAGATAAGATGAAGAGATGAGCAGATGTGGATGAAGTTTTAAGCTCAGAGGTTTGGAGCTTAAAAATTAAAGATAGTTTTTTTTTTTTTTCTTCCTTCCAACTTGGTAAAGCCAGAGTTAAGGTTATTGGCTCAGACTGCTATACAGGAATACTTGTTCCAAATGTAAAAATTAGGGAAGGGGTTGGGAAGACTCTGCATTGCTTCATAATTTATCTTGTTTTATCAATAAAACTTTATTACACAGAAGAAAAGCAAAGATCATTAGCTTTTGCACAAACCCATCAATGAATCCTTCCCAGGCACATATATGCATTCCAATAGGAATCATCTGGACACTTTGTACAGATCCCACTAGTAGGTAGTACATAAGAACTAAAAGGCAACATTTACTCTGTAGATACTCCCTCCCTCTCCTTTTCAAGTGGCTTTACAACCAAAAAAGAATCATAAAGTGTAGCCCACAGAAATCAAGAGCATATTGATGTACATTTTTCCTTTGTGGTATTTTTTTTCTTTATAAGAAGTGTTTGCTATTTTAAATTGGTTACTAGGTGATAATGGCAAAGCACATTTTTCTCTTTCTTCTAGTCAACCCTATACATTTCACTGTGAATTTGCAAGTCAAAATACCTGTTGCCATGCACATGAGAGGCACAGAATGCAAAGCTGTAATGGAGCAGGGTTGGGTCAATGACAGCACCGTTTTCTGAATGTTCCATCAGTTCTGTAAGGTAGCAGAGATGTCTGTGACAGCCTCTCACACCATAACGGGCACAGTACTCATCTAACACAAAGACCTGGCCAGGGCTAAACCAACCCTGCAAAAGAAAAAAAAAATACACATTTTTTTTTCATTCTATAGTAAGATTTGTTTTAGTCATTATTAGAAGAAGCTTTTTGAAAGTGTCTTCAGATGTTTATTGTATTAGTGGTATGTTTCTTATTATTTTCAGAAGACCTAGTGTCATCAATTTGGAACTGATCTGGGACACTGACAACCTAATATTATCTATTGCTGCAGCAATGCATGGGCAACTTCTTCTTCTCCACTTGCATTCAAAATTATTCAAATTTTTTCATGGAATCTAAAATTGTCAGTCATAAAAAAGAATGATACTCCATAAACATCAATCTCTTTAGGACTCATTTAAAAATAGGATGGCAAAGCAGACACTATCACTGAAAGCAGTTTATAAAGTGAACTAAAAGAACAGCAGCTGTGTACGTGTATTACCTGGGTACTTAAATATTCGGAATGTTTTCCCCATTGAGTCATTCTGTGAGTAGTACCACAGAGTTCATGTTTTAGAGTAGCAGCACCTGGTCCTCCTGGGAGGTGATTCGACCTGTGGGTGAGCATGCCAATGGAAACAGTAGGCAGCCTGCTAGCGCATGGGAGGATGAGATTAACCAGAGTTGGTTTATGCAATGTCTGATGGACTAGACTATGTGTATGCATTATTTTAAAAATAACAAAGAGAAAGAAGAGAGAGTTTTAAAAGGAAGCAGGATAACCATAAAAGAGGAGAAAAAGAATGGTAAGAAAGAGAAGGCAGGGAGAGGAGATGAAAGATCCCTGAATACTTATTGTGCTGGTGGGAGAGGTACTGTATGAGACAGAATATATAAATTATATCTGTGATATTTAGAACCCTCATGTATGGTGGGTATTATGATTTCCACATTACAGATAAATAAGCAGCAGTTGAGAGACGTTAAGTAAATTGTCCAAGATCATGGTGCAAATCAGGGGGTGAGCCAGGATTCACACCTAGGGTCATCCTGCCTCCAGACACTCTTTCTTAACCAGATCACTCTCTCCCCCTTCTATGTTCTGGAAGTCACACTGCAGCATACGTCTCAGACTTCATATCACCTGTGGGATCATCAACAAAGGCAAAACAACTTTTGATAATTCAGTAACCAAACCCTGGAGGAGAATCCAAGAGGCCCTTGTCCCTTACTGACATTCTCAGTGTGATAGTCCCTGGGAAGATACAGAGTGCCATGGGAAGATTTGCTTAATTTTCCTTGTAATTTCATAATTTCAGTTGGATCAGGTTTACATTGTCCAATTACATGTAGAATAAGACTTACTTAATAAATAATCTATGAAAGAATGAATAAACCATCATTAATGGTAAACTGTGATAAACTAATTTTTTTCCCTGTCTATTTAAGCATCTTAATGAGCCGACAGCATATCTTATACAAAATCCTACTTCAAAAATATTGTAACTTATTGCATGAAGTTCCTAAGAGTCCAAGAGATTCAGGTAGTAATAGAAATGGACATATTTGTGAGGAAAAATTTCAAAGGAATCACCATTTCCAATATAAGTTTTTAGAAGGGCACATATGATTCTTAGTCTCCACATTCTGAGGTAGTGAGCATTCCTTCCAATTATAAATTATGATTTTTAATCCAAAATTTCAGCTACACTTTTAACAAACATCAGGTAGAAGTTTAGCTACTTAATTACCCCTGCATTTATATTGTAAAGGAATTCAAATTCTCTTTGGAAGGCTACATGAAACTCAACTTTCCTCTGACATGTATGGGCCTCATCATATTGTTTACCCCACTGTTTCTCTCCCTTGTCCTTCTAAGAATCAGATAAATGTAAGACATCAGCATCTGGTGAACAGAATTTAAACCTTAAAATGTCAGCACATGTGTCAACAAATCCTGTAATAAAGGTTTTTTAAAAAAATCTTTATTTAACGTCTGTTTTCATTCAGCCTTCTCTGGAGAGACTGATAAAACACAGTTCAGCGTCAATTTGAGTCTATTCTCCTGTCTATTGAGTGGCACAGCAGTGGTCTTCAAGTGTATAATTTTCAAATCGAGAAGCAATTGATTGGAATGCTTTATCCCTAACCCCAACTACAGTTATTAAATGAGTCAGGAATAAAATGCTGCTTTATAACAAGCATTTCTCACTTTCTCAAATCTTTCCTTCTAACCTATAGGTGACCATATATAGAGATTTGTACTCACCAAGCAAGAATAGGAATCATTCAGTCTGTGATCCAAGGTCTGTCTCTGGAGTATTCTAAAAAGGAAGGCGTGGTCAAGCTTGCATGGATTAGCAGAAATAAACTCATCCATACCATGTTTCTGAAAACGGTCTGCATCTGTAAATTCAGGAAAGCATGTACAGTGCATTTGTTTTTTCTGGTTAAATAATGAACAAATAGTTTTGCAGAATCCAAAATTCATGTCTCATGATAACAGATTACCTTTTATCACATAAAATATGATGGAAAGCATTCAGTATCTTAATATAAATTGTAAATTTTTGAAGTCTAAGTGAAAATGACAGGGAAAAAAATCCACAAATCAAAAGAATGAAGAAATTCTACTTCCATTCAAAGCTATTTCTAATCTCTATCAGAGGAATGTTCTTTGATTTTTCTAACTTTAAGAAAAGTTGATGTATTTTAAGTGTGTATTTACTGAGGGAAGTGACTGGAAAAGAACCCGGGTCTGTTCAGAAAAAAACAGCAATGATGGCCAGAAGCCTGTTTTCCAAATGGCAAACTAGAGCAGAAATGAACACACAAGCTTCAGCTGGATCACTTCCAGTCTTCTTTTTGTATGGAGCTTTTAATGGGACCAGCTCTAATATAGAAATGGCAATGAACGCTCTCAAGCTTCAAGTTTAAGAGACATGAAAAGGGAGCATCATGTTTGTGCAAATATGCAGACAAAGCATAACGTCCCAAATGGCACTTCAATCAAAGGTCCAAATTTATTGTTCTTTACAGATTGCATCTTTCAACGCCTGTAGACCCTGCGGGTTTATCAAAAGGCCAGCTTTTATGATTGCTTTCATTAATGGTATGTTTTGTCAAAGTCTTCAATGTGATTTACTAAGTATAGGAAGAAAGAGCCACATACTACCTCAAAGGAGTGCTGGGGTGTTACTACATTAGCTCTGTTAGAAACTCAGTGCATACTGAGGAAGCAATCAGTTATCAAGATAGAAATGGACTCTTCTCACAATGGTAAAACTGAAGCTCCATTGTTCCTTAAAATTCACAGATAGATCTCTTTCTGGTCATCACAAGAAAAGCAGAGTTCTAAATGTAAGCTAAGTGTAGTTTCTAAAACCTACATGGTACAATCCTAAAACTGTAAAGGAAAAGAGACAAAAGTTTATTGATTAAACCCAATTATAGAGTCAGACTCATAATAAAACTCAATATTGATCTGTGGACATGATGCTAACATAATCAGTCACATTTAGATATTTAGCCCAGATCATATTGATCCATGTCAAGTTCAACTTTCAGCCATATTTGTGGATGGAAGAACTATATAATTCAAGCTGAAGGCTCCTCAAAAGCACATTTTTAAAAAAGACACAAAAAACAAACATATATCCCATGTCAATGACAGACATAAAAAGGTGGATGTAGCAAGAAAGCAATGAATGACAGTTTATTGATGATGCAAGTTATGAGATTAGGACCCACGGAGAAAGTAGCAATGTATTCCTTTACATTGAATAATTACCTATCTGAACAATTAAACAGATGCATTTGATAAATCAGTATTAATTGGATAAACACCAAACTAAACAGTTTCCTGAATTTGCAAATGAGAAAATTCAATTTCTTTTGAATTTTGTTTTCCTGAGAGTTTTTTAATAAATGTATATGCAATGTAAGAGGTAATATAATATAAAATAATATGAAAGTTAAATGTATGTAATTGAGATAATATGAAGAGACTAGGCAGAATATTGGAAAATGCAACCCATAAACATTATAATATTATTTTGTGTTTCAAGGAATTTATCTTAGAATCTTCATTTTTCTATTTATCTAAGTAAAAATTATTTTAGTATCACCTTTATGAAATAATCATTATTCTTATAAAACATCTGCTGAATTCTGTTCATTATTTCTTTCACCAGAGAAGGTCATAACAAGCAGTTAAATATAACGCCCATTAATGGCTTATCTGTTGAGAACAGGATATGTAGCAAATCTTAGAGGAAAAAAAATCCATAATTCTTCTTTACTGTAAAGGTTTGTAGCAGCAATTTTTCTTTCATTTCAAACTATGGTCTTTAAAGAAAATATACAAGTTTCTGAAAAAATGTCTATAGTTCACTGCTGTAACTAAATCATTTTTTTAAATTTACAGAATGAGTTCTTCATGAAATACCATTCCAAATCATACATTTACTAATGTATGTGCACTGAAGAACAAGACAAATAAGTCCACTAAAATTTTTATTTAGAAAAACAAAACAGCAACCTGCAATGCCTCTAGAGCTATAATTTTATAAAGCAAAATGTGTTCTTAGGAATTATTCCATGTTTGAAACACAGGCTGTAAAGATCTAGCATCTCAACTCTATGTCACACAAACACTATTCAAAACATTTTGTGAAGAGATACTTTGCTATGTGTCAGTAAACCATTAGTTCCTATGAATTCATGAAGAAATAAAGATAAATCAAAAAGATAACAGTTTTGATCTTCCAGCGTGGGAATTATTATTATTATTATTATTATTTGGCTGTGCTTCAGTAAAATTATTTTTGAAAAAAAACCAGGCAGTTTGTTTAGTTTGGTGACCCTTGTTTCAAACAAAAATAATGGGGATGCAAACTAGTGTTTGTGATATTTTGAAAAGTAAAATACATGACATCATTAGTATATAAGTCAGGAAGGAAGAGAAAGATGTACACTACTGAAACTTTCTTTTTAAAAAATAAATCTTATTTTGCATATTTGAGGTTTACAATACAATGATATGAGATATATAAAAAACAGTAAAATGGTTACTAAAGTAAAGCACATTAACATATCACCTCATATATCTACTTCCTTGTGATACGAGCAGCTAAATTCTACCACTTAAAAAAACTGGCTAATATAAAACAATTCTGATAACTTTAGCTCTGATATTGTACAACAGAATTCTAAACTTGATTATCCTACAAATCTGCTTTGTATCCTTTGAAATACGTCTTCCCATTTCTTCCTGCCCCATACTTCATTTTGAAGTGTAATGGGAAATCAGCTATCATTAAAATAGTACCTAGTTTCTTATTTTTAAAAAAGTGTATTTTCATATCGTTTTCCTGTCACATAACATACGTATGTTTAACTCTTAAAGACACAGAGGAGCATGCATGAGGCTCTGGGTTTGATTCCTAGCACTACCAAATTAAAAAAAAAAAAAAAAGACAAAGGGACATCACTGGAATCAATTGTAAACCATGCTTTCGATCAATTAGCATAACCAAATCCAGGATTTTAAAATTGGGTTACATCAGCTTGACTTCAATTAATGTTTATCATAACATGAAATTATGATGACTATTTTTAAATTGAAAATTATTGTACAATTAAAATGTTCTCTGATAATGGCAAATTTTAGTTCAGTTTGTCTTCTGAAATGATGTAGAAAAATTATCAAAACAAGCCAACAAGAAATGAGCTTAACCAATGTACTGTAATACTGTCAGAAATTGTGATGATTAACCTATGGACTAACTACAGATGTGGGATGTGGTAATTGAGGGTACTGGTAGAGTTTCTATGGTAACAGTGGATGCATATGCTCCAACAACTTCAGGTGGTATTGTCACCAGGTGTGCTATCAGGGGATGAAATAAAACCCAAATTGAGAAAGATTACTATTTGCTAGAGATTTAAGAAGTTCAGAGGCTTTGCTCAAGTGGAACCTGAAAATTTAAATTTTTCATTAGGATAATAGCTGTGGGAGTCAAGAGAAAAGAAAAAGTAGGTTGACCAAATCAATTTAAAGAGTTAACATTGACTTGAAAATAGCTAGTATAGAAAACAATGCATGAGGGAGGCTATTTGGTGGGTACCGACCACAACCAGCTCTGTGTAATCAAGGATCCAAATCCCGGGGAGGGATTCTAAGCCATAGTACAGTATGTGAAGTGGAAAGAGTTTAACTCAACTGTTTCTCTTTGCAACAAATACTAAAGATCCTGCATTTTTTGGCTGTTCCTGATGTTGTGGAATATTTTGGACACAGAAGGAAAGGGGAACATTGAAGGAGAAAGGGGACCTTTCTTCAGCATTCTGAGACAGAGGTGTCCAGAGCTGGGACTCTAGTACCAAAGGGACTAAGGGGGTGCTACTAGCCAAGAGTGGGTCTCCTTGCAAAAACGCAGCTATAAATAAGCAGAAAATTAGCCTTCTGAAATGTAATTTATTGTCCTATGTTTAAAATTGTGCTGGTTTTAGGAGTTTGCCTATAACTGCATTTACCACTGTTCATACCTAATTATGTGTTTCTTTTAGCTCAGAATCAGAGAGCTTGAAAGCTTATATAAATTTAAAAGTGAGACAGAAAAGCAGACCCCACTTCGGTTTCCATATCACTCATGAAGCTTTTAATAGGAAGAATTTAATGTTTGGAAATTTTATGTAGGTTAGTATGCTCCTGTTTTATGTGTACAGGTTTCTTGTACACATAAAGACCGAATAGTAATGGTTGGTAAGTACATTGTTATTCACACTTCTTATTGACCCAAATGCTGTGTTAGCTTCTTCTGGCTAAATTGGTTAAACTGATCTATAAATGGATATATCTTTATTTCTTCAGTAAATAATAATCATAAGTTATATTTTTACATGATAACTGTAATCAGTAAAGATCTGTAATTGCAAATAGGCAAAGTAAAGCAACATAGAACATTTGTTGGAAGTAATATGTTCAAGGTATAGTAAGACTAATGCTTCCCTATGAAACATAAAATGTAATATATTAAATAGAACAGGAAAATAAGCTAATAAAATTAAATGTAAGTTTATAATCAAATTTAAGTATTTAAAAAGCATTTAGTCTGTTGTGGCTCAGTGGTAGAGAATTTGCCTAGCATAGTTGGATTCTCAGCACCACATATAAATAAATAAAATAAAGACCCAACAACAACTAAAAAAAAAAAAAGTTAAAAAAAACCCCACATTTAGTCCAGAAATCAAATAGATGGGTGCTATTCTGGTTCACTAATTTATTATTAGGAAGCCAAATACTATGTTATATTGTATTATGGAACACAAACACTGTAGTATATTACATACACAACTAAGAAATACATGGGGTATTTGGGATTGGAGTCAGGAAGGACAGTTTTTAAAAATCCTCTCATCTGGCAAAAGCAGTGTGCTATGTTTGAAGTGGGGAAATGGTTCAGCAGCATAATCCCCCATCCTATCTCCTTAGAATTTCTACTCATCCTGTGAGTCAAGAAAAAGGGAATAGAGTCACTGACCACAGAAATCTAGAAACATATATTGTCATCAGTATCCTAAAAAGATAATGTTGTCTTCTAATAAGTTAGATCTGATAAGTCTATTGTTTTGTTTTGATTAGACTTAAACATTCAATAGACTTAGTTTTAAAAACCAGCTTTTTAGGGCTGGGGTTGTAGTGCAGTGGTAGAGTGCTTGCCTAGCGCGTGCAAGGCACTGGGTTCAATCCTCAGTACCACATAGAAATAAATGAGTAAAATAAAGGTATTGTGTCTATCTACAACTAAAACCAAATGTTTTTTTTTTTAAACCCAGCTTTTTAAAAGTTATAAAATATAGACTTCAAAGAAAATTCAGGAAAAAGAAGAAATAAGTAGCAACTGTGCCTCCAATTAAACTCAACTGTGAATATTGTAGGTATAAAGCTACCTATTCTTTTTTTTAATATAGGCTTTTTTATGTAGTGAAAATAATTTCATACATATAATTTAGCATTTTTCTGCTTAACATATACTGACCATTTTTCACATGTAATTACAACTCCTGCATAACCTACCTTTATGTCTGATGTAGGTTGTTTCTATTTTTCTTTTGTTGTAAATAGACATTTTTATTATATAAGTGGTAAAGCTAACCGAGGCATTTTGGATTTGGCTAGAAAGTAGAAGACTGATACTATAAACAAGATCATGATCATCTTCAAACATTACATTATTAAAGAAACTGTAATACATTTAAGGAAAAAAAAAAGAAAAATATGAAAATTCTTACCTTTACCAGCTATAGGTCAGCAAAGAAATAAGAGAGCACATTTAAATGGGTTAGAAGCATAAATACATATTTGTGTAATTAGTCATTTTAGTTTTATGTTACTTTCTCAGCTTCTGCTGATGAGTCTAAAAGTTGTGCTTCTGAGAGATGAGAAGGAAAGAAGAAAAAGAAGAACATGGATGTCAAGACAGGGAGGAAAATACTAAGGTAAGACTAATTGTGGGCAATGAAGCTGATTCTCTCTGACAGGTCAGGGGCACTATTCTCTCATCTGATGTGGTATCTTTCTGCCTGCTTCTCTCTCTCTCTCTCTCTTTTTCCTTACTTTTATTAAGAATGATAAAACAGCAGGAGTCTGCTTTAACAGAAAGCTTTACTAGCAGCCTATAGATAGATAGAACTGTTGTTAATAGAACTGAAACTGACAATTTAGTTAGAACCAGCAAAATCCAGCTCCATGTAATCTGATCAACACTGTCTTGATAATAAATTCATATCAAATAGAAAAAAAATTTGTTATAAATAGGTTGCAAGTCTATTTGCACCGATTGATGACTTAGATCTTTTAATTAATTCTGTGTTGGCTAGCCATGGCCCTAAGGTTCTGTGCCGGTGGTTCTTAGTCACTTTTCTTGCCAGTTTGTGCAACTGTGGATGACCCCTGTGAGCTCAGCACATTTCTTGTCATTCCTTTCCCTCAGTGTGTTAAGAAAAAAATTCTTGAAAACAAGTGAATGAGGGTGAAACTTTAACAAAAGTAACTATCAAGTCACAGTAACTCAGTGGTTCTCAACTTGGAGTGGTTCTTATGAAACCTAGCCCCACCCCATGGAACATTTGGTAATGTCTAGAGATATTTTTACTTGTCTGACCTTTGGGGAGGGAGCATTCTACTGGCAAGTGGTGGGCAAAGGATGCTGCTAAATGTCCTACAATGTGCAAGATAGTGTTCATTCCACCCCCTTCCCCCAATTACCTGGCCCAAAGTGTTAACAATGTTGAGGTTGAAAAATTGCTTTAACTTGGAAAAACCCAATCTTTTTGTTTCGGTTCAAGGTAGTATATTTGAAAACATGTATATTCTCTGACCTGAAATGATTAAAAATTCAGGAATATATATATATATATATGTATTTTTTTTTTCCCCCTCAAAACAGTACACATTGGGCACAGCAGGCAACCCAGCAGCGGGGAGACTCCTGAGAGATGTCCAACAAATAAGGTGAGTCTTACAGTCAGGCCAGGTTGTAAGAACTTTTAGGGAGAGAACTTGTAGGCTGTGGCACAGGGCACAAAAACCCAGAAAGATCAGTGGCATCCTCCAGTTGAAAGATGAAGCTGACAATGCAAGAAAGACACTGCAGAGGAGGGAGCTGCCCAGTGGGAGGCCTCTGAAGGCCTGCAAGGATGCCTCCCAAGCATTCAGCTGAGTACTCATCAGCTCTATGTAGAAGCTGTTTGAGGCCAAGGAATGAATTCTTCTGAAGGATTAGAGAAGACAGTTCCTAAACCACACAAAGAGCCTGGAATACTGTCTGTTCCCAGTAGTCAAATTAAAAAGTCTCACTATTCATAGGGTGTCTATTAGAATATTTAGAAGGATCTTGGTCCAGAAGTGGGCAAAAGTAATTCTAGACTGGAAACAGCTTGATTCTCCCTAACAAAACAGCCTGAAAGGATGGAACTGTTTCCCTGTGTGTCTCAGAGCAAAGTTTCAGGACATTTGCATGAAGAAAATGACACCAAAGCACATCATCTACATCATAATCAAATTGCAAATAGGAAACATTTAAAGCAGCTTGAGGAAAAAAAGATATATGTACAGAGGAGCAAACCAGACAGTACATTTTCTTAGGTAAAGAAAATGCCAGCTAGAAGAAAGTTGAGCAAATCTTTAAAGTAATATAAATGACTTTTGACATGAAGGTAAAAATAAAGACTTTTTTCATGTATAAACAGGTTGAAAGAGTTAATTGCAAAATGAACTGCACTGTAAGGAAAATCAAAGGAAGTCCTTCACAAAGTAAAATATCTATACAAGAGGGAAATGTAAAGGACATAAAGTAGCCAAAATATCTTTGGAAAAAAAGAACATGGTCTAGAAAGCTTACATTATCTGACTGCAAGATTTACAAAATTAAAATAATCAAGAGAGTGCAATAATAGTATCAAGATAGACAAAATGACCAAAGAACAGGAAAGGAAAATCCTAAAATAAATTCTTATGTAGTCAGTTGAATGTTGACAAATGTGTAAGAGCAATTAAAAAAAGTGGTAGGTAGACTTTTCAACTCATTATGCTAGAACAACTGGGTATCTAAATAATATTTACGAACACTGACACACACCTCTCACCACACATAAAAATTAACTCAAATAGGTGTAAAACATAAAATTAAAAGAACTTTAACAGAAAGAACAATAAAATATCTTTGTGATGTTAGATTAGGAAAAGATTCTTGGTTATAACACCCAAGGCACATTTATTTAAAGAAATGACAAAATGGGACTTTATCAAAATTAAGAAGTTCTTTTGTTTGAAAAATACTATTTAAAAAATACAAAAAGACAAATCATGGAAGAGGAGAAAATGTTTTCCAATATCTGATAATATCTTGTATCCAGAAATAAAACTTCTCAAAATTCTAAGAAAATAACCCAACTGCAGAATAGGTTAAATATTTGAAAAGACATCTAACCAAAGAGACAAATGAACAAACAGTAAGTAAGCACATGAAAACAGCATTCCTCCAAATGGATAAGACTCAACTGTAATAAAAAGTAAGATGCAACAGCAGTAGATGTCTGAGGTCTTTAGAAATTAGCTTAACCAAAAATAAAAAAGAGCTCTAGGGAGAAAATATTACGATAAAAGGATTTAGAAAGTTTCAATAGATGAAGAGAGATTTCATACTTGTAAAAATAAATGTTACTTTGGTAAGAATCTGGAGGGAGTCTAAGTTTCTATCTCAGGGAGTGAGTAGGCAAAAAATTAAAAAGATGTGCACAACAGTGTGCTTGAACAATGAACACACCAATGAAGCCAGAATTAGACAGGCAGTCAGTATAGAAAGGTAAATTGAGTCAGGTAGGATCAAGGAGGCCAATTTAAGTCAGGGGAAGTTGGAGACTGCCCCTGAGGGATTGAAATGCCTTCAGAGCCCTTCCTCCACTCTTACCAAGATAACCTGCCCCTGCTCCAACCTGTTGCTAAGGTAACCTGTCCCAGGGATTGTCCCTCACTACAGGGAGTTATAAAAGTTTTTAATTATGCCTATGCCCTCGTCCTGTCCAGATCACTTCACCTTGGCCCCTCCAGCCCATCTGCTTCTCACCTTTGGGCCATCCCTTCTAAGCATCTCCTGGGTCTAGCCATGTATGCAGGAAGGAGAGAGATAAGGGAAAGAGAGCAAGAGAACAAAGGAAGCCTAAGACATTAAAAAAAAAAAAAAAAGGCAGAACACTCACACTTCTTGGGATACTAGGATACCAGCTATGGCTCCCTTCTCCTTCCTGGGAGAAGTCTGTTATCCCTTTTAAAATAAATCCTGCTTTATATGCTTGCCTCGGTGTGTTTCTAGAAATTTTGCTTTTGCTTCAGTGAAATATATTATATTTCTACATAAGAGGTAACCAGCAGTATCACCATTATTACAGAGTATGAAGTAATGACATATGACATTGACATTATATGCATTCATGGAAACATGGGTGAAATTTTTAAATGTAAAGCTGAATGGGAAAAGTAAAACAGAGTAAGGGAAATAATGCAATCCCATTTATGTGTCACTGAATATCCACATTAAAATACAACTTCTCAAGAAGACAAAGAAGACCTGTGAAGACCTGCAGCTCATGGGGAAAAGGACAGAGACTGTACCAACAAGTGGAAAACAATGAAGTTCTAAATATTCAGTTTTGTAGCTCAAGAATCAAAACCAGGAGGAATGAAGGTAGAGATCAGTCAGAGGGAGAAAAATGGTTTGGGGAAGAGATCTGACTAGAGTTTATGCTGTGATAGGTGTGAACAATTAAAAGAAAAGACATAGAGGGGAAAAAAAAGTTCAGGCTGAGTCCCCAAGGAGTCTCAAACCTTGATGCCCCATGCAGGCACAGCTCCAGAGACACGTTCAACCTGCCACTTTCAGTAAGGATAAGCAAATGCCTGAGTGAGTCTCCCAAGGTGTTTTTCATGCTAGAGTATTGCTAAAGAATACTCAACAAGTTACTCTCTGCATAACTGTGGCAAGAGCCCGATACCATGAAGTAAGTGAGTCAGAGGGGTCTGAAGTTGTGAATGGAGGACACAGACTGTGTCTTCATTACCAGATGTCATGGCAGGCCCATGGTTATGAGCAACACACAGCTACACACAATGGAATCTTGTCCTTTTGGCCCTTGTGGACTGAGAACAGTCTTGAACTAGATTCCACATTCATTGATATCACAGTGTTTTAAAATTCCTCTGGAACTCAATATGCTCTGCATGAAATGAAAGGAGAAGAGGGAAGGCAGAGATTTGCACTGATGGAATTTAAATCTGTGACTGAGTTACTCTGCATTGATGAGCATAAGTGCTTTGGCAACACGAGCACAAAAATTCATGGTATCTTCACTTGTGTAGAAATATAATACCTCTGCACGTCTTAGTTCTAATGGAAATTCTTACTGTTTCCCAAACTCTATATGTAGAATTGGGGGAGTTGGGAGGTTGAGAGAAAGGCAGAAGTGAAAATATATTCTATAATATGTTCCTTTTATGTTACTTTTAAAGATGACAATGCTGCAATTTTAAAGTTAGGATGAGAAAATTTTAAACCAATTTTAAAATCTCACCATTTAATGTTCCTAAATAGCCTTTACTATGATTTAAAACATGTGCCTCAAATTAAGATAAATTATTAATACAATATAAGATTTATTTTAAAAAATAAGGGGAAAGAACTCATATTACTTTTTTAATTATTTGGTCTAAAATGCCTTTAAGATGTTGAGATGTGATACTGAAGGATGTATAAGAAGAAAACAGAGTTGTTATTTGATGCATCAAAAGTAAAAGAAGAAAGTAAAGTAGTGCACATCAGGATATTAGTACCCTGGAAAGGAGGCTTGACGATAAAAAGCTACAACTTGAGCTTAAACAAACTGATTCATTCTAGAAGAAACGTGACAAGTTTTGTAAAGGAGTAAAAAATTAAAACACTTGGTTAAGTGATTATCAAAATGCCATGTTGGAAACTGCTTAAACCACCATTATGCAACTTGGTATTAATCACTAGTAAATTAAAATGAAAAACACAGGTCCTAGTGATTGAAATTAGCATAAAAAATGACATGATAATAAGGCATTTGGAAAAGGAAACTTGGGTTTTATGACTTTTTTATCATTTTACAATAGAAAAAACTTATTATTTTTGTGAGTTACTAAGAATAATTCTAGAAAGTGATTATTCATCATTCAATGGAATCATTGAATGGAATCATCATCAATGGAATCTGATCAATGCAAATTTCATTTTGCAACACATTTCCCTTTATTATGGGACACCTAAGTTAAAATACTTAATATGCTCTTGAGATTCCCAGAAACATTCCCAATGCTTGGTAAATCCATGATTGAAAAACACATGCATCATTTACTCTAGAATGACATGAAATTTTTATGTGAAAAATTAGACATCTGATTCCATGACTACTAATATGAACTATTTTTATTTAATTAAGAATCAGTTAATGGTGTAAACTATAATACTGAACAAATTTGCCTTAATTTTATATCTTATTAAGGTTATTAATTGATAATCAAATTATTTTTTTAACAAAACTTACAAAGCTGAGCATCTGCATGGAGAGTTCCTCCTTTAGGATTCAGCTTCTGGGCCTGGATTGCAGGAACAGGTTTATATGATTGACCTGTGGCCCTATACATGGCTTGAACCCATAATATTCTATCTTGTTCATCATCGCTGGCAAATATTACAGTATCTCCTTCTTTAACAGCATTGAAAAACATCCGACCACCCTGTAGGCCTGAGGAGGAAGAATAATATCATTAAAAATTTATTTCACTGGCAGATTTTAATGTACTGCACTGACTGGCCTCATGGATATGACTGAATTTGATATTAGCATCTCCATGCTTTAAATGATTTTTAATTGAGGATCAAATTCACAATCAAAGACTTAAAGGAAATATCAAAAAAGATTTTAGTTTCCATATCATCTCAGTAGTTAAAAATAGCTCTATCAAACAAATAGTCCATGACAGTATCGCATTCTGGAAGACATGCAAACATAACCTGCAGAAATGAAAATGTAATATGATATGCTAGAGAAGGCAGTTCTTCATGTTGGCATATTCACCTGTATATATGCACGGAATTTATGAGTTTAGCAGAAAAAAAATGTCAAAATTTTTACTTTATGTTGTATGGTATTTTATGCTTTTTTTTCCCCAAAAAAACTCATGGAGAGGAAGACATTGGAGAGGATGACATTTCCAAATGAACAACTTAGTGAATATGGCCACAGATTTCTGCTTCTTAATTTCTAATGAATTAATTTCTTAACTTCTCTCTATATTAATATTGATATATCAAGCATGCTATATTAATTTTTATAACAGCCTATTCATTCATGCACTATTTTTAAATATCAGGTATTCAGTACTAGGCCCAGTAAAGTTTAAAGGTTGGAATTAATAATGCCTTGGATTTTGGACTTTTTTGGGTTTTGGAATATTTGCATACACATAATGGGTTATCTTAGCAATACATGTCCCTGAGGGATGAGGTACAAGTCTAAACACAAATATCATTCAGGTTTCATACACACTTGATACACACAACCTGAAGGTAATTTTATATATTGACAATGTCCCTGCATTTTGACTATGATCTGCCACATAAAGTCAGGTATGGAATTTTCCACTTGTGATATTATGTTAGCAACTCAAAAATGTTTCAGATTTTGGAGCATTTTAGATTTCAGACTTTTACAATTAAGAGATGTTCAACTACATTAATGTGGAGGGAGGAATATAAGTACAAGAACCTGCTTTGGGGGAGGGAATTAGCAGACTATAATATACATTTGCCATTTTGTTACCTACTTCTATTGTAAGTTTTACTTTCCAGAAGTTTCCATACACATTGCTGATACTTTTCATGTGATTCTTCCATCACAGAAATTTTTACATATTTCATCCTTGTACTAATACAACAGAGATGATGAATTACATTGACTAGCCAAAAAGACATCATTTACATTTCAAAGTCTGGTCCAGTTACATAAATGAAATATGCAGCCTGTTCATCAAGTGGAGTTTGAAATGCAGAACAGACATAGGATAGTTGCAAAGATTCCGTGCATTCTGGCATGGCAGGGAAAGCGGCCCTACCTAGACTTACCTGGGTGAGGATCTGTGTAATCCACAGTGTATCCTTCAAGCTGCATCAGTTCTTGTGGTTCAGATTTCTTTTCTCTGTAACTGCACATTGCAAAGGTATACTGGCTAACCTGCTCGAGGAAAATGGAGTGTAGATTGGTCACAGGAAATGTACCAAACTTAAATCTTGGATTTTTCTTTACCAAAAGCCTCTTTTCCACATAAAACCATAACATGCTTAGAATTATCATATTTTACATTTTTTTTAAAACTCAGCTCAGAGATTAACATGTTTTTCATTTGTCAGCTTGCTGTTAGGTCTTCTGTTTGCTGTGATCAAGCATGTCCGTGGTCAATGATCCTCTGGCCAAGCTTGCTATTAACAGAAGCACCATAGAGAAATATTAATGGTAAACCTCAGACTGGAATTGCTAGGCTACATAAAGGTAAAAAAAGATTTCCTTACTTCAGGGTTTCTTATGGCTTTTAATATACTAAAATAAATTGTGAAGATCTAAGAGTGAGATATATTAGGAGTATTTCCAAAATTATATAATCATAGAATTACATTTTCAAGCATATCTTGCAAGTTTTACTGAAGTGAAAAAAACAAAACAAAGAAAAAAAAAAGCAAGACAAAAAGATCTCAATAAAAGTTGGAAATGTGGTTCCCATGTAACCAGACCCTCAGGAAGGGCAAGGGAGCGTGTTTTAGGCAGCCAGTCTCAACACTGTGAAGACCTGCTCTGCCTCTCTATTCCTCTCTTCTGGAGCTGGCTTCATTTCACCTCTGTGTCCCAGTTCATGTCATAAGGATTCTGTGGCCAAAGGCAGAAACCACCATCAGTTAGGTTTGGGTCAAGCGCTCACATATGTGGGCAAAGAATGTTGACTGCTATAAAGTCAGGCTCTTGGAAGTTTTCTCAAAATAGGAGGAGGAGGTGCTCTTCTCAGAAGGATACCAAGATGTTCTATGGAGTGAGAAGTATGTCAAGAGCAAAGTAACAACACACACAGGATTGAATGGAAAACGGTGGTTAGTGTGTGATATTCCCTTTATCCATATTTAAAAATAAAATGAAATTAAGAAAACATAAGAACATCTTTTCAATCCATGATGACATATTTGAGAGGATCTCAAAAGAAGCTTATTATGAAAAAAAAATAACATGGACTACATTAAGAAATTCTACATTAAGAAGGATACTATAGGAAAACAGAAAACACAAAGCCACAGGCTGAGAAGATGCACACAAGCTATAGATTCAATAAAAAATTGCTATTGGAGATATAAGGAAGTGTAAACCCACAAAGAAAATACAGAACACAGGATACAACCCTCAGCCAAAGATTACTGCTCTCTCTTTTATTTTCACTTCTGTTTTTTACATTCACTCTCTTTACCCTGGGTTAGTATGAGAGGTTGAAGTGGTGACATGGTATAATGTGGATATAATGTGGAGATTAAGTTTCTTTCTTTTTTTCTTTTTTTTTTTTTTTTTTTTTTTTTGTGGAGCTGGTGATTGAACCCAGGCCCTTGTACATGCTAGGCAAGCACTCCACCAACTGAGCTACATCTCCAGCCTCCCTCAGCATGGTTATTTTTTTTATTTTGTTTTCTGTACTGGGGATTGAACTCAGGGGCACTTCACCACTGTACCTTACATCCTCAGCCTTTTTTTTTTTTTTTTTGAGACAGTTCTCATTGCCAAGGCTGGCCTGGAACTTTCAATTATCCTGCCTCACCCTCCTGGGGTGTTGGGATTATAGGAATGAGCTACTGTGCACAGCAACTGTGATAATTTTAAAAGGATGACATATAATTTCTTGTTCCAAGAAGGGAAGAGCTGATCCTCCTCTTTTACAAAGTAAAAGATGTAGATTTTTGTGAAAATTTCTATGTGACAGATTGCTAAACTGCACAACAGAATTTGGATTTAAAACTTTAAGTTAACTTGACTATATTAGAGATATTGATGGGTTTGGCCAAAAATGAAAATGTTTGCTAATACATGGGATGACCACACAGAGAAATGCACATTCTCATAAGTGTTGTGGGAATGGAAATTGGTGTAGACTTTCAGGAAACACATCTGGAAATAGGAAATGCTTCATATATGAGTGTGGCTGGGCGACAGAACCCAGGGATTTAATCAAACAGCAACCTAGGTGCTGCTGTGAAAGTGTTGTGTACAGCTGACTTTAAGTAAAGGAGATTTAGATAAAGGACATTCTTGATATGTGGGTAAATCTCACACAATCAGTTAAAAGCCTTAAAACAAAAACAGGTTTCCTGAACACAGAAATTTTGCCTCAAGACTGCAGCATCAACTTCTGCCTCAGTTTCCAGCCTGCTGCCCTCTCTGGAGAACTCTGATACAGTAAGCAAAGCCTCACACTTACAAGGCATTCCTGTAATTCAGAAAATCTTCTTTGAATGTATCTAAAGGAAACAAATGAACAAATATATCCAAAGTAGTAAAAGATATATGTGCTGTGTATTCACTGCAGTGTCACAGGTAAGGAAAAAACTGGAAAACCAACAGACAGCCTGGTTAAAATACAATATGGTATGACTGCACAGTATAATACAATGAGCCGTTAAAAGACATGTGACAGGGCTGTGGCTGTGGGTATAGCTCCGTTGGTAGAGTGCTTGCCTCGCATGCACAAGGATCTGGGTTCAATCCCCAGCACCACAAATACATAAATAAATAAATAAAACATGTGACAGATATAGATGTTTCCTAACAGAACTATTACTAAGGTACATTATAACACATAAAGATCATGTTAAAAACAAAAATGTAGAGTGTGCTTTTATGGGTAAACATACACACAGAATTATGCATATTAAAATATTTACATCGATTATTATTGGGTGGTGTAATTTTTTTAAAAATTGTTAATCCCATTTAAAAATTTTTAGATTTTTTAAAAAAAAATCCCAGTGTTCTTTGAAATTTTTTCAAAAATTCTGTATGGCTTTTGTGCATGCGTGTGTGTGTGTGTGTGTGTGTGTGTAAAATAGAACAAAGTTACCACCATTGTGCAAATAAAAGCAACATTAAATTCTATTGGAAAAGAAGGAGGCCAATGCCTGTGCACTTGTGGTTCTTGCTACACTTGAGTTTTCCTTTTCTTCCTCTTCATTCATCTTACATACTGTCAATGGACTGTTTTTGCAGTTTAGATCTGAATGTGCCCCCCAAGCTCCTGTGTGGAAGGCTTGGCCCCCAATGGGGCAATGTTCAGAGGTAGGGCCTTTGGGAGACGACTGGATCATGAGGGCTCTGACCTCATCAGTAGATCAATCCATTTATGGATTCATGACCTACTGTGCTACTAGGAGGAGGTGGGAACTCTAGGAGATGGGGCCTTCATGGAGGAACTAGGTCCTTAGGGGAGGGACCTCAGGGTGTATTTTGACTCCAGCCCCTTCCTCTCTCTCTCTGGCTGTCATGAGGTGAGCAGCTCTGGTTCACCAAGTGCTCCTCGCCATAATATTTTGCTTCATCAGAGGACCAGAATCAATAGTTAAGTGACCATGGACTAAATTCTTTGAAACCATGAGCCAGAATTAATCCTGTCTTCTTTCAAGTTATTTTTCTCAGGTATTTTGTCACAGTGACAAAAAGCTGACTAACACAACTGCTGCTTACCTCTAAGGTGGTAAGTAGGTAAGAATAGTAGTAAACTTCTATTATTGATTCTAAAATGAAGCCCATTCTCTTATTTAAAAACACTAAGTTAAACCTGAGTCGCACTATTCTTTCATATCTATTTAACAGAGTATTATTTTACAAATATTATGAAGTGTTTCAAATACAAAGAATAGTACTCACCACCCAGTTTTGTTGAATGATACATATACACATGTAAGATACATATATCATATATATGCATCATATACATATTCAAGATTATAGATATGCTTTTATAAAAGGACACATAAAAATTTGATACCTACATGTGCCCACCCAAATATACTTCCTTCCCTCTTTCCTCAGAAGTAACAATCATACTGACTTTATTTATTATTTCTATAAATGTTTTAAAACTTTTATTATATATAGATGAATTGTTACATAAAATGCTTTTCATATCTTTTAAAGCTTTATATGAACAGATTGTACATATTTTTTCTGCAACTTATTCCTGCAAAGCTCCACATGTTTGTGACATTCAACCTCCTTGAAATATATCCATATGTCTCCAATATCCCAGTTCTAAAATTGCCATGCTTTATCCTATATCTTGTTGATGCCCTCCTTGTGCGGGTCTTATTTCTGGCATGCATGAATCTGCCACAGGACTGCAATGACAAGTTTCCCCCACTAGCTACAGCATATCCTCATCTCTACTGGATATTGCTTTCAAACTTAGACATACATTTTTGGTGTCTGAGATCTTTGGGTGTACCACATTTACCAATATGGCATTTAGAATTTTTTTATTTCATGCCCCTATTTGATAGGTAGGAATGGTATACTGCTGCTATTTGAGTTTACAATTTCCATAACTAATAAGGCTGAGAATTTCCTTTTATGATTTGAAATTTTCTTTTCTGTGACTTTCCTGATCATTTTGCTCATTTAAAAATATATAGTCTTGTCTACCATTTTTCACAATCAATTTTGCTAGAGTTTTATTCATTTTTTTAGTGCTTTCAAAGAACATCTTTGCTCTTTATTAACCCTTTATTAATCTTCATTTTGAAGAGTTACCTCTTACTTGATAGGTTTTTAAAAATTCACCTAGTTGCAAGTTTTTAGTATTTCTTCATTTTAAATATATCCATGTAAATTCATTTTAAGTTCATATTAACATTATTTCACAAGTCATGTGTAGCATTTTATTAGTTCAGTTCTAAATATTTCTCATGTTCATCATTTATTATATGTAAGCTATTTAAAAGTATGATTTTAGGTTTAAATTTGTGTTTATGTATTTGTCATGCGGTTTGAATTCTCTTGGGATCACAGTGATGCTGAATCTTGTATTTTTTGTGACCTGTTCCACTGCCTAGTACCTAGACTTAGAAATTTTTAAATTAATGTTCTATGTTTCTTAGAAAGATCTGGAACAGAATAATGTTGCCTAACACTTTCATTTAATATACTACTAAAAGTCTTGGCCTGAGCAATTCAATAAGAGAAAGAAAAGGGGTTTAGTCAGCTTTTTTGTCACTGTGACCAAAAGACGTGACAAGAACAACATAGAGGAGGAAAAGTTTGTGTTTGGCACATGGTTTCCGAGGTCTCAGTCCATAGATGGCTGATTACATTGCTCTGGGCTGGAGGTGAGGCAGAATATCAAGAGGGAAGGATGTGGAAAAGAAAAGCAGCTCAGTACATGGCAATCAGGAAGCCAAGAGTTCCATTCATCAGGGACATAGCCCCAGAGGCAGGCCCCCTGTGACCTACCTCTTCTAGCCACACCCTCCCTGTCTACAGTCATCACCCAGTTAATCCCTGTGAGTGGATTAATCCACCAATTAGGTTATAGCTCTCAATTCTAATCATTTCACTTCTGAATAGTCTTCATTGTCTCACACATGAACTTTTGGGGGGATAACTCATATCTAAATCATAATACAAATGGGAAATGAAGGAGTTAAATTATTCCTGCTTATCGATGACATATTATATGCAGAAAACCCCAAGCAGCCTACCAAAACACAGTTAAAACTAATAATTTATTAACCTATAGGATATAAAATCAACATACAAAAAATCAGTACAATTTCTATATGCTACTAATGACCTTGCTGAAAATAAAATCAAGAAAATAATCTTGCTTACAATAGTTACACTGCTTTTCTAACTGCATTACCTTGCTGTTGTTTCCTTGTTTTTGACTCAGTCTTTCATATATACACATATGTGTGTGTATGTGTGTGTGTGTATAAATAAACTGGCTTCTCCAGTTGAGTTTTGGGGCTGTCAAAGGATTAGTGGTTTTATTCTTGAATGAGAAAGTACTAAGAAGCAATAATGGGCAAGAAAATGAGTAAAAACAGGGCAAATATAAATAAATATTGATGATAAATAAGATACATTTTAACAACTCAACTTGTATTCTTAAATGCACGTGTTTGCACTTGCCATAAGTGACATTTCATTTCCAATGTAAAAACAGTACAAATATACGTGAAACAATATACAAGGGGCCAAATTTGTTCCCTTATTGAAGCAGTTGCTTTTGGGCTCCACTATGTGAGGTATGATTGTGACAGCCAAATGTAGGAATAACCCTTTCAAGATGCAGACACCTATGATATGACTGCTATCAGAAAAAGGAACCAAAATACTATGGAAATTTAGGAAAGGCAAAATTAAACAAAGAACCAAAAATAACACGGAAAACTTTAATTAGATAGTGAATATTCCTATTACAAAGGCATTTTTGAAAACATGCATGTAAGTGGACAGCTCTTTCTTTATTTCACATTACTATTTAGAGGAAAAGGGAAAATGAAATTCAAAAGAACTGAAAATTGATCAGAAAAAAATGGCAAGTAGTTTTGGAAAACAAATGGAACATAATAAAATGTGTAATTTCTTTATGAACCTAATTTACATATAGAAGATATATATATATATATTATATAATAGTATATTTGGGACTGGGTTATGACATTTCAGATTGACTTTCTGATAATATTATCTCAACATTCTACATGGTCTTCATTTAATCATCAAAAATTTACCAGTTGAGGGCTGGGGTTGTGGCTCAGTGGTAGAGCACTTGCTTAGCATGTGTGAGGCCCTGGGTTCAATCTTCAACACCACATTAAAAAAAAAAATGAAATAAAATAAAGTTTAAAAATGCATCTTTAAAAAATTATCAATTGAATAAAGGATTATTGTTAAATTTGATAGAGTTACAGGTTTCAGTTATGAGGTGAGGATTTAAAGGATATACATTTGGAAATTAGAAACTATAACATCTAGAGGAAACTAAAAACTGTGACACATAGAGGACTTAAATTTCACTAAATATTAAGGAATTAAACCAAGAATCAATCTTCATTGATTGTGACTGTGATTTTTAGCATTTAAATTGTTACTTTAAGCATTCACAGAGGAGGGATCTGACTTCCCAAGGTCCTCCAGATGGACATCATTCTCTTGAGTCTAGAACACAAGTGTCCTCATTCCAGTGGGTATTCCTTCTAATATAACACATTATTTTATAATTCTCATTCTGAAATTTCAAAATAGTATTTTAGTATTTCTTCATTTTAAATTTATCTATGTAAGTTAATTTTAAGTTCATATTAACATTATTTCACAAGTATGCATAGCATTTTATTATTAGTTCAGTTCTAAATAATTCTCATGTCATTATTATTAATTGTGAGCTATTTAAATAAAAAAGCCAATGACCTCTTTATTTTTTTGCAAAATTATTATTTAAGATGGCACCAAGTCTATAATTAAAAAAAAAACTACTAAGGCTGTTGGAGAGAAAAATTATTTGAATAGTAAATATATCAATGCATTTTTCCTTTATCGTTTCTCTTCTGTGAAGTATATATTCAATACATTTTAACATAAAACTATTCTATAAATTTTAAATATTTTTAGAAATGCCAACTGTATATTTTCTGAATCCTCACCCATATGAGGATATCATATCCTTCCAGTCTTTATCCATGAAAAACTTCTTAGATAAAAAATAAATTCTTTGGTCACATAATATGACATACACATATACACACACAAGGGCATTTAGATTCTATTGAGCATGTTCATGAGTGGTTTAATTGTTTTGTTTCAGAAATTGCATCCATCACAATTATTAAACTTATGATGAAAAGTTTGGGAATACCTGTAAGTTATATGAAATTATTTTGAGGGACAGATTAGCAACAGCTCAAAGACTAATGTTCTTTTAATTGGACATATTTGATCTTTTTCCTTAATGTTTCTTAGACATCTGAGAATGATTCCTCTGTTGTTTACTAATCAGATTGTTAAACTACTGAGCTTAGTTTCATGTGCAGCCTTTCTATAGTTCTCTGTGTTCTTATGGGTACTTTTCCTCTTTTTCACTTGTTTAGTCATTTGTGCATTTATTCATTCAATAAGTACTCACTGTGCATCTACAGAAAACTTTTTTTTTTTTTTGGCTTTGAGGTCTCATCAATGCTGAGACAGAAGAAAGTTAATTTCACAAATTGAGAATGGAGGAGGGAAATGAATCACAAATAAAGAGAGAATTTCAAGTAGCAAACTGTTTTGCAGAAAATAAACCAGAGTAAAGGGGACAGATGCTGACAGGCTACAAATGAGCTGAGGACTGTGGACTCTCCATGTCTCTGTCTTCTGTCTCTTTGCCTTATTTGGCTCTCTCCTCTTTCTTTCCACTACTCTTATGGGCTGCTTCTTTTTATGTCCTTATTGGTAAACTAAAAATATAGTGTTGAAGATGTTTGCTTGGATGAATATGTAAAAGAATGAGAAACTACGGCAGAGGAAAATGTGACAATACATCTATGTGTAGTTTTAGACACTACATTTGTCTAACAGATATTGCAATAAAATTATAAAAATCCTTATTCCCTTAAAAACAAAAAAGCTGATGACTCTCTAAAGTTATTCATATCAATTACTGATATCTTTATGCTGTCATGTGTTAAAGAATCCAGACTTTATATATATATATATATATATATATATAAACTCCTAAAATGCAAACATTTATTTCCCACTTGAGATGTAGACTTAAAAATAAGCTGTCAAATATATGTAATATAAGATGCTTAATGTTGCTTTTTTCTTAGCTTTAACTGGAAATTCAACTGAAGTTTTCATGCTTTATGCTAAACATTATATGTCCTGCTAACTTTGAGTAATAGCATTATATTTTAACATGATGAATATACAAATTTTCAAATATCAAGTTACAAAGTATTTAAAGGAGCTAAAACATAAAAAAATGAAATTCCAGGTTTAGAGGAATCCCCTCATGGCGATTTAAATGATTAAAACACTGTTAGTATTCCTTTTAATATCTTGTTTATTCTAATATCTCAAAAATTACAGAACAGACCCAGAATCTGTCAAAGGTAATTGGGCTGAGACATACATAGGAGGAGTACAGATGGAAGAGTAACAAAATACCAACGACCAACAAAGCTGTAATAATTAGGAAATGTGACCCGGGAAATAACTAAAAAAGTGCAGTTTGGCTTTTGGTATACACTGGTTCCAGAGCAACTAATCATTAATACTACCCTTTGACTCACTGATTTCTGACTTTCTTTCCATAAAATGATGCCACATTCCTTACTTCTTTGGATTCTGCTAGCACCCCAAGAAAACTCTTATTTGTTACCCATTTCTTTTACAGGGTCATGCTAAATCACATTCCCAAGGCTAATTATATAGGTGGACCCATAATGCAAATTCAGGAGAATCCTTTTGAATGATGACATCTTGTAGTAACTGCTAGTTAACAGCTATACACAGGGTGACCTGGAGAATCAGGACTCTGAAAGAACTGTCAGAGTCTGTGGGCACTAACATTTAAAATATGCTGTTGAAAGATGAGCTGCAGGCCCCTGCTCCCTGTGCTCCCATCCGAGGCAGTCTTGTAGCCTCCATTCTGCCTCGTCACCACATGCCAGAGAATTACACAGAAACAGGTGGTCTGACCCATTCCCATCTCATATTTGTTTTCACTTACAATCTTCCTTGTGTATTACTGAACAAAGCTTGTATAATTTACTATATTGAAATTGAAAATCCCTTCAACACAAGTACAGCAATGATAAACATTCAATAATATCCTTAACCCAATCCATTCTTAATAACATCATAAGGAATGGGCTTTTTGAGAATTGGGGGCTATGAATAGACTTTAATCTCAGTACAGCATTAAGTTGGGCTTCAGCATCACTACTTTTGGTAGGGCAACTTAAGATGAGGGGGGGCCCACGAGGGATCAACATCTGGTATAGGAAACCTCCCATTTTTTTCTCTGTTGTCAACCAGCTCAACACCTGTCCACGTCCACACGTGCGAGGGCTAACTATGAGATTTTAGAGACCACAGCATTCATGTTTGTATGTTATAGTACTTCTGTAGGGATCATGGTAACAGCTGGCAGCTTAGCAACTGCCACCATCTAATTTCAGTACAGATTAAGGTTTTAGAAATCCTGCACTGGAAATGTTCTTGGCAGAGGCCAAAGGTGCTGTTAGAGATATTAAAAAAAAAAAAATCTCAGAGCTTAATTTAATCAAATTAAATTGATTAAAATGAACATATATTCAAGATCTTGCTAGATTTGAGGGGAATATATATTTATCATTAACTGTCTTGACCAAATGGCATAAAAAAAGATTTAGCAATCCTTACACAAATTAAATAAAGGTATTTTTTTTTTTTAAAAAACAATGTTCAGATGATTTGCATTTATTTTATTTAATACATATTTAGCCAGTTTCTACTCATATGCCAGGCAGTACTCTTACAGACTAAAAGAAAAATAAGGTCCTTATATTCATGGAGGATATACTGAAGAAAGGATAAAGAGATTTTTTTAAAAAAGTATAACTAAAAAGACAATTCTAATAGGAGATAAATGTTCTTGAAAATATAATACAGGTCAGTGTGACAGGGAAGGAATTGGAAGGTATTTTATCTAAAACATAGGCTATACCCACGGATAATGTACCATAATGAATCCAGCTTATATACATAACTATAATGCACTAATTGAAATAATAATAATAATAACAATAACAACAACAACAAAAACAGGGACATCAGTGGAGTAGAGCAAGCAGATCTAGCAGAGGCAGGAAGGGAGAGAAAATGAAATGTACTTGGGAATGAGGAATGAGACTGATCAAATTATGTGCATATTAGGCAAATACTTTCTCAACAGGACCTCTAAAGCTCAGGAAATAATGCCAAGAATTAATAAATGAGACAGCATCAAATTAAAAGCTTCTGCACAACAAAGGAAAAAATTAGGAATATGAAGAAAGAATCCACAGAATGGGAGAAAATCTTTGCTTCTGACAGAAGATTAATATGCAGAATATAGAAAGAGATCAAAAACACCCCCAAATCAAATAACCCAATTAATAAATGGGCAAATGAATTCAACAGACACTTCTCAAAAGAATGCAACAAACAGATTTAAAAAATGCTCAACATCATTAATAATTAGGGAAATGCAAATCAAAATGGTACTGAGACTTTGTCTCATACCAGTCAAATGATAGCCATCAAGAATATAAATAATAATGAATGCTGGAGAAGATGTGGAGAAAAAAGAACACTTTCATACTGTTGGTGAGACTTTAAATTAGTATCACTGCTATGAAAATCAGTATAGAGGTTCCTCAAAAGACTAGGCATAGAACCACTGTATGACACAACTATAACACTTCTCAGTATTTACTCTGAAGAATTAAAGGCATCTCACTACAGGGATACATGCATACCCATGTTTACAGGAACACAATTTATAAGATCCAAACTGTGGAAACAGCCTAGGTGTTCATCAGTGGATGAACAGAAAAATAAAATTATGGCATTTGCAGGAAAATGGATGGAACTAGAGACCATCATGTTAAGTGATATAAGTCAAACTCAGAAGGTTAAGGGTCCTGTATTTTCTCTCATATGTGGAAGCTAGATAGGAAAAAGGGGGAAAAAAAGTGGGGTTGATCTCCTAAAAATCAAAGAAAGATCAGCACAGCCAAGGGACAAAAGGGTGGGAGGGATAGGGGGAGGGGAAATGCTGGGGTGTGTTACTGGTGAAATATTTTGCTATATTTTGTGCATGTGTGAATATGTAACAATAAATCCCATTAATATGTACAACTATAATACACCAATAAAATGAGGGAAATAATTATGTGCATGTATGAATATGGCATAACGAATCACATTATTAGGTATAATTATGATCTATCACTAGATAAAATAAATTGGGTGAATGGAAAAGGCACATTTGAAAAGTTAACATTTGAAATGATATCAGAATGGAAAGGCAGAATGAGCCAGTCATAGGGAAAAAGTCAGTATAAATTTCTAAAGAGAAGTTTACGGAGAGTCAAACAATCTGGGTGGAAAGTAGGGGACTTAACTCAAAGGCTTGTTTGCACAGAAATGACACAAACCCCACATTATATATGTATTTGCTGTACCTCTGGAGGGTAGGCTGGTAACTTGAAGATGTTCAACTCCTGTCTTTGATACTGCAATTAATCTGGGTTTTAGTTTAAGTATGGTCAAGTATAAATCAGCTATATGTTTCATACCAGGAGACAGGAATACTCTGTGTGGAAACAGTAATAAAGATATCTACACATATGAATGCATGCATATTCATAATGGCACATATACATACTCACACAGCATTTTAAAATGGAGTCTTGTAAAACAATTTTCAAAAATAAGTAAGTCCAGAAATATTGAATTCTGACTTCACAATATTGTACAATTTTCACTCACAGGTGCTCTGCTTGTTCATGTGGATATGAGATATACAAACAAGAGGGATCAGACACTGCCCTAGGAGCTAATCATGAAAATATCAATGAACAATTTTTAAGATACACAGGGAATATGTAAAAGAGAGAAACTGCATATTGCTATCACTGCATGGTCCATATGAGATTGTTCTTCACCATTTCTAGCCCTTTTCTCATTCCACCTTGCCTGACTCCTTCTACAGTTTTTGCTTTTGAGACTGGAAAATGCCCATTTACTGTTTTAGAGTAATTTTAAGAGTAAGTGTAAGTGTATTGTGTGTTGATGTCCAAGGGTCAGTCACATAAATTAATATGACCGTCATCATCATGATTTTTTTTTTTTGCTAGGGAAAACCCAATTATTTCAAAGCAAAAGTTATCTTAAAAATGAAACCTAAATTTAAAAGTTATTCTCTTTTGACATTTTGTTCCAAATTAACCCCACAACCAAGATAATTTTCAATTTTCTTTTCTATTTAAGATATGCATTTTGAAAGATAAAAGAACATACAATGAAACAAAATTACTAATAAAGATGACTTAATTGTAAAAAAAAATAGCAGCCAAAGTTTTGGTCAATATTCAAATATTCATGAGTCATCAAAATATTCATAATCTGCCTTAAAGTATCTGTGCCCTCTGACTTAGTGATTTCTTTACTATAGGAGTACTTCCACATATATACAAAGATGAATATATAGTAATTGTACATATAATGATGATAGCACTGTGGACAAAAAGAGAAATAATGTCTAAAGAAGGGCAATTATTACAAAAATTATATAAATCTATATTATAAAATATAATCATTCACTTGATGTTCACAAGGTGGATTTTTATATGTTGACATGGCAACTTCACTCCAATATGTTTTTAAAGGGGAGCAAAGCAATTCACAGAGCAGAAGTACATGGAATGATTCTGTTACGAATATCTGTGTGTTTGCATCTATACACACATACACACACACACACACACACACACACACACAGTTGTGCACACACAATACAAGTGTCGAAGGCCACACTATTAACCATGGTTAATTAGTTACTTTTCAGAATGAGAAAGGGATAAGATGGCAGCCCTAGGGTGCTGATGGCCTTTCCAGTTTCTACCTGTATGGTTCAGTTTTATCCTACACTAAGCATGTCCAATTTAAAGCACACAGCTAGACAGCCACCATCCTATGACTTTCTCCATCTGACAGCAGTTCATTTGCTCACTTCACATTATCTTATTGCCAGAAACAAACATCAGCTGATGTCCTAGACTAAACCTAGACCACATAACTGAACTTCACCATCTGTACTTAGTAGCACTATTTTCAAATATGTGAGAGGCATCTCCTGCAGCTGATGCCCAGGTGTGTTGATTCTTTTAGAAATCAATAGTCTGGGGCATCCACTTCTTTATGTTTAAAGTACTTTTTGATGGCATCTTCTTAACAGTGCTTCTCATATGTGTGCAGCATGTACTGATCACTCAGTGGCATGGCTGACTGTTTACATCCTGTGCCAATTCAGCTGATACGTAATTAACATTATGTCTTGAGAGCCTGCTGTTGTTTGCAGCAACTTCAAGTCCTTATTCTGACACATCAACAACAAGCAGTGAACACTTGATACAGGGCCAAGACAACATCGATGTTGCCTTCAGTTTCCAGTGATCTCACACAGAAAGTGGCCTTCACAAACACAGGGCTGTTTCCACTAGCACTCCTGATTCTTTACTGTAGGAATGCTGTTTTGCACCTCACAATGCTAATGATCCACAGTGATTATTATATATTCTGTTTGTCATCAGATCAGTTGTAGTTGTGTACATTAATTTGATTGTGGCTGTATGGCAGAAGAAATAAGACTCTCTACAGTCTCACAGAACTGAATTTGCTTGAATCCCAAACTAAACTAACCTGTGTCAATGACGTAATCCCTCTGCATACTGGTTTTCTTTACTGTACAATGAGGGTAATTATAATGCCAAATCAACCCTTGGATTTAAGCTGAGAGGTAAATAAGATAATGCATTAAAAGTGCTTTAAATAAGTACCTGCCACAAAGTAATTGCCTACTAAATATCAGATTTAATATAAAAATTATATTAATATGTAAGTGTTTCAGGAATTTTTAAATTGATTATAGAATATGCAATATGGGGCATATGGTTATTTGAATAAGTGTTAATAGAATATAGAAGAAATAATTACTTGGTTAAATATTAGAGTTTTAAAGCTGTTAAATGTTTTATTATAATGAACTACTATATAGTATAGTATCATAAGTATTTTACAGTAAAGATATTTTCTAAATATAATATAAAAGCATTGGACAAGAATAAGAAAAATGAATAAGAAATATATAAATTTAATTTTAATAAGATTTCAAGTATATATATCAAAATTGCTTTCTTTCAGTTTGGCTTGAATCAAAATTTACCTTTGTTTAAAAAAAATGCAGCCTCTTAGAAAACTTCAGAATCCACTTATTTATTTTATCAGGGTCAGAATCTAAACAGGAACTCCAACTCATCTTACTAAGAAGCTAAACAAATACCCAAATTAATGAGTAATCTATTTTCCCATTTTCTTGACTCTGATTTAAATCGACATTTTTGCTTCCGATTTTACTGTTTATTTGAAAGCCTTTGATAAGTCTTTTCAGCTCAGTGGCTCCTCGAGTGTTCACTTTGAACAATGACTTTGCAGCTGGCCAAACCTGACTCTCAATCAATTTTTATGAGCACAAATTCTTGGGCTGATGGCTAGGTCTCCAGCTACATCACTCATGTAACACACACTCACGAGTGGTGATGAGATTCGCATTATCACCAGAGCACCATTCTGCCCATGGCAGCAGCAGACACAGCAGGGGGATACTGTCCTCCCTACGAAAAACGACTCCTTCACCTTTCAATAATGCTGCCTGCAGGTACCCACCGACAAGCTGTGTGCAGACAGAATGAGGGCTGTCTTTAAAAATACTCATAGAAACTACCCAGTTCCTCTCAATGGGTCATTCTCACTGAATCTCCATACATATCCATCTTGATTTTGAAGCGAGTGCATTCAATTTGTCTTCCCATTACATTTGGAATTGAAAGGAAGATTCAATTGTTTAAAACTTCCAAGAGTTCTCAGACAACTGGCATGTATATTTTAATACATTCAGGAATGAGATTCTATGAGTGAGTGTGTATATATGTACATATGTGCACGTACATACATGGTATTTAAATATGACTTCAATTTTAAGTTGTTACTACAGGTAGAATAAATCCATATGCATTATGGTTTGGGGGGTATATTCCCTTACATTTTAATTCTGAAGCATATGCATTAACCATCTACTCTGATTTACACAAGATTTGCTTTTTAAAATGTAAAATATATACTTTAGCTATTGGGAGGACTTTTTATCTCCACAGGTAATTTTCTCCAAATACCTACCAATTAACAATCTCAAAGTATTAGGATTCCTTCTTTCATTTCTAAACTGTCTAATGGGTGATAATCAAAGTGTTCATGTCTATAACTTTTGATTCCTGTGATCACATGCAAGAAAATAAGAGAAGGGGAAAAAGATGATCTCCCCTGCCCCAAACTTTCTCTGGTCAAAAGCAGAAGGAGATCATTTGACATCCTAAAACTGGTCTACAAAAGACTAATTTTTACATTAGAACAATCAGTACATTAGAAACTCTTTGGGCCTACAGTTTTTAAACCAGATCTCTAGACTAACAAGTGTTCTCCGCTCATTGATTAAAGCAAATGAGCCATTGGACATTTTGGTTACTGGGTCACAGTCTCACTTCTTTCCTACATATTTCTACCAGTTAAACTCTATGCTTACTAAGAGGTAGCTTGGTTTGCTCCCAAACTGTTTAAGCCAGTAACACTAATGGAATTTTGGAATTAAATAAAATTCTACATGAATGTATAGAATATAACTGAAGAAGATTCATGCTTTTCAAAAACTCAACAAAGACCTATAACTGGGACAAACTTGTTGAATTTGATGTAGGTGAAACGTTTTTGAGATAGGAATAAAATTAAAATCTCCAGAAAGATCTACACTTAAATTGCTTTGTAAATATATTTAAATTATTGTACCAATGTAAAGTAATGAAACCAGAAAGATCACCCAGAACTTTAAACAGGGAACCCTTGAGCTCTCTAACCATAGATTAACTCTGTGTAATCTTTTATTAGATTAGTTCTAACCACATTTTAATTGGGAATAAAATGGGTCATGTGGCTGCCATATAGGCAAATCTACTTTTGACTGAATTTTTAAACTTTCAAGAAGAAATCATGGCATAATGGGACATTAATAGAGGTGATTTTATTCAACAACTGATGCATGGTGGTATTCTGGAAGATAGAAAATGTTAATTTTCCTTCCTTGGCATTTTACCATGTCAAGCTTGCCTCATGTGTTGTGGGAATAGTTGAGATTTTAGACTGTTCTAAGAATTCCAAGAGTGATTCTCTTTTCAGATATTTCCTTTGAAAATGACATCACATGAATTTATCACGAAATCAAATGACTTTTACTTGGAAAGTTATGATTTAATTTAAATTTAATTTAACATGTATGTTCTATGAGCAAAGGTTATCCATGATTTTAGAAAGCTAGCCAAACCATCTATACCAACAATCTTTAGTGAAATGAGTGGCATTGTTTGGTGAGTTTGTCAACATTCAGAATCTAGTCATCAATGATCAGCAGTCAACTTGATTTCAAAACATATGCATGTGGATTAGTAACCTATATGGCATAGTTGCACAAAAATGAGTGATTTCATGAATTATTATTTATCTTTAAAATATCAGCTGTTTTCAAGGGATGCTCTGGGAATCTTGCAGATCCTAAAATCCTTTCAGAGGGTCTGTAAGGTTAAAATGATTTTAATAACAATATTCAGAAGTTTCTTGCCTTTTTCATATTTATTTGCTCACAAGTATACAGTAGTGCTTTCCAGAGACCACACTCTATCCAATATTGCAACAAACTGCATGCAGAAACTGATATGAGAATATAGCTGCATTCTCTGATGCCAGACAACAGAGAGATGTGCAAACGCACCAAATAATGCCACTCATTTCACTAAATTGCTTGGCCTGGGAAATAGTTCTTCCAATTAAGAATGTAATTTAAGTTGGCATATAATGAATTTACTACTTTTATTTTTAAAGGAATTAAGTATTTCTTAAGCTTTTTTGAATACAGTAAATAGTGATAGATATAACTCACATAAATAAGTTTTAGAACCATGTCTTAGATTGATTATGTAACAGGAGGAAAAAAAAAAAAAAAAGACTAACCTGAACAAGGACAAAGTAACGTTTTTTCCATCTTTTCCAAACCTTCTGTCCAAGGGCATACAGATATCTGGTATGAAAAACAAACAAGAAAAAGAACATTTCACATGAATAATGTTGTGGTTCCTTGTAATCACATTTCTTCCATAGGTGTTTATCCTTGAAAGCAGCCAGCTAAAGGCTGTTTTCATTTGGAATCTGAGACAACACGCAGATACTGTGTTACAAAATGACTGAGCTTGTTCTAGGTTCTTGAAAGGAAATTGATTTATGTGGCTTATCAATTTGTCAGTCCTTACCACAAATTGAGCGAAGTAGGAGTTAGAAAGGATAATCAAAGAACCAGTTGGAATTTTATTCTTGCACATACTTCTTAGGAGAGACAAAGGCTACAAACTGAGGACATGGTACTAAAAGCTTCAGATCTCAAATGACCAGACTTGGATGGTGCAGCCAGGGAAGGAGCTAGCTATAGAGTCAAGAACCCAGGGTGAAAGGTCACTGTCTAGCTGGGTGACCCTGAGATGTGCCTATACTGATGTGTTTCCATTTCTTCATGTATCAAACCACAGGCCTGGATCTCCTGATTTCCAACATTTGCCAGTTCTATCATCTTAGCATTTCCCTGACTTAATGGAAGTATCTCATTTCACTTTTTTTTTTAATATGAAATTCAGATTACAATGAAGATGATGTTGTATAGTTTAGTATCATTTTACCCATGGCTTTTAACTGTCAGCTGTTATGTAATGATTAATGTGGTCAATCATTTGAGACTAAATTTTGGTTCTGAATGAATATATAGAGATATGCCGAGGTATCCAGGAAGGTAAAAAGAAGAGATTAAAATGTAACCCAGGGTGAGCTCATCAAGAAAATAACTATTTTAAAATTATGTCATGAAACCACATACACATCCCTCCTACAAAAGCAAAAATAGAGACTTAATTTTAAAATCAAAGAAATATGGTAAAAAAAAAAAAAAGAGTATCATGGGGCTGGGGTATAGCTCAGTGGGGGAGCACTTGCTGAGCATGCCTGAGACACTGGATTACATCCCATGGGCCAAAACTAAAACAAAACAACAAACACTGTGGCTAACACAGTTTATTTAGGGGCTTAAAGTCTTCAGACCACCTCTCACAATTTTCATGGCTGAAATTTTAGCTTCTTATTTAAATAATCATCTTTTGCCACAAACCAAGCATACTTCTTGTCCCCTTTGAATAGAGTAAAATGGAGTGGAGCGTTGGCTAATGTGTGGTGAAATGAATAGACACTCTAACCTGCTACCAGTAGGGAGGGTAACATAAGACTTTTCCTGTAGCATAGCACCACAATAAGAAGAACAGTCCTACTGTTTTAGTTTTTGATAAAATTAATAACATAGTGAATATCTCATTATATAATATCTAAAAAGAACAGAATGCAATACTACACCATCCTTAGTGATCTGAAAATTTTAAGAAATATAGATGCAAAATGAATATTACAAAAATACTAATAACAGTATCTGTGAGTAACATAATTATGGTAGATTTAAGTTTGCTGTATTTTCTAACTTATCAGAATCAGGGAAAAAAATGAGTTACTAAAAATCAAAACAAAAACAATTGGGTTGTTGCATTGCAAGCATCATCTAAATTGCTCAAATCAATTATACATTTTCTTTTACCCACATAAGCTAGCTGAAGCATCTGGTGAGCTTCTTTCTGCCACTCATGTTACCCTTCATAGCATTGTTTGTGCTTTTAGATGTCATGTGAATTCATTTAATGACTGGCAGAAATATCTACTCCTCTTCTCACCTGCTTCACTGTTTCTTCTCAAGGTCCCCTTAAAACCCTTTGCATACCTTTACTCTAGCCTCTAATTTCTCTTCTCTGGTTCTAGTGATAGGTGTTCAGCTGTTCTCTTTCTGTCTTTTTCCTACATAATTTCCCTCTCTTGAAATGCACATACCTAAGTTCCTATTACGGGGTTAACAGCAATGACCTCAGGAACTAGATGCTGTGGAGATGACAGCTGTCCTCTATAAAAGCATACCAACAAGATGTGTGCCCAGTAGCTGCCCAGCAGCCACAGAGGGCTTCTGAAAGAATATTTGCCTGTGACCACAGTCTGCTTCTCAGCTTTTTTCAAGTGTCTCACTTGGCAGACTGCTGGGCAACCAGTTCATACACAAGTGAATGTGAATAGTGACACAAACCATCAACACCACAAGCAAGTTAATGTGAGTTTATTGACAGTGAAGATCCTGCGTGAAGAATACCAGTCAGCAGCAACATCATTCAAAATCATGGATTAATAAATTTAGAATGTATGGTTTCTCTGAATACAGAAAGCATAGGGGTTGGTGGACACATACACATTGTATTTGGGAATGTTGTATTTGTATCACAGGAATATGTTATGACAAACAGAGCAAGAAGGAATCAGGGACGAGAACCAAGGTATACATGTGGGTACTCTAAAGCAGTTTTGGCTGTTGCATTTTAAGGAAAAATTCAGTTGAACATGTACAAAAGTGACAAAGGATCAAACATATCCAGAAACTAATTTGTTATATAAATTTTGCCAGCTCCCAATGCAAGAAAATAATAACATTTAACAAAAGATTACCTGCAAAATAATGTTATAAATATTATACAGAAAATAATATAATGTTTTTTCTTCTTAGTGTTTTCATATTAGATAAAATTCTAGTGCAAAAAATGAACCTGGATGAAATACAACAGCAAAATAACCATACCAAGTAAGAATATATTAAATTTCTCTTCAACACATTTAATTTTTTCACCATAAGCATGAATTCTGGGATCAGATACCAAGTCCCATTGTCTACATGCTTTTTCATGAGTATGAAAGCAGATTCTTGGCCTAAGGGACATATTTAAAAACCAGAGAGGAAAGAAGAGGAAGAAAAAAAAAAGAGTTCACCAATATTGGTGAAGAGTAAAAACCCTAAAAGCAATCTAAGGATCAAATGATTCGATTGTCATTAAAAGTGATGAAAAAAATTACTTATGTACAGAAAATTCTTACTAAATAAAACAAGCAGCCACACAAGCTCATATTTTATTTATGGGAAAAATCCAGAAAATTCAATGACAAGTTAAACCTGTAGTCAATATCTGTCTGGCGAGCTTAAAGATGGATTTCATATCCTTCCTTATGGCTTTTTTTTTGCCTTTTAAAAATGTGTATACTGACTATGTCTTTCTTCCTCTGTGTTCTGTAAGGATTATTAGCAGTTTACATAAAGTAAAATTTACCTGCTTTGGGTGTACAATTTGACAAATGTTTCAACAGTCATGTAACCATAACCAGTTGCTTATGGAACATTCCTATCTCCTCCAAGTTCCCTCATCCTCTTTATGGTTAATCTCTTCCTCACAATCCCAGCTTTGGCAACTACTGATTTGATTTCTGACTTTGTTTTTCATTTCCAAAATACCATATAGTTGGAATTATACAGTACATATATTTATTTGAATGAATTCACCTCAATGTGTTTATCCATTCACCAGCTGGTGGACATTTGAATTGTTTCCAGACATCTGGATATCAAAATTGAAGCTACTATAAACATTTGTGTCTTGGTGTCAGCAAATGTTTTCATTTCTATTGGACAAGTATCCAGGAGGATTGTTGTATCATATCGAAAGTGTATGATGGATTTTATAAGAAACTGCCGAACTATTTTCTAGAGTGACTGTACCACTTTGTACTACGGCTAGCAATATGAGAGGACATCTTGCCTTCTTTTTTTTTTTTTTTTTAAAGAGAGAGTGAGAGAGGAGAGAGAGAGAGAGAGAGAGAGAGAGAGAGAGAGAGAGAGAGAGAGAGAGAGAGAGAGAGAGAATTTTTTTTTTAATATTTATTTTTTTTTTAGTTCTCGGCGGACACAACATCTTTGTTGGTATGTGGTGCTAAGAATCTAACCCGGGCCGCACGCATGCCAGGCGAGCGCGCTACCGCTGAGCCACATCCCCAGCCCATCTTGCCTTCTTAATCAGAAAAAAATTATTATTATTTGACATTATGACTCCAAATATTTCTGATGTGACTAAGGTAAAATCTAGAGACAAGATCCTTTTCTTTTTGTCTTGAGGACAGTGGAGAGCTCTATAGGCTTTCATGGTGAAATAGGCTTCCAGCTTTCAAAGCTATCATCACATTGTGGAATTTGGAGCAGACTAAATTCTATAGACAAATGGGTGTTATTATCATTTGGGAGGGTTAGAGTGAGAGTGAGTGAAGAAAAAGAGTCAAAATCATTTGAATATTTGGTAATCATTAGATAATCAGTTTACCATATAACACCTGTAAAAATCAAAATGTATCCTCTCCTAACCCATCTTTATGCCTAGCATCACTACTGAATCGCTGTTTTTTTTTTAATGTTCAGTGCTATATTATAAATTATTTCTTTTATGGTATCTAAGATCTAATAGGTTTTTGAAATTTCAGGAAAACATGCAAAAGTTACATTTAGCTTGACATTATAATTTACCAGACAATAAATGCTGTTCCTTACACTTACTAAAAAGTGAGTTATTCTATATAGACTGTATTTATATCTATAACCAATATTTAGAGAATTTGCACATAATAAGTTGAATTGACTTCAAACAGTCATAAATATAATTTGATCTTTCTTTTATGATTTAGAAAGACCCTATAGTAATCTCAGAGTCATTATAACAAACATCAATTTTAACTGAATACTGTGGGGGAAAAATGCAGCTGATAGGACTAAATCCACTTATCTGATATATGATGGAAATAGCACTAATTAAGCAGATCCTTTATGGCTATTTATTTGTCATTTACTTTGTGTTTCATGAAAATAGTCCAATATTTTTTTAAGCCTAGTTTTCAAATATTCTTGTCCTCCACATTTAAGACAAATCAGTATCTTAGTGCTTTATGAAATAAAAATCTACCAGGGGCTGAAGTTATAGCTCAGCGGTAGAGTGTTTGCCTTGTACATGTAAGGCACTGCGTTTGATTCCCAGCACCACAAATAAATAATCAAAATAAAATAAAAGACCATCAATAACTTAAAAAAATATTTTTAAAAAAGAATCTACCAGGTAAAGATGTGGGAGAACATCATCCAAGAAAAGTATTTCCAGGCCTAGAAGGGGACAGAACCTTGGCTGGTGGGTCTGCTTTTCCTCAACATTTTGTCATCTGCCGGGTCATTACTATATGATTGATTCATATCAAAATGTCTTTTTAAAGAATATGTAAATCAGACCTGCCAAAATATCTGCAAGCTGGGTACACACGCTTAACTGGGATTGGCGAGACAATCTATAATATCATCCAATAAAATGAACATTTATCAAGCAACATAAGAGGAACAGCGTATAATGAGTACTGTGAATTTCTTTCACCTTAAACTAAAAAGCAGATTTGTTTTTTGGTGTGGTGGGGCTTTCACCAACCTATAGGATTTGGTTTTAAATAAGACATTTTTCCCTCTCAGCTTTTAAAAATTCTTTTGGTGAAGTTAGAAATGGATGGAAAATGAGATAACAAATAGTAGCAGTTTTTACGATCATGACCCATTCTCTGGTACTCTATTAGAATGTTGCCCTAGGGAAAAACTCCTAACTGAAGTTCAGTTTGATCCAATAATTATTTAAGAGGGGATACGAAAGAGTTTCTTGGATACAAAAGAGATTCTAATGCACAGCTTTCACAAGCACATATTTCTGATGCTCATTTGCACAAAGTATAACATGTTTTTTCCATTGAAATATTTATACTGCATCACAATACTCATGTAACTTAAGTATTTTGGATTATTTAAAAAGAACTGCTCAGATACAATGTGAAAGTGTTTACTTCCATCAATACATCCAACTTAAGTATTAAGTTGTTCCTCTGAACAAAAAATTGCCTGCTTAACTTTAAAATCTTCTCTTCTTACACAGGATTAGGTAACAAAGCAATTAGCAGCACTGACACAATGCTTGGATTTAACACAAGAGTAAAGCCTTAAAGCATTTGGTTTCATAATTGAGTATAAACACAGAGTAATCTTCAGGTATTAATGCCTTTTCTAGGGTTATTTCTAATGAAGAGCACTACTTGTTCCAGGAAATATGAATCATTGCTAGGGAACCAAGGCATAAAACCAAGGAAATATGTCTCTATGTTTCATTCGCCTAAACTATTTTTGTATTTGTAACCAGTCTAAGGTCACATTGCATCACTGAATATCAGAGATATAAGAAAATGAACTTTAACATTTTTATTGTATATTTAAAATATACTGGTAGGGGAAAGCTCCAGAGAAGAAAAAAGAATTTTGGTGTTCACCTACTTGATTTTTCTTTAAGAAAATAGCTAACAAGTCAAAATAATTACTACGAACAAGGTAAGTAGTATATTTTTTATCTTCTGCATATTAATACTTATGTAAGGCTATTATAATACCTTATTAAAGTTATACAGCATTTCTGGTATCAACATGATCCTTAAAAGCTAACTTAATAAGCCAGCTGGGTAATATACATACCACAGCTGCTTCTAAAAGTTTTGCTTGTGGACAAAACTGGCCTTTATAAAATTGTCTGTGACAGCAAAGATGAAAACTTTTCTTTAGATAAACACTGATCATTAATCAATATATATTCTAGTACCAATAAAATGGCTTTCAACAACATATTTACTGAATAAAATAAAATTTGGTAAAAATAAACATCAAGTAAAACAAAAATCAGCATAACTACTAGGCATCTCTTTTGCAAAATCTTAGGCAACTTACATTTCATCATGTGTTAACACTGCCAAGCTTATAAAACTATTTAAAATGCTTGTTTTTGCACAGTACATCTTTGAAAATATATTTTTAAAAAATAGACACACATGTAATATCTGTGATTTCTCTTCCTTTATGCCAAAACCCTCAGAAATGAGTATTACTAACAAAGTGATTTTCTATAAATACTGTATACTCTCTGCTGATAAGCATAGTAAAAAATGTTAATGTAAATTTAAGAACTCATTTTATGATTAGTTTTAAAAACTGAGATTTAACTCATCTTCATATCATGGTATGCATGTAATATAATCTGTATTCATTATATGGGTATAGCTGACACACTCTGCATCATGTTTGAAATAGAAACAGGTAACATAAAATAACAAATTTAACAAAACTTCAAAAACACTTCAAAAACACTTCATAAAACCTTTCTAACTTGAAGAATGTTCAAAGGATACTTCAACACACAAAAATTCTCCAAGCACATTACTAAATATTGTAGTTTAGCTTCAATTAGAGTGGTGGCATACAGTTCTAATAGAAAGGAGAATATGACAATTTATTTGCTCTGAGACCATGCTGTGAGAGTTCATGGTTTTACTTTACGATGAAAAATCATCACTAATGAATATTTGAAAAACATAATTGTATACATAAGATGGGAATTATTCAGTGCTTGGGGGAAAAAAGGACTATTGCTTTTGGCAGATCACTTATGAGTCTAGCTTTTTATTCAATGGAACAATCCATCTACATGTTGAATGATAAAGCCTTTTCTTCTACAAGGCTTCATTTTTCAAGGAAAAATAGAGAAAGAGAAAAAAAATCAATATATAGAGTAGTTGAGTCCTGGAAAGGGCTTTCTTAAAGAGAAACCTCAGTCAAGGTTGAAAGAGCAATTAATGCAGGCTCAAAAAGCTAGGCCATTCTGATAGAGTTCGGTTAACATGTGGCAGAAGTAATCATCCACTTGTGAAAATGATTTTCGGTTCATTCTCAAACACCTTTCAGACACTCATGATCCCATTTAACTGACAACAATACAGGCTATCTGTGGGCACCATTGCATTTGATGTGAAAACCAATAGGGACCAAATGCCCTCAGGCACTTGCAGTCATCCCTGCACGTTCTATGCTGCTTGCATAAAAGGAACCTTCTTTTCACTACATTCTTTTATTTAACTCCACAAGATTAAGTCTTTTTCTTTCTCTCTTCTTCTTTTCTTTTTTAGTTTTGGTTTTGTTTTCAGCTCAGTATGAGAAAAGACACTGATTCGAGACAACACCGTGACCTGCACATTATGAAATCTAGAAGTAAATACTTTCCAGTTGGTCTTTATACTCCTTGAATTCTTATGGGAAAGAGGACAAGAGGTGGGGGTGCAAGCAAAGGATCTTTGCCAAACAAAATTGTGTGGCAGTCTGAGAGAAATCAGGACTGAAGAAAAACCCCAAACTCTTGCTGTCAAGCAAGAAGTTAAATGTTTGTGCTGTGTACAGAGGTGACTTATAACAGCAAACTTGAATGAAATGAGAATCCTTCACTTATTGGACATCACATTTTATGGAACTAGTAATGTAAAAACCATCATTTTTCTTTTTTAAAAGTTTCATCTTCTGTTACTTAAATGTCAGATAAATTTCAGCGGATATGAGCATTATCAGATAAGTATAACAGTTAAGGTATAAAAACTATCTTAAAAATTGGTTTGCTGAAGAACAATCTAGAATATGAATAGAGGCAATTGTCAAGATAAGACCACAAGCCCCATTCCACCTTTAGATATTAAGGACTGTAGCTGATCATTCTTGAAGGGAACATTCTAATACTCAATATGAAGTGAATGCCCGACATCTAGACACAAAGCTAACTGGGAACACTAGGTAAATGTTCTAAGGAAGTAATTTTAAATAGCTAAACACAACCCAAATAATACAACCAAGTCACAATGAATGGCCAAATCTTAAAAGATATTTTCCTGATACTTCTCTTTGACAATTGGCCTTTGGCATTCTTTTATAATTCAATTATCAGAAAAAAGTGTCCTAATACCTATTTTTAAGGGCCATGATCTCTCCAATTATTATATTTATAAGACTATGTAAAAATCACATTTTTAAGAATTTATTTTTAAGTGGACAAAACACATATTTATGGTGTACAGCATGTTTTGAAATGCATGTACCCTGTAGAAGGGCTAAATGAAATTAATATATGCATTGGCTCGATAGACTCTACCCCAGAAAGTGTAATATGCAAAAGCATGGTTTCATATTTTACCTCAATTTACATGCTCTTAAAGTTTTTTTCTTTCATCTGTAGGAGCTTCACTACTTTGTTAAAAATTAAAGAAAATTAATGGGTTTTCCAAACAAATTATAAAATGTCTCAAAAGTGGATAAAATAAAACATGCAAAGAGGATACCAAGCAGCTTCCTTTACCCCCACCAGGCTAACCTGCATAGTTGGGTCTATGCCCTATTCCTTCAATAGAGGACAGAACATGCAAAAAGTGGAATGTCCCCGAGGGTCTAGTTTGACACATTCCAAAGGGAAGAAGGGAAGGATATTCTAAACCACTTGGCAAAAAGACTCTGGGCACCTGATAATTAGATGGAAATGATTCACTTATATAATCTTTTTTTTTTTTTTAAAGGATCTCCATTGTATTCTCCTTTCCCTGAAAATGCAAATGGTCTGGCAAGAAACAAAAGTTTTGGCAAAGTATGAATATGTTCAAGAATATGATGATGAAAAATTTCTTCTGTTTTAGGAATAACATTACCAAAGTAAAGAAAAATGATCAAATATATTTTTTAACATTATATAAAATATATGTAATACCAAATCAGCACAAACATTTTAGGGCTCAGTTTCTTTTTTCTGTAAATGGAAATATCTACTCCAGTTTCTTCAAAGTGAGGATTGAAAAAAGAAATAGGCATGTGAAATGCTTATTTTAAAAACTATATTCTAAAATGATAGTCATGAAAACAGTTTGGGATTCAGTGTTTTCTATAGCATAGTCTTGGAACATCTGGGTATAAGGAGGCACTATGAGGAAAAGGAATGGGTTTGGTGAGCAAATGAATGTGGAAACAATGAGTAAAACAAAGCTAATGAGGTTCTTATATGCCAGGACTTCTAAGTGCCTATAGCAGACAAGTGCAAGAAGACACACAGGGGCAGGAAAGGTGGGACAGAAGAGCAAAAAAAAAATTTTTTTTTTTTTGTCTACAAAATGCAGCGTCTCTTTCTTTCTTTTTAGAACAGCTTTTGGAATCATGCTAACACACACTTTGGTAATTAACTGGACTAGATTACTGCTAATATCTTTAAGCAATAAATTTATATAAGTGAGGTTTTACATTCTGTTTGGAATGAACTAATATCTCAGTTATAACTAAATCATCATTTTCACTTCTACCACAATTTTACTTGGAATGTGTGAAGATTCACATTCAAAGAGAAGAGACTTTTCTTTAAAACTTGTATTCTAAGCTCCATGGATTATGTTTAATTCCTAAATGGTAATGTTGCTCTCTGATCTCAGCTAATGAGGGAAGGCCTGAAAAGCTCTGAGATTTAGGAAACAAATTGCCTGTGTCCAACTTCTGGAGTGACACCTTCATGTCACTTAGTTACAAAGATATTTGAACTCCTCCTGACACTCAGCATGTTTCAGAATTGCCTTCCCAAAGGCTTTGTTCCACCTAAGCTATGTCACTTGAACTTCAACTTTATGCTGTGACCAATCATAATTGTAGCTAAGGATGGTGAAGTTCAGGTTTAGGACTTGGGGATTGAGCAGTGAGATATTCTTGCTGTAATTCCAGCTCAGACACTGTACTGCAGTTTCCGTGTGCCCATCCCTGCCTGGCTCCCTTGTGCTTACACGTTTGTTTTGATAAGCTGCCCCGCAACCCAGGCTAAGCACCCAGCTTTGCTGGGATTCTTGTTAATCTTTCTCTGGAACTCTGCTCTTGCATTCTGGGCATGTTAATTGGTCGTAGACAGTTCTGTGATTGCTCACATGAACAAACTGCCTGTGCAGAGCGCCTTGGATACTTTTCCTGGCTCACGCTGACATCAAGCACTCTGCTGTACAAACACTCTCTGGGCTCTTGCTGCTCCTCCAGGTGCTTGAGTGCTGTTCCTCCTACCCTTTCGGTCTGGCACATCTTAGCTTCATCCTTTCCAACACCTCCTTTCAATGGATTTTGCTTGAGTCTCACATTTCCCATTTGTTCACCTGCCTTTCTTGGAGCAGCCTTTCCTGACACTTCACAGAGTCACACTCCTCCTGTCTTACATGCACAAGGTGACATGGGGACATTTCTTCCATATCCATGGCCTGAGCCATGCCCTCCATGAGGGCCACAATCGTGTCAGTTCCTCACCACTCCATCCTCATTGCCCGATACTGAGCTTCTTTATGGCATAGTGCATAAACTCTATGGCTAATCCTAGCTTGGTTATTAAGAACAAAACATAATGAAGCAAGAAAATTTTAAGCAAAAAATTATATGATGTGTCTCAAAAGAAGAGAAAAAGACTTGGGTAGTCTGGATGTTTCATAAAATTGCTTTTTTATATACTTATTTGTATCAAGAAAAATCAAATAATTTTAGCAGCAGAGTGTTACCCTAAATGTTAACTTAATGCAGAAGATCAAAACAAAACGGCAGTATGGAGCTGCTGACATGAAAGTCTGCATGGAGCCTCAGAGATCCAGCACACATCACACCTGACCCCAATGAGAGGTTCCTAGGGCTTCTGCACCTCGGACAAAGTAGAATATGTCTACAGATCCCCAAACAATTCCTGTTAGTATGCTTTTCAAAATGATCTTCTGATGTGTGAGCTTTGTTAGAACCCATTGTTGGAATCGTGGAAGGACCCATGATTCAGTACCTCATTTCTCTGCTGGCATTCTGAACAATTTCACTAGAGACAAATGAGTTGACAGAGAACAAAATGCTACCTTTGATACTGATGGAGACAATACTGTAGAGCATGATTTACTTCTGTAAGTAGTGGGCTTCCTTACAAGGTTCAGTATCATTTCTAGACATGCTTTTGCATAGCCCAGTCACAGGCAGTGCTGGAAAAGACAGGCCTATGCCTAGGGAGATCCTGTCCACAACACACATGTGGGGAGATGCAGAGAACAGGGACTTCCTCTAGACAACTTACTTTTAAAGGACAAATAGAATATAAAGAGCTTATCTATTCATGTCCAGTTTCTGCTCTCAAGTTAACCAATTAGGTAAGTAAAGGAAAAGGGAAAAGGCAAGAGAGAAGAGAGGTCAGGAGTAATACAGCAATGGGTATCCCATCATATGGAAGTAAATGGTGAGGATGTAGAATAATTTTTTTTTTCCAAAATAGAGATGAAAGAATGAAAATAACCTGTGGGGTATCGGAGGCAGAGATAAAAGCACAAAGAAAACACAAATTATTCTCTTAGGTCTAACATCCCTTTAAGCTGCTATGTACCCAGAATGAACTTTACTTTCCTCATCTGTAAAACAGAAATAGCAATACTTGCCTTTACCACAATAGGCAAATATAATTACATATATCTAGCAGAATGATGCACCCGAAGGGGCCTTTCAGATTATAGAGTACAATGAAAATCAAGGCATAATTATTAGTAGTAGAACATCCCAGAATATATTTCAATCTATTTTTTTTTGAAGGACTAAAAAATTTGGGTGTGGAGGGTTGGTGATGACTTTTTCTTTTCTTTTTTTTCAGAGAGAGAGAGAGAGAGAGAGAGAGAGAGAGAGAGAGAGAGAGAGAAAATGAGAGAATTTTTTTAATATTAATTTTTTTTTAGTTCTCAGCGGACACAACATCTTTGTATGTGGTGCTGAGGATCGAACCCGGGCCAGACGCATGCCAGGTGAGCGCGCTACCCCTTGAGCCACATCCCCAGCCCCGGTGATGACTTTTTCAATTTTGTCCCTCATTAACAAAAAAGTTTTGAGCTGCTGGGAAGAGAAACTTGAGTATACCTTTTCCTAAAATGAACCATATCTATGATTCTATGATGTCAAACAAATCATAACAACAAAAGCTACCTCTTCTTACTTATTAGGCAAAAGCAATATTTCCATAGAGGACCTGCATTAAGTATGCAAGCTACTGAATTTTTTAGTTTTTTTTTTTTTTTTTTTTTTTTTTTTTTTTTTTTTTTTTTTTTTTTTTTTTTTTTTTTTAACTGGGGATTGAACCCAAGGGTGCTTTATCACTGAGTTACATCCCTAGGTGTTTCTATTTTTTTTTTTTTTTGAGACAAGGTTTCCTATTGCTTAGAGCCTTGATAAGTTACTGTGGCTGGTTGGAACTTGTGATCCTTTAGTCTCAGACTCCTGAATTGCTGGGATTACAGGTGTGCACCAATGTGTCTATCTTCTTAGGTTCTTAAGAATATGCTATTTAACCAACCAAACTTTCTAGACTATTACAGAAAAATATCCATTGATGTTCAGTTTTTCTTTCACACATATTTACTTATTTAGAGGCAAATGAATAACAGAATAAAGCCAGTAGTAAAAAGGAGTCATGTCTGATAAGGTTAGGATTCAAGTTGTACTAAGTTTTTATGACGTTTATTTTTATCCTGTAACTTTAATCTTAAGAATTACATTTTGAAATGTATTTGCTTAAAATCTATATCCACAGTATTTTTGTCTGTGAATGCAGGATAGGATGAAAAATGAAATCCAGATGGTTAATATAAAAAGAAAACCTTTGACATTTACACACATACTCAGAATTTCAAGTCTCAGATATTTTTGGTAAAAACTGACCTCATGATATCTGTGATTATCCATATACTATTATACATTAAAGTTTTTGTATATTAATTTGATAAAGTGTCTTGACAAGTTTGATATGTCCAAAATGAACTACCACTAACCTTCTTCTAACCTTTTCGTTTTTACATTTTTAAAGAGAAAATGTCTTGAAGGTTATTTAATTCTACTTAAATAGTGCTGCTTTCATTACCAAGTTCTCTACTTTTCAATAGACAGTATTTTCTGTTATGGGGGAATGCTTGCGCCATCTATTGAACAAATGTATATTGCTACTTTTGTCAAAGTAAGTCTATGCCACCACTTCCAAAGATGCTTGTGAAGTTGTTTCCTTTAAAGAGCAACTTTGGAACAAAATCTGCTCCTTTTCTTTTAAGGCACATGTCAACATAAGGAAGCTGTAACTTGTCCCCAAATAATTCTAATATACATGAGTTCAAATAACACAATATTTTTTTTCTTAATGGAATCATTTTACAGTTACACATTCATAGGCTGACATGGATATATATAAAAAAAGCAGGACACACATAATTCAGAGGCTGGGGTTGCAGCTGCTTAACATGTGTGAGGCCCTGATTCAATCCCCAGCACCAAGCATTAACAATAACTAAAATACAGTTGAGAAAAAGAAGTAAAGCATAGCATTATTCTATCATATATATATATCCATTTATATATCTATATATGTGTATATATAATGTGTATGTGTATATATATCTCTGTGTGTGAATATATACACAATAGAAAATAATTAAAGTCTAATGGTGATTCTAGATTTTTCTCACAACAACAAAATACAGTGGGTAAAATCAGTCTTGAGAAGATCATGGACCCTAAATATCTTTTGCCTCTCCTCCCTCTTTTTTTTTTTTTTTTTTTGGTGGTACTGGAAATCAAACCTGGGTTTGATCATACTAGGCAAGCACTCTGCCACTGAGCTACATCCCCAGCTCTCTTTCCTCCACCTCTTTATGGTAGCACAACCTAACCAGTAGAACTGAAAAGAAATGCAGTATGTCCAGTTTCCATCAAGAACGTATGTTATTCTTCCCTAGGAAAACAAAATGAAAACTTCTGTCAAAATCCTTGTCAAAATTTCATATGTAAGTAGAGAGTCTGATTAAGCTGTTAGCACATTTCTATCTGCTTTTCAATATGATGCGTGAATTATTAGAAAGTTAACAATAATTACACTGAAATGGCAATTAACTAGAAACCAAATAATTTTCATCTCACCAAAGGTTTCTCATTTCTTTCCCCTTTGCCCTATGCTTGGAGAAAAATAACCAAGAAAACAAACTTACTTCAGATAATGCAAGACCTAGCTCGGAGTTAGTGCTATTTAGTGATAATTGATTAATTTACTATTTACACTATGCAATGGAGAACAGAACATAAGCTCCTCATAAATAATCAATATAAGGTAGGAGACAATTATGAAAAGTAAAGATAAATTATCATGGGAGTTTTAGGAGGGAGAGAGTTTTAGACAGATGAATATAGGTGAGTAAATTATCCTTCTTAGTCCATATACTTATGAGCTTTATTTTGAAAAGCAATAAAAATTCTAGTAAATTAAAAAAATTAACACTCAAGTTAGAAATAAAAAAGCTTCCAGCTAGACTTAAGGTAACCTTATTGCACTAGCATTCAAGAAAATTAAGCTTTACTCTACCTGAAAGCAGACACAAGTAGCAAAGGGGGGATTATAGACTATGTTAATTAATATCTGTCATGATATATACATACTGCACCAATACTCTTAACCATTCCCAGTGCATTTCATTGTCAATGTTCTCCTTACAACAAGTTAATTATAAAAAATGAATTTACAAAATTCCAAGCATTGTGTTTTGTTCTTTACATGCCTTATTGAAGTTACTGTAATAATATTATCAGAGTGGTACCATTTAATGCTACATACAACAATAAATGCATATTATAATTACCTCTGATATTTTAATATTATAAATCAAAGAATCTGTAAGTATTAATTAGCAATATTCATTGGCTAGCTATACTTTTTGACTTTGCTATAAGACTCACTTTATCATTATAGTTAATTATAAAGGGTCAGTCTTTTGTTACTACTTACATATGAACCTTTCTCTTTCAGGTGGCTTCCTGTATCAATGGTGAAGGTAGTTTTGAGCTGAGATCCAAACCATTCCTTGCATACTGGGGCCAGTCACATTCTGTGCTAGATAGATAGGTTGTGAATGAAAAATCATTGGCATAGGCAAAAGGTAGTTCCCTGGTGGTGAGAGTTAAGGATCTTTATTTGGAAAAAAAGTTTAAGAGTACTACAGTAGAGAAACTTCATGAGGTGTCACCTCAGGTCTTGAAAGGAGGAGGCAGTATCACACAGTGTAGACAAACAGCTCAGAATCCACCAGTATGATAGCGAGCTTAACTGGTAGTTTCTTCTATTCTCTGTGATTATTTTCTCATTTTACTCTCCCTCAGCATAAAGATTTTTAGAAGTTCTACACTACTTAAAGTACCCCAAAAGAATCGAGGGTCCAACAGAAAAGAAAGACAACAAGGAGGAAGTAAGGCTGTCTGAGGCCTGGCAGAGTGTTAAGAAGGGTGTGAGAGAATCCCTGGTGTGGAAGGAAGCTCAGAATTCAAATTCTAGCCTCACAGTCCAGTCATCTAGATTTCTAGAAGGTTCTCCTTCTAAAACCAGTGGTCTGGACTTTTCTAAAGATAAGGGGTACTTTCTTCTTGTAGATTCAACTAGTTCTTAAGAACAGAGCAACCAAATTGATGATTTATTTAAAAAAAAGAATGAGTGTAGTCACTACACTAATATTATACTTAGAGATTAAAAAAGTCCTAAATCTGGTCTCAGTTGAGTTTCAGTTTTTCCTAATGGTTAAAGGAGGCAATTATTGGTTTCCTAATTGTTTGAAAGGATTATCCAAAGGATTATATTACCTGGTGCACATTACTTCATTTTCATAATTATAGAGATGTTAAAAATATTGCTAGCAACATTATCATGCAATCTAGACCATGTCTCTGATATTATCACAATGGTTAAAGTTAAGAAATTATAGGAACTGGCTGATTTATCTACCTAATATAAAACAAATAATTTATCCAATTTTTTTTATCTGATTAGATTTTTTTGGAAGGTGGGGGAGATGGGAATAAAAGTGACTAATCAATTAATAGTTCTAACTCATAAGCCCAGTTGTATGATCATGAACAACAACAAAAAAATAGCGTAAGTCTTCAGTTAACTTATTTTTTGTTAACATAGAGCTTCTCCTAAGAAATGAATTTTCACAAAATTGCAAACATATTTTATAAGCTAACCCCCGATAAATTTCTCAACAGTTGGAAACAAAAGAGTATTTTTGCTCATTTAGTGGTTCTTAAATGTCAATAAGCAACAAAATCTTACATGGAAAGCTTGTAAAAATGCAGATTGCTGGGTCCTACTCCCAGAGTCTCTGGTTCAGCAACCAGACCTGAGACCCTGCATGACTAATTGGTTCTCAAGTGAGGCTTCTGATCCAGTGGTTACACTTTGAGAACCAATATTTTACTCTATGCTTATACTTAAACAAAAATGAAAAAACCTGAGCCATCTTTATGCATTTCAAAAGTATTTTATCTAAAAGTATGTAATTAGATTTCCCGATAGGATATGAATAATTCTTCTCACTGAAATAAATCAAGAAAATTTTTTTTTCTCTTTATGTTCTTAAATTTGCTCCTAGTGCCCCCAAGTGGATGAAAACATTACTAACAAGAAGGAAAATAATTCTCAGAGGACTGGGACATGTAAATGTATCTCTGCATTTGTTAAAATGTTCAAACTGAATATTTTCAGCAAAGGTTAAATAATTAAATGCCCTTTGCCCTCCATAAATATTTTTATAAAGGCCCATAAGTCTTTCACTTAATCTTTTATTTGTAAAACATACACATTGGGTCAAGAAATCCCCAAATCTCTTTTAACTCATAAATTCTACACTGATATAAAGAAACAACAAATCTTATTTATAATAAAGTGGAATGTAAAGACTAGCAAAGAAACCACTGTTATTGTACGTTCTTCATCATGTAGTTCCTCAAATTTTTGATAATATTACAATAATTCACTTAGGGTTCAAGAAATGATTTGTACTTAAGTAATTGAAAATAAGGCCGAGGGGCTAAATTTGCCATGGCTAACTACCCCCTCCCCAATACAGGATGCTGACAGTAGTCTATTTGTATCAGATCCTAAAGGAAGTTTTTGGAAGAAGATAAAATGTTCTTTTTAGGTATAATCAATAATATCTTTATTGATATATAAGAAACAATTTATAATATAAAACACTGGTAAAGAAGCTTGGAGTTCAGAGGCTTGATATTGATTGAATCTTTTTTTTTAAAAATTAATTCTCTTACCTGCATGGATGTATCTATCGCCCTTCCACAATTAGCATTTATATGTCTGTTTCTTCACTTTTCATCATTCTTTTAATTTCAGAAAAGGCTTTTCTATTTTAAATTTATCCCAATGGACTCAAATTTTTGTAGCCACTCATGTGGACAGTTCATTCTGCATAATAGGAGGATGGAACTTTAAAGGGGCAGAAACACAGAATTTGGTGGCACCAATCAGTGGCACTGGCAAATGCTGTAAGGGGGCTAATGAATCCATTTACCTTTTCTGTGTTTTCTTTAGCTTGCTTATGCACATGTATTTCTCATACGAAATACCCAGTAAAGTCTCATGTTATTTTATGCCAATTAACAAATTGCTAACATGTCATGTTAATAAAAAAAGCAATTGACCTAAGTAGAAGGGCTAATTAAATGGAGTAAGATAATTAAACGATTCTCAATATGTAATCAAAAATTATGGCTGGAAGTGTTTCACAATGTTGTCTTTTTGTTTTCAAGTATCTGCCTATCTGCAAAATTCTAATCAGTGTATCCATATGCATAAAAGACAGATCCAGTGCAGATGTTAATTTGTTGCATGATAGAAATCAGGTGTTCAATTACAAATAATGGGGTGTATGAGAGAACGTCCAAGATTTCCATTTAGCGGACTGCATGCATCTGAGCCGACAAATGATTGGAAAGTATTCATATTGGAATTAGCTACTAACATGCACCCAAGGCACATTACATTCAACTCCTTTATTATCCTCATTATATAATATTCACATCTCCAGCCCAGGGTGTTACCTAATTTGCCACTGATTTAAGAATTTGAGCATTTGCTGATCTAAATTCTATTTATTCTTTTAAAGGAATGATTTTGATTCTTATCTAATCAGGAGGGATTTTGTTTCTGAATCTTACATTTAAGCAATCAAAATCATTTGCTTTTGTATTAAGGTAAATGCTCTGTACTGGTTACCTCAAAATATTCTAAGCTTTTAAACTAAGTCTACTTTTCAACAATGACTTACACAGCATCTCAATGATATTTTGGCAAAGTAAGACCACAGAGGGGATCAGCTTTATTCACTTGTCTGAAAGACATTACGCACGCACATTTGCTTTTTATATAATTCACACAAAGCCCTAAGATTAAGATGTATTCATGAATTAAAATATTCATCATACTAGAGACTGATAGAATTCTGAGATGAGGAATAAATGTCAGACTAATGCCAAATTTTTATCTTAAATCAATATCCTACTATTTAGAGTTTGAAAAGTAGTTATTGAATAACTAATAGGATCATGCCTCAAAAACCTCAGTGTCAGATAACCATAGATGAGACCACAGAAAGATCATTTGATTAGGTGGCAGAGTATTAATAGTGTACAGCGATGGGGACTTCATTACTTTAATAAAGAGCACAAAGAAGGTTTTTAAAAAGTTCATTACTTTTTCATTCCTCTCATTTTCTTATTTTAGTAAAATTAGTTTCAATTTTAATGTGACTAAGTTCCCTACTCATTAAAAAACAAATACTATTTCTCAGTACGTGGCAACTAATAGAGTCTCCAAAATTATGCAAAGATAATTATAGGGAGAGGTAGTTTCTGTCAATCAAGAGATGAAAAATGATGACCTTATGGACCAAATTTGGCTGCAAATATGTTTTGAAAGCAAAGCATTTAAAAATACATTTTGGAATCACATAATCCTATTTCACCTCTCATGGATTTATACCAAACCACTTCACAAAGCATTTGGTGTGGTTGGCCATTGGCAGCCCTGGATTACTGTTAATTCCTACTGTGATAATGGGGGGAGAATAGTACACTGAATGACTAGGTAGTGGCTTAAAGAACAAACTCTGGAATCAGACAAACTTAAATTCTAATCATGGTCACTTACTAGATAGATTACTTTGGGAAAATTCCTTAACCTATTTATACATTAATATTTTATTCTGTAAATTTATATCATAGTACCTATCAAAAATGATTATAAGATTTAAAGTTCTAGGTACTTCAAATATATTTTAAGCAATTACTTTGCTTTATTTTGATGTATAGATATAAGAAGTCGTATGTTGCATGAGATTGCTAAATAGTAGTACTCTAAAAAGGTAATCATCCAACAGGTAATGAATATCTGTTTTATTTTAAAAAGTAAAAGCAGCTTTCTAGTATATTCATATGACTTTTACAGAAATGGCAAAAATGTTAGAAATATCTTATTGATACCTATCCACAGGTATAATTGAGGAAATTATCATTGTACTACTTATGAAAATAACTTAAATGCACTTAAAACTTTTTAGTAAGCTTTTAAGCAATGGGCTGGAGTTATGGCTCAGTGGTAGAGTGCTTGCCTCCTACGCACAAGCCACTAAGTTTGATCCTCAGCACCACATAAAAAAATAAATAAAAATAAATATATTGTGTCCAACTACAACTAAAATTTTTTTTAAAAGTTTTTAAACAAATTAAAGATCTTGTTTTATAGGCAGGTTGAGCCTAATATCAGTGCAAGTAACTTATGCTCCCTGGGAACTTTTGCAACTTTAAATGATTGGGTTATAGTCTTAATAAAAATTCTATTGTAAAAGTCTTACTCTAATTTTCTCAACCTTTATTTGAGAGCAAAGGAGAATAACAAGACCTTAGAGGAAATCCTAGGTTATTAGCACCAGAAACAAAATTAAGTAATTGAGTTTCTATAGCAAAATACATTTATTTAAATTAGGAATTCCAAATATTTTATCAGAACATATGACATTCAAAAGCACATTACACAGTTCAGAGTGGACATTTATGTAGGCAGGAGTGGAACAAAAGATGAGACCAGGAATGAAATGGTTAAAGAGGAAAACAAAAGTGAGGCTCATACTAGTGTGAGATGAAATGAGGATGTGAACATTTAATTTTCTGTGCCCCAAACCTAGAGAAACAAATAAGGCAACAAGACAAACTTATCAATAGCCTCCTAACAAATACAGGTGTGCAACAAGTTATACGGGAGAAAAACTGGGGTGTTTTAAAGTTTGAAACAGTTAAATGTAAATCTTAAAACCATGGGCCAGTTATGAGGCATGACATCAATTTCATGCAATGATTGCACAATGGAAAAGTTTTTTCTTTTTTTCAATTTTCATGCTTTCACTTTTATCAATATGTCCTTAATTTTGAGGAAACATGAAATAATGGTTTTAGTTAACTGTGTATTCAAAACATTTCAAACATTGCAATTGATTTCTTTACTTTTTTCATAAGTTTAAAGCCTTTCAAGTAGATGTCCTTTTCATTAATTTTAGTAAATATTTGATATTAACCTAGAATTTTAAGATTTCCTAAATCATGACTATATTTACAAAAGTTGTCATGTAGTATTAACAAAACTTGTAATTTATACATTACATTGTAAACATATGTTGACATTTTTATTTGCAAAAGATTTTCCCAAATTGTGATAAATGCAGAAACAAAATAATGGGAAAAAAACTACCCCAGAAATCTGAAAGCAGTTTAGGAATATAACTTAGTATTATAGCAATTTTAAAACAACTAAGTTTTAAAATGTTGTGAACTCATTCTTTCAAGTTTAATAATCCAATAAAAATTCAATTGTATCAAATTAAAGAAACATTTAAAATTTTATGATTGTTAACCTTTTTTAACCATAAATCATTTTAACAAACTCTGTTATGGGTATGTTCCTGAATTTGGAACTAAATTTATATCTCAGCTCTTACAAATATTCAAACTAATTATTTCAGAATGAATATAGAATGACACTTTAATTAGTGATGTGTCTCCTGGCAATTAAGATTCTCTTGCTTCTCTTAGCAATTAAAATGGCAAGGCATATTATTAAGGTCCCACGATTCTTCATACCTCTTCCTGACAATTACCATGGGAAACATTAAAGGCAAGATTGTAGTTATAATCAATTCACTGAATATTTGGTATCAGGGTAAACACTTTCTCCTTCCTATCTAGTGAATTTTTCATTCTACTCATATTACCTATCCATCATTAAAGCAATTTGTGCTCTGTATCACAAAGTTCAATTTTTCATATTACTTGACTTATTATAACCAATTGAGTTTGTATAAGTGCAAGTTGTAGGGATAATTTTAATTAGGAAATAATTTTTAACCCATTTATTCATGATATGACTTTAATGATCAGAACAATAAATAGAGGGTGCTTAATGCTGGCAGAAAAATCAGTGCTAAAAATATGAATCATCTAAAATTACTGTAAAGTGAATATATTAATATAACAAAGACGTATGCAGAGAAACAAAGATATATGGACAAATTGTTGATACTGCAGGTGAGGATGGAGGAAAAGAAGAGATGCATTTTTAACTTTCTGTATTCTCTGTTGATATATAATCACAAAAGTTAACTCATGTATCTAAGTATATTTTTAAAGTGGTATTATCAGATGACTTTTTTGATGCTTCTCTGATAATTCTAGTTTTAATGAAATATGTATTACTACTGTACTAAGAAAACATCTCAATGTTACATGGAAAATACAGGAGTAATATAAAATTGAAACATGGTGTTCATTTATAAATCAGTTTATTTTAAATTGATGTAAAAGTCATAAATTTATCAGTAATCTTATAGTAGTATATATTTTGTATCTATAGCTAGCAAGGTTTTAGGCACTTCAGTGATATTGACTCACTTCACTCTTATAGCATCTTTTGAAACAGGTGATTAGCATATTTCATTTTTCAGATGAAGAAGTAAGGCACAGGAAAGTTTTAGGAACTTGCCTTAGAATCACCCAGCTAGATAAAGCTAACATTAGGCACTCAGGTTGCACATTCCAGGCACTTCAATGAAGCTATACTACTAAGTACTTTTGTAAGTTTTAATTATTTTCCAATTCATTTAAAGAATTATTCACATATTTCAGCACAAGCATACCTCTTTTCTCTCAGATACAGTATTTAGTAAGTCTAAGGGTTAGATTTTGGGGGGAATAACACATGGTTAGTTATAACTAAGTGCAAAACTGGAAGGTGGAAACAGGTTCTGTAAGATGCTCATGATTGTGTGGCTAAAGTATTGTAAGAATCATAAATTTATTCATATTCTTTCAGTAGTCTCAATCTTATCATTGGCTTTCCTGTATTATTATGTTATGGTATGGATGTGAGGTGTCCCCCAAAAGCTCACGTGTGACACAATGCAAGAAAGTTTGAGGGAGAAATGGTTGGGTTATAGTCTTAACCTAATCAGTGAATTGATCCTTGATGGGATTAAGTAAGCGGTGACTGGAGGCAAGTGGGGTGTGGCTAGAGGAAGTGGTTCATGGTGGGCATGGCTATGGGATATATATTTTGTATCTGGAGAGTGGAGTCTCTTTATCTCCGCTTTCTGATCACCTTGTGAGCTGCTTCCCTCTGCCACACTCTTCCTTCATGATGTTCAGCTTCACTTCAAGCCCGAGGAATAGAAACACCTGCCTATGAATTGAAACCTCTGAAATCATGAGACATTCAATAAATTTTTCCTCCTCTATACTTGTGCTGGTTGCTATTTAGTAAGTCTAAGGGTTAGATTTTTAAGGGAATAACACATAGTCACAGTGTTGAAAAAGCTGACTAAAAACATCCTGGCTGTCTCACTTCCATGTTGTGCTCCCATTCACTCTGTTCAATGAGTGAGTCTGTGCATGCATCGTGGTCTACAGGCCAGGAATCTATCTCATCATCAGGTTCCACCAGCCTTCTTTCTACAGTATTTCACATAAGAGTGGCTGAGTTCTTTTTATCTTTCTTACATATGTCCCATATTTGCTTAGTTTAATGAACACTGATAAACACAAATTGTTCTTAAAGTGACAACCAATAGAAACATTATTTTTCAGTTCCTGTTTTCAAATACTCATTGTATCCTTGCTCTTTTACTTCCTAGAATGACCAATGAAAATTACACCCAAATGACTTGGGCAACATTCTTGTACATGGACATCTTAACACTCTTAAGAAAATTAAAGTAAGTGAAAACAAGTTTTCTAACTTTTTTTGGGGGGGTTGCAAATACAGGTATCATACTTTCTTGGCAACACTCTCTAATTACCAGTTAAAATGGATTATATGTGCTACTTATATTTTTTCTCTATATGTATGCCAAATGCATGGAAGAAACAGTTGATACCTGTCATATACCATATTCTGGATTATGTTGCTTTTACAATTTAAGTGTTTTCCATTTTACAGCTTTCTTCATCTTATAAACAATGTTATTAAGTCAGCAGCTGTTCTGTTTCAGTGGGGGAAACAATTCTTTACTGGAATGCATGTCTCTTCTGACTGACATCTCCTTTTAAGTATCACCACCTTTATAATAAAGTTCAATTATTTATTCATTCAAAGTTATCAATAGTGATTGACAAATACTTGTGAATAATTATTTGGTGAAACCAAGCATGCATTCACTACTTGGTTTGTTGATGGTGAGCAATAAGCTCCAGCCAACAAGGGGTTAATTTTACCCAGAGAAACAAGGGTGTGGATGGCCATTATTCTATAATAGAGTGCATTCCCAGTTTCTGGGAGCACAGACTTGGGATGCCTGAGTCAGCCTGAGATGGAAACATGGTGGGTAGCAAGGAATTTTCATTTTGTCTCTTAATTTAAAAGTATGTAAGAAGCAACCATCAATCAATAACTTGTATCTACCGTGTTCGAAAGCCTGTGAACAAAGTAATGCCATATAAACAGTAGGATTATTGCCTTTAGGGGAAACTACTGTAACTGGCCAAGATGGGTTCAAGACATGCTACCCCCAAATACAACAAACACCTTGGCACTGAATAAATAACAGAGGCAGGAATGTGACTCTCCCCTCCCCTCCAGCTTCTCTTCTGAAGCAAGCCATAAAAGAATTCACTGAACTTCCTCCAAAGTAGGTCATAAAACCTATAATCCAAAGTATCTTCCTTATACTTGAAGTAAGTACCCCCGATCTCTAAAGACACACAGAAGAATAAGAACAAATAGGCTTTGCTAAGTTTCACTCCAGCTTATTGCCTTTAGGTCACACTGTTTTCTCCTCCAATCATAATTTGTATGACTGTCCATAAAAACTTCCAGTTTCTTTGGTCTCCACTCCTGATGGCTTGTCATGTAAAACATATTTAATAAACCTGTATGCTTTTCTCTTATTAATCTCTTTTGTTACAAGGGTGTTAGCCACAAATTTTACAATGTGTGATAAAAGAAATCTTCTCCTCTGTAGAAATATGTACATGAAAATTTAAGTATCAAGGTGATATAAGGAAAAGGCAAAAAAGAGGATAAAAGGAATTTACAGAAGGAAGCATATATTGTATAACAATTGGTAAACTTGGAAAGCTGCAGTATCATAAACATTCACATTCTCAACTCAGAAATTATCCTAGATACATATTCAAGAGAAATTTAGTGACTTGGAAAAATGATCATTTAGTGGGTCTCATTAGCCTACAGCAGGCTGCACAGTTTTGTGACCTGAGCTGAGTCTCGGGTCAGGACAACAGGGCTGATATACTTCTGCTTCTCTAGGGATGTAGCCTGTCGCCTTGTGATGAAGGAATTCAACAAGAGGTATGTGAGGCACACAAGTGCTTTCTCAAGTCTATGCTTCTGCCAAGTATGGCACCCTCCCAGGGGCCAAAGTAGGTCACACGGCCAAGCATACAGTTGGAGGGGATAACACAGGTACAGGGCAAAATGCATTGATTTACAGAGCTCATTTATTGGGTCCATTTAGAAGTTTGGACTAACACTTGTATAAAGAAAATAACTTTCTAAACCAGTAATTTTGATAGCAAAATTTTGACGTAATCAAAATTTTATATATGGGAAGTTCAAGGCAGCCAGGAAGGGAAAAAACCAGGGGCCTGGGTACTGGAGATGATAGAGGTGGAGATGAGAAGGCCAGCTACTAGAATTGAGGAGAGTGCCTAGTAGAGGGCTTCTGCCCCACTGTGCAATTCAAATCTATCTTGTACATTGTGCTCTAGTAAAGCTGATGGTGTCCTTGAGGCAGAGACTATTGTATAAAATGGACTCAGTTTTCTCAAACCAGGGGAAGGGGCAGGAAGTGGCTTGCAGTTAACTCATGAAGGAAGATTAGATTAATCCTCAAGAAATAAACTAGTTTCTTGGCACATCTATGCTAATGTGAGAAAACATGTAACCTGGTGCCAGATTGTTTTGTTTTGTTTTGTTTTTAAGCCCAAAGAGTAGAAGAAAGAAGAAACAGGGATGTGTTAGTAAAAGCATTTTCTGGATATATGAGTTTATCAATTTGGCTGATATCTTGGATTTAATGTTGGGTGTGGAAGGCAGAAAAGGCTGGAAAGATGAAATGGGACCAGATTTTTGAAGAATTTCAATGTTAGTTTAAGAAATTTGAATCCAATTCCATATTCAATGGGGAAACACACACAGTTTTTGGAAGAGGTATAAATAGTGTTCCTAAATTTCTGAATGGAAGTTACTGAAACAGGCTTTCAGCTGTTGTTATAATAGAGATTGAATTAGGACTGGCAGTAGAAACAAAAAGAAATTTCATTGTGGAATACAGGAGAGAAAGAAACAGAGAGGTATTATTACTAATGGGTGAAGAGGAACATTAAAGATAAACTTGAACATCTCTCTAACTGGCAGAAATGCTAAGGCTGCCAGTTTCACAAAGGTGAAAATAGCTGATAATCAAGTTCTCTCTTTTTGAGACCTGATAATTCCTTCTAATCCACTGTCAAATAAATAAAAACTTGTTTTTGGAAGTATTATATAAAAAAAACGAAGGCCCTAGGGCTGGGGTTGTGGCTCAGTGGTAGAGCACTTGCCTTGCACGTGCGAGTCCCTGGGTTCAATCCTCAGCACCACATAAAATAAATAAATAAAATAAAGATATTGTGTCCAATTATAACTAAAAAATAAATATTTAAAAAAATTAAAGACATTTTTTATATAAATTAACAAACTGATATTTTTCTGAGAATAAGGCATACTTATTTAATTATGTGCTATCCTTAAGTTTATAAATAATCCTAAAATGATTGAGATTTTAATACTTGTGAATTCTTTGCTTTCTCTGTTCATGCTATGTACACTGGCATTCAATCATGTGACTTTTTTTTTTAATAATCAGAACACATCCATCCAGCTCAAAAAGTTCTCTTCACTATTTTTCCCAGTATCATTCACTTGGAATGTTTTTCAGGTATTTCAAATACAGTCTGCTAGGGAGCTGTGGCCATGAGATTCCTGCTATCAATGCTTCATTCAGCTAGACTTCCTCCCTTTGGACACTTAAGACTATATGCTATTTTTTTTTTACAGAAAGAATATCAGAATTAATATACTAATAGACAAGTTGTGACTACTTCTAAAATAGATTCTTTGTTATATTTTCTGTATTTTCAGACACTATCCTATGCTGATTACTTTTTTCCTGAGATTCTTTTTCTTCTTCTTGGACCTCTGCCATAGCCTCCTAAGCTATTGTACATGTGCTCTCTTGGTCAGAGTTCAAGTCTGCTGCCAAGAATGTCCATCAAGTTCTTTTACTTCTACTGATGTCCTTCTTTTAGTTTTCTAGTTTATGTAACTCTCAGGCTCCTGCATCTCTTCCTGATGTTGGCTTTCTGCTCTGCTCTGAACTTCTGAAGTCTCAGCCTGCTCTTTGGGGTGTCTCTTCCACTCCTCGCCCACACTAGGTCCAGTCTCTGGTGATGACAGTGCTGATTCCTTTCCTATTCCTCCTCCTCCTTCTTCTACATTGTTAGGGAAACTATGTGCATCAAGTTTGTTTGTTTGTCTACTTAAGTGAAGTAAAAGCATTCACTAAATAGAATTGGCAGAAAAAATTTTTGAAATATGACTATTTCAAAAACTCAGGGGTCACTACAGTAGAAAGAATGCAAATGACTTTTATAGATTCCATAATGACAGTGTGAACAAAGTTCAAATCTAGAGTATTTTATTTTTGCCTTAAATATTTAGTAAGTATTGATTATATAATATATTATTCTTACAAATAAAAAATAGTGCATGGAAATGGAAGGCGATCCTCAGGGTTATACAAAATGACATATAAGAGGAAAGGAGGGGTAAGACAAGATAATACAAATCGAAGAAATGATTTACAGTAGAAGGGGTAGAGAGAGAAAAGGGGAGGGGAGGGGAGGGGAGGGGGGATAGTAGAGAATAGGACAGACAGCAGAATACATCAGACACTAGAAAGGCAATTTGTCAATCAATGGAAGGGTAACTGATGTGATACAGCAATCTGTATACGGGGAAAAATTGGGAGTTCATAACCCACTTGAATCAAACTGTGAAATATGATGTATTAAGAACTATGTAATGTTTTGAACGACCAACAATAAAAAAAAATAAAAAATAAAAATATTTTGTATTGAGCAATCCTATATCAATAATGTCACTCCCATATCACCTCAAAAAATAAAAATCTCAGGCTAAAATACAGATAAAATAGATGTAATATAAACTAAACGTCTACTACTTTACTGCTGCTTTGGAATGAGAAATGTACTACACTATTCCAAGCAGTTGGGAGAAAATAAAAAAAAATAAAAGTGTTGGTTTAACTCTTTATATATTGTGAAAAAAAATGCACTGTGATGGTTTCAAACTTCTGGCTACTTATTTTCCACTGTTGACTGAGAAAAAAAGGGGGGATATTCCCATTAGTATAATGTAGATGTTACCTGTAGAAAATAGAGATAAGATTGAAATTATATTCACTTATTTTAGGGAACTAAGAATAAGTTCAGAGAGATCAGATGACATGGAAAACTTAGGAGCTTATGCTCTGGAGATGAAGCATCATGATTCAGATCCTGGCTGTGCCACTCACAATCTATGTGATAGCAGGCAAATCATCTCTGTGCCCAGGATCCTTTCTTGCATGTTGATCAGAAAATCTGAGTGGTTTTTATGTCATACGTAATTATGTCTGTTACATATTTAGCACTAAGTGTTTGCTAATATTTTTAGTGATAGTTTATTATTACTCCATTTCCTTTAGCAAAGAAGTAAAGGTGGCTTACAAATTCAGACTGAGTTTCTACTCCTGATGAATCGATCCATTGAATGAGCTCTGCTGTGTTCCTTGTTGTCTTTTGTCTCTACCATGGAACACTTCAGTGACTACCCACATCTGTCACTCTGCAGAGCTGTGGCAAGTTATTTTTTATCTAAGAACTGGGGAATATTTTATTAAGGACTATTCCATGCCATGTTCTTAAAGTCTTTCTGCCATTCTTACTTGTAACATGACAATTCATTCCACCCTTATGATGATTACCTCATTCTCCTAATTGTTTTCCATTTTGTTTTTCCCCAGCCTCCTTCAAAGTCTTCATCTACTGTTTTTTTTAGAACGTTCTGGAAACTCTGAATTTCTCAATTGTGAAGATGAATGTTGTTATTTTTGTGTCAGTGTTCTGATTCCAGGCCATGTCCTATGGGAAATATTTTAGGAGCCAATTAGCAGCTTAATGTGTTTTTCTGAGTTAATATCAGAAGATAATTGCTTTAGAGAGAGAAGGTATTAAGATTTATTGAGCATCTATTTTGTTTTCAGGGGTATTTTTGGTTTAAATAAAAAAAAAAAACAAATAAAAAATAGTGACCCTGGAGTACACTCCCTTCCATAAGAAATGTCACTAAAACTTCCAACTAAAGTCTAATAACGAAGCACAGAAATGGTTTAAATAATAGATAATAAACATTATTAGAAATTTAGATTCTCTCCATCATAGGCAACAAGTCTTTAAAAAAATTTTTTTAAAGTTAGCCTCACTGTAGAGAATGATGATTTTTAATTTAATATTCATAAAATATTTTTTATGACAGAGTCTTTAGATTTATAGATATATAAAACTTATAGACTGGTGAAACTTACTGCAATTCTTCTGGGGCAGTAAATATTTTGAAACACACTCCAAAATTTTTGTATTATAGTAGACCAATTAGATAGTACCATAATTTGAAGCTTATATCCGAGCAGTCCAATACTTACTTTGTCTTATTCTTTAGAAAACATTCATTCATTCACTCAACAAATACTTATTTAGCTCCTATTAAGTGATAGGCAATGATCTAAATATTGGGTTTAAAAGTAGCTGTAAGACAAGGTTCCAACCCTATGAGAATTACATTTATTTGAGAAGCTAATCACTAATAGATCATGCCATGGAGATTACATTCTAGTTGTGGAGTTAGTGCAAAATAATAGTCAGTGACTAAAACATCAAGTAATGACGAGTTTTAAAAAAGTAATGAAGCCAGTTAAAAACAGAGAGAATTGGCAGCAGGGATAGAAGGGGACTTTGTAGTGCAAAGGGCTTTTCTATAGAGATGGCCTCTAATGGAGAACTGACTCATGAGAGGGAACACTGGGGGCAATGACTCATGAGAGGGGATACTGTGGGGGAAGGAGGCAGCACATTGTGTAGGAGAGTCAGCTATGGCCAATGACTTCAGAATCCTAATTTCAACAACACTAACCTCTCCCAGGGACTGTTTGCATAAAATACTAGCACATATAGTCAGACAAATATTCAAGTATATCAATGTCTTGGGTGCTATAATAACTGCAAAATAAAAGTCAGTCATTAAATATTGAGTGATTTTCTCAGGCTTATTGATATCTCCTTAAATGAAGCGCGCGCGCGCGCACACACACACACACACACACACACAAATATACAACAAACACCTGAAATTAAAATAAAACTAACATACTTGGTATGCTGCTTAGGGGTATATAGATCAAGTCAGACATAATGATTTAAGCCAAAAAAAAAAAAAAAAGTTAAACTAGCAATTGCACTAAAGCATACAAAAAGTACCACTAGTTTTTTAAAATATGCATTGAAAGCATCGTGATTAAAAATCAAGTTAGACTGTATGAGTCTGAAATTAAGGGTACATTTCTACCTTATTTATCTTACTTGCTATGAAATAGTCTCCAGATATTTTTTAGAAACTGAGCTTATTCCTTAGACACATCATGAAAGTCAGCAACTCAAATTTCAAAGCTTATATATAATATGTTCATTTTTTTCCATTGGACATAGGAGCCGAAATAACGTTTGTACAAAAATAAATACCAAGAGAAGCAAACTTCCCCACCTCCAACCAAAAGAGCTGCCAAATAAAAGTTTAAACGTTAACAATTAAGCAAAGGGGCCTGATGGAGATGATAACTTTTATACTTTCAAGGAATTATGATTTGTCCCCTTCTATTTTCTCATCTGCCTTTAAGTATTGTTTTTTTCAGGATAAAGTCAAATGATGTATTAAAACCAGAAGAACATTATCATTGAATATTTTCACCATGAAGAAATAATAAATGTTTGAAGAAATAGATATACTTGGCCTGATTTAAACATTTCACAAATGCATACATGTACTGAAGCATGATGGGACCCCACTAATGTATGCAATTTTTGTTTTTATGTACATTAAAAATCAATTTTATTTAAATAAAAATTTCCCAAAAACAATTGGTGATTTAATAATGCTTATTACTAGCTAACTGAGCACTTACTGTGTGGCAAATATACTGTGTCAAGTGCTTTATGAATATATCTCATTTGCTACTCAAGACCCAAAAACTATGGTGAGAAAAGTGAAGATCTGAGAAAACTGATACAATTTTCAAATAAACCAAAGGGATATTTCACAATCAAGTCCAGCCTCAAAGCCTATGTACTTTACCACTATGGACCCTGCTTCTTGTTGACAGAAATGATCTTAAACAATTTGGCTTGAAAATCATTTAACTATTTCCATCTTGCCCAAGAGTATGAACATTTCTATCTCAGTTTCCTTAAGTCCAATTTTAGATTTAAAATAAAGAATAAAAGAAAGATGTTCATGTAAAACATGGTAATTACAGTTAATAGCAAAAAGTGTGAGCACGCATTAAGTGTTCGTACCACAAGAAACAAGTACGTGTGCATATATAAATTAGCTGGATTTGCCATTCTGTAATGTATACATGTTTCAAAATAAGTTGTAAGGATAAATACAATTTTTGTCAACATAAATGAATGAAGGAATGATGGAAGGAAGGTTTTTATAAAAGGAAATAGGTTTCATAGCTAGAAGGAACCTAAAGAGGAGTTAGGGAGCCCATATTGTTTAAAGATTAGTAAACTAAGGAGGCCGAGGATGAAAGCCACAGAAGCTGACTGGAGCTCAGGTCTCCCAGGAAGCCTCCTCCTATGCTCAGCAGCAGCCTTCCTGGGGGCTTGAAAAGGAGCAGGGGGTGTGTCAAAGGCTGAGGGTTTTAAAGATACTTTTGTGCCATTTCTTACTTTAATTTAAATTTTTATCTTTCCTCCTTTTTTTAGTATTTCAAAATGCCTTCTTTAGAGTTTTATCAATAGCTACAACATATTACTATGTACTAGCCAGCCACTCTCCTAATAAGCACAGCATGTGTATTAAGGTATTACACTTTCAAACAAGTCTATGAGGATGGTTCTGCTAACATTTTCATTTTGCATTTGAGAAAACTAAGGTACAGAGAGGCTTTATAACTTTCCCAAGATCTCATAGCTACTATATGATGAAGGCCAGATTTGAATCCATGGAATCTGGACCCAGTGTTACATTCCTAAAGTCTTGATAACCCTTTAAAGATCAACTACCAAGAGTCCTCTAGAGCATATACAAAGGGATTCAATCAAATGAATTTCCTTAAAAATCATATTTTAAGGGGCTGGGGATGTGGTTCAAGCTGGAGCACGTTTGCCTGGCATGCGCAGGGCACTGGGTTCAATCCTCAGCACCACATTAAAATAAAATAAAGATGTTGTGTCCACCAAAAACTAAAAAATAAATATTAAAAAATTCTATCTTTGAAAAAAAATCATATTTTAAGTGAAATAAATTTAACTACTCTTAACTAAAATAAAATATTTTCCTTAGATTGATTACTTCGATCTTTCACTGTTGAAATAATATGCCCACATCACAGAAGATATGGAAAAGAGAAAAAAGAATATTTCAATCATTGTTTTATTGAATATTTTTAGTGTATTTCCTTTATGATATATCCTTTCTGAATATCCTATGCATCTGTTTTTAATACTATCAGACTATATTGAATTCTACAGTGTATACTTTTCAAATTAATCTTACATAATAGAAGCCTTTTTAGCCTGATATGCCAGTCCTTATGCATCCTTTATTTGCCTTGAGAGGATTCAAATAAATTCTCATTTTTTTTTCATATCTCTCCATGCTGCTCTCCCATAGTCCACTTTTCCCCAAACACTGTGAATCCTCCATACATACAGCACAGCAATGGAATGAGAGGCATGTGAACATGCAGAGGTGGGGGAGCAAAGGAGGTACTTAATCATAAGGTTCTAGGCCCTAAGGAGTTTTCAAACTTTCCAGGCCATGGTCTCTGTTAGGAACTGATAAAACTGAGGTCAAGGTAGATGTACGATTTATTCAAGTTAGGGAAAGAATTGAGGTCAAAGCTACAAGTCTTGGCTCTTGAACTAGACAGAACTCACTCTGCCTATTATTGCCTATCTATCTTTATCTGGCCACTATTCAGTCACATATACCACAAATGAACAAAATTTCAATAATTAAATAAAGTCCAAAGTTTTTCTTCATCTCTCATAATGATCTGTCATTAAACAAGCCCACGAGTTTTGCTTTATTAAACTCAGGATTACTATATCTGTACACAGTGCAAAGTAAGGCCTTGATTTACAAAATGAAAACTCTATTATAATTCTGCACATGAACTGTTTATAAAATTTTAATATACACTATCTTATATACTATTTCTAAATAATTTTCACTATGACAAAAAAAAGTGTCCCAAATTAAAATGATCTATGACTATATATGGTCTGATTTGAAGGGTATCAGAGACGGGGGTAATTTGGTGCATAAAAAAAATGAAAAGAAGTGCTTGTAAATATGTTTCTCTCCCAAAGAAGAAGAGAAGTTTAAGGCAGGCATTTATTACAGTACCAACCAGAGGGAGCATAACAAGTTGAAATATTCATTTAATGACTATTGAGCTGTTTGAAAACGTTTCTACCATTATTACCTAATTTGTTAATAAGCACTAATAAGTAAAAATAAAAATATGGGTCTTAATGATTTAACATCTTAGAAAGTGCCTTGAATGTAAAGGCGTATGGAAAAAGAAAGTGACTTTCTAACTTACTCTTTTTATCATTCTAAATGTGATGACTACCTTAACTGTTTACAGAGGAGCACAGTCAGTCATATTTTTTGGAAGCTGTATTTGGAAATAGAATTGATCGTGACTTAAGAAACTAGCAAACATGTGGCCAGAAGTTTTGGCAAGACTACGAGCCACAGGATTTCTGTGACAGCAGGATATCAGGAGAAGGTCAGATGGAAAATATAGTTATTTTAGATAAAATCAGGTAGAAAGTCATTCTAAAGGTAGGTTTATAATGAGAAATCAGGACAAGGTGATTGAGTACTTGCATGGCATGTTCTAAGCCTTGGGTTTGATCTTCAATGGGGGGGGGGAGTGGATGGTGAGAGGGAGAAAGAAATCAATTTTCTCTAGAAAAGAACACATTTGTCTTTTTTGTAAGGCTGAGACCTTCCAAACAATTTCCACCAAGACATAATAATATTTTCTTCTTCCCTTTGTTCATCATATTGTCCCTTAAATGAGTTAAAAATCATAAGTCTTTTTTTTTTTTTTTTTTTGGTATTGGGAATTGATCCCAGGGGACACTTAACCATTAAGCCACATCCCTCCCCAGCCTTCTTTTGTATTTTGAGACGAGTCACCCTGAGTTGCTTAGGTCCTTAGTAAGTTGCTGAGGCTGGCTTTGAACCCTGGATCCTCCTGCCTCAGCCTACCATGTGGCTGGGATTACAGGTGTATGCCATCATGCCCAGCCAGATCATCAATCTTAAACCAGAAACAAAATAATGTAATTTTATTAGGATAGTCATTTCACTTTATGCGCCAATGTGATGTCTGAAAAGTTAGGCGTGTGAAGTTTGTGTAAGGGTGGCATCCTAGTCCAAATACCCAGCTTCCCTTCTTCCTGGCCAAGCAAGGGTCATGGGCAAGTATGGGGTAATGGCCTGCTTATTCTCCTGCCAGAAGATGAATTGCTTTCCTTCCCTTACAGCAAGAGAGCCTTTTATACTTTTATACTTTTGTGATGTAAATTAAAAAGGAGAGTTTTATTAGTGACAATTTAAAAACACATCTATCCATTCAAAAGTATAAAATGCCCAGGATAACTGCAACACAAAGAAAAATTTGTATTGATGATAGCGATTTTGCTAAGATTTTACCTTACCAATTTCTAAGTGTGAAAAAATGCTTCTATAGCTACCTATTAATACAATTTTTATTCATTTTTTTTCCCTATAAAACCAATTAGTTGTGTGTAGACCTCTGATAGATTGTGGTCATAAAGCTGCCACATATGTGACAGCCAATTTAGTTTTCTTCTTTCTCCTTTTCAGTTGTAGCCTTGTCACAATAGTCATTTATTTCATTACTGCTGTCTTGTTTTGCCTTTCTTTTGGCTGAGAAAATAACCTTTGAATTAGGAAAATAATTTCATTTAATAAGAAGGGGGACAGCATTTCTATTTTAAGTTAATGCTGCTACTTAGCCACTAGGCTATGCTAAAGTACAGTCCATTTGTTAAGAACGCTATCTCTCAGCTATGCACAAAAGCAGGAAATAAATCTGAAAGGCGGATGTGAGTCATATAATCATTCAAAATCTAGCTGGTAATTCATTTAACAGATTTATCTAACAGTTTCAATAATCGGTTTTATATGCAACACTCCAAATGAATAAATGAATCTAATATATGTCTTGTGGCAATGCTCAGTTTGGTTTTAAAAGGATGGGATCATCATTAGGCTTCTTTTGCCCAAATTAAATATCCATTTTCATTTGCATGAAGTTAGCCCAACTTAAAAAAAAAAGCCATAAGGTATACTTATGAACTGATTAGTTTTCAGAAATATGAGCTTTAGAGCAGATATATTTTGCTTTCTGCTTCAAAAAATAGATCATCTAAAAAATGCAGTTGAAAACCACACACCATTTAATTTATTTAAGATTTTTTTAACACTAAAATTATGCTCCTTTACCTGTAAATTGTGTTTAAAATCTTTTAAGTTTAAAATTAAGTGCAGTTTATTCTAATATTTACACCTTTTCCCTTTAAAACTGCAAGGAGCACATGGTTAATCATTTTCATTGCTGTTATTCATATTAATAATATCCATCCTCAATTACATACTGTGGGAGACATTACGGCTTCAAACAGGCCTAACAAGCTCACAGTGCAGTTGGAAGCCCATGAAAGTTAAATAATACTTATAAAAATATTAGGAGCAATGCAGGGATCATAGGTAAGTGACACACAAAACATAATACATGCTAAGAATCTGCATATGAGAGAAATGTTCACTGCCCATTTTATTGGAAAAGAATATTTATACTACTAAAGTCCCAGAGGATTTCCAAAAAGTCTGATGTGCTGTCAAGATAAAACTCCATAACATTCTAAGTTATTGTTTAATCCACTGAACAACTCACCTCTAAGAGGAATGTGCCATATTTTAAATATGTATACATCTTTTTAAAAATTCAGCTTCTTTTTCAATTATTAATTATTCATCTATTAATTATTAATTATAGGATGTATTATTTACAGAACATAATCCAGCTCCAATGTAAAATGTTATTAATCTGGTATTCCTAATATATTTATACCTTGGTAGTTGAGTGCATACTGATAAGAAAAAGGTTAGTTGACTTTCTTTCTCAAATGTAGTTCAGTTAAAACCCATTTAAGAAGCATTGCAGAAAATATGAATAGTTATGCTATGGGTGAAATCCAAACAGGACAAGAAGAATTGCTCATTAACTGTCTGCTGCATAAATTAATGGTAAACGGGTAGATGGATCAATGAAAGAACTCTAAATATTAAATGCCAGGATCTCCATGTTTTCCCATGTATAGCTATGTTCAGAGGTCATATACAAAATATTTAAAAAGTGTTACCACACAGGCATGGAAAAGCCAGAGCAGATGCTGCGGTAAAGCACCTCCAACTCTCCCTGCCTAAAAGGATCAACTGCCATTACTGCATCATTGAAAACATTCAATTATGGTAAATTATCACTTCTATCACTTCTAATGTACTAATGTATTAAGATAGTTTTTATTGAACTACAATTGTGGATTATGATATTCTTAATTTACTTTTGCTATGCAATACATTGACTTAACAGAATTTTTATTTCTAGACTTCACTTTGTGTGCCACAAACTGTCTAGAATACTGGTTAGAATCTCTTAGCAATGGAAGGTAAAAGCCCATGTGGCTAGAATATGAGGCATTCCTAGTCTGAGTCCTTTGGTGAGCTCTTGAGCTTTAGGTTAAGATTAAATTGAGAGACTATGACATATCTTCTTCCATGTCTCTTCTGTAGATCTGTAGTCTTGAGCAGAAGTCAATTGCAAAGCCATTATGAAGGCCATTAGTTAGTCAAAGAAATGTGATAAAAACAAAATCTCTTTTGGTGTAATGGAGTGACACCCCACTCTACCCCTGCAAAAAAAAAAATAAAATCAATATCATTTAAAAAATGATCCATAAGGGGTCTGTACTGACCCACCTGCTCTGAAGCATTATAAACTTAGGAACTAATAGATTAGAGCAGGGTTTTCTTCCCTTAAAATTAAAAGCTACAAAACTTACCCATGCTTTGTTTCATGTTCTGTTTTCCTTCCTGGGACAATCTGAAAGCCCCAGAAGTATTCAACATGGTACTGGTCATGGGCAGATTAAGGGCCATCTTAGCATTATGATAGACTCCTGTTTCTTATTGTGCCATTCAGCAAAAGAAATAGAGACTGAGCAAAAAATGATAGAGAAATAACTAGTTCCTGGCACATACCATGACTTTTTTTATGTCTAACTCAAAACTCTACTAGTCCCTAAGTCCATTAGAGAGCTTGTGGCTGCTCTAGTCTCAAAGCCCTCCATGCCAATTGTATAAAACTTGTCATTAGCTCACAGTTCCCCCAGGACTCCTGCCTTTTTATGGGCTGTGTCATGTGATTGGAATGCCCTTCCTCCCCACTGCCTACCTCCTTCAAATTCCATCTCAAAAGTTCCAAACAGGACAAAAAGAATTAATTGCTCATTAACTGTCTGCTGCATAAATTAATGGTGAGCAGGTAGATGGATGAATGAAAGAACTCTAAATATTAAATGCCAGGATCTCCATCTACATTACGGGCTGAGTCACAGACTTGACTTTATTGATAAATTAAAGATGCCATAATGTAGGCATCCTAAATTACTGTTCCCTTTCTAAGAGGTGATGGTCCAAGGTATTTTTCCCTTACTTGAGAGCTGTTATGAAACTGCACATGCTGCACCCCAAACCGAGAGACTGAAACTGCCTCATCCCAGTGTAGCAATATTCTCACCCTGATGGTAGTATGTACATTTGGAATACCCCTTGCACAACACCCAATTTTGTTTTCCCTAAGAGTTATCCAAAGAATTCTCCTTAGCTTTTGAACCATGAGCCTGGTCCTAACGTTTGTGATCTGGCTTCAAAGCCAGCAGACCTGTCTTGACAGGAATGTACTCTTTGAGACTCCTAAGTCTGTGCTAAACTCAGGTGAGCCCTTTCTGCAACTGCTTCTCTCCATAAAAAGAAAAGCTGTAGCATTCTTTCCTACTGGCTAACACCTCTATGCTAGAATTTGGCTGTAGTAAATCCTGAAGTGTTAATCTATGAAAGATCTGAATTTTTGAAAACTCATTTTATTTTATTCAAGAATTCAGATCTCTTCCTTCACCAGCTACAAGAGAAAAATGACCTCTTCAGAGATGCAGGTTGATTCAGACCATGGCACTCTCCAGGGGACAGTCCCTGTCCAGCTTGCTTATCCATTGGCAGCAGTCTTTCCAGGATTGATTTATTTTACACTCACACATCAGGCAAACGCTCATCTCTCTCCTGTCAAAACTTGAACAACCTCCTGGGTTATGTCAGAACCACCTTCTAGTTTTTATGTATTCTCTGAAAGTTTAACCATTTCTGGGGACTCAAACGCCAGGCTTGTTTCAACTATTACTGTATCTACAATGTGAAGAATACTTGTCAGCAGTTATCCCTGTACATCAGTGTTCTTTATGACTAGTGTGTAACACCAACATAACTGAGCATCAACATTATGCCAGTATACAGAAAAACAGTTACATTAACAACATAGTACTTAGCCATAATATTTCCATAAATCTAAAAACTTCAAGATAAACTACCTATACATCAGCAGTTTTGAAAAAACTCCATGTAGAAATCTGATACACTGGTTCTCTCACTAAAGTGACAAAAGTGATACAGTGAAATGAATAAAATAATTCACAGATGGGAAATATTTTCAAATACACACTTACCCACTATGCTTCATGTGTGGTGGTTTTTCCATTCGCACTGCCAGTTTGATTTTTAAGTCATAGTCCTGACTATTTTTTGGAACTATCATGCGGTGTAGTTCAGCTGACTTGGAGCTATTAGAAGTTGGGTATAATATCACCTGTAAAGGACAAAAAAAATTAAAGTGTGTGGAGTTTATAATACAGGGCATCTATGAACTGAAACTGGAATCTATTCTATACATTTTCCTACTTGTGAAGAGGGTGTCAATGCCCAAACATATCTAATAAACTATTTGACTGTCTCCTTCCACAGCAGATTGGTTTTTCATATAGACTTTTATCTTTGACAAGTATGTGTGTTCATATTATTTCATAAAGCATTTTCTTCTAGTGCCACTTTATAATAAATTAATAGTACAACAAGCTACAGTTGAACTGGCAATGAAAAATACTTAATATCCATAAAAATACTTAATATCCTATAATTTCAAGACTATTTAAAACTTCTTAGGGCCAAGAAGTTCAGAAAGAAAGATTCTTCAAAACTGCAGATAACATGCTTATAAAGCAAAACCAATTATTGATGCTGTACAAACATGCTCATGTTTCAATATTTTCTTTATAAAATAGCACTAAAGGAAATCAATGAGAGATGGACAAGAATGATCATAGCACATTTTCTGCTCTAGATCAATACAAAGAAAAGATCTTCCTGACTAAGGTTTCCCAGAAACATACAGATGAACTATAATTAGTGAAACAACATAATTATTTTAAATACACTGCCAAGTTACCAAGTAATTTTTTTGAATTTAATTTTTTTAATTAGTTATACTTGACAGCAGTATGCATTTCATTTCATTGTACACAAATGGAGCACAACTTTTTTTCATTTCTCTGGTTGTATAGGATGCCGAGTTGTACCATTTGTGCAGTCAAACATGTACCTAAGGTAATGATGTCCATCTCATTCCATCACTTTCCTATCCCCATGTTCCATCCCCTCCATCCCTTCCTTTTGCCCAATCCAAAGTTCCTCCATTCTTCTCATGCCCCCTCCCCTCATTATGGATAAGCATCCACTTATCAGAGAGAATATTCAACCTTTGGGTTTTGGGGATTGGCTTACTTTGCTTAGCATGATATTCTTTGCTTAACATGATATTCTCCAACTCCATCCATTTATCTGCAAATGCCATAATTTTATTCTCTTTCAGTCAGAATGACTATTATTAAGAATATAAGCAATAATAAGTGTTGGTGAAGATGTGGGGAAAAAAGCATACTCATACACTGCTGGTGGCACTGCAAATTGGTGCAATCACTCTGGAAAGCAGTACAGAGATTCCTTAGAAAACTTGGAATGGAACTACCATTCAACTCAGCTATCCCATTCCTTGGTCTATATCCAAAGGAGTTAAAATCCAGCATACTATAATGACATAGCCACACCAATGCTTATAGCAGCTGAATTCACAATAGCTAAATTATAGAATCAATCTACAATGTCTTTCAATAAATGAATAAATAAACTGTGGTATATATACACAATGGAATATTACCCAGTGATTATTTTTTAATGTTTAGAAAAATCAACCCAAGAAAGGAAAGTCCGTTCTTCATACATTAGGTGCCACCCAGACAAGCCATCTTTTCACTCAGACTTAACCCTGCTTAAACAGAGCCCATGTCTAAGCCTTACTGGGGCATTTAAAACAAAAGCACTAGCCAAGTGCAGTGACATACACCCACTGGCTGGGGAGGTTGAGGCAGGAAGATTTAAAGCTCAAAGCCAGCTTCAGCAACTTAGCAAGTCCCTAAGCAACTTAGCAAGACCCCACCTCAAAATATAAATAAACAAACAAACAAACAAATAAATAAATAGAGCTGGGATGTGGTTCATGGGTCATGTTCCCCTGGGTTCAATCCCCAGTACCCCTCCAAAACAAACAAATGAACAAACAAGGACCCGATAAAATGGAAGTACTACAGCCTGAAAGATAAACCAAGGCATAAAGTGCAACATACTATAATTTAAGTCATTTTTAGCTTAAATCAACAGGGAAAGCAAATAAACCTCAAGTGCAGGTATGAATGGAGAACTACTAACATGCACAGGTATGTGAAGATGTTTTTAAAGCATACATGGCAGCTGAAGTTTTTCTTCCTTCCCCTTCAAAAAAACCTTCATTTCCATGTATAAGTGAAAGTAGTTACTGAAAATCTTCAAACAAGGCATTCTTTTTCTTTAGGAAAGACAACACCATCACAAAACCTTCTCAAACTATCCTCAACTTGTGAGTTGTTAAATGTAGCCACTATTTTTAGACTTTTCTCAAGCCTTTCCTAAAAGTCATTGCTCTGATGAGTCTGGCACATCCACAGTCTGAAGCACACAAAGGACATTTAAGAACAGACAGAGGGCTGGGGATGTGGCTCAAGTGGTAGCGCGCTTGCCTGGTATGCGTGTGGCCCGGGTTCGATCCTCAGCACCACATACCAACAAAGATGTTGAGTCCGCAGAGAATTAAAAAATAAATATTAAAAATTCTCTCTCTCTCTCTCTCTCTCTCTCTCTCTCTCTCTCTCTCTCTCTCCTCTCTCACTCTTTCTTAAAAAAAAAAAACAGAATGGCATGTGCCTTGTTTACAAAATTGTGATAATACTCTAAATCTGATTTGTTTGTATTGCTAAAATACCCAGTAGAACATTTTACAGATTCTGAAATGATGGTAAAGAAAAAAATAAGTTGATAGCTTTTGGCTTATACCAGTAGACCAAGGAATAGCTTTATCAACTTACAAGCTAATTCCAAAAGAACAATAACAAAAACAAAATCAAAGACTAAGAGCTACACATTCTCTCTAGCTATGATATTCCTAGCAAGTCTGAGAGGCTTTTCCTCTCCTCCTCCCTATACATTCTTTAAAATATATATACGTATATATATTTTGGCAAGAGCCACCTACATACAGGCTTTATCCTTTTAAAACTCTTCCTTCTATGTTTATTTAAAATTGGTATTATTCCAATTTTAAAAGTCTTATACAGGAAATGAATACATAATTTTTTTAACAATTTCTCCTTCTCTAAATGCTAACAATAAGTTACTAAATGAGGACCCCAAATAACTGGTTATAGCTGATCTGCAAATTAAGAATCACCCCAATATTTCATACAATTATTTCTCTCTCATTTTTCTGATAGACATTTCTGACCAAAGTCAGTGAAAGGGCTTATGATTTAGCTCTCTTCAGTTAAATAACATAGGAGTGCTCATTATGTGGATATATACTCAGGTGAAAGAATATAAACCCCTCAAGGAGCCCACAGTCTTTTATTACCAGATTCTCAGCTCTGATAACATCACATCTGCCTATTATCATTCTGTCTCTAGAATATGCAGCAGTTACTTGTTGTTGCTAATCTTGGAGTTTCTTTGACATGTCTGTTTAGTTTCTCTGTCCAACCATAGGTAGAATTAATTTTCTGTGTTAAGGTCCCTCCATTTGAAAAGCCTGGCATGGTTTCTGTTTTTCTGGAGAGACTGATAAAGTTGTGAACAATGGCACATGTAGCAGACAGGCCCACAGATAATGAAACCTATGTTTCTAAGAGAATTGCACTGGAAAATCCACCTTGAACTTATTCTCCCTTAGACTTCCAAATTGCACATATAGAAAGTAGTCTCAACTTTTTATGTGATTTAGCTGTAAATGCTAATAGGCAAGGAAGAATCTCCCAAAGCTCAGCGCTCCAAGGGCCCTGGATAATACAAGACAAAGGAGTTCAATATACAATACAGGTCTAATCAAGAGGTCTTGAACACCTCCAGGAAAGGGGTCTTAACAGGATTTCATTGTTGGTATTGAATAATTACTGCTATATGTCTCTCATTTTCCACTTTTCAAATGGGAAACTTAACTGTAGCTCTTCTGTCCCTGCTGTACTGTTGTACACTGGATTTGTGTTAGGGAAGGATGGGAGGTAGAGAGGAACAGTAGGCAGGTAGCATGAACTTTCGTTTACAGGTTGTCATGATGCAAAGAGCAATAGCTAAACCTGGTATAGATGCTAGACTGCATGTAAGAATGGGTTAGGACTTGGGGCTGTTTCCCCTGAATGTGTTCTATATACAGAAGAAAGGATAACAAAGCTATCTGGTAACTAGTGGGATGAACTACAGCAGATCAAGTAACTCTTCACCAGGATTCATGCTTTCATAGTATACAACTGGTGCGCTAGTAAGCAACTGGTCAGTCAAGGACTGTATTTTCTGGCTCCTCCTGTATCTGAGTAGGAACATGCAAAAGTTCTAGGTAATGAAGTGTGAAAGAGAAGTGATACATGTGTCACTTTGGGGAATATGATTAATACACAGGTTTACCTTCTTTATCCCTCTCACCTCTGTCAGTTGAATGCAGAGAACACCAAAGCCATAGGAAGTGAAAGAAACAGAAGAAACCAGAGCCCCCAATCACCATGTGGAAGAAAGTCACCCTTCTCTCTGGAACACCCATGGTAAACACTCATTTTAGTAATATTGTTTTGAATACCTGAAATATTGTCATTTGCTTGTTAGAGCATTTAGTAGTATCCTTTTTGTTAGAGAGAGAGAGAAGAGAGAGAGAAAGAGAAGTTTTTAATATTTATCTTTCAGTTTTTGGTGAACACAACATCTTTATTTTATTTTTATGTGGTGCTGAGGATCGAACCCAGTGCCCTGCACATGCCAGGCGAGTGCGTTACCACTTGAGCCACATCCCCAGCCCAGCATTTAGTAGTATCTAACTAGAAATATTAAGACTGTTTGCTTCATAAATCTTTAATTTGTACCTAAGTGTTTAAAGAATTAGTTTTTCATGATAAGCAATTCCACTTTAATAGGACGTAATTTGTGTACAGGCTGATATGTCTGTTGTTGATTGTCTGAGTAATTAAAATATTTAACAGATTAAAAAATTTATTAGAGTTTTTTTGTATAACTTCACAGCTAAATTACATTATAACTCTGTACAAAATAGTTAACTTATTATCGAGCAAACTATTTTGTTCTTTGCTATTTTTTCTCTTAACCTTTATACATTTCTGCTTCAAGCTTATTTTTGTTACCAACACATTAAATGTCTTGTCAGTTAGCATGACACTTTTTAAAAATGATTTCTTATCTGATATATAAAGCCAGTGCATCTTCTTCATGATAAAATGTCAACATGACTTGCGATCTTTGCTAAGGTGTGGTTAAAAACAAACAAACAAAATTAGTTTTTTAGGCTTTGTTTAAAGTTCTGTCAATTTAATGTACACATGCAAATGTGTTTAGAGTTGCATGGGGTTCTGAAGGATTTTTCTCTTAAGATGCTTAAGATGCACCTCTATCATCTGGTAACTCTAAATTGCTTCTTTTCTATTGAGATACCTTGATTAATGTTGACCCATGTGAATTTGGGTGTATTTCACATGAACTAAACTATGTGATCTATGGACACCAGAAATTTCTCATTTTTTTTTTACATAAAACATATGAAAATTTAAAAAATAATGTTAGAAGGAAAAGGCTAGAAGAGAAGAAGGGCTAGATAAATCATTACTCTCCTTTCCCATGATTCCTTCATAGGGGAATTACTGCTTCCTCTAAAAGACTAAGAATGTAAGATTTACAAGACAAACACAGGAAGAGGAATGAGAAATAAAGACACAGGGCAATTGCAATTGAATTCTTACACAATGGTCCCCAGGGCAAGGCATACAATCCCAATGCTGACATTGTTCCCAGCACTCTAAGTTCTCAAGCTCTGCCCACACTTGGCTATTCAGCCGTTTCCTTGTTCCCTGATCCCACCTGCCCTAGGTTTCTATGGCTTGACAGAAAAAGAACCTCAATCAATGTATTCATACCATTTTCTGCTCTTTACATCCTCTTATGTTACTGAGAAGACTCTGTGGGATGCCAATTTTAAAAAATTAGGAAAAGGAAGAGGACTCTATAAGTGAGACCAGAGGCCAAGGAGGTAGAAGAAAACCGGGAGTGTAATGTGCCATTTTCAAGAGGGAGAGAATGGAAAGTGGCCATCAGCACCAAACGATCATCAAGGTCAAGCATGGTGGAGTCCAAAATGCCATTGCTTTGTTGAGAAACAGAAGTCACCGGAAAGCTCAACAAGAAAGTTTGAGAGGCTGGATGCCAATGGCTTCAGGGAGAAATTCTGTTTGAGGAATGGAGGAAGATGTCACTTGAGTGAGCAACAGACACTATGTGCAACAGCAGAGAGGAAGAGAAAATTGGAAGGTTGTGCCTATGGATGGGACCAGAAAGGATTACAGATACACTTGTTTTTTTTTTTTTTTTTTTTAAAGAGTCTTTTGCTAAAGAGTTTATACAACATCATACATTCACAGTCAAAAGATGATTTTAAGCCAGGAAATGACATAATAAAATTTTCATACCCTTGAGTAAAGAATACCCCTCTCTCCAGCTGTATATACCCTAGAGAGAAGTCCTGTGCTCAGCACGATCAAGTGATCTCAAATCCAAATAAGTGGTGGATTGGTCTTGAAAATGCATCTTTAAAACAGAGTACGAAGGGACTGGGGGACTAAAAAATGCTATTAGCTAAAATCATGTCTCAGTTTATGATTAAAAGTCATTTTTACTCACAAACAAATGTCCTTGAAACAAAGAATGTTCTAAGCATATCTGTGAGGAAACATCTCTTCAGATAAGCAGAGCCTCTTTCAGAAACCTTGACTTTCTAGGTTCAATTGATATTTCTCTATCTTTTATATTCAAATGACAGAGGTTATAATATAGCAAAGATTCCTGACTTACTCCTTGTGAACCTTTCCAGTACCTTTTTTGAGAGCTTAGGATCTTGAGATCATATGTATAGGCAAAGGTCTACCGGAACTTACTTCATTTCACAAACACATATTTATCAGATGTTAAGTACCATGTATTTTTTCTGATATCAGAGCTCACTTAGGGGGAAAAGATGAATCGGACATTTTTTTTTTTTTCCAGAGATCTACATCCTTGGTAACATTTCCCAGTGTTTTAATACACTTAAGGATGCTTCATCTAAATTGTTACTCCTCTGATGTAATGTCACTGCTTCCTGTCCTGTTTAGCTGAAAGAAGGTGCACCTGCTCACCCTCACTCACACAAGGCTCTTTGGTGTACCAAGAGATTAACGTTAAGTCTTTGGTCAACCCTCCTGCCCCTGGGCTAAATCCAGTTCCCTTTACTTTCAAACCTGAAAAGAATCCTGGAATTTACAATATGGGGTTGATCAAACTACCAACCCCTCATAAATGTGTACTTGGCATAACAGAGAACTACATGTCTCCTTCCTTCTGTGTAGTACATTTTTTTTTTTAATGAAAGGTTGTTTTTTTGGGGGGGGGGGTAAATGAAACAATAAAAGAAAAGGGAAGTATTCTTTCAATTACATATATTTTCTTGCAATTATCTTGGTTAAAAAAAAGATGAAGAGTTTTGTTATTTGTATAATGGGAGGCTGAGGAGATGGCAAGGAAAGAAAAGTAAGGAGGGCATACTATTTCTCAATTTTGTTTTTGATGCCTCTACTTAATACTAAGCTGTCATTTGAAGGAGAATTTGAAATGCATCTAGCAGAGAATGCTCCTGAGCAGCTCCTGGGTGGTAGAGAGGGAAAGTCCTCTGTATTTCACATAACAATTAAACCAGCATCTTGAAGTTGTTTTCCTCCATTGTTTCCCCTGAAACTGTATCTTTAAAGTGTACAGTAACATGTTTTGATACACATAGTAAATGTTAACATGTTCATTTGTAGTTGACAAATAATATGCTTATAGAATATACAATAGAATATTATGTGGGCTTAAAAATGAACTATCATTTGCAACAACATAGATGGAATTGGAGGGAATTATACTAAGTGAAACAAATGAGGCACAGAAAGACCAATACTACATGATCTCAGTCATATGTACAATCTAAAAAAGTTGATCTCATGGAAACAGACTAGAAAGTTGGCTACCAGAGGTGGGAAAGGAGGAGATGGAATGGGAAAGGGAGGATGTTAACCAAAGGGGACAACATTTGAGTTTTCCTGAAAAATAAAATCCTCTAAGTCATTTTAAACCATGGTTCCCTTCACATCCTATGGTAGATATTACCAAGTGTTTATTGGTTGGGTTTTTGGCTGCATGGTCAGAAAGATGGATGCTTAGAAAATTTAGAAACAAAAATTCAAACTTCAAAGGGCTACTTCACTGAAATAAAGAAAAATGTTTGCCAACAAAGTACTGCCAAAATTTGATAACAGGAAATGAGAGTGGTAAATTTCAGAATCTGCGTGTCATTTACCATAGTCTCTAAAAGTCTATGACACTCTCATACTTTCATTTATGGAATGTAATAGGTTGAAGACTGTACTCCCCCAAGTGCCCAGGTCCCAGTCTACAGAACCTGTGAATGACAAAGTGGAGTGAAGATAGCAAACGGAAACAAGGCTGCTAATTAGATGATCTTGCATTATCCAAGGGGCCCAATGTACTCACAAAGGACATTAAGAGAGAAAAGGAAGGCAGAAAAGTCAGTGCTGGAATGATGTGACATGAAGAGACTTGATCAGCCATTGCTGACTTAGAAAATATAAGAGTCCTGAGCCAAAGAATATGGTAGCCTCTAGAAGGCGGACAAGAAAAAAAAAAAACAGGAAAAAAAAAAGAGTAGCATATTTAGAAAGGAACACAACCTTGCTGACACCCCAGTTTTAGCCCATAGAAATCCATTTTGGATTTTTTGATCTTCAGAATTTAAGGTAATAAATGTGTATTCTTTTAAGCCACTAAATTTTTGTTGATTTGTTACAGCAGCAACAACAAACTAATACATGGACAATAAAAGCTGAGATTTGATCATAAAAAAACTCTTAAAGTTACCTTTTAAATTTTTTATTCTAAGTGTGTGATTCAAAGATTATCTTTAAATGAAAATTTCTATCATTAATTTTGTCTACTTTGTGTGTGTGCACGTAAGTGCTTATTTCTCTCATATTTTTAAAGGATTCTGCTTGTACAAGATCTATAAAACTACATAGTTTTCTGTCACTTTGTATAAATGTAGTTAAAAGAAAGTTTAAACTTTTCCTATAATAAATCAAAAGAGTCTCAAAGAAAGAATTAACAATGAGGCTAATTTCAAGTTCCATACACCCAAGTGAACAAGGATTATTTTTTTCATTTTCAAAGCCTTTTTTTTTTGTAGATTTTGAAAGACATACTCAAGCTCATCAGTTATTATATTTTTCATGGCTCAATTAAGGATACTGTCCTTTTTTCATCTTTTTACCATTTCATTGCTTCTGAGTTACTGATTTCAGATTTCTCCTTAGGTGGAACAGTAAGTTTCATCATTGCTATGGCTACATTTGTGTTTTTTAGACTCATATAGACAGGAAAGCATCATTATTCATGATCCGTTCTCCTTAGACATAAATTATAAATAGCACTAACCTTTGCATTTACTTATCAATACAGTTTCTATTACAGGACACTGCATGAGCAGCTTTATTATGTTTCTTTTTACTAGCCTGGTTATAATACCTGCCATTTATGGAGAACCTTTCAACTGAGTGGCTCAGAGGGCTTTGTGAAATTTAAATTAATTCTCACATTGCCTTTAAAAAGCAGGTATTATCTTGTTATGTAAATAATCTGGGACTGAAGCTAAATGAATAACTAAGGAAAATCACTTCCAGATAACAATGCATGCTTTGAATTTTACATCTCCTTCTCAATCTAACACATTATTCCTTGAATTATTTCACAAACATTATATTAATGAATTTAGCTTACTCCTATTTGACTCTTAAGTATGATAAGAATTATGCAGTCAAGTCAATTTCTGCCAATCCACTACATATGGTGGCAGTATGGAAAGAAAGGAGAAATCGATAATATCTAAACTTGAGTAATTTAGCTATAGCCTTGAAGGGCATAAAACATACAATTAGAAAGAAACCTTTTGGGCTTGACTAGTTAATCTCTACTATAAGATGACTGTTAGTACTTTTATTAAAAACTAATTATGACTGTAATTTTATTAAAAACTAATTACGAAGAGTATAGAATTCACAAATTTCATTTGAATATGGAATCAATGCAAGGCCTAACATTTTATAATTTGCCAAAATGACAAAAGAAAAAAACTTTGCAATTTATAATTTTATATGTATACAAATGAATCATTAGTCATTTTAAACGAGGTGAAAGGAAGATAGACAAGAGAGTATGGGGTTGAGAAATTTCTGTATATTTTCATTTGCTGCAAAAAATAGAATGAATTCAGGAAGGTATGTGCAAGGATGGAAAGGTAGTAGAGAATAAAAACCAGGTGAGAAAACCTGTGGGTAGAGAAAAAGAGGTAAACTTAATTATTTGTGGATTCATGGCTACTATGGTACAGTCAGTATCAGAATCAATGTTTTATATGAGCAGGTTTCAAACTTTTCATTTTGTCATGAGAAGCAAAAACTAATTTGAAACTTGCACTTTTGATTTAAGGACTTTATTTCTGACTCATGCAATTTATATAATATGAACTAGCAAGAAATAAAAGCACATAGGTTTTGTTACCAGGCAATCATTGTGAACATTCTCTTCCATCTCTACCTTTACTGAGGTAGCATTGATAAATGAAAATTGCATGTTTATAATATAATGTGATGTTTTGATATTAACCTAATATAGTTATTTTTATATGTATATAGTAAAAGCATTTAAGATCTATTTAGAAAATTTCAAAAACATAGTACATCATTATTAATGAAAATTATTAGGCTGCACAGTAGATAGCTGGAATTTATTCATCCTGCCTAATGTAAATTATGTATTTTTGACCAACTTTTCCCCATTCCATCAGCCCCTGGGAACCATCATTCTATTCTGTTTCTCTAAGTTTGACATTTTTGGTTCCACATAAGTGACATCAGGCAGTATTGTCTTTTTGTCTGGCTTGTTTCACTTAGCATATCTTCCATATTCATCCATGTTGTTAAATGTGACAAGATTTCCTTTTCTTTCAAGATTGGACAGTATTTCATTGAATATATGAGGAAATGTTCAACTTCACTAACAATCAGGTAAAATCAAATTAAAACTACATGATTTATCATGTCACACCTCTTAAAATTGCTATTATCAGAAAGTAAAAACAAATGTTAGTGAGGGTGTTGAAAAAGGGAACTCTTATACCCCATGAATAGGAATATAACTATTATAGAATTATGAAAAAAATCAAAGTTCCTCAAATTAATAATAGGACTAGCAGGTGGGTGACAATAGAATAAATACCATTATAAATTTAAGAATTTATTTTGCTTATTTGTCTCATAATTTCTTCATCCAAAACATGAAGAGGTTGGACTAAACAGGGCTATAGTATCCTTTTTAATGCTGAACTTCATTAACCAATGAAACACAAATGACCTAAAGCAGTGATTGGTCTTGTTTCTTAATTAGTTATAGATAAAATATCATATCCATCATACAAAAACTAACATAAGCCATTTAGTAATTTTTGCTAAAATTGAGCTGAATATAAAATCTGTTTCATTAACATAGATTTATATTTTCTAGCTAAATCAGTTCCATCAGAACCTCAAGAAGTAAATAATCTCGGATTATCTACCTGATGCCAATCCTAGCTCCATGGCTTCAATTTATCTGTGAAAAAAGCCATGGATTATTTTGGCTAGGTTATTTATTTTTGTGGTACTATGGGTTACAAAAGGGTTAAGTTTGTATGTATATATGCAAGACATTTCTACCTGCTTACTCAATATCCTCTTTTTCCTTACTGAAACAATCCCAGTTGTGTTCAAAGCAACCATAAGACAAAGACATAATCTTCTAAGACTCTCATGTATCTAAAGAGATTAAGAAGATGCAAAAATATATATAAAATAATGAGTGATAAATCTGATAAAAGGTAAGCTAATTAATTTCCATGTATTAAAATCTGGAAGATATTGCTGTAACAATTTTAAGGAGGCCTCAACAAATGGAGAGATACTATGTACATGAGTCAGGAGCCTCAATTTTGTTAAGTTGTTCGATGTTTCAAATTCAATTCAATGCAACAATAAAAAATCACCCTCTCTTTTAAAACAAAAAAAAAAAAAAACAGAAATCCACAATCTGATTAAAAAATTCACAAGGCAAAGCAAAGAATCTAAAATAGCCACAACTCTGGAAAAAAAACCCACAACAACAAAGAATAAAACATAAGAGACCCAAAGCTAGAAGACTAGCACCATCTGATTTCTGAACATATTATAACACTTCAGTAATTCAGCAGAATGGAGTTGTCATCAAGACAGGAAAATAGATCAATGTAACAGAATCTGAGACCAGAAAGAGGCCCACAGACATAAACAATTGACTTTTTAACAAATGTGCTAAGTAAATTCAGTGGAGAAAGTCTCAAGAACTTGTGCTATAACAAATTTGTTACTTATGTACAAAAAATATGAAATCTGCATAAATCTAGATGCAAAAATTAACTAAAAATGGAACAAAGCCCTAAACATAAAAAATAAACTTTATAAAGAAAATAGGAAATATGATCTTGAATCTAGCAAAGATTTATTGGATATGGCATCAAGAGCATAAAACATAAATTAAAAAATTCATAAATTGGATTTCATTAAGATCCCAAATTTCTTCTCTTTTGAAACACAGTTAAGAGAATTAAAAGGCAAGCCAATATGTGGAGAAAAATATTTATATCAAATAATCTAATAAAGGTGGTATAAACATCACATTATGATCTTTCCAAACTAAAAAATAAGAAAATGAACAATCCAATTAAAAATTGAGGAAAATATTTGAATAAATTTTTCATCAAAGAATAAGTACATGGCAGGAAAGCATATGAAATGATGCTCAAAATCATTAGTGTAAGTTTTAGGGAATTGCACATTTAAACCACAATGAAATGAAAATACACATCTCTTAGAAGTAAGGGATTACTGTAGTGTATGTGCCTGACATTTTTCTATACAGGAGAGAGGAAAGCCTCTATTATTCTAAGGAAGTAGGGAAATGTCAACTTCTGCTGCAATCATCACCTACAGGGATCCACGGTAGAGGATGCCTATTAATAACTTGCTCGGGGGCCTTTTAGTATTGAGAAGGTAAGGGATGCTTTCCTCGGTTCTACAGATCAGCTCCTGGCCAACTCCTCAGACAATGAAGAACAACTAGCTGGTACATGTCATAGAGTTCTGTAAGCCACACATAATTAACTGCTGCTAGAAAAAAATGTTTAGAAAGAATTTACTCCATATGTGAATCTCTGGTCCTTCACCTGTCTGTGGTCCTGACATAGCTATTGGTATTAACCTATAAACTCATGGAAGGAATTGCTATGCAGAAAGATTTAAGGAGGAAAGAGATCTTATCTGAGATTTGCAGTTTCAGAAAAGTTGTGCCACTTTCTAGAACAACAAAAGTAAAAGTCTTGTGTATATGGCAAGTAGAAGTAGACATAGATGAAATGTAACAGAATTTCCATTCCAATTGGAAGCTAATTATATGAATTTCCTAGCAAAAGCAGCAGTTGGCTATTTCAGTAAAATGGGATATTAAATTCTGCTTTAAAACTGAAGAAATACCTATGATTATGATTTCATTATCAGCTTCTTTAATTCTTTTTTCATTCATATATAGATAAATAATGCTGGAAATGGTTTTTAAAACCTCAAATACAGTTTTTGTTTGAGTTTTTGAGAAGGCCTGAAATGAATTTCATCAATTTAACTGTGCACTTATTTGTAAAATGTTCAAATGGTTAATTCTTCAATAAAACATTTAAAATCTATTCCTGATCTATCACTTCCTATGTTAAAATTATAAATTCTACAATATCTACCTATAAGCTAGGCAATTAGGGACATATTTTTCAACTCTATGGTCTAGTTAGATGTATGGCCTATCAGCTAAACACATCATATTGGCTTAAGGAATTAATGTAGCTCCTAAAATTAGAATACAAATGAGAAACTTATAGAGAATTTGACTTAACCAGAACTATACAAATGAGAGCAAGAAAGAAAGCAAAAATTATATATGCAGAAAAATCAAGAAGGACAAGAAAGGGGAATTTAGACCAATAGCAAATCAGAGACCCCAAGAAAGTGTTTTTCTTAGTGCACAGCTATTTGAATATACTACTAAATAGCTCTCTTGTAAAGTTTTGAAAACCAACAAAAATTATGCATATTCTGATAACTCCTCAGTGAGGTCTCCTTTGAAGCTCAATAAAACAAACTAAAGAAAGCAACTTGGGGAAAAAGACAAATATACAAGTTAATTTTTACTTGCTATATTAAGAAATTATAAACTTCTTGTAAGATAATAGTTTATTTCAATTGAATAATTAGAAAAATCTAAACTTATTATTTAGATTTTTATTAGCAAGGCTAATTTATCTTAATCTTTAAAATGTACTTGAAATTAACCACTACCTACTGTTTCCACACAGGATTTACATTTATAAAACAAGCAAACAACTGTAAATTTGACATATTAGGCATGAACATCTCCATTTTAAGAAATGTTGCACAGAAAAGATGAGACCAATATGCAAAATGAAAATATTAATTTCAAGAATATTGCTATTCTCAAAATATATATCCAAGAGGTGAGTAAACTCTTAGTCTTTTTGCTATTAACATCATTTAATAAAATTAGAAAAAAGATGATGTTCTGACTCTAAAAAAGAAAGTAGATGCTACCAATATGTGTGCTTCCCTATCCTCATGGAGATAGGGGAATCGGCACCCCCAATGATATAATGGTGAGGAGACACCAAAGGCATCACTCAGTTGTGCACAACAGATTGTTTTTCTAAGCTGTCAGAAAGGTCTAAAAGGCTCAATGGAAAGACTATTGATTACCAACAAATGTTGCATTGTTGTGGTTTAGATGTGGTGTCCCCCAAAAGGTCACATGTGAGAATGCAAGAAAGTTTGGAGGAGAAATGATTGGGTTATAGCATTAATCTAATTAGTAAATTAATCCCTGATGGGGTAAACTGAGTGGTAACTGGAGGAGGGTTGGGTGTGGTTCCTTCATTGGGGACGTGGCTATAAGGTATGTATTTTGTATCTGGAGAGTGGAGTCTCTCTGCTTTCTGTTCATGAGGAGAGCTGCTTCCTCTCCCACACTCTTCCTCCATGATGTTCTGCCTCACCTTTAATCCCAAGGAATGGACCAGCCTTTTATGGACTAAGATCTATGAAACTTTGGGCACTCAAGTAAACTTTACCTCCTCTACAGTTGTTCCAGTAGGGTCCCTTAGTCATAGCAGTGAAAGAGCTGACTAAAATATGCATAGGACTTATTATTTAGATTTTTATACAGTTATCTTAAGTAAACCTTGCTTTAAAAGCTTTTCAGGCAGAGGCTAGGGCTGTGGCTCAGTGGCAGACAACTTGCCTCCCACATGTGAGGTCTGGGTTCAATCCTCAGCACCACATAAAAATAAATAAACAAAATAAAGATATTGTGTCCACCTATAACTAAAAAAATTTAAAAATAATAATAATAATAATAAAAAGCTTTTAAGGACAACATCCTCTTAAGAGGAACTAAGGGAGAGAGGAAGATGGCAGAATAAAGAGCTCACTTCAGGGCAGATCTGTGGTGTGACACCAAGAAAAGCAGACTGGCAGCTTCTCAGCAAGGTGGGTAAATAAACAAAAATTAGGGGGGGGGGATTTACTGGAATTTAATACTGGACACTCAAAACAGACAGGGTACACAAGAGATTGAATAATGAAATAAGGAAGAAATCCCCAGGTTCACAGCTTCAGCAGTGGCTGGAGGCACAAGCAGAACAGTTCATCCACAAACACAGTAAAGCAATAAGGAAATTAAAGAAATCCCCATTCTCAGGAGGACTGAGGCATGTTGGGATATGGAGACAGCCAACCTCTATTATTGCCTCTTTCACTCTTTCTTTAATTATTTAATTCGATCTTCTCTCCTCCTGCCTCAAAACATCACATCTTAACCGCTTGTGTTCTTTGTCCACCATTTGAAATTGTAAACCCTTTTGCAAACCTACTGTTTTTATTGTAGGCAATAACTAAACATATCACTTCTGTTTATTGTGACAAAACTGTAGATGTCTTAGTAGGAGCTATTTGGTTTAAGGCTGTATATTGTTTGCAATAGTTGCTATTATTATTCCTCTCCCTCTTAAGGTGAGGTACTGGAAACAATAAGTTTTGGTAACATTGCTGGTGAGACCACAAATTTGTGCAATCACTCTGGAAAGCAGTATGGAGATTCCTCAGAAAACATGGAATGGCCACCATTTGACCTAGTTATCCTACTCCTTGGCATAGCCCCAAATAAAAATTATGCATAAAATCAGCATATTACAGTGATGCAGCCACATCAATGTTTATAGCAGCTAAATTCACAACAGCTAAACTATGGGACCAACCTCCGTGTCCTTCAACAGATGAATAGATAAAGAAAATATCAAACACACACACACACACACACACACACAAAATGGAATATTAGTCAGGTATAAAGAAAAATGAGATTGTGGCTTTTGCCGTAATGGATGGAACTGCAGACAATCATGCTAAATGAAATAAGCCAATCCCAAAAAGAACAAAGGCCAACTATCCTGATATGCAATGCTAACTCACAATAAGGAGAGTGGGTGGGGAGGGGAGAATAGAAGTACTTTGGATTAGAGAAAGGAGAATGAAGGAAGGGAAGAGCTATAGGAATAGGAAAATAGTTAGAATGAATTGGACATTATTTTCCCACGTGCATATGTGATTACATGACCAATGTAATTGTACATCATGTACAACCAGAGGAATGAGAAGTTACACTCCTTATATGTATAATATATCAAAATACATTCTACTATCATGTATAACCAATAACAACAAATAAATAAAAGAGAACTGCATGTTTTTGGGTGCTTGACTGGTCAGCTATTCACCTGTTAAAGCACTCTTCTGTCTCTAGATATTCTCTCAACACCTGGTGGAAGATTGGCCCTAGTTTAATTGAAAAATTTCCATATGCCACCACATTTCCATAAATAGGCATTGGCATCTGCCACCCACAAACAAAATCTGCATTCCAAGCATTTGCCAGAGAATTCAACCTTCTACTGACCAATGTCTATTTGAGCTATCATTTCACAATTCTACATGCTGTGGTAGTTATTAGCTTTTCTTCTTCTCCTTAGCCTTCTTAGTCACTTAGCTCTCAACCTTGACTGCATATTAGTATGAGTAATGCTATTTATATCAGTTTTTCTCAATCCAATATTCAAACTACTATGCTCTGGGAATTGCTTTTATAGTCCTTCCTGGGTCTATCCCAAATGAATGAAAAATGTGGGCTCCAGAACTTGAGTCTTTTAAATATTTCCCCTGATCAGTTCTTAGTATTTTTTTTAATAACAACATTCCTAAAACTAAGAAAATTATTGTGAGAAAACCTCCAAAATATATTTTGTACTCAAAAATATCACTCAATAAGTTAAATAGTTACCCAGGAATTTTTTATATAATAATTCATTCACAAATAAAAGTATGCTGGCAGCCAGGTTGTTTCAGTGTTTCCCAAAAGTCCTCTGAGACTCAAGTCTTGACTTTGAGCCTCTGTAATGATCAAAAACAAGTTATATATATACACACACATACATAAATACACACACACATATTTATAAAAAATATACAATGATAAAGAGCAAACATTCCTACTCCAAAAAGGAGAAACAGAGGTATAGAAAGGAGACAGGACCAAAGCAAGACTGAAACCCAGTTGTGTAAACAATTTCTGTAGTTTCATGTCCACCGTATGTAGTACATTCATCAACTCGCTTGGGAAGCCCCACCTCTAGGCCCTTCCTGGATGCAGCCCTCATAACCTCTTTTACACTGGCTTTGTCTGTAGCCATCAGTTTTCCTCAGGAGATATTCTACCTTACTGGTATCTCTTAATACAAGGAATCTCTGCTGAGCTGTGATTTCCTTCTTACAGTTTTATGGATACCCTCTCAGGGCCTTCCTCCAAGGAATCTGACCCTGCTACATTTTGCTTGACCTCCAATGCTTTCCTTCAGAATTCTGGTGAAAGCTTCCATGACCCCTTAACTCCAGCAGCCTTCCCTCCTGCAGAACCAGCACCATATGGATGATGGCAAGGTTTGTAGCCAGCTCTAGCAGCAGCTATGCCTTCTTTGACTAGAGCTGCAGCAAATTTGAAATGCGTGGATGATTGAGCATAGTAGACCAAATACTGGGGAAACAACTTTATAGACCCTCATTGTACAAGCAGGGTGTCCCCATAGTCTCTTCTCAAATGAATTTTCACTTTTACATCCTTGCGCCTGCAATGGGTATGGTATTTCTGATTCCTGAGATGCCCTCAAGGCATCTTTCCTATTTTCTCTGTGTAAAGTATTTAGTTTCTCTTTAGTAGCCATAATCTCTTCAACAACCATGCTTTTCTTAGCCCCAATTTTACAAGTATGTCTCGGGCCAAACAGCAAGTTTTTCAAATCCTTCCACCCTGCTTTCTCCTTCCAATTCTTACAGAAAATCTGGCTAAAAGCCACCAGCAATTCCCATGCAATTCACTACCTGAATTCTATGCTGCCTTGAAAACTTCTTTCATCAGGTTAATTAGTGGTACATCATCTTTAAATTCAGACTCACAGAAAATGTTAGGACATGGACAAAATATAGACAAGTTATTTGGCAGAATGTAACATGAATGCCTTCTAATCCAATTTCCAGTAGAATCTTCATTCCCTTCGGAAACCTTATGAACACTGTCTTTAATGTCCACATTTTTTATCAGCATTATGGTCTTCTGAGCTCCCATCAAAATTACTGTTTAAGTTCTGCTACAATATTCTAAGGCTTCCCTAGCCTGCATCTCCAAACTTTTCTAAACACCTCCCAAAAAAGGAATTCCACCTCCCAAAGGCTTCTGAATCATGTGGTCAGGTTAGTCACAGCAACAACCCTACTACTGTTAGCAATTTCTGTGTTACTCTACTTTAGAAGACTGAAGGTGCTGGAGTCCTTTGTCCTCACCTGATCACAGCAGCCACTGATGCACACACTCAAGAAGAATCAAGCTTGTGTGTACATCGGCTTTCACCTTCTTCCAACTTTTGTTCCACTGGTGCTCCCAGCAATATAGGACTGTGCTGCTCTCATGTGGGGGCTCCCCCCTCAGTTTGCTGTCCCACATATCAATGATTTCTGGAAATACCCTCATCAACACACATGTCTTAGTCTTAGGTTTCTATTTCTCTCTCTCTTTTGATACCAGGGATATACTTAAATACTGAACCACATCCCCACTCCACCCCCAACACCTTTTTTTTTTTGAGATAGGGCCTCACTAAATTGCTTAGGACTTTGCCAAATTGCTTAAGCTGGCTTTGAACTTGCAAAATGTCCTCCTTCCTCATCATCTTGAGCCACTGGGATTATAGGTATGTGTCACCATTTCAGCTCTTATGTTTTTCTTATTCCATGTTGAAAATACAGATTAACCCATCACAGCTTCATATTTGAGAATAATTTCAGATATTCAGATAGTAGAGAGAGTTCCTTCATACATCTCACTCAGCTTTCTCCATTATAAACAGCATACATTACCATGGAACATTTGTTAAAACCAAGAAACGTCCATTGGAACAGTTCTATTCATTAAACCACAGATGTTATATGGATTTCACCAGTTCTCCTATTAACATCCTCTTCCTGTTCCAAGATCTAATCTAGAACACCACATTGCATTTAGCATTCATATTTCTTTAGTCTCTTCTTATCTGTGACAGTTAATCAGTCTTGTTTTTCATAGCCTTGAAATTCCTGAAGAGTACTGAACAATGGTCCCTTACCTTGTTCCCAGCCTGCGTTGGTCTGCTGTTTTCTCATGCTTAGACTATTTTTTTAATTGAGGTTTTGGAAAAGAATATCACAAATATTCAGTAAGCTGATCTCATAAGATCATATTGGGGGTACATGAAATGCACTTGAAATCACTGGTAGTGTCAATCTTCATTATCTGTTGATTGAGGTACATTTTGCAGATTATTGTTGTTACTTTAGGTTACTTAGGTCATATTCTTTTTTTCATCACACCTTTTAGTGAAGTTACATTCTACCTTTGCAATATAAGTATTTTTATTTGCCTCAGTCAACATGCCAGGTAGAATTTCCTTGTTAATACTGGTGTGTGAGCATGTGTTTGTGTGTGTGTGTGTGTGTGTGTGTATTTGCATGCATTAAAGTATGCTATTCATAATGTAAAGTTTTATGTATCTAAACTACAGTACCATACAGAGTAGTTCCTTCAGTCTAAAAGCGTCCTATGCACACCTTTGTAACAAGTCATTCCTCACTTGGAAAATCACTGATAAACACTCATTGTTTTTCATCTATAATTTTTCTTTTGGTAGAATGAGTGGAATTATATACTGTGTAGTCTTTTGGGTCTGACTTATTTCCTTTACATTTGAATTTTATCTATATCACTGTATGAATTAACGTTCTAAGTGTTTTGTTATTTGTCTTTGAAATTCAGATGTTCAAAATTAAAAAAAAAGTTTCATGTAAAAAAAACAAAACAAACAAACAAACAAACAAAAAAAAACAAGCTCCCAGGTATATATCTATAAAAAAGATAAAAGATTTCAGACCTTTGCTTTTTCCCTTAAAATTAAAATAAGTTATTCTTATTTCTAATCATAAAACTAGATAAATAGAGAGAACACATTGCCAACAGCCATAGCATCCAGAGATGATCACCAATTTCTTCTAATTGTGTGTGTATATACTCATGTGCTCAGACCATAACACATTTGGAGCTTCAAAGTCTAAAGCAGGAATGAGTCATGTTTGAGAAACAGAAAGAAAGCCAGGTTTGAGGAAAGGATGATATTAAGAAAGAGGTGGGTATAATACAAAGTGCACTTGGAGATAGAGGTCAGCCCTGTAGAGCAGGGGTTCTTTAGATTTGGGGTGTGTCAAAATCACTAAGAGCACTAGTTAAAATACACTGCAGTCCTGCACCCCCACCTCCACCTCCACAGAGTTTCTAATTGAGACCTAGAGTGGGGCTTGAGAATCTGCATGTTTAGCAACTCTCTTGTTCCCGTTGATGCTGCTGGTCCAGGGTCACGCCCTGAGAACTCCTACTGGGCCTGCTACACTAAAATGAGGAGTCTTTTTTTTTTTTTTCATTGCAAATATATGAGAATACACTGGTTAATTTTAAGGACAGAATATTTGTTTTGAATTTTAAATAAATCACAATGGCTGCAAAGACTGGATAAGAGGGGACAAGATGGCAAATGGGAAAGTGGAAGCAGACTATTAGTACATGTGAGAAATGACAATGCCTTGAATTAGGGAAGTAGAGACTGAGATGGGGATGGATTTAGGAAAATTCAGGAAAAGCAGACAGAATTTGAAACAGGATGGGTATTATGGCAAGAGAAGGAAAAACAAAAGGAACATCTAGATAACTGACGTGATAGCCTCTATGAAAGACTTGATAGGGACGTGAGTTACACGTTCTATTTCATATACAATTGGAAATACCAAGTATTCAGGTTAATTATACAAAAATCTGAAAATCCAAGGAAGAAAAATAATATTGAAATCACTGATGCATAAATGGTAATTTTAATCTTAGAGCCTACATAGGTCATTAGTATAGATCAGTGGTTCTCAAACAAGGGTGATTTTGCATGCTCCACATAGGACATCTGGCAATATTTAGAGACATTTTTTATCTTGATTGGTAGGTGGGGGTTCAGGAAAACTACTGGCATCTATTGACTAGTGGTTAGGGATGTTGACAAATATCATAAACAGGCTAGAATGCTGTATGTATATTTTTGATATCCCAAACAAGATAATTTATTGATATCAAAAATACTAAGGTTGAAATAGTACCAGATAAAACACAATTTGGTGGCATAGATAGAAAAGTCGTCTTGTATGAAGGGAGTAAAGGAGCATAAGCTCTTTCTTTGATATGCAATTGTGTAGAAAATACACATTGGATACACTTACACATCCAATTTAGAAAGTGCTTCAGTTAATATCTTAAGAATTACTTATAATGTAATATTTAAGGTGGCTGTGGTGAAATACTGGAAAGTAGTTACAATAAGGAAATAAGGTGAATTAATGTAATAATAGTTTAAATAAAAAACTGATTCCTCAATCCATAGGGAAGATAGGTAATCTCTTGTGGGTGGTCAGTCCACTGGTGTGGTCAACTCGTCACTCAGCTACCTCTGTCTCAGGAGGTAGAGACGCATGGTCAACAACAGACACCAGGAACTGGTGAGAGTGCTGGCAGGTAACAACCTCGACCTCCAGGCAAGCTCCTTTAATGTGGAAGTGATTACAATTGATATAGAATGCATTTTCCAATCATACATAAGCAAGCAGGTTATACAACATCTAGAAACCAATCAACTTATGATTAATGTTACCACACTATGAGGCAGCTCTAAATATTGCTACGTGGTGGAAAGCAGTCTGGAAAGATCTTTGTCCCTAGGGGAGGGGGCCTTAAGAGTTGGAGGTTTCATGCCCTGAAGCACCTAACTCTCAGTTTCCTGGCCTTGTAGCCTGGCAATGCTGACCTCAAGCACTGAAGATGTGGTTTCACTGACTGCTCACTAGAGCAGAGCGCCCCATCCTGCAGGTGTTCCTGTCAGGCCCATATGAGCATAGGTTTTCCTAGCACTCTGTTCTGCTCATAGCTGCTAGCTGCAAACTGAAAGTTATTCCAACAATCTCTGATACTTCTCTGTTAGATTATGCTACATATATGCTTTATTGAATGACTAAATATATGAAATGTCAGCATATCAATGACTGAAGAGTAGAGCATAACTCCTAGGTATTAACAAATATAAGATCAAATAATGGAAGAGGAAATCTGACACTGGAAGTAGAATAATTCTAAGAGTGTAAGAGAGGTAGAAGAGCAAAAGAAATTGAAATGAATAGAAATTCTGACTTCAAGGATAACATTTTCTAATATATGGAATGCTCCTAGGATCTTTCAACATCTGCCATCCTGAAAACTATCTAGCACAACCAGAAATTTTCAATTAAGATTTCAGAAGGGTTTGTTCTCTGAAAATTATCTATAAAAACGGTCTTTAGATTTGGATACGTTAGATTCACACTGCAGAAGACAGCCTGACAGCTCACTGCTTAGAATACATCTACTTTGTAAAAAAACAGATCACCTTGCACAGAGAGACATCATGTATCCACCTAAAAGCAATATTTAAGGCCAGCAGATACTGAGTAGAGTGGGAGTACACAGGGACTATGTAAATATATTCTAGACATGAAAAAGTGATTATAGGGAAAAAATTAACTTCATGCTAAAAGATATGGAGGAAGATCTTCCCACAGGAAAAAGAGAAGAGGTAAGAGAAATAAATATACTTCAGAGATCTCTGTAATTAGGCTAGTCACAATGAACATAAAGAGCAGATAATGTCACATATAAAGATGATCCTTTTAATCAATGAGCAGACAATGTGTCAGTGAGAATTACCTTTCACCAGGAAGAACAAGTTGGACAGCACTGCTCGCCTTCAGTGGCCAAGGTACATGTGTGTGAGAATGACTGAGTTGGTGACTGTGAGCTTGTATGTCCCCAATATGCACTCAAAGCTTCTCAGGATACCTCCTGTGTTATAGACCACTATGCTTAATTGCTTAGATCTATGAAGTAGGATTGCATAAAATTACAAATATATAATGTGTGTAATTTATGGACAGAAAGTTCACACACTGCTTATGTGTGAACCTTACCTCAGAATCAAATTAAGTTCACATTGGGCCACCCTGAACGCACAGGGCTGACCATCACTTACCCTGCCCAGTTCCTTATCTTCAAGGGCTAGGACCCCAGTGCTTTCTGTGAAGAGTTTTACTTTGACCACAGGCCGAGGATGGGTAGTGGTGAAATCTCCTTGAGTTCCCCATCTGCAAAGCAGTAAAAGAGATTTTCTTTAAAACATAGCATTAATTTTTCCCAGATAGATGTGCCTCCATAAAAGGTACACTAAGCAATAGAAAATCTTTTGCAGCTCAATGAGATTTTTTTATCTTTGCTTTTGTTTCTGACAGATGGTGCCATCAAGAAGGAAAATGACAATAAGCTTTAGAGCTTGTAATAGTTATTTCAGCTATTTAAAAAATTAGCATGTTGCACTAAAAATCATGGTGTGCCTATAAGCATTTAGGTAAAAGCAAAGCATTATAGATGTAACTAGGGAAATATATCATTTTATTAATTCAAATGTAAATTATAACCCCCTTTTTATGGATGTCTGGGGGAAATTGCTAAGGGTGTTTCATATAAAAGGTGGTTGTTCAAAAAACTATTCTTACATACTGAGGACTTTGCTCCTCCTACTTTCGGGAAACCTTCCCTAAACATTATATATTTTTAAGTGGGGTAATTATCTAAAGCCTATTACTTTATATGTCTTTTTATAGCTCCTGTCAAAAAGAAATATGCATCATAACGAACGTGAGTGGTTTTCAGTTAATTTCCCAGTACATTCTCTTAGGAATGGAATAAGTCTGTCGACATCTGGCTTTTCAAATCATCATAACAAAATAACATGTTTTCTTGGCTTATCTTTTAATTAATAGCATCTTGTCTTTATCACACACCAATTCATTCTAGCTTATTGACAAACCTAACTGGCACCTGCTTGATATTAAAAAAAATCTTATCAATATTTCTCATAATTCTGAGATGTCACAGGCAATGAGGCTTGACAGAGCACCAAGAAAAAAAAATACCACAGAAGAGGAAAAAGAAAATGGAGACTTAACAAAATAAAGATTTATGGTAAAAATAAAATACATTTTAAAAAAAGTAATTTATCACTATCATGGAGCTGTCTATATTTTATTTTATAAGCATTATTTGGAAAGTTTGTGAAATCTAGAAAGTTGGGGGGGAAAGCATGATAATAAGTGAATTATTATGATTATGTGCTTGTCTCCTACAATAACATTTATAATGCTGTAATATGTGTACAGTAAAGGAAAGGCCATTTCAAGGACTAAAGAAATTAGCATCTATATGTGGTCAGTTGAAACCAAAATCAAATGCCAGAGGGAAGAGAGAGATTCAGTTAGAATGAAGCAGCACTTTAATTTCCATTTTAGACTTCTAGAAAGAGGTTAGCAAAGAAATCTTTTTTGCCATTTCATTGGATTAAGGTGGTCTGAAATAGAGGAGAGGTAAAATAGAAATAAAAATAGACTCAGAATGAAAATAAAGAAGCAGAAAAAAATTCTCTCTTTACTATGTTGAAGCTTAAACCTTAAATACAATCAGCTCTGGTAAAGATTCCCATGACACCCCCTACTTTATTTGTCATTTTTTATTGCGTGGTTAAATTTGCAAGGCTACCCTTGGAGACAGTTCCCTATAATTGGAATCAAAGGTTCCTGATAGTCTTGTAGGCATCTATTAGTCTTCCACAGAATTTGCTGATCTTAAAAAATTCTATTTATAAACATATATGAAATTGATTTTTCTCCTTTAATTTCAGAAACCTTTATAAGTATGTATATTGCTTTCCATGATAGTTTGAAATTCTGAACATACTCCACTATGCAATTCTCCAAAGAGAAAAATATTGATTGACCCCATTAACCATCATGAAGGGACCTTGTGAGTTTTCTTTTAACCTTGTTCTCCTGCCGTTCTACATGAAAGGAAATATGTGGCTAATTCACACTTGCTAAACAGCACAAAACAAATAATGCACATGTAAAAATCTGTGCTCGCTCATGATCCCATGAATGTCTAGAAAATCAGCTTTTACCTTTAATCCTTCACAGACAAGCAACTTTTAAAAACTAATCCATAAAATACCACAGTAGAACATTGCTCATTTATTCATTAAAAATATTATATTGAAAATGATATCATAATAAATAAATAAATAATATCTACTTTAAAAGTGCCTACAAAATAAGATATAGTTAAAAAAATAATAGGGGCTGGGGATGTGGCTTAAGCCTGGCATGCGTGCAGCCCGGGTTCGATTCTCAGCACCACATACAAACAAAGATGTTGTGTCCGCCGAAAACTAAAAAATAAATATTAAAATTCTCTCTCTCTCCCCCTCTCTCACTCTCTCTTTAAAAAAATATTTAAAAAAAAAATAATAATAAATACAACAACTCCACCACTCAAGTTATGATGGGGAATGTACCAGACTATTATAAGAGCCCTTTATGTGCTGTGTTGGTCACATGTTCTCTTCTATTTCCCTTACACTACTCTGAAGTAGCTGGGATTCTGAATTTTTATTAGTCATTCTGCTGAAAGGAAATATTTTTTAGCATTTCACCTCTAAGTGTGATCACTGCTGCAGGTTTTTGGTAGATGATCTTTAATAGGTTAAAAAAAACCCTTCTTTATTACACATACACATATAAATTAATCAGAATAAACATATGTATGCCTATAGAAATCATATATATATCATATATTCTATATGATACACAGACAATATGAATACTATATCTAATAGGTACATCATATAATGTTACAAATGATACAAAGAGTAGATATATAATGTGTGTGTGTGTGCATATATGCAATCATGGGCTATATAACTTTTAGGTCAACAACAGACATCATATAGGATGCTGGTCCCATATAGCTGAGGCGTACAGGCAATGCCATCTAGGTTTGTGTATGTAACTCTATAATGAAACTGCCTAATAGTAGATTTCTCAGAATATATCCCACAACTCAGCAACATGGTACTGTACATACACACACAAACACATACATTTGGGGGGCAGTGTGTGGTCCGAAAACAGTGATTACTTTTCAACTATTAGATGTGTGTAAAATTAGAGAAATAACACTATCCTAGGGATGGTAATAAGGGACAGACATGCTTGGTAAAGTAGACTAGGTGCTGAATTAATACATTTTAGGATAAGTGAGCATTCACTAGAAAACAAAGAGTTAGTTGAAATATGTAAGAAGGTGGTTGTAATCTAGACCCTGGAAATGAATTTGAGATATCCATTCCCAAAACCAGTATGGAAATTAAGGCATAGTCTGATTGGTAATCCAGGAGAATATTAGGGGCCCTGTAGATAATCTGTGAGAATTAACTGACCCAGGAAGGCCTGGGCTGCTGAGTCATGGACAGGGAGTGCTAGCAGCCAGCTTCCATCAGGTGAGGAAGGCAAAAATAAGGTGCTTGCAGGCAGCGAGAAGCTGAGGTTAGGATATCCACAGATCCAGATTATAACAAGCCGGGGGGAACTCGACGTCACTAACTTTTAACAAAATGTGCAAATAAAGGGGTCCATGAATATGAATATGGTAGCACTCAACAGACAGAAGCATTTTGATAATTTGATAATTTCTTCTATGAAAAATAAGCTAAAAATATGTGCAACTAGAAAATACTTATGAATTCTCAAATGAATTAAAAACTCAAGTCCCTCCATCCCCCTCAAAAAGGAAGGACAAAAGATAACAGGCCTACTTTTAATATTCACTGAGATATTTTCTTGATTCCTACCTAACTGGCATGTTTAAATACTTTCAGAAATCAATACCAGTTATTATCTTCCTACTATTTCCTCAGTATTAAGTGATGAAAGAATGCATTACCCCTGCTGTCAACTGCTTTACTCAAAATACATTGCCTTTCTCTACTTGTATGAATGTATTATTTATGAGGATTCAGACTTCCAATGTAAATCTTCAGATGAATAAAATATCTACAAAGCACCTTTGCAAAGACAGCAGGACTTCCTAACTATGAAAACACAGAGTAGTTCATATACCAACTGAAATAACTGACATTAATTATGAATTTCCTATTAAATAAAGCATACTGAAAATTTGTTATCAGAAGCAAAAATATACATGCTTGCCTTTTCATCCATTTCTAGGAATGTACCCTAGTACCCTAGCTATTTCTAGGAATGTACCCTAACCAAATATTTGTAAGTACTGAAAAGAGTATAAGCAGAAACATACTCACTATAACATAACAGGAAAAAAAATAAGCAAACTAAATTTCTACTATGAGAAAAATGATTATGTAAATTATGGGTAGATGATGGAATAGTCTGCTGCCATTTATAATGGTGGTTACAGAGATGATATAAAATCACTCAGGATATGAAGTTTAGACAACAAAAGAATACAAAACTTACTATTCACTATTTATTAATTTTAAAAAATCTGGGGGGGCTTGTATGTAAAGGACAATACCCTAGTGCCAGAAACCAAAATCCCTATTCTCTTGGAATTTATTTTCTAACAGATGGCAGATAATACATAATTTCATTATTATATACTAAACTTCCTAACCCTGGCCTTCACTCTTAATGGCAAGATACCTCACGTGGTCTCCTAGTAGCTACAGAACAAGATGTATAACTGGGACCTACAGGAGTTTCAAAAACGACTAGCATTAGTTTAAAATATGTTGAAAATCATAAACAGTAAGACAGTTATGTTCAAACAACTCAGAATTCTTTAACTCAAAATTCATATTATGAATATATAATACACTCATGATTAGAGAAGCTAAGTATTTAAAGGCAGGTTCAATCTACATTAGTATTCCCGATCTATGATCAGCACTACAGGATTAAATAAGTATCTACAGCTCCAAAAGTTATCTGATCTGAAATTTTTTAGTTAACCCCTGTTTTTGAATTTTTAAATGTATAGATTAAAAATATTAGGTGGTCAATATAGTCAATATGATTTATAAAAGTCTGATTTTGACATCCTATTAAATTGTCTATCCTTTTTTTTTAAATTTTTTTAAGAGAGAGTGAGAGAGGAGAGAGAGAGTGAGAGAGAGAGAGAGAGAGAGAGAATTTTTTAATATTTATTTTTTAGTTCTCGGCGGACACAACATCTTTGTTGGTATGTGGTGCTGAGGATCGAACCCGGGCCGCACGCATGCCAGGCGAGTGGGCTACCGCTTGAGCCACATCTCCAGCCCCAAGATTGTCTATCCTTAACCAGAGACTATATGAATAATAACCCAGATTTCTTTTAAAATTTTCTATTCAAATTTTCAAGCTGTTGAAAATTTAATCATGTTATAAAGTGGTAGTTTTAATTAATTTTTAATTTGGTCCAATCTCATTTCTTTAAAATGTCAAACATATTTATAAAATTATGCAAGAACTTTGATTTGGCTTTGAACTTTATGTCCTACAGATCTATCTTCTGAGTTATGCTATATTGCTTTATTAATTGTAGTTTTATACGTTATGATATTCATCAGAACAAAATGTAAACATACATTTTACAACTTTTATTTCTAATTAGGAAAAAGGAAATTCCTGTAAAAATATTACAAAATATTTCTTGTTGAAGTCTTAACTTTTAATTATTCTATGTAGCTTCCATGCATTCCTTATTAAATCATTTCATGGTGTTTTGTAATTTGGAGTCCAAGGAATTTATTTATTTTATGTAATCTGACTATTGCTGTATAAGAAAGTTATAGCTAAATTTTCTTCTTTTTTAAACTAATTTTTTTCTTTTATTTCCAACCTAATGTGGACTTTTAAAAATCCATTTTTTCACCAAATGTCTTTTTTACCATTAATCTATTACAAAGAGTGAATTATTAAAATAATGAAGGAATAATGGCATATGATTCCAAATGCATTGCTATGTCATAACAGATAATATTGAAAATCCAATTATCAGTGTATAAATGAGTCTTTAAGGAAATACAAATAAATTTTAAGCTTTTTCATCCTATAATTTTTAAACACTCCAATTATGGGTAAATTATCATTTTTGTAATTCATAACAGATAATATTGAAAATCTAATTATCAGTGTATAAATGAGTCTTTAAGGAAATACAAATAAATTTTAAGCTTTTTCATCCTATAATTTTTAAACACTCCAATTATGGGTAAATTATCATTTTTGTAATTCATAACAGATAATATTGAAAATCCAATTTATCAGTGTATAAATGAGTCTTTAAGGAAATACAAATAAATTTTAAGCTTTTTTCATCCTATAAGTTTTAAACACTCCAATTATGGGTAAATTATCATTTTTGTAATTTAGATATTTTAAGATTAAAATGATATTTATCCAAGAATATTGGCATAAGTGGAACTTTTGATTCATGACCCACACATGCAAACACAAGATATGCATAGCACTGATGTAAATATTCTCTTTGGAAGTAGAAAATATTGTCAAAAGTTTCCAGTACTAGATTTAAGTAAGTTGAGATCTCTTTTTGTAGTCGTGTGGGGAATCTGCTGGAGAAATTGAATTTGAATTCACTTAATTCATGAAAAACAGTAATGACTGTGTTATTTTCAGTGATATGTGTTCTGTGAGAAGGAAGATGGTTATTCAGAGTTCCTTAAGAGGAAGCAATAGAGAATAAAGATACTTGAAACTGAGATACTGATCAGAAAAATGAGCTGAGGAAAACCTGATGGTATCATTAAAGGTATCAAACAATGCCATTTGCAACTGTTTACATACAACAGTGCCCCTGCTCTATGCAGTGACTGTTATGCAGGTTTCCTTTACTTAAATATTAATAGAACCTGAAATTCCTTTCCTGTATTTGTTTGTACTTTTCTTTTAGTAAGTGTCCTTCCCATGATGGCCATGAATAAATTCATTCTGAAGCCACTGGAAATGTGTGTCTGTAAAACAGGCACATTATTAGGACTTGTAAAACATGCCATCTAAGTATAATACTCATACTCATATAATTAAACAATGTTATCTCTTTTTAATTAAAAAACATGAACGTCTAAAAATTGGGCATCAAGTTAAATAGTTATTACATCTATTATGTAAATAATTATTACATTTATTGATGATATAAACAGAAATTAAAAAACACTCAGAGTATTCAAAAATGTTAAGCATAATGCTCTTACATAATGTTAAATAAAAATGCTTTTATATTTTTTTCATATTATTTCATTGGCGCATTGTAGTTGTACATAATGGTGGGATTTGTTTTTGGATATTTGTACATGCACACAATATCATTTGGCAAACAACATTCCCCAGTATATCCCCTTTCCTCCTTCCCTCTCCCTGGTTCCTTTCCTCATTTCTATTGCTCTCTCTTAGTACAAACATTCTTAAAAATAGCATCTCTGACTAATATGAGCAATTAAGACAGTTTCATGGAAAGCTCTCAGCAAAAGCAGACAATTGTGGAAGACAGTTTGGATAGCTGCAAGAGGTAAAGAAACTCATTTTGGGAAATTCAGCTTTCTGATTTCAATGGGTTTCTGCAAATGAAGATACATATTCCAGAGTGAGTAATGTGAAAATGGTAGCAGAAGCAATGAAAAGGAATGAACTTACAAAGGTTGCCCACTTACACATCATAGGGTGAGGACTACTACAAGCCCAAATATACGAATTTTTCTATAGGCTTGTATACGTACCTAGATGCACATTTACTCTTCATCTAAAGATAAGTGCAGATTCCCAAGTGTTCTATACATTATATTTAAATGCATTACTATATATTGAGCCTCTTTATGTAGGACATGGAGTCATGCCATTCTTCTTAAGACTATAAAACGTTTCCTTCATATGGCTGTGTCATAATTTATTCAACCACTTTTCTAATGATGGAACTTGTGGTTGTTTCCAATCTTAATATTACAAGCAATGCTGCAACAGATACCCTTACACATATGTAACTGTTTTCATAAAAATATTAAAAAGAACAAAAGACTATGACAGAATTCTTTGGCAGACCAAGGTTTTAAATAAATCTTAAGTATAAAAGGTTTTCTAAAGAAAACAGGACATTTCATAAAAAGTTCAGCTAGGTAAAGTCTATGTAAATAAACTTTCTTACCTAGAGTAGAGGTCAGTGGCTGTGACATAGGTCTAAATAAGACAGAAGTTTCTGGGGTCAGATACCAACTCTACCATGCAAAAAGACCTGGGAAAGCACATTATCATAACTTTCCTCATATTACTGGTAAGGTAAAAATGAAAATGAGTCATGCTAACATTACTAACAGCACAGCACCTTTCATATAGAAAGTGTATGCAGAAGGTTAACTATTCCTATCAGTATCCATAGCAGTAGTATTACTTCAGCTTTACAGCCTGCACAAAATTATGCCTCCATGGAAAAAAAATGATAGCTATAAACATTAAAATTTTAATCAGTTTCACAAAATGGCAATACTAAAATCCAAACAAAATTGGAAATTATGAAGAGAGAAAGAGACATTTACTAACAGCAAAATTTAGCAAAGGAAAGAGAAGAGAAAGAAAGAAGGAAGGAAGGAGTAGGTGAAAGAGGAGAGGAGAAAATATAGAAGGATTAATAAAAGACCAACTTGGAATAGGTGAGGAGAACTACAATCTGAGAATTACTTTTCCATCGCAATATCCTTGTGCATTCAATTTTTAAGAACTTTTTAGAAATAATTTACAAGAGTCAAATGCCCAAATAATACAAATTTTAATATAAGGACTAGCAAATATATTTTTAAATAATTAAATTTGATCTTTCTAGGCTTTTGGGAGGGTTTTTTAAAAACCCTGATTAAAACTTTTTTTTTTAATTATGATGTACAGACAGTACAAAGTTATTCCTTTCTTCCAACATGACAAGGAGAGAATAATTCCTGGGATGGCATCTCATACATCAGCATAAAAGTTCTGGGGGCAGGCTCAGAGTGGGAAATAAATTTCAAAATAGGAGAAAAATTTTCTGGGTCTCACCTTCCTTCTCTCCCTTATTGTCTCCTAGACATTCTCTTTTCCTTTCAAAGTCAGAGCTTCCATTTTGTTGCTCTAAAGATTGCTAAAGCCTCAAGAATAATGGGATAAAATTGTCTTCTAACATCTGTGTTTCTTTTTTGAAGTATTCCTGCCATTAAGCCTCCATATCCAGAGCTGAGAAATCATGTAATACTTGTATCATTTTCTTCAGAGGAAGTGCAGCAAGCATGTGACCACAAAGTCAGGTCTCAGAAAAGGTGGAAGACATAATCTCTCAAAAAGCACTTTCTTTTCTCTTCCTCATAGTAGGGTAGCTGAGAAATATTAGCTTGAAGCATCTTTAAAAAGAACAATTTGTCGCATCCTGCATTACAATTTTACTTGGCCAATGCAGCACCAAAAAAGTTGAATTTTTTTTTTTGATAATATGAGATCCAAGATTGTTAAGGGCTTAAGTATAGGAAGATTTGTTAAAGAGTTGATATATAAAAGTTACCCGTATAAGATAAAGTTTATTCTCCATGTACAAATTCCCAAAATGAGGCTTAAATAAAATGCAATAGTATAGAAATGAGTACAACTGTACTGCATATCCTATAGTTATCTACAGAAATGTACCGATATGTTATACTAATATGTACCAATATGTCATACTAACCCCATATCTTGAACTTTGAAGTTTATTTGAGAATATCAGCTTACTTACTCCTACTTTTTACACCAAAGTCACAGTTGGACATGTTAGATCCAAGTGGAAACTGGAAAAAAAAACTCATATCAAGTGTAATGGAATATAAAATCTTCTGTAGATTAAATATTATAAAAACTGAACACATAAGGTTCTGGACTATATGTCCATAAGTAATCAGCACAGCATATCACTGCTAGCATGCTGCAGTGTCCACCAATCACAGGTACTTGCTTTGCTGGATATCCACCAACAATTCATGTCTATCTGATAGAGTTTTAAGAGGGCTAATTTCTTTGGGGCCAGTCACATGAGGGTGTGAAGATGATTTGTTTTATATTTCCTTAATTTGAACGCCTTGGCTGTGGCAATTCTATAATGTCAGTGCATCTAATTCTCAGTGGCTTACACTGAGAATGAGCACATGATCCTCAGCTATCACAGAGGCTGCATGGATAAAAGATTCTTTAAGGAAAGCTTTAAATGGTGAACACCAGACTAAACTGTGTGCATGTGTTTACTCCATTTCCCCTTGGAATAGTCCTCCTGAGGTCTCCCTGCAGATAAAACAACTTCTTTCTTTCTTAAATGATAGTTTCTTTCCATGAAATAAAGAGAATTGCAATTGTACCAAAGTAGTATGGAATCAAGAGAAGTTTGAGAATTCCACAAATATCCTGGATGCCAAAGAGGGTAGAGCCTCTTGAAACTATTTCTAAGGGGGTTGAGAAGAGAGACCAGAAGTACCAGATGTTCAGCAAGCGCACAGACAAGGAACAGAGGAAAGCAGGTACCCAGCACGCAGGGGGCCCCCAAATCAGCCCTGAGAAGGCCCAGTGCAAGAATCAGCTTTGCTCAGTGGGACATTGCAGGGATCTGATAAGTCACAAACAGCCTCAGGAGGAATCTCTATGATCCTGGAAGTGTGTCCTCACCAAGTCTGAATTCAAAGATGCCTTGATGCTAGAATTCCCAGCCTCCAGAATAGTGAGAAAAAAATTCAGTTGTTTGTAAGCATTGGTCTAGGGTTATTTGTTATAGTAGCTCAAACAAAGATATTCCTGCATCAATTTATCAGTGGAAGGTCAAGAGATGCATCTAGCTTTCTTGAGATTCAAGATTCAGGTGTTTCTCCTTCTTTTGGTTGCAACAGCCAGAGGGGTGTTTTTTGATTTTTTTTCTTCTTTTTCATTTTGCCCCTGGGCTACTATGGTTACCAAAAAAAAAAAAAAAAAAATCAACAACAACAACAACAACAACAGCAAAACATTATTTTAACAAATAGAGACAATGTCAAAATGCAAAGAATTGGTATAGGATTGAGCCAGTTAAAACAACCAGAGTCAAACCAAAAGGGTATCTCAATAGTTGAGATGTGATGGTACAGTGCTAGAAGGAACGGGCAGACAATGCAGGCTGTTTACAACCCAAGAAAATCAGCTAAGGATGGCATGACCACAAACTGATGATCCAAGTAAAGAAAATACAGAAAAAGAGGGCTAAGGTAACTTCAGAAGAGTAGAACATCCATGATGGGCTTTATCCAGCTGCAAAATGGAATAACAGGTCCTCTAAAAGTAATTAGCCTCAGCATTCTGCAAGGAGGATGAGAAGAGCTGTTTTGTTTTTGTTTTTGTTGTGGGGGGGAAGTTGGTTAATGTGAACTGTATTTACAAAGGGCTCTTTCTCTTCAAACTCCAGAATGTGAAACAGTTCCCTTTCTATCCTACAGAAAAAATTTACAGCTCTGAGAAGATCTAAGAAAGTCTATGTCCACAAATAAAAGAAAAAACTCTTAAGTATGCTGAGGTTGTACCATGGAAAAAGGTAAAGGGAAAAATAAAAGGAAACAAGATGATCACATGAAACGAAGATCCTTAACATGGTTCTGAAGGCTGATGTACTCCTACCATTTAGCCTCATCTACCTGCAAGCTGGCCTCGTCCAGAAGCCTTCTGCTCTAGAGCATTTACACCTTCCTGCTCCATTCACAAGGAGTGCTCACTCCCACTTTTCCAGCACCCTCTGCCAAAGCCTGGGTAACTACTATTTGTCTTTCTATTCATAGCTCCAGGGTTGCTTTCTAAGACTTCCCTGTTTATACCTGCACCACTGGATGATGTTCTAAAGAAGTTATTTTGTCACATCTTTGCTTAGGAAAATATTCTTTCTTCAAAGAAGTTACTAAGTTTGTAATCATCTATTGCTGGTACTTAGTTGTCAATGGCTCTTCCCCCCTTTAGATTACCAAGTACCGTCTACCACAGTCATGTCTGTCTTTAGTTATCATTTCAACCCCAAAACCTGGAGAGTGATTGGCACAGAAGAGAATTCAATAATTATTTGTAAAAAGAATAAATTAAGGAATGACAACATATACTTTATTCTAACTCATGGTTCTAGGACTATGGAGAGGGCCACATTTGGATGTTTGGGTATTCTTAATAGTGCTTTACTGTGCTGGACTCAGGCCAGGATCAGTTCCCATTAAATACTACCACACTGGACAGTTTCACAGATTGGATGTACAACAGTTCTAGATTAGGTTACTATCACTAAACACAAAAATATGCAAAACAGTCCATGCTTTTAGACTTACAGATTTTATGGGTACTGCAACCAATCCAAGGAAGAAAGAGTATTAGATAAAAATGACTATCTGACTCTGAAGACTATTATATTTTAAAATAGGACATTACATTAACAAAAATAGTATCAATGATTTTGGCAAATGTATAGTGTTTCATAAAGATGTTATGACCTAAGTGAATACCTGCATATCAGGACTGTCACAGATGATAAATGCCACACAAGGACATATTTTAAATGTGTGTACCTGAGAGTGTTGACCTAATTTCTGTGTCTCAGATAACTATAAAGAAGGGTAAATTTAGGCATATTTCATCTATAAGTAACAACTACTATTCAACAGTGATTTTATTAGTTTTAGAGCGTAAATTCATTTTTAAGAACTTTTTATCCTTAGTCAACTTTTGATACTTTGTTCCCCAGTTGTCTTTTAGGTTCATTTTTCTTATCCTATCATCACTGTGTCTCTGCCTGTTTTGGAAGAGAGTCACTATAGAATTCTTTGCAAAAATTAAATGCTGCATGTCTGCTTAGGCAGTAGACATACTTTTCTAAGATGAATTTCTGATAGTTATTTTATTCACAAGAAATTCTTCCCTGAAATAAAAAATGACATGATGGGGCAAGTTCACTGCAACATACTATAAAACCAAATGCTATTTAAAGGTTAGAAAATAATTCACCTCCAATTTTCCTTTTAATATCTCATGAAGCTTGGTATTCAATCAAATAATGTTTGATATGTTTTCTACCTTTGGATAAATCAGAAAAATAAAACCAAAATTTGTATTCTAATTTAATAGGGAAAATATATTTGGCATATTTTTCTAGGGAAGCTTACTAAACTCATGGCAAAGACAGAAGTGGCATTTTTTTTTTAAGAGAATGACATATAGATTAAGCATTATTCTAATGAAACATTATCTGGGTCCTCTGGACAACAAAAATCATGTGTTTACAAAATATGGAATTTAGTGGCCTGGTTAGATAGTTAACTATTTTTTAATTAAAATATCCTTTTACTTAAATTTACTACTATATATGAGTATTTTTAGTTATTGCTTTGTTAGTCCTTATTTACAAAAGCAAAAGTTAAAAGTAAGCAATGTGGGTGGAGAATTTTTAAGTGAAAACAAGCACAGTTGTGTATTTGGTTAAATAAAATATTCTACCTTTGCCATAAAGATGTCTCTTTGAAAAATACATCTGATACTTTTAAAATTAGAACATTATAATAGCTTTAAGAATATCTGAAGGCTAGCTAACATTTTAAGGTATTTTTTTCCCAAGACACTCCATGTGATTTGTAGCAGGGATTTTAATAATATATTACTGTTTTTATATACTGCAAAAATGTTCTGAATGTGTAAGGTGGTATGTTAATGTATTATTTGCATTTGTGTAGGAAAATCTGGGTCAGAAAGAGATTTGTATAATGTCACTTAGCAGATTGTATTTACTTGTGAAGTGGGTGGAATAGGGTGAAAACTGGTTCCTAGTCTTTATTAAGTCCATTCAGGTTTAACTTTCTCAAGCTGAATACTAGAATGCTAGTCAGTGCACACTACACTTTGATGTGCACATCCAATTTTATTAATCAGTAGCCTTGCTACAGATGAATTATTCTGCGATTCTTCTCTAATAGACTCAAGAAAATAGTGATGACTCTTGCTAGACCAAATGCTTCCAACAATGCAGGTCACTGACTGGCCCAGATAACTGACGATCTAATGCTGGACAAGAATTAGCATCTATCCTCAGGGAGCTCCCAATTTTTCAAGAGCAGAAAGAGACAGGACACAGAGTGAGGACTCCAGAGTCCTAGAACCTACAGGTATTACAGAAGGTGGGGCTGGGTAGGTCAGGGGCACAGGGAGGGAGAAGCACACCCTGAACTGAGTCTTCAAGGAAAATGTAGAGTAGGTTGTTAGGTGCAGAATGAAATGAAGGCAGGCCAGATAAAAAGACAGATGATTCTCCCCAGAGATGGTAACTCATACTGTTAGAGGCACTGGGAAATGCACATGGGCCAGTGGTGGGGGAGGCTAAATTGGCTGTGAGGAGGGTACAATGCCTTTGATAAAAAACACTCCTATCAAAACACACCAGCATTCCTAAAAGGAAACCTATAAGGTAGGATCTAAGCTGGAAACAGGGATGCCCTCTCTCACCACTTCTATTTAATTTAGTTCTTGAAATACTAGCCAGAGCAATTAGACAGACAAAAGAAATTAAAGGCATAAAAATAGGAAAAGAAGAACTTAAATTATCACTATTTGCAGATGACATGATTCTATACCTAGCAGACCAAAAAGGGTCTACAAAGAAACTATTAGAGCTAATAAATGAATTCAGCAAAGTGGCAGGATATAAAATCAACACGCATAAATCAAAGGCATTCCTGTATATCAGCGACAAATCCTCTGAAATGGAAATGAGGACAACCACTCCATTCACAATATCCTCAAAAAAAATAAATAAATAAAATACTTGGGAATCAACCTAACAAAAGAGGTGAAAGACTTATACAATGAAAACTACAGAACCCTAAAGAGAGAAATTGAAGAAGATCTTAGAAGATGGAAAAATATACCCTGTTCATGGATAGGCAGAACTAACATCATCAAAATGACGATATTACCAAAAGTTCTCTATAGGTTTAATGAAATGCCAATCAAAATCCCAACGGCATTTCTTGTAGAAATAGAGAAAGAAATCATGAAATTCATATGGAAAAATAAAAGGCCCAGAATAGCAAAAACAATGCTAAGCAGGAAGTGTGAATCAGGTGGTATAAGGATACCAGACTTCAAACTATACTACAGAGCAATAGTAACAAAAACAGCATGGTACTGGTACCAAAACAGGCGGGTGGACCAATGGTACAGAATAGAGGACACAGAGACCAATCCACAAAACTACAACTTTCTTATATTTGATAAAGGGGCTAAAAGCATGCAATGGAGGAAGGATAGCATCTTCAATAAATGGTGCTGGGAAAACTGGAAATCCATATGCAACAAAATGAAACTGAATCCCTTTCTCTCGCCATGCACAAAAGTTAACTCAAAATGGGTCAAAGAGCTTGATATCAAATCAGAGACTGCGCCTGATAGAAGAAAATGTTGGCTCTGATCTACATATTGTGGGGTTGGGCTCCAAATTCCTTAACAGGACGCCTATAGCACAAGAGTTAATAATTAGAATAAACAAATGGGACTTACTTAAGCTAAAAAGTTTTTTTTTTTCTCAGCAAGAGAAACAATAAGAGAGGTAAATAGGGAGCCTACATCATGGGAACAAGTTTTTACTCCTCACACTTCAGATAGAGCCCTAATATCCAGAGTATACAAAGAACTCAAAAAATTAAACAATAAGATAACAAATAACCCAATCAACAAATGGGCCAAAGACCTGAACAGACACTTCTCAGAGGAGGACATACAATCAATCAACAAGTACATGAAAAAATCTCACCATCTCTAGCAGTCAGAGAAATGCAAATCAAAACCACCCTAAGATAACCAGCCAACAAGTGCTGGCGAGGATGTGGGGAAAGGGGTACACTTGTACATTGCTGGTAGGACTGAAAATTGGTGCGGCCAATTTGGAAAGCAGTATGGAGATTCCTGGGAAAGCTGGGAATGGAACCACCATTTGACCCAGCTATTGCCCTTCTCGGACTATTCCCTGAAGACCTTAAAAGAGCCTACTACAGGGATACTGCCATATCGATATTCATAGCAGCACAATTCACAATAGCTAGACTGTGGAACCAACCCAGATGCCTTTCAATAGATGAATGGTTAAAAATATGTGGCATTTATACACAATGGAGTATTATGCAGCACTAAAAATGACAAAATCATGCAATTTGCAGGGAAATGGATGGCATTATAGCAGATTATGCTAAGTGAAGCTAGCCAATCCCTAAAAAACAAATGCCAAATGTCTTCTTTAATATAATGAGAGCAACTAAGAACAGAGCAGGGAGGAAGAGCAAGAGGAAAAGATTAACATTAAACAGAGACATGAGGTGGGAGGGAAAAGGAGAGAAAAGGGAAATTGCATGGAAATGGAAGGAGGCCCTCATTGTTATACAAAAGTACATATAAGAGGTTGTGAGGGGAAAGGAAAAAAAAAGAAGGGAGAGAATTAAATTACAGCAGATGGGATAGAGAGAGAAGATGGGAGGGGAAGGGAGGGGTGATAGTAGAGGATAGGAAAGGTAGCAGAATACAACAGTTACTAATATGGCATTATGTAAAAATGTGAATGTGTAACCGATGTGATTCTGCAATCTGTATACGGGGTAAAAATGGGAGTTCATAACCCACTTGAATCTAATGTATGAAATATGATATGTCAAGAGCTTTGTAATGTTTTGAACAACCAATAAAAAAAAGAAAAGAAAAATGAAAGAGGAAGTCAGGTCATGCTGAGTCTTTTAGCCAGACTTCATTCTGAAGCCAAAGGGAAGTCACTTTCAACAAGGGAAATGACATAATCAGATCTGTGTGATGGACTCAACTGGGCGCCAGAATAGAAGTAGGGAGTCCAAAAGGAAGCTCATGAAATCAAACTTGCAGGGTCCAAACCCAGGTGCTGGCAACAAAATTGCAGTATGGGAGATAGATTTTGGGGGATTAAGGAGGCAGGATCTACAGGCTTTAAGATGTGAGGATCAGAAAGCAGTAGAAATTGTAAATGCCCAAGTTTCTGTCTAGGGCACCTCTATAGATAAGGTGGTAAGTGGAAAAGGAGGAACGTACTTAAAGGGTTTTTATTTTATTTTGTTTTAAGTGTTTCTACTTTGAATGTGTTGAATTTAAAGAGTTTGGAAGATATTCAGACAGAAGAAAGACACTCTATCCAGGATTAATACGGACAATTAAAAAGATTCTATGCATTATAAAATTTCTTTCAGTAATAGCTTTCTTTTTGAATTTGAAAGCTATTTGTTAGTATTCATTCACAGGTACTGATCCTTTGTAAAAATTTATTTGAGAATGGATAATACATATAATAAGAATTACATATTAAAATAGCAAAGAAGAAACTGTATCTGTCTCCTATCTAACAGAAGAGAATGATAACATTTTATTGTGAAATTCTTGCTCTTCCATGCCATATGGATGCATATGCCTATATCAGATTAATTATCCTCCTTGTAATAAAGCTTAATTTTCAAAAGTGGTGCTATAATACTGTGATTGATTTGATCAATTTATAAGAACATGCTGTTTGATTATTAAATCTTCAGATTAGTTTTAAGAAAATAATGATTATAAGACAACGGACACATTTTGTCCAGGCCAACAGAAGCTATATGTTGTGGTGGTGGTGGGAGGGGCAAAGCAAAACAACATACCCAGTAACTAAGTAAAGGAATTAGCTTCTTCATGAGCAGAAAGAGCAGCCCCATGGAGTCAAAGCAACAGAACCAAGCTCAGCTTGGTGCACACAAGCTTTCTCTTTCTAAGGATCTCACCAACTGCAGGAAAACAGCAAAGGTCACTAGCTAGGTTGGGGACCTTCTGTGAAAAACTAAGCCATGTAACATTCAGAGATATGCCCAAGGAAATATTAATGATGAAATTTTAATGTAGTCACCAATCTGTTCATTTATGGGGGAAACAAGGCCATCTGTTAGTTAAGTCTCATCACAAAATAACTCATCACACGAAGTCCACAGACTTGCCTCAGGCATTCCAGAAATATGGTTACCTCTGGAATTTCAATAATGAGTTTGCAGCAGCAGAAATCTGGACCTTTACTCTAGATTATAAATTACGGCTACACTATCAGTAGGATATGTGCTTAGCAAGGAGCCCAATCAAGTAGCAAAGTCTAGCAAAATCTTACTATGACATTAGTTTGTTCAGAGTCGAAATTGGAATAAGTTCTGTTTTGGTCTTATTTGCTGAGAGTCTCCTTCACTGGAGATCCAAAGAGCCATTGTCTCTAAGGTAGTTTAATGGGTTTGTCTTTTGTCTGTATTTGCAGAGAGGCTGTTAGAATAAGTCAACTCTAAACACTGCCCACATGTAAAACAACTGGATATAATCACTGAGTTTTCAGAGGGAACCTTCAGGAAGTTTCCTATGTTGATGTAGATGTTGATTTTAGCTACTGATATTATTTTAACAAAAAAATGCAGAACACTAGTTTCAGAACAAAATTTTTAAATGTGGAAGATGACAGGGTAAATTTTATACCTTTAAAATTACATTTGTGGTGAATAAATATTGTTTCACATTCTTTTCCTAGACATATACCTTGTTTGAAATTGAAGCAATTCAAAGCTTAAAAATAAGAAAAAAATGTGGAATACTTCATTTCTACCACTTTGGCAGAAATACGTAAAATTTGTGATCTTTTTCACATGCAAATATTAAAATTTTTGAAGATTCTTATGAGAATTTGCCAAATTCAATATGATCCAAATGTTGCCATCTGCCAGCAAAGCTATATTATGGCAAAAAGAGGAAAATTAAACATTAGAACACAGTGAGAATTTCACAGACTTGCTTCAGGTAAAATTTTGCTATTTTATAAGCCAAAAGATTTAAAATTGTTGCCAACCCAAATCCATCTTGCATTTATGTAATAAGAAAATGTGAGCCAGAAATGCAAAAGTGTTACTTGTCTAAGAATTGACTAATTCTTCATTTTTATTTCTTTTGCCACACTAACCATTTCTGTGGGGTTTTTTTTGGTGGTCTCAAATATTTCAGAGGACAAAAATAAGTGAAAAACAGCCCTGTTTTCCCAATTCTTTCATATTATGCCAATATCTTTGCATCTATGTTTCTGTAGCCTATTGTCTTAATTTGAAAGATGTGTAAATAGAAAAAAAAATCTTGCAGTTTACAAAAACATATTCTTTCTATAAACCAAACACTTTGGGAAATATACTGCTATATCTTCCATGTAACATGGCTCCTATATTTAAAAATAAATTTTTCAGATTTCACAGGGAGTGAGAAACTATGAAAAATGGGTCCTAGTCTATGAAAAGCTACCCTAAAAGGTGACATGTATGGTAAGGCTCCCTTCCAAACAGAAAAGCTTACACTTTATAATTTTTTTCCAATAGGCATTAATTTAAAAATAATTAGCCTGTCATTAACCTTACTAAATGAGAAAAACCTCAAATATAATATGGAGAAGAAAACAACACTCATAGATATATTAATAAAAATGCTTTAGTAAGGGAAATGTGTCACTTAGGTGGTTTAAGTTAAAAGTCTCTTCGTGTATATGAATTACCACAGATGTATATATAAAACAATTATATAATTCACAGATCAAAATCACATAGTGAGGAAAACGAAAAAAAGTACATTTTATCTTTAAAAGAGAATTACTCCATTTGAATGTATGAGATAGGAGTATACAGCATACATTTAAAATAAATTTCACTTGGAAAGAGCATCAATCTGTCTTATTACAACCAATGGAACTACATTGCATATAATTATCTAACTGAGAAACATCTATATAATAATGTGTATATAAAGAAACTCTCTCTCTCTCTCTCTCTCTCTCTCTCTATATATATATATATATATACACACACACACACATATATATTAATAAATACATTTTTTCTTTTTAAAGTTGTTTCTTTTTATATACCAGCATATATCCTGACATGAACACAAAAGCATACATAGAACACAACTTGCTCCAATTCAGTCCCCAGTATGCCCCCTCTATCCGACTCCCCTCCCTCAACTCTACCTATTCTTCAATTCATTCACAGTTAACTTTTTTTTTCCTCTTAAATCAGTGTCCTGTGGATACATCCAAAGCCAAGACCCATCATGCCACATCCATGAATGCACGTTGTAAAGTTCAGTCAGATGCATTTCACCAATCTTTCCTTTTCCCATGCCCTCTTTCTCCTCCTCAATCCCCTTCATCTACTCTTCTCATCTTTTTTCCATCTTGATGAAATTCCTTCTCCCCCTCTTCCCCCACTCTTTCTGGTGGTTCCTATTTCTAGTTTTTTGAGAAATATCCACACTGCTTTCCAGAGCAGTTGCACTAATTTTCAGTCCTACCAACAATGGTACAAGTATACATTCCCCCTATCCTCACCAACAATTATTGTTTACTTCATAACTACCATTCTGACTGGATGGAGATCAGAAATATCAATGTAGTTTTCATTTGCATTTCCCTAATTGTTAAAGATGTTGAACATTTTTTTCATATATTTGTTGACCATTTGTATTTCTTCTTTTGAGAAGTATAATTTCTTTGCCCATTTATTGACTGAGTTATTTGATTTTTAGGTGTTGAAGGTTTTTGATTTCTTTGTATATTCTACATATTAATGCCTTGTCTGAGGATAAGATGGCAAAGATCTTTTCCCATTCTGTAGGTTCTCTCATTTCCTTTTAATTTGATGATATCCCATTTTTTTGATTTTTATTTGTTTCTTGTACTTTAGGATTCTTGTTAACAAGTCAGTTCCTATGCTGACATGTTGGAGAGTTGGGCCTACAGTTTCTTTTAAGAGTTGCAGGGTTTCTGCTCAACTTCCTAGGTCTTTGATTCACTTTGAATTGACTTTTGTGCAGGGTAAGAAATAGGGGTTTAATTTCATTTTTACAAATGGATTTCCAATTTTCCCAGCAGCATCTGTTAAAAAAGGCTATCTTTTCTCCAATGTAGATTTTTGGCACATTGACATAAGTGAATTTATGTTTTGTCCCTGTGTCTTCTATTCCATTGGGCTTCATGCCTTTTTGGTGCAGTTCCATGCTTTTTGTTGTTGTTGTTGTTGTTTTATAGCTCTGTAGTATAATTTAAGATCCAGTATTGAGATGTCTATTGCTTTACTTTTCCTAAGGATCACTTTGACTATTTTGAGTCTTTATTTTTCCAAATGGATTTCATAACTTTTTTCTAGTTCTGTGAAGAATATTACTGGAATTTCGATGGGGATCTTGTTGAATCTGTATAGCACTTTTGGTAGTATGACCATTTTGAAAATTCGAATTCTGGGGCTGGGGATGTGGCTCAAGTGGTAGTGCACTCACCTGGCATGCGCGAGGCACTGGGTTCTATCTTCAACACCACATAGAGATAAAATAAATGTATTATATCTACCTAAAACTAAAAAAAATAAAATATTTTAAAAAATAAAAAAATAAAATTCAAATTCTGCTTATCCAGGAACATGGGAGGTCTTCACATCTTCTAAAGTCTTCTTGAATTTCTTTTTTAGCATTATATAGTTTTCAGTATAGAGGACTTTCACCTCTTTTGTTAGATTGATTACTAACTATTTTATTCTGAGGGAACTATTGGGAATGGGATAGTTTTCCTAATTTTTTTTTTTAGCAGATTCATCACCTGACTATAGGCATTCGATTGATTTATGAGTGCTGATATTATATCCTGCTACTTTGCTGAATTCATTTATGAATTCTATAAATATTCTGGTCAAATTATTTGGTTGTTTTAAGTATAGGATCAGTTGTCAGCAAACAGATAATTTGAGCTTTTCTATTCCTACTCATATCCCTTTTCTGGCCTGATAACTCTGGCTAGAGTTTCAAGGATTATGTTGAATAGGAGTGGTAGAAGGGGGTATCCTTGTCTTGTTTCTATTTTTAGAGGAAATGCTTTCTGTTTTTCTCCATTCAGGATAAGGCTGGCCCTGAGTTTGTCATATATAGCCTTTACAATGTTGAGGTAAATTCCTTCTATTCCTAGTGTTTGTGCCCTAAACATGAATGGGTGCTGTCCTTTTTCTAATGCTTTTCTGTATCTATTGAGATAATTATATAATTCTTGATCTTGGTACTATTTATGTGGTGAATTACATTTATTGATTTCTATATGTGGAACCAATCTTTGCATCCTTGGGATAATAGCTGCTTGATCATGGTGAATTGTCTTTTTAATGTGTTTTTATATGCATTTTGCCAGTATCTCAGGAAGAATGTTTGCATTTATATTCATCAAGGATTTTGGGTCTGAAGTTTTCTTTTCTTGATATGTCTTCATCTGTTTTTAGTATCAGGGTGATACTGGTTCATTCCAGTTTGGCAGTGTTTCCTCCTTTTCTAGTTCATAAAATACTTTGAGGACAACTGGAATTATTTCTTCTTGAAAGATCTGGTAGAACTTAGCTGAGCATTCATGCAGTCCCAGGCTTTTCTTTGTTGGAAGGCTTTTGATAGCTGCTTCAATTCCATTTCTTGATATTCATCTGTTTAAATTTTCTATTCTCATTGCTCAATTTGGGTAGATAATCTGTCTCTTTGTCTTTAGGAATCTGTTGATATCTTCAAGATTTTCTAGCTTATTGGAGTATAAATTCCAAAATAGTTTCTAATGATCCTCTAGATTTTAGTAGTGTATGTGGTTATATTTCCTTTATATCTTGAATTTTGTCAATTTGAGTGTTTTCTTCTTTCTTTGGTTAGTTTGGCTAAGGAATTATCAATCTTGCTTACTCTTTAAAAAAATCCAACACTTAATTTTCTTGATCTTTTGTATTATTTTTTAGTCTCAATTTCATTGATTTCAGCTCTGATTTTAACTATTAACTGTCTTCTACTGATCCAGGGGTTGGTTCTTTTTCTAAGGCCTTGAAATGTAATGTTAGATTATTTGGTATCTTTCTGGATTTTTGATGAATGAACTCAATGTTATAAACTTCCCTGTTAGAACTGCCTTCATACTGTCCCAGAGACTTTGATGTTGTATCACTATTCTCATTTACTTCTATGATTTTTTTATTTCTCTCTTGATTTCTTTGCTATCCATTCATCACTCAAAGAGTATTATTTATCTCCAGGTGTTAGAGTGGCTTTTGTCTTTTATCCTATCATTGATTTCTAATGTCTTTCCATTATGATCTAATAGGATATAAAGTATTATTATCTCTATTTTTGAATCTGCTAAGATTTACTCTGACCTAAAATAGGGTCTTTTTAGAAAATGTTCCATGTGCTGCTGAGAAGAAAGTGAATTCAGTTGTTGATGAAAGAAATAGTCTATAGATGTCTGTTAGGTCCATATTATTAATTGTATTTTTCAGTTCCATAGAATCTTTATTTTATGTTTGTTTAATTTAAGCAGTAGTAAGGGAGGTATGTTAAATTCACCCAGTATTATTATACTGAGGTCCATTTGATTTTTTAATAATTTTTATTTGTTTTAATTAATATTGAGAAGGGTTTGTTTTATGTATGTAGATGTACCATTGTTTGGGGTAGAAATATTTCCAATCCTTATTTCTTGTTGTTGTATGATTCCCATAAGTAATATGTAGTGACCTTCTTTCTCTCTTCTGATTAATTTTGGCTTGAAGTTTACTTTATCTGACATGAGAATAACTACCCTGCTTGCTTACAAATACCATTTGAACAGTGTTTTTCCCAGGCTTTCAATTTTGTTCTGTGGCTGTCTATGCCTGTGAGGTCAGACTTTTGCAGACAGCATAATTGTTGAATCTTGTCTTTTAATCAAATCTGCCATATTTTAAGAGTTTAGACCTTTTCTATTCAATGTTATTATAGAAAGATGTTTATTTCTTGCCATTCTGACTTATTTCTAATATATAATTTGAAATTGATTTTCCTTTGACTATTCTTCTAGTGTAATTTCTCTCTATACTAGTTTTCATGTTTTGTTTCTTGACTTCATGAAATATTTTATTGAATATGTTTTATAGAGTGGGCTTTCTAGTGATGAATTCTTTTAGCTTCTGTTCAACATGAAATATTTTTATTTATCTTCAAAGCTGAAGTTTAATTTTTCCAGGTATAGTATTTTTTTTTTAAAGAGCTTGATATATATCATTCCAAGCCCTCCTGGCTTTTAGGGTCTGAGTTCAGAAATCAGTTGAAATCTGAATTGGTTTACCTCTAATGTGACCAGCTGTTTTTCTCTTGCAGCTTTTAAAATTCTGTCCATATTCTGTATGTTACACATTTCCATTATAACGTGTCTTCAAGTGGCTTTATTGTGATTTTGTATATTTGGAGTCCTATACACCATTTGTATTTGAATTTCCATTTAATTTTTAATATTTCAAAAGTTCTCTGTTATTATTTCATTGAAAAGATTGTGCATCTATCCATCTATCCCAATGAGATTTTATTTCAATGACTCTTAAATTTGGCCTGATAATGTTATCTCAGGTTTCTTGAATATTCTGTTCCACTGCAGGGGACTTCCTATGGTTTGATTTGCAGCAGGCATGAGAGGATGCTATGTTGATTTTAGGGGGTGACTAGACTGCTAACAGTTCCACAAGATGGCAGTGGACCCCCCAGCTCAGCTTTCTTTTCACAATTTGGTTTGAAGTTTGATCTGTCTTAATTATCCTGCTGAGATCATCATGCTTTAAATGTTGCCCCCCTTTCTAAATGTTTTAAAGTGGGTGAGCTTATGAGAATTTCTGCCTCCCCTGTTGCCCCTTCCCTGTATCCCTCACTCTGGTTCAGGTTTGGGGTTAGGGAACTCTGTTTATTTTCTGCTCTGGTAACAGATATTCAAGTCTCTCCAGGTCTCAGACTTTGTAATATTGAGCCACCTATTCTGCTTTTCTTTCATTTTATGTGCTGTGAATAGAATGGGAATCACTGTCTAGCTCCCTTCTGCCATCTTCCAAATCCATGATTTAAAATAAACTTTTTCTATGAAGCTATACCCATCATTAGAATGAATATCAACACTGAAATACAATATATTGTACTCACATTGTACTATGTTTAAGTAAAAATACTATTAAAGTAAAAGGGTATACTGAGACCAACTTGGGTACAAAACTTACATGAAGTTGAAATGGTCTTAAAATAAATCAGAGTTCTTGGATATAGAAAGCACTCTGTGCAGAAAAGTACAGACACACGAGACAGTGTGCCACTTATGGCTACAACTTTGATTGGTCTCTAGTTCACCAACCATTTGAATGCTCTCATTTTTAAAATTTATTTATTTATTTATAGTAGTTGCATTTTTACATATGGTACAGACATGGGACACAATTTCTCATTCCTCTGGCTGAGGTTCATAGTCACTCCAGCATTATAATCACACATGTATATGGGGCAATAATGTCTGTCTCATTTATAGAAAAAGCTTTCTGTATTCCCTTCTCACTGCTGATGACCTGTAAAGAGTTTCATATGGTTTGTATATGGTTTATTCCCCAAACATTTTGCAGAGTTCATGTGTTAAGAGCCTCCTCCTTGGTGTGACGAGGAGGTACTGTGGAACCTTTAAGAGGAGCTGGTTAGTCGGAGGTAATTAGGTCATGAATGTGCTGCTCTCAAGAGAACTGATGCAGTTCTCATGGGACCCTTATTAGTTTTACAATTTTAGGAAGGAAAAGTTTATTTTAGGCTCATGGGTTCAAGGGGTTGTAGTCAAAAATAAGCCTGGCCCCTCCCAAGTCCCTGATTTCCTGTCTCACCATGTTACCTCTCCTTGTAGCACATGCTCCCACCATGATGTGATCCACCAGAATATGATGCGGTGTATGGGTGTGTGCACACACATAGGGCAGGGGTGGGGGCTGGAAGCATCTCTAGAACCAGCATCACACTGTTTGCACATCCCCAAAATTGAGCCACATAAAAATTTCTCCTTTATACTTTATTCAGCCTCATGTCTTTCATTGTGGTAACAGAAAAAGAATTCGTAACAGATACCAGGATATTTTTACAAACTCATTCAGATTTCCTTATATTTCAAAGAACCCCAATAACATAAGGGTACATTCAACTTAGTATTATCCTTTCTTCTGCTAATCCACATGTCCCCAGTGGGAGTCCCCAGCTGCATTTCCACTCCACAGCTCCAGAATAAGTAACAGTTGAGTGCCCTAAACATAATGTATTAACACGGTGCCAACATGGAAGACATGGCTGTGAAGTTAGCATCAACAATTGTAGAATGCTCTGCTGCACAGGGCTAGAGCTCCTTTGACAGCTGTGTTTTACCACAGCAGATATAAATCTTCTATGACATCAACTGAGAAACAAAACCAATGCTGACAGAGAATATATGACAACCAAAGAATGTTTTTCCTTCATAACTGACAGTAGGACATTATTCATTTTGAAAACCACCTCCATTTGATTGAAACTCTCAAATCTTTTTTAAAAATGCTTGCCAAATAAATATTATATGACAATACAAACATCCATGCCAAAAATCTCAGGCAAGGCTCAGGAGACAAACACGCATTTCACTTTGTAAAATAATGCTGTTTGATGTTGTCAAGAGCACTCAATCCTCCATCACAAGGGCGCATCCCTCTCCCCAGAAATTCCCTGGATTTAAAAATAGAATGCCAAAAGGAAAGATTTAAGGAAAGGAGAAAAAAAAATAACAGGAGTAGAGAAATATGAGTAAGCACACAAGCAAAGGCCAAAAGAAAAGAAAGCAAGTAAATGGAGAGGAGTAAAAGCAGAAGAACGAGACTGAATGTTCCTATGTACGTGACCTCACTACATTAAAAAAATAATCCTTGAGATAGGTACTACTGTCCTTATTTTACCAGGAAGAAAACGGACTCAATGCGATTTAAGTAACTCGCCACGACACACAGGTAATCTGTGTCATTGTTTGGATTTGTACTCCAGCATGCCTCATCATTTCCCATAAAACCATGCACCATAATCATCCTGAAATGAATGTTTTCAAACTCTAAAATTCTGAATTCTTGAACCATTCTATTACTCCGTGATCTCACTTATATGTGGAAACTAAAGAAATCAAACTCAAAGCAGCAGAGTACACAATAGTTGCCAGACACTGGGGGATGTTGGAAAAGGAGAAACAAACAAAGGGTACAGAATTTTAGACCTAAGAGGAGCAAGCTCTGGAGAACCGATTGCCCTGAGAATTCTGGCAAAAGCTTTACAGGAGCTGGCCCACTGTCTCTTCACAGCAATACTTAAGGCTTCATTGCCGCTGTGTCCCCAGATGACATTGGTGCCTCATTGATTCCACAGGGCTGATATGACAGGGCAAAGGTCTGCATGAGCAGGATGGAAGGGGCCTCAGGCCTCTACTAGCCGGATGGACTATGCCATCAGTCAAATGTAAGGGCAGTAACAGCTGAGAATAAAAACATTTCTTCTGAATGTATAGGTGTTTTAGTCAGCTTTTTCACTTCTGTGACTACATGTACTGACAAAAAAAAAAAATTAGGAAGGAACAGTTTATTTTAGGTTCATGGTTTCAGAGGTCTCAGTTCATGGACAGCAGGCTCTATTCCTTGAGGCTCAAAGTGAGGCAGAATACCATGAAAGAAGAATGTGATGGTGGGAAGCAGCTCATATGACCAGGAAGCAGAGAGAGAATCCCTCCTCCCCAGATACAAAATATATACCCCAAAGGCATGCCCCCAATGACATACCTCCTCCAGCCACACCCTACCTGCCTATAGTTACCACTCAGTTAATAGCATCAGGGGATTAATTTGCTCATTGGGTTAAGGCCCTCATAACCCAGTCATTTTTCTCCTGAGCCTTCTTCAAATGATCTTTTGGGGTATATTTCACATTCAAACCATAACAATAGGTTAAGAAGTTTGCATGTGTTACTTGACATCAGTAATGTATCCTGACCTCAGGATTCAGTTCTGGCTCCAAAACATTGCAAGTCCTAAAAAAAGCAGTCTTCAAAACTCATGCACTTTCTCAAGTAATTCTGGAAAACTACTTTACATTTTTACACATTCTTAAGTGGGCATGTAGAAATTTTTAGCAGAAATTTAGTAATATGCAAAGAGTATAATTTCTAGTGTGTTACTAACACTGATATTTACCATGATGCCACTCTTAAGTAGATTCAATGCTAACTAACTATTGTAACAGTATGATCCCTCACCATCCTAAAAAAGTACCGGAACAATCTATTATAAAAAAATTTGCATTATTCATTTTTTCCTTGAACTTTTATTATTTTAATTCCACTCTCCAAGGAACTTTTATCTGTTAACACATTTTATTGATTACATTATCATAATCATCTACACCAAATTTATATATATATATAAATTATTTTTATATATAAATAATTCTCTGATTATAAGAATCTAGAACTAAAATTACTGAATTTAATTTTTATTTGAATTACTTGTAGACTCAAGTGATCCAAAATAAATATATCACAAATAAACATTCATAATTAATACAAAAAGTAAATTAGTTTTTTAGATATTCATCTCAGTGAAATGGATAGTTCTGTTTTTCTAATTAGTTCATATACCCACAGGTGTCTAGTATTTAATTATAGACTAAGGCAGAGTTTGGAATCAATTTTAATCCATATTTTTGTTTTTCAGTTGTTAATCTCTAAGAAAATAAGTATTGGGGAGCATTATGATAAAAATATCTATCAATTTCTATCTTCTGTAAATGTCCCCAAGCCATAGAGTGACCAATAAGAAAAAACTATTTTTTAATTGGTTAATAGTTGAAGACTTGAATAAATCCTTCACCAACTTTGCTGAAAGCAAAGAAGTGGGTCGACAAAATGATTAATGGAACCAGAAGCAAATTTCAATTCCTCTATAGCTAGAATTGAAGCAGAAAGAGAACAGCTGATTAGAGAGGTGTATAACAGAGAGAATGCACTAAGACACAATACTGGATAGTCAGTGACTTGGAAGGACTCAGAAATTCCAGTTACCGAACAGAAAACAGAAAGGAATTCGTTAATCCCAAATCTTGATAAAGGCAGGTCAGTATGGAGGGGTTACAAAGCAAAAGAGGGAGAGGCAAAACTGAGAAGCTTACTTTGAAAACAATGCTAGAAAAGAAAGTAAGACTGAGTTAAGCCAGAAAAGAAGTTGCAAAAACACTAGGGAAACAAGAATTGCACAGTTGATCTCAAATTGCTGGCAGAAAACTGTGGTGGTCAAGCATTTTGCAGAGACCATGCCTAAGCCTGATCTTCTGGAAGGAATTAAATCTGCATAGCTTTACCCCAGCTAGAAATAACAGCAAATATTATCATAGGTAACACCTCTGAAATGAGTAACCAGTGTGGTGGGATCCCAGCTAGCTGCAGGTTCCCTAGCCTCCTACACTTAACTGCTGACAAGGAGAATGGAATAGAGCAGAGAACAAGTTATCTCAGAGAACAAGTTATCTTGCAGCCCATGGGAAGCAGCAAGTGCCTCAGTTGCCAGCAGATGCAGCTACAGGAGTCCCAGATGCTGGCTGCAACCAGGTATGCCCCAGAAGCATCCTGTAGAAGTACATGACTAAAGGGTAGTCTCTACTGAGCATACCCAGCAGCACCAAACAATGTGTGTGTGTCTTGGTTGCCAGCTGAAGCCCATATGCTTCACCATGTGTATGCCCAAGATGCAGACCACCAAATGTACTCTGGCTGGGTCATGCCAACTGAGCCTCTACCCTGGGCTGCCCAGTGCCCCTGCTGTTAGGCTGCTGCCTTCTGCCATGGGCTGCTGCCTTCTGCCATGGGCTGCAATGCCCTATGTACCCTGATATCTACAAGAGTGAGCACACACACCTGTTTGGACAGCTGGAGCAGATCTAACTGGTAGGATACAGAAAATTAGGGAATGTTTCCTCTGATCCTCCATAGAGCTATTAGGGTCCAAAGGATGGAGAAAGCCTCTTAGATTCATGTCAGAGGTGAGCAGAATGACATAAGCTCTTTGCAGTTTTGGAAAACAATGATGACAACAAAAACAACAAAAGGTAAACCAGATGGAGGGAAAAACTTAATATATAGCTCTCCAACCCAACAGAAGTTTGGCTGGTATGGCTGCAACCTCTATGTTCAGAAAAACATAAAGGTCAACCTGAGGTGCTATGAACATTTATTTAACCTCCCCAAACCTGATGGAATCCAAGTCGGGAAGGCCCAATAAGAAATCTTTCTGTCTCAAATAGCTCAGAAAGAAATAATTTAAGATTCTTTAATGCTATTTTTTATATTATCTTCTGTATTGATTTGATAGAATTTCCTTAATATAATTTTATGTATTTATTTTCATGTTTTAATGAATTAATTGGATTTAACCTTTTTCCTCCTTGTTCATTTTTATACTCTTGCCTCTCTCTTCTTGCATTATATCCTTCTATCCCTATCACATTTTCTTTCCTTTTCATCCCCTTTATAGTTGAAGAGAAGTTTTACTTCAATACCTAATCATTCAGTGGATTCGAAAGCACTACTCCCCTTTTCCACTTTTGGATTAACGAGGTTGTGAGAACATTTTCAATAAACTTTGAAGATTATTAGTTTATAGTTTTGCTCTAAAGTGGTCACAGTTACTAGTGATTATTATCTCTTCTCAAAGCTGTGCTTGGGACTGATTATAGATCCATGATTATGTTGAGTGATTTTTTTTTAACATTTAGATGTATCCCCTGTTTGGAGCACATAAGTAAAGAAAAAGCAGTTCCATAAAAAATCCTTCATATAACAGTGGAAGAGATATCCATTATATAAAGTGCAAAAATATCAACAGAGAAATACAGGAAACATGAGAAAACTAGGTAACAAGATGCTTCTAATAGTTCATAACACTCTGACAATCGATTCTGGAGATGATGAAGTGGAAGAAATGCCACAGAAAGAATTCAGAATTTATTGTTAAAATTATCAATGAACTAAAAGAAGATATAAGGAATGAACAAAGGGATAAATGCAGGAAATAAAAGAACGTTTCAATAAAGAAAGAGAAACTCTTAAAAGGACCAAACAGAATTCCTATTGGTAAAGAGAACAATCCAACAAGAAGAAATAATGACTGCACGCATTTATCTCCCACAAGTTGGTGAACCTAGTTTCATAAAACAAGCACTACTACACATAAAGGGTCAGACAGAACCCAATACATTAATAATGGGTAATTTCAATACAACCCTGTCAAAAATAGTCATGTCATCCATACATAAAATCAACAAAGATATTATATAGTTAAAACTTACTATAGAACAAATGAACTTAACAGATCTATAGAATATATGATCCAATGACAACTGAATATATTTTTCAGCAGCCCATAGAACTTTCTCCCAGATCACATTTTAAGTCATAAAGAAGTCTTAGCAATTGTAAAAATTCTGAAATAACTCCTTTCATTTTATCTGATCATAGTGGAGTGAAACAAGAAATCAACAACAAGAAAAACTACACAACACCCAGATGATGAGTGGGTCAGTGAAGAAACCAGAAAAATAATTTAAAAATTCTTAAGATTTGTAATGAGAATTGAAATATAACCTACAAGGACCCGTGGAGAACAATAAGGCAGCTCAAGTAGAAAGTTTATAGCAATGAGTAGCTACATTAAAAAATCAGAAATATCTCAAATAACTTAATGATACACCTTAAGGTCTTAGAAAAACAAGTACAAATAAATCCCGAGACCCATAATAAAGATTAAAGTCAAAATAAATAGAGAACAAAAAAATACAAAGGATCAATAAAGCAACCAGTCAATTCTATAAAAAGATAAGCAAGACTGATAAACCATTAGCCAAATTAACTAAAAGAATAGGAGAAAAGATTAAAATTAATAAAATTACAGGTGAAAAGGGGGACATCATAACACATACCACTAAAATCCAAAAGAAACACTAGGGACTATTTTGAAAATCTATATTACAGCAAATGGGATGAATTTCTAGCCATACACAACCATCCAAAACTGAACCAAGAGAATACAGAAAACCTAGAAAGACAAATAGCATGTATGAAATTGAGGCAGCAATAAAAACAAAACAAAACAAACAAACAAAAAACCAAAAACTACAACACCAACAACAAAAACAACAAAATATTTCCCAAGAAAGAAGAGCCCTGGGCCAGGTGAATTCATAGCTGAATTTTACCAGATCTTTAAACAGAAAAGAACGCAAATAGTCCTCCAATTATTCAATGAAATAGAATGGGAGGAAACACTTCCAAATTTGTCCTATAAAGCCAGAATCACACTAATATCAAACACACACACACACACACACACACACACACACACACACACTGAACCTACTAAGAAAGAAATCAGGAAAACAACTCCATTTACAATAGCCTGAAATATGTCTAGAAATAAATTTAACCAAAGACGTTAAATTACAGAACATTGAAAAAAGAAAGATGAAAATTACAGAACACTGGAAAAAGAAAGAAGATAGAAAATGGAAAGACCTCCCATGTTTGTGGACAGGCAGAATTAATATTGTCAGAATGGTGATATTACCAAAAGATTTAATGCAATCTCCAGCAAGACCCAATGAATTTCTTCAGAGTATTAGAAAAGAGCCCTAAGTTGTATTGTATATGAAAGAATAAAAGACTGGGAATTGCCAAACCAATTCTGAGTGATAGAAGAAATTCTACTGTCATCACAGTATCTGATTATAAATTACACTACAGAGTGATAGTAACAAAAATTGCATAGTACTGGTGTAAAGACACATAGACAAGTAGAATAGAACAGAGACACATAGACAAATCCATACAGATAGTCATCTTATTCATTCCCCCCCATTTCTTATTGATTCTTTTTAGTTATACATATCATTAGGATTCATTTTGACATAATTATAAAAACAGGGAATATAATTTGTTCTAATTTAGTCCCTAGTACTTCACCATGCCCTCGTCCCTCCCCCGTTCCTTTCCCTTTACTCTACTGATTTTTCTTCTGTTTTATTACAGTTTCATTTTTAAAAATCAGTGTCTTGTGGATATTTACAAAGTTACCAAAAAATATGTTGGACAACAAATGGTGATGGGAAAACTGGATATCCATTTGTGGAAGAATGAAACTAAATCTGTATTGCACTCAAAACAGATCAAAGACCTAGGAATTATACCAGAAACTTGGCTACTGCTAGAACATAACATAGTATCAATACTCTAACATATAGACATAGGCAATGAACTCCTCAGTAGGATATCTGTAGCTAAGGAAATAATACTAAGAATCTATAAATGGGATCACATCAAATTAAAAAGCTTCTACAGAGCAAAGGAACCAAAAGTAGAATAGAGAGCCTATAGAACAGGAGAATACCTTTGTCAGCTACTCTCCTGACAGAGTATTACATCCAGAATATATAAAGAAAAACAAAAAGCAAAAAATCCAATCCAATCAATAAATGGACAAATGAACTAAACAGATATTTCTCCATAGAAAAGCAAATTGAAAAAATTATATGAAAAAAAATGCTTGACATCTTTATACACTGGGAAAATGTAAATCAAAACCACATTGAGATGTCATCTCCCTATAGTGATTGATTTCATTTCTCTTCAATCAGCGTAGAAATTATGAAGCACACAAATAAAAAATGTTAACAAGGATGCAAGGAAAAAGTTAACCCTTATGCACTGCTGGTGAAAATGGAAATCAGTGTGGAGTTTCCACAAAAGACTAGGAATGGAACCACCATATGATTCAGCTATGCAACTACTGGGTATTTACCACAAAGAATTAAAGTTAGCATATTATATAGATGCAGGCATACCCACATTTATAGCAGCATGACTCACAATAGTCAAGTCATGGAACCAGCTTACCTGTCCACCAACAAATGAATGAATAAAGAAAATACTGTGTGTATGTATGTGTGTGTATATACAGATACACACACACACACACACACACACAACAATGGGGTTTTATTCAGCCATAAAGAAGAATAAAATTATTTCATTGGCAAGAAAAATGGATGGAACTGAAGAATATAATATTAAGTAAAACAAGCCAGGACTTAAGGAAAAAAGAAAGAAGAAAATGGAAAGGAGACAAATAAAATAGAGAAAAGGGTTGGAGGAGAAAAGAGAGTAAATTTGGGGGGAGGCACTTATGAATGTACTTGGGAATGTAATTGATCAATCAATGTGTTAGATGGAGGAATAAATATGCCCATGGAAACCCAATGTTCTGTATAATTGTTATGCATCAATAAAAACTTTCTAAAAAGCCAAGTAGTGTCTGTCAACAGATGACTAGAGAAAGACAACGTGGCATGTATACACAATGGAAATTTACTCCGCCATGAAGAAATTATGTCATTTGCTGGTAAATGGATGGAGACGGAGAACATCACACTAAGTGAAATAAGTCAGACTCAAAAAGTCAAGGGTAGAATGCTTTCTCTCACATGAGGAAGCCAGAGAAATTTAAAAAAGTGTGGGGAGGTATATCATCAAAATAGAAGGGAATCAATAGAGAAATGGGGACTGAAAGGGAGGTAGGAGAGGAGGGCAAGGGGAGGCATTGGGGAATGAAATGAACCAAATCATGCTTTATGCATGTGTGAATATATCACAATGAATTTCACTTTTATGTATAATTACAATGCACTAATTTAAAAAAATGGAGGGAGACAACAAGGGTAGAAGAATAGGATTGGAGGAGCAAGGAGGGCAGCTTCTGGGGAATGAGACTCATCAAATAAAGTTATGTACATGCATGAATATAGCACAATGAATCCTATTATCACCTATAATAGACCAAAAATCATAAAAAGTAAAAGTATTAGAAGCTAATTTGTAAAAAAAATTATTATATCATCTTTATATCATCTGTCATTAACTTTCTCAAAATTAACAATGTTTTTCCTTTTGAATGGCTCTTAAGGGTTTTCCACATTGGGACAAGGTACCATAGGAAAGTCTGGGTGAGAAGTATACTTCTTTTTTTTTTTAAAGTGAAAGTAGGGTCACTTTGAAAAGGAGGCTGAGGAACAGAAGGCCATTTCTTATACAAAAGAGCTTTTGGTAATGATACCTAAGTAACAAGAGAAGTCATGTGAGTTCTCTTAAAAGGACACTTGTGCCTATGTAGCCCATGGGAAGATGTTTTATTTATCCAGGTGGTCTCACATATCAATTTAACAAACACAGGCCTAGCCAGAACAGCTCAGGTCCAGATGTGATTGTAAGAACCCCAGACTAAAGTGAGCACATCCAAGAAACAGAACCAACTGCATTTTTAAAGGTAACACGTTTTCCATGGAATTTCTAGGGAAATTGGAGGAGCTTGCAATGGGGAAAAGACCATACCACTCACCCCGCCCCCTACACACACAAATACACAAACACACATGCTGTGATACCGTAAATGGTAGATAAAGCACTTTATCTAGATTACTAAGCAGCTATACAGTCATATGACTGGCTAGTGATCATGGGAAAACAGGGGATACCATAAACAGACCTGGTCTTCAAGGAGCTTACAGGTTATGGGCCATCTCCTAAGGAAATGAAATGCAAGCAGGAAGAGGATATGTGGGTTATATTATTAAAACAGTAACTCAGAGGGAGAGCAAAGAGGACAGCCACAGGGTGCAACATTCTGTGAGGGGAGGTGTATTATCAGAAGTGCTTGAATGTGGAGTAGGGGATTTATTCTAAGAACTGCACCAGAGAAGATTTTTATGTGTGTATTTGCCATAACAGACAGCAATGGCTAATGAGAAGGACGATATACAAAGACATTTTCTCCTTCTCTTCTTCCAAACCAGACCTATAGAAACTAGCATGAATGAGCAGGCAAAACAAAAACGGTGAGAAAAATGAACTCAGCACTGTTTCCTCACAGCAGGTTTTTGGGTGGACTGGAGGGGCAAGATAAATCTTAAGAAATGTGTAAGTTCAATTGAAGCTAGCCTGAAACTGTTAATACCTACACGTATTATTTAATACTTCAAAGTGACAAAGAAAAGCTTGGTGTCTGTTAAGATGTCTTCAAGGGGGGTTGGAAATGAAATCCTGAAGTCCTAGAAGATAGTGCAAAAGGATAAAAATGAAGTTTGCTACTTATGCCCTGCCAAACTCAATAACTGGTTCAGTAACTGGTTACATAAATGAAATGAAGCAATAACAACTATAAGAGACTGATCTTAACAAAAAATGTGTCATAGTATAAGGAGAAGTTATGGGCAAGCTGTAAATCCACCACAAGAATGATAGTAATCATAATTATTTAAATGTCTTTCCAATCTGCCTCACTGCTGTTTCTCACTGGAGCTGAGGAGTACTTTCAGACAGCATCTGGAACCTTAATCCACCATATTTTTGTGTTTAATTATGAGGACCCACAGATTAGAACTTCCTTTACTCATGAATAAATTCTCAATGAATTTCTGTGTTGGGCCAATGTTTGTCTCTTCAGGCTTCATCTTCTTCTGCACCACCAGTATCAGTCTTAGAGAAATGTGACTTCTAGTGAATTTAATAAGGGGAAGCAATATGTCATAATTTTAAAGACGGAAATGAGAAAAGACAAAACGTGTGTAGTCTGAGTGTTTTCACTTTACTTCATTAAAAACAGACACACTTTTCGGTGTATCATGTAAAAATTGATTCTATCTCTAATCTATAAAGATAGTTGACCAAAGAATCATACTTCAAAAATAATTCTGATGTTAATAAATTAAAGTGAAAACGAATATGCTTTTTAGAAGCATCATTAGCTTCTTTAAGTTACATGTAGAATGTACTTAATCTCTTTCAAACACTTATCTCAGTATCTTGTCATTCTGATAAGTTTTCCATTTGTAGCTGCAACATTCTTTCAATAGTCAGGTAGATGATTACAATTCTGGCTAAGAATTTAAAGTTTCCAGAAATATGTACTGGAGACTGTATTTCCCATCATTTTCATGAGGTATAAGAATATTCTGTATTCATATCCATAAATATACTTCTCTAATGATGCAACTCATCAGTTTTTCTTGCCTTTTTATCTTAATGGTTTCAGAGAGTGGAAAGCAGATCCAATAAACTTCTAATAAAACAGCTCTATGGGACAAAGAATAGAGTTCAAAACTATGACAAAATCACAACAAATCTCCCCTCCCCTACTAATGGTTCCTCTTACATTCTTCATTTCCTTTTAGGTGGTATCATTAAGGGTACTGGCTAAAGCTGAAATTAATGAAATGTCTGGCAATGATCAAATGCTATTAAGGAGTGGCAACAGCACTTCTGTACCTCATTCACAGAGAATGGAAATTCCTTGGTTCACTGACACTATAAAATGACAACTTAAAAATCCATAAATAATATAGTTTTATCCATAACTGAAAAATACAATCTATCTGCATTCTCTCTCCTATATTAAAAAAATGAAAATGAAACCTTTCCAACTTAGATTGCCTTACCACCACTTTTCATAAATCAAACTTGTCCATCAACCCCAGTTTTACTGGATCCCAGGTCCTACATTCTAAGTCATTCACCAGCCTCACATACAGTTTCCACCTAATTGCTGGCAGGAAATCTGAACTACAGGAATGAAAGGCAATGGTTAGAAATCTTGATTAAGTTTATTGGAAATATGGACTAAATAAGGCACTTTAATTAGTATCAGACAGAAGAACGAATTGATCTCCAACAAAGCACAAACTGTTGAAGCAATAAAATTTAGGAAACGTGTCTGAAGCATAATTCCTGATGATGATGAATCTCTTTCCTGCTGTGCAAGATGATTTAGGGATGAAAATACCCACACTACTGAGAAGCTGCAGTTGGTCAGCAGTCAGGACATAACATTTCTAAGGTAAAATCGCCCCTGGGAAACAACTATCAATGCAAATCTTGTAATTCATTTTAAAAGTTGACTCTGTTCAAGGAAAAACACAAAAGCTATTTTTGTCAAATTTCCTTATTGAAAGAGAAATCAAAAAAAGACTACTGGGGCCTTGCTGTAATATTTTCTTTCTTGATAGCCAAGTATTTTAATACATTGTTTATGTAACATATTCCCTATTATCAGAATCTCTTTATGAATACATTATATGTATCGTAAAAATTTAATGTAGAACAGTCTATAAAAACTTTTATCATTTTTGAAAAATCAGTGTCAAAGTAGCTACTCAGATAAAAGCCAATTTATTTAATTGCACAAATATTTAAGTATAAATTAAATACAAGATTTTGTAGCAATTATGCTAAGCAAAAAAAAAAAAAAATAAGCCACATACAGGCTAAATATTGCATGATTCCATGTTTATAAAATATCCAGGAAAAGTACAATTATAGAGCTCAAAACTGGATGAGCGGTTTTCTGAAACTGTGAGTGGGTGCAGAAATAGACTGCCAATGGGCATGACAAATCTTCAAATTGTGTCTTAAACCCGAATTTGTGATGAGAGTTGCACCAAGTGGAAGATTTTATTTTATTTAACTTGCAAGGGATGAATTTTGTTAGATATATATTATATCTAAATAAAATGATTTAAAAGATTCTGTAGAATGAAATATGGTGTCATTCTACACCATGTTTCTTAGAGCTATTCCACTTCCTCAAAGTCTCATAGACAAGTAGGGTACATTTGATTAACTAATGTAAGTGCCACTGAAGAGCTTCACAAGTATACTAGTGTGCTTCCAGGGGTGACAAGGCCTCAACTCCCTCCTTCACTGGGCTGCTATGGTGAGACTTGGAGCATCATTTCCTTCAGCTAAGAAGCTTCTTCCATTGATTTCTTTTACTATATACATAGCATGTTTTGCTGATCAAAGGCTCCTTCCTGAATGAAAATGAAGTAGACTATCAACACATATGGGGGAGCTAAAGCAGAGCAGAGAAGGACTTTTATAGACATTTATAGCTGTAATTGCAACATAAGAAAGAAGAGAGCAAATGAAAAGCCAAACTTTCCCCCTGAAGACAGTGTAAACAAAATAAATAGATGAACAAATAAACTAGACCTAAAGGAAAAGAAGGATGTGAATAATGTAAAGTGAAAATTATTTAAAAAAAGAATATGGACATGAGAACCAATGAAATGAATGTTTACAAAATATCAAGAAAAATGAGCAAAACTTTAGCTTGATTGAGAAAAAAGAAAAATATAAACCATGCTCAGAAATTAAAGAAAGAATATTATGGCCAACTTAAAAACAAACAGAAAGGTTATAAATAAATACTGTAAAGAACTGTATGGCAGTAAATTAGCTAACCTAGGTAAATTGACAAATTCCAAGAAAGATGTAAAATACTGAAACTACCTGAAGAAGAAAGAAGACCTGAAAAATAAAGATAAAAAGACTGAATTAGTAATTTGAGAATTATTCACAAAGAAAAGCTCAGGCCCAGATAAAGTCATTGGTGAAGTCTATCAAACACTGAAAAAAAGAATAGAAATTCTTCATATTCTTCCAAAAAATAAAATAGAAAAAGAAGAGGGACTATATCCAAACTCATTCAACAAGGTCACTAATATCCTGATACAAAATAATAAATTTTTAAGATATATATTATATATAAATAGGATAATATGAACAATATATCTTATGACCACAGAAACAAAAATCCTCAACAAAGTTCCAGAAAAACTAAATCAGTAATGAAAATAATCATACGTTATAGCCAAGTAGAAATTATGCAAGGGATACAAAGTTGTTCTAATAACTGAAAATCATCTAATGTTATATGCCATTGTTAGAATAAAAACCAAAAATCATATGATTATCTCAACAGATGCAGAAAAAGCATTTGACAAAATCAAACACCCTTCATGATTGAAAGCATTCAACAAATCTGGAAGAGAAAATAAATTCCTCAGAATGATAAGGGTTTCTCTGAAAAACCTAAAGCTAGCATCATACTTAATTCTGAAAAATTATACCCTTCCTTCCTATGATCGGGAAGAAGACCTGGATGTCTTTCCTTTCTATATTTAACTGATTTTGTACTAGAGGACAATTAGGCAAGAAAATGAAATAACAAGCATCCATACTGGACAGAAGAAATGAAATATCTCTATATTCAGATGACATCCTCTTATATATAAAAAGGTCTGAAAAAATCCACTAAAGTTAAAATTAATAAACAAGCACAGCAAGACAACAGCATGCAATATCAATATATGAGCATCAATTGTACTTCTATATGTTTTAATGAATGATATAAAAATGAAATTAAGGAAACAATTCCAATTACCATAAATTTAAAAAGATTAAACTAGAAATACACATAACAAAAGAAATACAAAATTTGTAATTTAAAAATTATAAAACACTGTTAAAAAAATTTAATGTCTAAATGCATTCTCATGAGTCAAAGACTTATTACTAAGATGGCAATAATGTCCAAACTGTCCTATAGATTCAGTGCAATTTGTATCAGAATCTAAGTTGGGAAGCTTTGCAGACTCTTTGCAAAAATTGATACACTTATCCTCAAAATTTATATGAAATTTCAGAACAGACAAAAACATCTGGAAAAAGAACATAATCAAATGATTTGTACTCCTGATTTCCAAACTTACTATAAAGCAATGGTATTCAAAACAGTGTGGTAATGGCATAAAAGTAGACATATAAATCAACAGAATAACATTCAGAGTCCAGAATAAATTCATGTATTATGAGTCAATTAATTTTCAAAAGGGGTAAAATAAAATTTAATGAGAAAGGAAAAGTTTCTTCAATAAAAGTTTCTGAGACAATTGAATAGTCACATGCAAAAGAAACAAGTTGGACCTTTATACTATATGCACTTATGCACAAAAAACAAACTTAAAATGGGTCAGTTGCCTAAATGTAAGGGTCAAAATTACAAAAATCTTAGGAAAAAGTCTAGAATCTAGAATATATAAGAACTCTTAGAACTTGACAACCAGAAGACAAGCAGCTTAATTTAAATAAGCATCAAAGGACTTGAAGAGACATTTCTCCAAAGACCATATACAAATGACTAATAAAGCACATGAAAAGACATTCTACATCATTAGTTATTAAATAAATGAAAATAACACAAATACCATTTTACATCTACTAGCAAGGGTATAATAGAGAGGGAAGAAGGGAGTGGGAAGGAGAGAGAGACAGAAGTACTGCGGAAAATGTAGAGAAACTAAAACCCTAATACACTGCTGGCAAGAATGTAAATCATGTCACCATTGTGAAAAACAATCTGGCAGTACCTCAAAAACATAGAATTCAACATAGAATCACCATATGTCCCAGCAATTCTGCACCCAAGTATGTAAACCAAATATTAAAAATGGGGACTTGGTTACTTGAATATCCATGTTAATTATAGCACTTTTTTTTTTCACAGTAGCCAAAAAGTAGAAATGGTCCAAGCATCCATCAGCCAAAATGAACTGATAAGCAAGGTGTGAGTGAGGGGATGTATACAAACAACAGAATATTGTTCAGTTATCAATATGACTGAAGTCCCTACACCTGCTACAACAGGTACACTATGCTACATGAAAGAAGCCAGTCAGCTCAAACATTAAAAAGTGATGAGCCAGAGATGATCTATTTCTTACTGGGTCATCTAAAGGGAAGTTGTGTATACTCAGGAATTGGTTTTTCAGTTGAGCTTCTTAATGTCACAGATCCAGCTCTGCAAAGAAGGGAGGAGACTGCAGACAGAGGAGGAGCAAGTGCTGTGACAGGAAGGGGCTGGCAGGTGTTTGAGGGGTTGTATGAAATCCAGGGCACACCAAGGGCAGTGGACCATGGGAACAGAGGGAGAAAAAAGGTGCCAGAGGTAATAAGAGACAGAGGCAGACATGTAGGGCTTTGTATGGCAGGGTAAGAAGTGTCAACCTGCTTCTCCTCAACACCATAATGCTCTGTGCACATCTCTCCTGCTATGCTCTATTCTGCTAGACTGCCCTCTCTAAAGAAATGCACATTTCTGGTTCATTGGTTCATTCTTCATCTTCAGTGACTAACCAATGCTAGTTAGGACCTCAGCAAAGGATTTCTGGAAACACAGCCTACATACCAATGTCAAGAAAAGAGAAAACCCTCTCTGAAAACGTAAGCTACTTTAAATAAAGATCAAATGGAAGAAAAACAATGTTTTCGAGAAAGACAATGTTCAAAGGAGGGACAAGCTAGGGTCAACTGAATCCCTCAAGCTATACTGGTTGTTTCTCACAGAGACTATGGTGTTTCCCAAGTTTGAATCCGTTGAAGAGAACATTTTCCATATTTAATTAAACTCATGCCCAGAATTTGAAACATTAAACTGTCAGCAAAAACAGCTTTATTGTTTCTGATTATTGTATAGCAGTCATTAATTAGTTCTCTAACTCAAGTTTACTCACAGAAATATTTTAAGTCATTGTGCAGCACTCCAGTATCAGAATCTACCTTTATCTCACCACAAAACCATTAACATAAAAAGAGTGAAGTTATAGAGTGCATCCCAGTAATTCAAACAGGATTATGCACTACCTTTTAAGGAACACGTGGCAACACTCATGCTTTCCTTATAAATGACTTACAAACATTTTACTGCATAATGATTAGCTTCACACCTGCATGTTGAACTCTGTTTGTACTACACAGGGATTCTGCCACAGTCCTAATTAGAGCATCATTATCCAGAAAAGCGCATAGCGATTTCTAACACAGGTGAGACAAAGCTAGTCAAATAGCAGTTTCGAAGTGAAATACCCTACAGTTTTGCAGATAAATAAAGCACGTTTCTTTGGAAGAAATTTTTTTTTTTTTTTTTTAACTAGCTTACTGTGGCCTTGAGGCTTCTGCCTGGTCTGTCTGCAGTTTTTCTCCTCCTTCCACCTCCATTGTGCAGTAAACAATTCGATTTGGAGCAACTGATTTCAAACCTTGCACTTCCATTATGACAATCTAAAGAAAAAAAATGATTTAAAAATAATATGTCAAGTTGATAGTATTCAGCAACTCACAAAAATAGCAACATAAACTGCAATTACAAAGACCCATTGAAAAATCTGATAACATTGCTAGGATTTTGCCTTCTTTATAATATACCTCTATTTATCCAAGGTATAGTAAATGACTATTTTGAGGCAGTTTGGTTTCTGAAGAAATAACTCATTATTGCTCTTAAATAAAAGTAAGGTTAAAGATCCTAAGAATTAGTCTCAGCAAGGTAAGTGAACTTTCAACTCAGATCTTAACAAATTAGAGCAAGTTTGAATGAAGTAGGGCAAGCACAAATAAAAATTCAATGAAAATAAGAGGAGTACATGCTGTGCTCCACAGAGAGTGACATGGGGCATTTATTATCAGAGACATGGTCAGGTGATACCAATTAATTGATATCAACACATGACTGAACTTTTATATACTCACATTTTTTAAATGACTATTATGATTCATAAAATAATTTTATCTATGGCTGCTGTATTTCACATTATCAAAATATAATAGAAACTATAATTTGCCCCTGAACATTTTAATATTAGCCTGATGAAGAAAAAAAATTTTTCAGTCCATTAAAGGGATGTACAAATTTAATGCAGAACACTGGAAAATCATGGGAAAACTAATATTCCTTTTATATCTATAACTCTTGGGTGAAAGGGAAACATTTTTTAAATTGAGTTTTTTGTTTGCTTAAAAGGCTATCAATCCTATAATACCATAACTCAACATTCTTATTGGATGTAGACATAAAATATGAATATTATTTTCTACAGTTTTTTCAATCAAAATTTGCATTATGAACTTTTATAAATTCTTAAAACAATTTATAAAATCAATTCAAAGGCATTTTATCTATGTGAATGAATTTCATTATTGATTGCATGTTATGTTTATACAAATAACAGTATTCACACAACATAGCAATCAAAATATATACCCAAAACATCATTGCTATCACTTATTAATCATTTAATATATAACTACAGACCTAATTTCATAGAACTGTGATATGAACCTTTATACAAACAATTTCAAAGAAATTGTATAAATAAACTGCTTTCTAGCTCTAGAAAAAGAAGAAGGGTTATGTTTGTAAATACAAATGCGTATTTTGTTTTGTTTTTATTAAAACCTGGAAAACTGATCACTAAAATAAGAAAGATCAAACTCAGAAAGGCCTCCTTCCTCAATCAGGGTTCTGTAATTTTGTCACACTGAAATGTATAGTAATATATTAATAAAAATAAGGACTGAGTGAAAATAGACTAAGAATTATTGAAGAATTGATGGAGAATAATATCATCTTTCACAGATGCTATAATATTCATGGAAATTGAGATAAAGTACTAAATCCTGATTTTAAAAAATAGTTGTTTTTTTTTTTCCTTTTGTGAGGGATACCGGGAATCAAATTCATGGCCTCATGCAAGGCACTCTACCACTGAGCTACACTCCAATCCCCCCAAGTTAGGTATTTCTAATAATTCAAGTGTCTAATTAGTAACACTGAAATTGGGTACTTTTAGTAAAACTAATCAGATATTGAGACAAACGAAACATATAACAATGCTGATTAAAAACCAACTACATTTGGACTTCATGACTCCACTTTTTAAAATCAATGACAAATTTTTTCATGATCACTTAATACTTGTGTCCCACAAGTCTAGAAATGCTAACAGCATTGGTTCATGTTTTGGATTACTGTTCACACACTGCAACTTCTTCTGTATTTTATTTAATAGAGTGTGGGTAAGAAGAAAGGAGACATCTGCTTGGTGTTATTTCTATCCCCTCTAATACAAGATACTGTAAAAAACATCCAAAAACACAAAACAAACAGCATTCCAGCCCTCAAAACAATACCCCATCTCTGCCAGGAAGGTTTTATCCTGCAAAATTGCCACTTTCTAAAGATGTAAGTTCTGTGATGAATTTATACATTTAAATACAACATAACAACTTAGATCTTCCAAGAGTAGGGAAACAAAGCTAGTCTCTCAATCACTAGTGATAAAGACAGCCAAGAATACCATGGACCATCAACTAACACAATTTTCTATTTCAACCAATTCCCGAAAAAACTTGATAATGGAACTTCAGAAAATAAAATTGATCTATGGTGTATCTTCTCAATCTCTCTGTGGCTGATGTAATAAGGATATAACAGACAAAGCTATCGGTCTTAGAAGCAAAAAGAAGGAAGGCACTAGTTAACAGGCTTCTGAGCAATATATCGACCAAGGAGTTATGTGACAATAAATTAAGCATGTGTATTTCGTGAGATAGTGATGCTGGCAGTATGGCAAAATCAGGGACCATATATCACACATACAGAGGAAGGGCTGCTAGTCTAATGTCAATGAAGAAACTCAATATGAAAACCATGATATATGTATATATATATATATATATATATATATATATATATATCTCCAGTACAACTTATGGACACATAACTTCATAGATGAATGTTTGCTTCTCTAGTTTTACTTCAGTATTTAATTTTAACATATCAATGCATGGTTTAGTTTTCTGAGAATTAGCTTCTGCTTTGCTGTATTATTCTTTCTAAAGACTTCATGAATGGAAACATAAACCTGTATGTTAGATGCTTTTTGAATACCATAAAAATCTTAATTCAATAAATATTTATTGACTGAAATGTATGCCCAGTACTGGTTAGGTGCTTTTGATATCTCAGAAAAAAACAACAAAGAAAAATATGTATTTTTCTTGAAGGTCATACTGGAGAAGGGAAAACCAGATAATAAGCGTAGTATATAAGTGAACTATGTGTTAGGCAATAAATGCTGTGGCAAAAATTGAGCTTGGTGAGAGAATGGAGAGATGGGCAGTAATTCTACAGAGAAGGTGAAATGTGAGCAAAGTTTTTCAAATGTTCACTTTAATTCCTTATACATTATTCCTAGGATCCTTATTCAATTCTTTTAAAAAGACTCCTCCACTGAAGCAGTTTGAAGCCTGGCTAATGAAATGTGAGAGCTTTAAATTGGATTAAATGCTTGCCTGTCTGAGTTTTCATTGCTGAAATCTGGGGTCTGAGGAACAAGGCACCATGGGCTTGCCTTATGTCTTAGGCTCTTCAAACTAGAAGACCAGCCAGTTATTCTCTCAGGTATTGTAGGGATATGTACTGGAGAATTGTCACTTAACATAATTTCATTTTGTTTGTAGACATGAAACTCCTAGATAAAATACTATGAATACCTGAGAATGGATTTCTTTATGCTAAGGTAGCAAAATATCTGCCTAAGACAGACACAATAATAGAGGCTGTCAAAACACTTTTATAAATATGCAAGTTTCTCAGACCACACAGATTCAAGTTTTAGCTTTATTCTTCTAACATCATTATATTATAAACTGAGCTGCTCCCTTTAACATACTGACAATAAGCTACAGAATAACAATTCATAGTTGCATTTACACACTAATTCATAGTCTAATTTTATTTTCATGAGAGAAAAGAGAATGCCTAATTATTTATAATTGTTGAAGACTTTTAAACAATGAGAAAATGTGCTGAATTGGTTTGTTGTGTTGTGAATGCTTAAATATGTAGATAATAGATTTATACATCATAAAATTTGCTCTACAAATTAATTTTTCCATTAATTTGTATGCTGAATTCTTATTAAAATGTAACATTGTAATTAAGTTATTGATTTTTTGGTGTAAAATTTTAAAAAATAAAGCATTAGCATCTTTTGAGTCAGCAAGATTTGTGACAGGAAATGATGAGGTAATTCTTCTTGTAATATACTATGTAGTTTCAAATTAAAAACCCTTACGTTATGAGAGGAAAGAGACTGAGAAGAAATTCAGTAGGAAGGCCACTTGGCAGAGTCATTAAGTGAACCAGAATGAAGTTTTGAGTTCAAAGAAAGCCACACATTTCTACTCTGACACTAGGCTTAATTCATTAATACACAAAGTCTGGAAGTTAAAAAAGTGAGTAGGCAATTGTTTTTTTTTTTTTTTTTTTTCTCAAGCTTGAAGTTGGAAAAAATGGAAGAAAAAGAACAACTGTAGACATTTGCTTTTTCTGCCATTGACTAAGCAGATTTAATTATCAACTAGAAATCAAAGACACTACCTCCTAAGACTGTATGTACTTTTTCAATCAGCAAATGCAAATAATAGCATTGGGGACCAGTGGAGAGAGAATGTGACAATATAAGGAAAGAGCTTAGGAGCTTTATAAGCATCAATAAGAATTTTGAAAGAGCTACAAATTTAAGCTAGACATTGCTAGTATTTACTTATTGAACAGAAATTATGGGGAGAAAAAAAGCTGGGGTTTAAGACAAATGATTTAATACTACTCATTAGTATGATATAAACTTTTACTTTGTACTTCATGTAAGTTCTTTCTTTTAGGTATTAAGGATTCTTGTATTATGTGTGTATGTTGAGGTATATAAACCTGTATTCATATACCTAGTCATATATATAATCATATACCTAGATTAGCAAGAAGAAATGTAATCATGAAAAGTATCAATAGGCAGCTGTATCAAGAATTATCAGTGTCTTTCGTTTTCAGGGATTTGTTTAAAAAGGATGAAACTCTAATGTTTTAGGGAACACAATTTTAAATGCATGTCATTTGTTCTTGTTCTCCATAATATTTACTGTGCCTATAATGAAACTGGAAATCCTAGAAATGAATTTTGTATTTCTTATCATATATAATACTGAATATTGTATTATGTTTTACTTGATTTGATTCTAGAAAGATGATTCCATAAGTGAAGTACATTAAAAACAAAGTTAATCTCAACTTGACTTTTAAATCAGATTTCCACCCAAGTGTGTTTTGGTACATACTATATCAATGAACTGACACTACTTTAACTGGCAAAAAATTGTGCCTCAAAAATTTTTATTATTTAAATCCTAATACTGCTGTTAAGGTTTTGTTGTTGTTGTTGTTGTTTGTTTGGTATGGGGGATTAAACCCAGTGGGGTTTAACCACTGAGCCATTTCTCCAGCCCTTTTAATTTTTTTCTTTTGAGACAGAGCCTTGCTAAGTCGCTGAGGCTGGCTTTGAACTTGCAATCATCCTGCCTCAGCCTCTCGAGCTGCTGGAATTACATGAACAGGCCAGTGCACTCAGCTGCTGTTATGTTCAAAGGATAATTTCCATTCATTTGTGTTCATAACCTGTTTTTCAAGCTACTGAGGAGTGATTTAACATCTCAAAACATACAACACTGCTTTAAATTCTAAACATTACTGCACAGGTCACAGAATTTACTGTGCAGCCTCATTTATGCAACTAGCTGTGACAAAGCCACTTACCTCTAAGGTGAATGACAGTACCACATCAGACTTTGACAACTGAATCTCATTTTCATCTCCTAGGTCCAAAAATGCAGAATTCTGTGAACGTTTTAATTTCTGTAATTTGAATTCTGGGCCACCTTTTGAAACTGGAAGGCTTTCCAAATTGGCCATTAGCAAATTCACTGAAGATCGTAACTCTTCTATGTACATATTCTCCATTTCTTTTGCTATAAATTTGGGGAATCTTCTTTCCTTAAAAATAATTTAAAAATAAAATTGTTAAAAGAGTCATATTTCAATTTTATTATAAAAAATTATATGATGCCTGCAATCCACTCTCTTAGAATTATAACACTCTTCTTAAAATGTTTCTGCCGTATATTATCTGCCCTATAATATCTGTAGATATTAGTCTACAGATTTTAAAAATCTCAGGCTTTGGTAATTTTGATTATATTTCAGGATACTTTACATATCTTGTTGCTGCTCACAGTAGTACAAAATGAAAAACATTTGTGTGTGTCTGTGTGAATACACAAATATATATTTTTCTGTTAAATTTATTTTTGATAAAATTTGTATATGGGACTAACAAACTCTGGAAACAGGCTTGTAATATGTCTTAGTGTATAGATGAATCTTAATGAACTATGTCTATTTTTGAAATGCTTATAGTAATGAGTCTATAAGAAAATATTAAAAATACACTGCTTTGCTAGTTAGAAAACAAACATTTTAGCAATGCATTTAATTACTATACATGTGCATTTTTATACATAATCATTCAAATTAAAACTCCTATCGTTAATGAATAATATGCACATATTTCTTAATTGATTAATTTTCACATTGCACATATGTGCCAAGATTCCTTATGGCCATGCTTCAGTTTTTTTTTTTTTTTTTTTTTTTTGTATAGACAAATTTAAAGCAAAATGCCAACTTATAAAAAAACCCATCAAGTGAAAAAGAGGTTGACGATATCCACTTGGAAAATTCTGTTTTAGCTGAAGTACATAGGCATCATCATACAATTCTGTTATCTCTGCAATCAGATTTGTTTCTTTTACTTGATTAAAAGAACATTTCAAATATTGATATTTAGGTAGTGCCAAATTGACCTTAGAGAACACCATACTGATTTATATTCCCCCAAACAGCAAATAAGAGTACTTTTCCCCTCAGACTTCTACCTCTCCTTTCATCTTTGCCAACCTGACACTTGGCTTCCCTCTGTTAAAAGTAGGGAGGACAGAGTTTTACCATGCCAAGTTCAGTGTGATGTGCTCTTCACTGCCCTAAACTGCCTTGGGGATAGGAGCTCAAAGACTGCCTAATGCTCCAGAAAATCACCACCTTCATTGCAGTTTCCCTCAGCACCATCAAAACCTAAGAAACCTGCATTTCCAGCATGACTGGAACAGGTCCAGAGGGCTCTCGTCCACCTGTGCCTAGTCCCTGACTAGCTTGCACCAGGTCCTTCCTGAAATGGAAAGGGACATCTGGCACCACTTTTGGAATTAGTCCCAGAGCCTCAGGCCACCTGTTTTCCTTTCCCCCAATATAACCTTCATATATTCCTTTAAAAATCATTTACACACAGTCCATACTAAAATTGCATACTTTCACAGAGAGATTAAATATCTTCATTAATAATTAACTTTACCAAAGAAGATTTTTAAATATCTTTTTAATACTCCTCTGGAGTTGGAAGCAACACTCCTACACAGTAAGTTTGCATCCTCAGGAAAAAAAAAAAAAAAAACATAATTACCCAGTACCTCTGTTTCCTTTGGAAATGCAAAGTTGTTGTGGAATGGTTTTTCAATAGAGACAAAGAAGAAAAATAAAATAAGCAATAAACACAGACTTTTAATTTTTGAACTAATATCGAAAGTTGTCTGGAAAAGCATCCAAAACTCAGAAATAAAACAGGAAAATGAAAGGGCATTTCCCTTTAATGTCACACTGGGCAAAGCCTTTCCAATGGTCACAGCATGAAATGTATTTAATTTAACTTGCTGTTTATTGCTGATTAAAGTTCCAGACAGAGAAGTTACATATTATCTTGTAGAATTTTGTCTAGGAAAGAAGCAAATGTTTGTCTGGTGAGTAAAATAACCCAATAGCTACAATTTAAATCTGTGTTAGAAATTAAAAACTTTTGTGTCTAATCCATGGGTTTTAAGAATGGGCCCTGCTTCCACAAATACCTAGTTTCTCAAATGCTCTTTGGACTAGTTTTAATGTGTAGCTGGCTTACTCATTGATTATACATGAAATAATTTTTTTTGTTCATTTTATATTTGAATGAAAGTCATAACTTTCCATTGAAAATCATAACAAAATAAAAGGCAAATATATCACATATTTGAAAGTCCTGAGAATGTACTAATTTTTTTTTTCAATTTCCATGGTGTTATTTTAAGGAAAATCTAGCATTAGCACATGAAAAACAAACTATTAGCATTAGCTAAAAACACCTCACTCAGTCTGTGAAAGAGGAGACTGGCAGGCATCAACCAAATTGACAGCTCTATCAGTATTTTTAAGCTTTGGGGGGGAAACAGACTACACTAGAATTTTATTTTTTCTCTGAAAATACTCTCTCAACTCTCAAAGCTTTCAGGTTTATTGACAACATTTTATTAACTTTAGCTTGCTTATGTTGCCCCCTATTTGGAAACAACAAAATCAATTGTATTTTAAGGCTTCAGTCTGTGGATGGGTAGAGTTGGAGAATATTATGCTAAGTGAAATAAGGCAATTCCAAAAAACCAAAGGCTGAATGCTTTCTCTGTTATGTGGATGCTAATTCACAGTAAGGGGGGATGGCACTAGGGAAGAAGAGAATGACTTTAGATTAGTAGAGGGGAGTGAAGGAGGGGATGGGGTATGAGAATATGGAGTAGAATGAAACAGATATTATTAGCTTGTATACATATATGACTTGTGTACATATATGCATTACCAATGTGATTCTACATGTACAATCAGAAAAATGAGAAATTATACCCCATTAATGTATAATATGTCAAAGTGCTTAAATGCATTCCACTGTCATGTATAACTAATTAGAACAATTTTTTTTAAATTACTAAAAATATCAATTGTACTTCAGACCAATATACATGTTAAATTTGATCTTTTCAAATTAGAATGAAAGTGTACTATGAATTAAAATGCATTCTGGGGTCATATATAACAAATTAGAATAAAATGAAAAGAAAAAAATTAGAATAGAAAAAGACACAGGGTTAATTTCTAATTGTTCTATCCTGTATACCATGGTTTAAATATTTGAATTTAGTTCCCTGTACAGCATGACACCCTAGTGGCCCTAGCACATGGTATACATTAAAATAACAATAGTTGCTTCAATAAAAAAATTCCTATTATTCAATCTTAGTCACTTTTCCTTAAATGTGCTTTACCTTCCACCAGATGATGTCTGGGGTTGGTACCACTAGAATAGTCTCTCCAAGCTGATCTCAGCTCTGTTTTCCATGCCTATGCAGGTTGTATATCCCAAATCCAAAAACATGAACTCTAAAATGCCCCAACATCTGAAACATTTGAGCCCTGACAAGATGCCACGAGTGGAAAATACCACACCTGACCTCGTATGATGAGCCCCAGTCACAACATAGGTGCAGTAGAGTACTGTATAAAAATTACTTTCAGACTATGTGCTTAAGGTTTATATGAGCATAAATAAATTTCATGCTTAAACTTGGGTCCCATCCCCCAAACTTCTCATTACACATTTGCAAATATTCCAAAATCTTGAAAAAATCCAATATATGAAACTTTTGGTATTGAGAATGTTGTACAAGGGATACTCAATGTATCTTAACTTTAGGCTTTAAACTAGGTGGCATCAAGTAAACTACTGGTTATAGAGTTGATCTAGTCACAACTAAAACACTTTTTTTGGCGGGGGAGTGTGTGTGTGTGTGTGCGCGTGTGTGCGTGTGTGAGTTGTTATTTTGTTTTTTAACAAATTAGAGCAGATTCCCAGGTATTCTTACCATACTGTTATACTCTCTTCCTTTCAACTCAACTATTTAGTGGGAGAAAAGGGGGAGAGTACTAAAAATAATTCAGGAATTCTGCATACCCCTGGCTTTCTATTGACAATATCCAACCCCTTGCAGATTCAGTCATTTCAGTCAGTCAATAGATATTCACAGGGTGACTGCTATGTGTTCTGCTTTAGGCCTTTGAGATGTAACCATGAAGGTAAAGGAAAAATAATTCCTACCACAGAGACCATATTTTCTGTGAGGAGACAGATATAATAAGAAATCATTTTATGTTGTAGAAAGTGGCATGGGAAAGTCAGGAAGGGGATAGGGGTGAGTGATGAGAAGGGACTGCAACTCTAAGGACAGTGGTCAAGAAAGGTTTCAAAGAGGTCATGACCTCTGAGCATAAAGGCAGATGAGGAAGTGACCATTAACTTTATGAATCAGTTTTGGCTATGGTACCCAGTTCTCTTGTCAAGTATTGATCTAAATGTTTCTGTACAGCTTTGTATATATATATATGTATGTATGTATGTATTTAATTGTGACTGACACAGTCTACTCTGAGTATATCCGATTGTCCTCCAACATGTGTGTGGGCCTCAATCCATTGATGATCTCAAGAGCAATGACTAAACATTCCTGAAAAAAGCAGCAATTCTGCCCCAGGACTGCAATGTGGAAACCCTGCCTGGATTTCCCTTCTGCTGGTTGGTCCTTCAGATTTTAGATTCAAGACTGCAGTATCATATGTTACCTAACTTTCTGACCCGTCAGTATACCCTGTGGATTATGGACTAGCCAGTTCCTACATCCACATGGGAAGATTCCTTGAAATCAGTCCATCTCTATCTCTCTCTCTAAATATGTGTGTATATATGTGATAGTTATCTATTGTATCTCACTATATATTATTTATTCCTATCAATCTATCTACCTGATCCCATCTTGGTTGTTTTTCCAAGGAATAAGCCATGTGAATGCCAGTAATGATAAATATAAGGAGGGGGAACAGTGCCAGCAAAGACCTGTAGCTGGAGTGTATTGAGCACGTAGGGGCAACTTAGTGGGGATAAGGTAACTAACCAATCATATTGAACTCTGCAGACCCTTATAGAAACTTTTTATTTTACTCTCAGTGACATGGGAACATCACAAGATTTTATGCAGAGTTAATGCTGCTATGTTATTGGGGCAAGGGGGTGGAAGCTGAGAGACTAAGTTAAAGGACAGAACAATTATCCAGGTGACAGGCAATGATGATGATATGATACCACAGTGGAAGTGTGGGGGTGGATAATGACAATGGTCCTATTCTGGAAATACTTCAAAGGGAGGCAAAATAATTTCTGGGTAAATTTTGCATGAGTATGAGAGGAAGAAAGAATTCAAATACGATTCTAGTGTTGTTGCTCAGGTAACTGGAAAGATAGTAGTACCAAGATCTGCCCTGCCCTGACCATACTAAAAATTTTGACTACTCAGTCCCCTCCCTATACCTCTCATCCCACCAATCAATTTTCTAAGTAGCAATGACCACCTGCCACAATTTAGTGACATGGCATGCCTATTGCTCATCCTGCAGCTTTCCCAAATAAAATGCAAGATCCAGCTGGACATGCAATAATAGTTTTGTCTTGTTTTATCCCAAGTCAACTATATTTGTCTGGATGTGTCCCAAGCACCTAAGACAGTCTCTGCCTATACTAGTTAATGATCAATAAATATTATTCAATGAACTTACAGATAGAAAAAATGAGGTTCAAAATTACTAAATAGTTTGCCCAGGGTTACTTATCTAGGATGTAGTAAGCATGGGGTTAGCCATGCTTCTTTCCAGGCATGTCTATATTTTTCAAACTTCTTCCTAATTATCCCTTTGCTGAAAAACTAAAGTCTACATTGATACCCCTTGAAAAAGATTTAGGTCATGAGGTTCTACTGCTGTTACATTGTGTTGTTTTGTGAAGTGTGGAGGGGGGTGTTGCTGACTGCCACTGTTAACTATTAATAAACCATGCTCTGGACTCACCAGACTGAAGAGACAGCTGGAGTGGGTAATGGAGTATGCCCAGACTTTGGAGTCAGGGCCAGGGTTCAAGGCCTACTTCTGTCTCTTGTTAGTTGTGTAATCTTGGTGAAATGAGTAATATTCCCTAAGCCTCCATCTCCTCCTTGTCTATAAAACTCATGATATCATCTGTCCTTGTGAATTCACAGGATTATCAAAGAGATATAATGCAACCAGGTTAGTAAATTGTAACTCACCTTATAAATATTTTATTAAAACAGCTTCAATTTGGTAAAACTGAAATAGAGAGCAATTAAATTTGCTCAGTTTGATATGTCATTATCTCCACTGAAAGACATATAAGGATATCTAAAATACTTCATTTAGATAATATATATTTCAGGTAGTTGGAATCAAGGAATATGCGTGTAGGACAGGAAAATTAATCCACTGATTCATAATAAAAATTGTTTAGATTATTAAGGTTGATTTTTTCTAAAAACCCTAAGTATTAAAAAAGAAACTCTTGTTTTTCTTTTTAAAATTTCTTTTCTCAGAAACACAGTGATTACACAAATAAAATAGAATATCATATAGAAAACATTTAATCTGTCAGACTCTGTGTCAGATATTTCAAATTACATTTTTACTCATTTAGTTATTCCATCTTAATATTAGTTGGCATCATTATCTCCTAAGCACTGTGCTAGATATTTCAGAATATATAATTTTACAAGAGAATTTTTCCTCCTGATAATATTCTGTATAGTACAATATTAGAAGTTTCCTAGATCTAGCAGTTAGTGAAATTCAGGCTTTAATTCTAGGAAAATTTACACATTACCACTGAATTTAAACATTTAACTATTAAACAAGGATCTAAAATGAAGAGTATGCTTCATTTAGATAATATACATTCAGGTAGTTGGAATTAAGGAGTATGCATGTCGAAGAGAAAATGATTCATTATTCTGGATACCTTTACTCATATGGAGTATACTTTCAGGTCACAGAAATCTAGATAAGGAAAAAAAATGTGGTGCAATATGTCAACATGAATAATCTACCTTTGCCATTTTCTCTGCCAATTGCAGTCGACCATCGAGTTCCCTTCTGATCTGGGCTGCTTGTTCATCTGCATTATCCAGCTTAAAAATAAAACAGAAATTATACATTTGTGATTATTTAATGACAGTGACATAGGACTAAAGCAAAGACTAAGTGACCCAACAATGTTTGATAAATTCTCTTGGCTACTTATTGAGAATACAGAATATTGTTCAATTGCATTGGTAGTTCAGTTAAATTATCTTTTCATTGGGTTTTGTTAACAAAAAAAGGTACCTCTAGGACTCAGTAGGTCAGTTTACTAAGAAATCTGATTACAGTAATTCTTTGGTCAATGTGTTTACAACTCTAAGCCAAGAAGCCCCCTTTCCCCTTGAGGTTATATTAAGTTATCATTAAGTTGATTCAGGCCATTCTTTTCTCTTCATGTTAAGACAGTCCTAAATAAATTAGAAACAAAATAGAACTAAATAAACGAATCTCGTTTTTCTATTTCAAATTCCCATGAGGCATTTCTAGATGATGATATATGGAATAATGTCACACTTCTTTGTGCTTTTAAAACTATCCCTCATTTTTATAATAGATGTGTATTAAGGCTCAACTATTAAAGTAGTATTCGCTTGATTGACATAATTTTCTACCAGTTAAGTCTTCATAGACTCTTCATTCTAGTACCAATAGATCTGCAGTGCCAAGAAATGTTTCTATTTTTACAGACAGGGGCTACATTAGAATTCCATTTTCTTGTTCTAAATCTGATTGAAAACAAGAAAAGCATACTATCATTTTCCAGAAATTCTCATTTATATAAAAAATTATTTTTATTTCTCCAGTAAAATAATCCTTACAATTTCTATAACTTTTAACTTTCCTCATGATTCTTTTTCTACCACTTATTCAATCTTCCTTTCATTATAAAAATGATAATTAAGGCTATTAAAAGTTAAATTTCTTTTGACTTTAATTCATTCCCCTTTCATCCTCAAAAAGCGTGGACCACGTAACTGGAGAGTTCCATCAGAAGACTGAATTAGTACTGAGTGCAATAGAGCTAATCCTTTTGTCCCTTTTCTGAAGAACTACAAATTGACCTAGTTGCCTTAAGGAAAAAAAAAAGAAAGAAAAAAACAACCTGGAAAAAGATGCATAGAAGAGAACCAAATTAATAAAATGGTGGTTTTAGAAATTAAATGAAGAATCAAGAAAAGAAGAAAAGGGGAAGACACTGCAGTATGACACTAAAAGTCTAGAGGTGACAGGACATACTTTGGGGGGTTGGAAATGGCTTCTTAGAACAGGCTTGGGAGAAGACGAGGCGGGAGAGAGGCCAGAAGATGGTGCTTCACACACCAATCGGGGACTTGGAGTTGTTGGTTCCAATGGCGAGGGGGCTTCACTGAGAGGTTTCACACAGGGAAATGACATAATCAGATCCAAGTTTTGGAAAGGAAAAATCATTGTTTCCAGCAGTAACTACACGTCAGAGAGACCTTGACTGATAGACAAAAATTAATCAAGGTTTTCAAGTATTTCTTACTTTTATACAGAAGAAAAGGTCTTGGAGCATTTATTTTCATTTTGATGTATTTCTTGTTTTTATAAAGACAAGCTCTAAGGTATCCTTTCTTAAAAAATATGTTTCCAACTTAAATTTGAATAATAAAATTTATTTTAAAATAAGTTAAAAAACAGAAAAGTTTTTTTTTTTAAAGTAAGTCCTTGCTATAAAGGAATTTCTACATCATCTTGAAAAATACACTTTAAATTGTTTTTAAATATTCTTTAGTTGTTGATGGAACTTTATTTTATTCATTTATTTATATGTGGTGCTGAAAACCGAACCCAGTGTCTCACACATGTGAGGCAAGCGCTCTACCACTGAGCCACAACCCCAGCGATACACGTTTAATTTTGATTGATATGATTCAAAATCGAACAGAAATAAGTTTTTCTTCACTATCTTAAACCAAAGTGAAGAAAGTTTAATACCAATGTAATTACAAAAGAAAACAAAGTGTGATGAGTGCCTGTTCCAGATCACCGAAATCTCTTAGCACAGCTTCTAAAACAAAAATGATGTATCAGAACATTCTAACTATTGTGATATCTTAAATGCACTACCTGTAATATGGAATATTCTGATCTCTGCTAAATGTGAATACATATATTATTTTTTCCGTAGAAAAATAATAAAATGTTACATTGCCTCTAGTTATATAGTTCCCCTCCCAGCTCTACAAAAAATTTAAAAAGCAAAAACCAGTTTTTAATACCTTAAAGAGCTAAAATTTTTCAAATTTCACCAAAACTACTATTTAACATCATTAAGTATTTATATCTTCAGATTAACAGCTCTTACTTATTTTTAAATGAAATTGCTTGAGTCTTTCTGGGTTTCACTAGTGTTTTCTTTGTAAGAGACAGTTTTTAACTACTTTAAAAAATATTAATGTCTTCCAAGATGTGATTGTCAGTGTGGACAACTTAGCAGGACTCATGTTTCAAAGTTAAAAGAAGGGCTTGTATAATAGTTCAGTGGTAGAACACTTGACTAGTTGGACAAGGCCATGGGTTTGATCCTCAGTGCTGCCAAAAATAAATGCATGTATATATTAAGGCCTTAATTGCATTTGTCTAGAAAAAGATATAGCTTTGAAAATATATCATATTAACTGCCTTCTCTTTTTAAGCCTAAATTTTCAGAGATATAAAGGGTGTTGGTGACCATGTCATTTTTTTAAAGGGGGGGAGAATATTTTTTATTTTTTTGCAGATGGACACAACACAATGCCTTTATTTTTATGTGGAGCTGAGAATCGAACTGGGTCCCGCCCATGCTAGGTGAGCCCTCTACCACTGAGCCACAATCCCAGTCCGTGACCAGGTTATTTTGTGAAAACCAAAAACCAATCATGTTTACTATAACAACAACAACAAAACAGAGGTGAGAGAACCAATGCAATAAAAACAAATGAAATTTTAATTGTTTATCGTTCCTTTATGTAATGCTAAACAGAATTAAAAGGGTAAATCATTTGAGTAACTTATTTTTAACATGTAAGAATCTTAGCTCAGTGTTTTCTTTTCTTTTTAAAAAAATATTTATTTTTTAGTTTTAGGTGGACACAAATATCTTTATTTTCTTTTATGTGGTGCCGAGGATTGAACCCAGTGCCTCATGCATGCCAGGCCAGCGTGCTACCACTTGAGCCACATCCCGAGCCCTAGTGTTTTATTTTCTTTTGAGTACTTGTTTATAACAAACTAATTAAGTGTTTATGTAATATAAATTCATGAACATTTTCTTAAAATTGACTTTTTAAATTGAAATAACTGTAGATTCACATGTGCACTGTTAAGAAATAAACAGATACTCATTATACACTATCCACAGTTTTCCCAATGATAATGTCTTACAAAATTATACTGTTACATCATAACCAGGACACTGACTTTGATAAAAATCACCCATCTCATTCAGATTTCCTCTATCTTAACTTCTCCACAACTTATAACCTGTAGGTCTGTGGATCTACCAACATAGTCAAGTCACTGAACAGTCCTAAAACCACAATGAACTTTCATGACACCTTTTATAACCACACCCTCCTCCCTCTAGCTAATTCCCAGTTTTAGTGAGTCTAGCCAGTTTTTGAGTTTTAATAATGATGAGCCTCATTAATATATGCTTAAAAATAAATTTTACTAAGGCCAACAGGATTTTTTTTAAAAATTTCTATTCAAAGAAAGCAGAGATTAACATTAACACATTAACATTCATAAAGACTGGAATGCATCAGGTCTGGTGCTTCTAATCTCAATCTGAATGTTCACCACCTAAGTGTCATTCACAGTGTCCATAGTCATAAACAGCAGGTGCTCACTGAAAACTCTCAGTTGGGTATTCACAGCTCTAACCTCACCTTTCAGGCTTACATTTCCAACTATATACTTACCAATTCAACTTACATAAAGAAAAGCACACTAAACTTCATTAGCATAGATGGGATCTTGATTTCTAGCTCCTTAATCCCATCACCTAACACCATGTCATAGACCCCACCCACCTACTCAGCTGCTCAAGCCCCAAACCCAGTGTCATCTTAGACTTCTTCCTTTCCCTAACAATCCAAATCCAACCTATCCACAGTCATGTAGAATAAAATCTAGAACCAAGTAGTTGACCAGAATTCAGGTATTTGAGCACTTAGCTAGGGTATGTCTAAGAGTGTTAAGAGAGCTTCTGTAATCCTATCAAGCCCTTCTCATTTTTTCAGTATGGCTGGAAAACACTATTAAAGTGAAATAATTCTCTTTTGTTTCTGAATCCTATAGAGAACTTAAACAAATGGTTTTATACGTATTAAAAAAAAAGAAAGAAAGAAAGTGGGAGTGGGAGGATAAAAAGAGAAGCTTGAGCAGATTAATTATAGAAGTGTGGCATTAGAATTTAAGATGCTGTTGACACACCAGATCCTAGTTCTGGATTTGGGCTGGAAGGCAAATGCAGCAGAACATGTAGGCTCTCCCATCTGCAGTGTGGGTCATGGCAAGTCATCATCCCACCAAGGCCATTCATGATTTTATCTCATTTGCTTTTAATTCCTGATTACAATATTTTATGTGACAATAGATTACTTACCTCACAGATGTCTTTTCCTGGCACAGGAAATCTTACAGGTCTTTTAAAAAGAGGGTCATTCAACCTTGACTATAACAGATGCCCCAAAGTATATTTAATCCTTGAATGCCTCTAGTTTCTACTGTACAGAGCATTTTACCACTTTAATTATCAAAATATTTCCCCAATGTGACAAATTTTTAGTACCAAAAAAGGTACTTTTATTTTTCTTCCCACTTATTATGCAGGGGTTAACTATTTCCACATTCAGAATTCTTCAGGATAGGGAATTCTCAACTTGGATCTTTAGGAATCTCTGTTCCTGTTGAAGTGGTAAGCATGATTTTGTACAGAGATGCATTTAGTTTTTTCCCTCAGAGAATTACTTGATTTTTACAGCTTACTGGCTATTCTCAAAGGTGTAGTTAATGCAAAAGAAATAAAGAAACATTACTCCAGGAGAATCTTCTGTGTACAGAAGCTTCTATTCTCTCATTCTGAAAGACTGTGTGGTTTCTGGAACTTAACCCATGGAAAATGTCCTCCCTGCCCCTGTCATAGACCTCAGTACCGTCTTTCTAACAGCAAGACACAGGCTCTCACCCATGAGACCTAATGGTCTAAATGGTCTGAATCACTTTATTCAGTTTATTTACATTTTTCTGTACTTACGTTAAGGCATGTCTGCTATAGATTCTTCAATAGCAACAAAAGTTGTAGCCCTCCCAGAAACTTAAAGAGAGACAGTAAAAATAATACACAAAACAGTATAATTGCCACTGGAAATATTTTACTTTGCCAGTGATATCAGGATGGATTAGCAAAGGCAGATATGTTAAAAATGGAATCTCTTGACTTGGGAATCTCTCATGCTACTTTCACCTTGCCCAATTTCTCTCCTGTTCTATAGAAGCAGCAATGGGGAAGGGGACAGTCTTAGAGATCAGTAGACCTTCCATTACAGAGGTCCTAGGCAGGACCAGAAGCCTGTGTCATGGCCCATTATCTTACATTTTAAGAAAAATCTTAAAAATACAATGAAAAAATTACTAAGTTGCATTTAACAGATTTTTTATAACTTCTGATTTCGCCTTTATAAAGCTCAAAAACCTATCAATATTTAACATTTTGAATTCATTAAAATTTACTCATATATTAATGAAAAACAGGTTTTTAAAAAGGCATTCAGAGCACTATTTAGAATCATTTCCCCTTGTAGTCAATCTATTTTCTAGAACCAGAATAATTGTCCTTACATAAATAAATCCCTACTATAAAGGAAGATTCCTATCTCTGTTTTTCTATGATGACACCTTTGTATAGGCTAACCCTAGTCAATCATGCCTTTCTTTCTTCCACTGAAAAGAAAATCAATTCCCACTCCAATTATAATATAATTTTTAAATGAATTAGATTTTTGTCTTTTTCTGATAATATTTATCTTTAACCATTAGTATAAAAAAATGCAAGTAGACTTGGGTTTACACTGTTAGTTAAATTTTGTGATTTCTTTGAGAATAATTCCTAGCTGGTCCATTTTGTTAATATTATCCATAAATCTGATGACTCACAGGTAACACATTACAAGAAAGAATTGGCAAAAACCTAATTGTCATCCCAAAAGAATGATCATTTTACTGTTTATCATAGTTTACTAACAGCCCAATCTTTGAACCATGTAAAATGGCTTCAAAAATACTGATCAAAACCTTTATTATTGGCACATTAATTTACCCCATGAATAATTCTGCTAATTTCCCACCATCCCTTGAATTACAAATTATTTACCAAAAAGATAGAGCATTGCTCTACCCAGCAGACTCTGCTTGTTCTATTTTCTTCACTGGCTGCCCATTCTCTCAATCCACAAGAGAATGGGGGTTGGGCTAAGGGCATCTGCTGTCATTTATTGATGCAGTGTCCTAAGTCAGCACAGGGCTCTGGCTCATTGCCTGAGTTCCAGCTCTTCACTTCCAGCTGAAGGCAAGGCCTTGTCTCTCACAGTGACCTCAACCTAAAACTGATCTGATACTACCCACTCCTCAACACCATTCCCCTATTTCTACATATGATCCTCACTACCCTTGATTGGACTAAAATCTCAGTAGTGGGAGGGAAAGGAGAGAGAGGGAAGGAATAAAGGAATCAGAATAAATGGCTATGAATAAGAGAGAATGATGCCTAACAAGGTGGCGTATTTTTCAGGCCCTGTCATGTTTTGTACCAATCCACTTTTCTAACCTCTTGGGTAACTGCAACTTTCTACACAAACTGAATCATTCATTGTTTATTGAACAAGTTCCATTTTCCAAATCATATATTTTCCTTCTGTTTTTCCAGCCTGGAATGCTCTTCTTCACTACCTTCACTGTCCAGATCAATCTCTCAGTCATCTAGGAGAAAACTATCAAAACCAATCATTTACCAATAAAGGAAAGACTATCTGGTGACAAACCATTCAAAGTTGTCTTGCTGTTGAACTTCTTGCGTATTTATGATCTCTCCCACAAACTGTAATGTGCCATGTCATCACTTTTTTTAACTTTACCTAATCCTAATAACAGGAATAAAACAAATCCATCTCAAATGTTGAGATTTTTATTTAAAAAAATAGTCTCAATTTTATTGCAAATAAAAAGAATAATTTGATATATATTAGGAAGATTCTTGGATGCTAACACCATTTATTCCCATAAGGCATTTCTCATGAGGCAATGCCCCTCTGGAACAAAAACAAAAACAGCTTCCTTTTCTTTTTTGATCATTGAGAATTAGCTAACAACTACAAGGTAACTTGCATTGTTTTTCCATGAAGTTAAAAAAAAAAAAAGGAAATGAAGCTATCCTCAGACTCCTGAGAGTAACACATTTCTCTGGATGCTATTATGTATGAAAAAAATTAGGTAGCATTCTATCTGCTAGATGCAAACCCTTTAAAGCATTCCTTTATGTCTACCTTCTAAATTATGCATAAAAATCTGACTCAGAAATAGCAGTTCTGCCATGGATTCTTGTAGAACAGTTCTAAGAGTCTTAAAAATTCATTTCCCAAACCACAATTTCCTTTGAATACTTAAAACAGAGAAAAGATGAATGAGTTAATTAGATATAAAATTACCCTATGTGAACTGATCTAAACTATATTAAATAATGGATCAAAGTGTTCAAAGGCAAGAACATAAGAAATTTAACCTCGAACATAAAACCATGGGACTTCTTTTAACCTGGAGAATATGCATATATATTCTCTAGGTATACATACACATATGTATTCATATCCATATCTATACATGCACATACACATCCTTCAAATGATAGTATGACTTGGCAAATTTTCACACATATTGAAATATTCTTTAGCATTCCATTTGGTATTAACATTTAATCTTCTGGACAAAAGTAATGAGCTAATATTTTTGAGCAACTATTTACTTACTATATTTACCCAAATAAAATAGCTGAATCTACGTTCACATTAATAATGGAATAACACTGAGATAGAAAGATTTTACCTCTAAATAATATAACACAGGCAGTCTCACTTTCCCAGAACAAATTAGAATTCTAGTTCATCAGGATTAAAACAAAGGGTTAAACTTATCCAGCACTTCTGATGTATCAGAAACTTTTCTGACTTTTCATAAACATTCTCTCTCTGAAGCTTCAGAGCAATTCTGGAAAAGTCTTATTTTTGTCTTATTTTAGTGACACAAAATCTGAAGCACAGATTTAAGCAACTTTCCCACAATTGCACATTTGAGAAATAATACGATCGAGGTGTGAATCTTGCAGTTTGACTCCAGGGTTCACCATGAACCCCTTAGCTATATGTCACACATAGCTATTGTTCTTTTGGCTGCTCTCTATATAGGAGTGCCCACAATAGGAAACACCTTAAATATTACTATACAATTGATGATTCAAAAATTAATTGAATTCTTATCCCATGCTCAGGTTATTAAAATATGGTAATAGAAGCACATATCAATATCTATAACACAAAGTGGAATATGACTGACTATAGGTTATGATGGGAAATTATAATTCCTCATATTTTTTTTCTCTCCCAATATTTACAGAAATGCATATGGCAGAAGGAAGGCTTTGTGGAGAAACTGACATTTCTCTTGGGTGTTGGAAGAATGGAAAGGTAAAAATTCCAAACAAAGAGAATAATATTAGTTAAAATTAAAATTCAAGAAAACACAGGGGATATGGATAAAAAACACAGAGCAACTTGGTTTACCTAAACCATGAGGTGTATAAAGAATTGTAGAGGAGAAAGAACATTAGAAAAGCCAGTGAGGACCAGATTGAATGCCAAGGCTGCTGAAAATTTAGCCAAGGAGAGTGAAATTCACACTGTTGACCAAGGGGAGCCATTCATCTTCCTCTATTCATGAAGAAGGTCATGGCAGGTAGGGTCATAACAAGGTCAAAATGGTATTTCAATAATGTTAATCAGGTAACAAATAGAAAACTAAAAGGAAGAGGCAGGTAAGAGGTTACTGCCATGATTCGTGTGAGAGGTAATGAAGTCTCCAACTATGGGGACTGCTGTGTAAAGCAGACAAGAGCAGTCAATAAGACACTAGCATAAAGAAAGAGACAGTGTCAGGCAACTCCCCAAGGTGGGAAGGCCACAGAAAGGAAAGTGAGCATGATTGTGAGTCAAAGGGATGAATAGGACATTAATAGAAAAACCACCACATTATGGAAGAGAAAATTAAAATGACATTTGAGTCTACTGAGTTTGAGAAACTTCAGATTCATCAGTTTACCATGGGCTTAAGCAACAGAAAGTGGAATGAGGAGCTAATCTTCCTCAAAAGGGGAGGGGGAGGATGCTCAAAATAAGCATAATAAATTTAGCTTTTCATTACTGCAATATTTTTCAGAGGATCTAACATCACAACAATTCCAAATCCATCTAATTTCTTAAACTGAATAGGGAAGCAAATCTATATGTTTTTTCAAATCCCATTACTCTCAGACCCTGTATACAGATGGCCCTAACTATCCACAAATTTGGCATCAATTTGTATATTCAACCAATCATAAATTAAAAATATATGAAAAATACTGAAATGTGTTGAACATGTACAGAATTTTTGCTTTGTAATTATTTCCTAAGCAATACAGTCTAACAACTCTAATAACTATTTATATAACATTTATATTCTATTAGGTATTATAAGTAACTTAGTGATGAGCCAAAATATATGAGAGATCATATATAGGTTATATGCAAATATTACACAATTTTATATAAGACACCTGAGCTTCTGCACATTTGGGTATCTAAAGGGATTCCTAGACTCCCTCAGGGATGATTGTATGGTTATTTTAAAAAAATAAATGAAAAGCAACTCTGATAATGATTCATATATTGAGCTGCAAGCCTTGTTCATCTGAAGGTCTTCAAATGAGACCCATGAAGACACTCTTCACATAGGCAATTACATGGTTTTGAATGTTCAAAAAAATAGAGGCCTTTCTACCACTTTATAGATAATAGCTAGAAGGAATTCCAACCACTATACAAATAAGATATTACTAAGATAATGATCAGTTTGCTCTCTTCTAAGATGATTAAGAAAAACAGAAACACTTCATTTTTTTTGCATCTAAAGCAAAAAGAATTTGAATAGGTGGCTTAAAATAGTTTCCAAATGATTCCCTTCTGTATACAGATGGCCCTTCCTATCCACAAATTTGGCATCAATTTGTATATTCAACCAATCATAAATTAAAAATATATGAAAAATACTGAATTTTTCATTAAAATATTCTCATTATTATTTCTCATACTTATTTCTCATTAAAATACCAGACTTATACATCTAATCATCACTTGCTATATCAACATGGACATTTAATATTTTGAATTCAGCATGTACAAAAAATATTTCTTGATCCACATCACTCCATTGAAAAATTGTTGTTTCCTGACAAAAAGGACAACTGTTCAATAAAAGCCTGAAACACAGCCTGATCAGACTAAGCAGTGTGTTAAAGAACACCTGGAGTTGTCCCATCATATCATGGTTAACATAAAGGCTCCATCAGAACATAGGGACCATCTCCAGGTCCTGCTACAACTACTAGACTTTCATCTTGTCTAGTAGCAGATACTCCAGTGTTTTGCCCCATGCCTAAGTCCCAAAGTGAGGGAGCAGAATGGAATTCTGAAGCATACTACAGGGTATGGAACCAAGAGAATGTGAGAACAGACTTGGAGGAGGAGTCCAGATGCCCAAGAACCTCATAGGCAAGAGAGAAATAAAAATAGGTATGAAACTGAAAGATTTAGAGCTGAGCAATGTACAGTCTGCAAAGATTACTTGAAGGAGGAACACATAGTCCCAGATCCTTGTCTCTTTGCTTAGAGAAACATAACACTGGCCCATGACTATAAGGAGAGACAGGCAGGGTGTGAAGTCCTTAGACCAGAGAAGGATCTTCTCAGAATCCTAATTGTGCCTGCCATGCCTTTGTTGTGACCTCAACAGTGTTCCCTAGAATAAGATAAATCCCAAGCTCTCTCATCTTCTATAAAAGGCCTTTAATACTCATGTACTTTCCTAATTCTTGAGCTTCATTTCCCACTACTCTAGCAGCACACACAACATACTCCCTAACAGATTCCAAGCCATTCACTCTCCTTGTGCCTTTGTCAATCTTAGTTTTCTGTTAAATTTCCATTTATTTTCCAAAGTCAGAAATTACACAATTTTAAAACTTTCATTAAACTCTGACTAAAGCGTCACTAGAGGAGATGTTTTCCACACTGCCAAATAATCTCCTCCTTCTGGGAACACAGCTGGACTTTTTCTAGCATCCCCTTCAGTTTGATATGATCATGGGATAAAATCCTCACAAAGAACATCAGGGCAAGGGTCCTTGACCCTCACTGTGCATCAGCACCACCCAGGAAGGTTTTAGCCAGCAGACCTTGGTCCCACCATTAAAAAATGTTTTCACTTAGTCTGATGTGGGGCCCAAGCATCAGGTGGTATTTAAAGCTCATTGATTCATTCTCACATGTATCCAGGGTTGAAAAACATTAGAGAAATCCATACAAATGTCCAGTGTTAAAATACTACCATAGCACACATACCTGTCTGTGTACATTAATCAACTGTTCTTTGGTTAATATGTATCTGTTGACTGCACATAAATATGGTGAAGGGATAAAACCAAATCTTGAATATATCTCACACATGAGTCATTTTACTTTTGATAGAATATTTTCATTAACTACTTATGGTTTAGATATGAGGTCCCCTAAAGTTCATGTGTGGGATAATGAATGTTTAGAGGTAAAGTGATAGCCTTATGAGAACCTTAACCTTATCAATGCATTTATCCATTGACAGGGATGATCTGGACGGTACTTGTAGGTAGGTGGATTGTGGCTGGAGGAAGTGGGTCCTCGGGGCCTTTGGGGTTTATATTTCTGCCCAGGTGAGCTTCCTGAGCTACTTTCTGCCTCCACATCCTTCTGCCCTGATGTTCTGTGCCCAGAGCAATGAAGTAGGCTGGCCATGGACCCTTGAGCCCCAAATAGACTTTTCATCCTCTAAAATTGTTTAATCAAATCTTTTGATCCCATGGACAAAAAAAAATCTGATTAAAACATCAACAAACTATAGAAAATATATTATACTTGAAACATTATACTCACATCATCCTTTTTTATTCATACATAGAGAATAGGCCATGAAGTAGATTAACAAAAACATTTCTTTCCTACTATCATCAGTTATATAAAACATGTTTATATTTTGGTATCTGACATGGTTCCCAGAACCAACCCCTCTAAGAACAATTATACAGTGAGTCAAGTCTTGTTCATCTGAACAACTTTATACTAGATTTATGAAGACACATTGTACTTTACCTAATTTTTTTTAGACCTGTATTCTCTCATATTAAAAAGAAAAGTTGGGATAAAATTCTATTTTCACAGACTAGATCTGGATAAAGAAAATGGTCTAAAAATAAAGCAAGATGTATTTGAAGGTATCTTATATTCACATCTGGTGAGATATTGAAGAGAGAAAAACAAACCCAATGAAGGGATTAGGATAAATATTATTTAGGAATATTCTTGTAGTGCCTCCTCATGTAGGCCAAATTGGACAACAAAATAGCATAGTCAAATGAAGCAACAACAATAAAAGATTATTTGATCTGTTAGAAATACATTAACATTATATTGACAATTTTTAAAAATCTAATTTTTAGAGAGGAAAGTTACTCTGTATAATTAACCAGAGCTAATTTATTGAACTGAAAAAAAATTCAAATTTATACTATAATACTATTTTATTAAAAAAGTAAACACCAATATAAATATTATGGCCATTCCTACTATCAATCTTAGAAATTCAAAAATCAAAAATAATTAGTCTTTCTAAAGTTTTAAGTTCCTCCTTTGCTAAATCTCAAAGCACAAAACCTGCCATTTAATAACATTCACTTGGATATTTTTTCAAGAATTTTGAGATTTTAATTACACATATGTGAAAACCAATACCACTTCCCTTTCATTTATACATTTTTCTGTTTTTGAAAGTTGTTTTTAAAGTTATCATATATAATTCTGTAGAATACACTTTTATTTTTGCTAAAAAAACTATGTTAAACAAAACATATTACCAATGACATGATATTAGAAGAAAAACAATGAGACAGTGGTTACTGGTGGAAGGTGGACCCAGTCTCCTTGGAAGAGTCCTGTTTCTCCCCATTGCTATTTTCCTTCTATGGATCTTGAATGGGGGTTTTCATTAAGGTTTAATGCCTCACAATTCCTGCCTGAGCTTCCAGGAAAGAGAGATGAGAAACATAGCAGCTGCCTGTTCATTGATTTATCTAAATTTCTAGACCCACAGCTGAAATCTCAATTCATCTCCAAGCTTCATCTTCAAAGCTAAAGCATCTAGGGAAATGGAATCACAAAGTAGAATACTACACTGTAACCATTCACAAATAGTACTGCTTATCCCTTATAAACATGACAACAATTCTGTGATCCTATGTAGCACTTCTGTAGTCTTCAGATCATAAGGAATTTGGGTTGGGGGTCTGTTGAGAGCAAGATTTCAGTTAACTTTGCTTCTGTGTTTGAGTAAATCTGGGTGAGTCACTTTCTTCAGTTAATGGAATGAGATTATAAAACATTGATGAAGGTGGCTTTTGCCAGAAAAGATCAGGATCTAGATAGCTATCAAATTGAGTAAGCTAATCCTCTTAAAATCTAAATATAGAAGTAAAAGGAGAATTACAGGAGTACAAATGGTACTATGTAATCTTCAGGCTTTGGTCATTTTGGATTGTACATCTCTTTACAGTTTATAAGACCCTTGGCTACCTTTGCGAATGTCATCTTAAACCACAGCCCACCTCTTCCCTATACTCCAATAGCATCAAAGTCTTTAAGTTCCCCCAAAGCCATGCTGTTCCTAGTCTGCACATGTTGGTACTTCTGCCTAGAAAACATTACCAAGTGAGCAAAATGCTCATTTTGGTGAATTTCTTCATGACACAACATTTTGGTGAATTTCTTCATGACACAACCAAAGATTACATTGCCTTTCCCAACCTCAAAAAAGTAGAACCAGGGATTTGCCATATAACTGTGGCATTTATGACACCATAATCTCTTTTAAAAAATGAACTAAGCAAATATTTAGCCCTTATCTATCTCTGCATTCCTATCATTTTACAAAATGTACGGAGCATCTGATCTGTATTGCCTACATGATTATGGATAATGAATTTACTAATTAATTTAAACATGTTGTATTACCTTATGTCATATTTTAAAATAATCTTTAATAAACACATTTAATTTCTGTTTAAGAAAAAGCAACTGGGCTGGGGATGTGATTCAAGTGGTAGGGTGCTCGCCTGGCATGCGTGTGGCCCGGGTTCGATCCCAGCACCACATACAAAGAAAGATGTTGTGTCCACCAATAACTAAAAAATAAATATTAAAAAATTCTCTCTCTCTCTCTAAAAAAAAAACCGAAAAAGTAACTGATTAACTGGTACCATTTAGAAATAACACAATTTTCATTAAAAATGTGAAATAAAATTATTTTTTGACTATGAGATATACAGTGTCAATATTATCTAACACTGTTCCTCAAAAAAATAGCTAGCTATATTTACTTGAAATTCTCTGCATATTCTTAAAAGTTATTCTGAAAATAGACTTTTCACTAACAGATTATTCTTCTATTTATTGCATTTGTACTATACGGGTCTGATTAAATCATGGCTAATCATTTCAGATTCTTATTTTGCTGTGTTGCTCACTTTAAATTGTCCCTTGGAGCTTCTTGTCCTTTTCTCCTAACAACATGTCCTATGAATGTGCACATTATTCTTACACCAAAGATTCCAAAATATGAGACAGTTTTAAAAGCCTGATATCTAATGATATGCAAGGGTTATCTTTTTTAAAATCATTTTTATGTTTTTTTGATAACAAGTAAATATTTTTCTCTTGATGATCTCTCGGATTTTCATATCTTAATTGTGGTATGTGCTACCTTTTACCTTAGTGTTTTAGGAGTTTCTTTTATGTCTTAATTTCGATCATTAAGAAGTTACTGGCTCTGAGCAGAACTAATGTAAACACCTGTTTTAGTCAGCTATTTTGCTGCTGTGACTAAAGGATCCCACCAGAACAACTGTAGAGAAGGATAGGTTTATTTAGGGGCTCATGGTTTCAGAGGTCTCAATCCATAACAGGCTGGTTCCATTCCTCAGACTGAAGGTGGCAGAATAGTGTGGCGGAGGGAAGCAGCTCACATGGTGATAAAAAAAGAAGCAGGATGGGGTGCGTGGGGGGGGTCCAAAGGGACAGAGAGAGGGACAGAGAGAGTGGGGAAAGGGACAGAGAGAGGGAGAGAGGGAGAGGGAGGGAGAGTAAGGGAGGGAGGAGAGAGAGGGAGGGAGGAAGGGAGGGAGGGAGGGAGGGAGGGAAGGAGAGAGGGAGAAGAGAGATACTGAGACTGACTTCACTTTCCAGATACAAAATATATATCCTATAGCCACACTCCCAATGAACTACTTCCTCCAACCACACCCCCAACCTGTCTCCAGTTACCACCTAGCTAATCCAATCAGAGATCAGTTCACTGATTAGGTTAAGGCTCTAATCCATCATTACTCCTCCAAACCTTCTTGCATTGTCTCACATGTGAGCTTTGGGGGGACACCATGTCTAAACCATGACAATGCCTATACTCTTTCAGAAGGCAGCTTCCTGTTTTTCCATCCAAGATGCTAATCCTACCGCTCCGGGACAAGGAAAACCACCAAATGATCCTACTGTCAGCATCACATGGCAGCCCTGGCATAGCTCCATCCTCACTCATGTCTCCTCTCTCTCCAGCCCCCAGGGGTTACATGGCTGCTCCAGTCCTCACACATCTCCCCAGGGGAGCTCTCCATTCTGAGCTTCTGACCCTGAAGCAAGGAACACATCCTTGAGACTTTATAGGGGATAACTGCTGCAAGAACAAGAGACCAGGCACAGGTAACCAATTACGGAAACAAGACTATTGTAAGTAAAAGGAGTCTCAGAACCTTTCCTGACACAACAGGGAAGGTGAAGTAAATCTCTGGGATATAACCCTGGAGCTGAGCTCTAGCAGCTCTCTGCCACGTGTAGATTCTCTTTCTGCTTCTTAATTCCTGCTATTTCTCTTCCCAAATTACTCCTTTTCTATAGAGGATGGGCTATTTTATATGATTTTTATCACTTCTCCTTACCTTTTTTCCTTAACCTTTGTTAGAAGAAAACAAAAGAACAAATATAATCAGATATCTATATATACCCTTTAGGAAAAAATTAAAATCTCACTTGTTCTCTTATTTTAAGAATGTCTGTAAAATCATTGTAATTCCAAAGGAAAGCTCTCCCCTTCCTTATAGGAGTACTTTGTCATTTGGGGTTTAAAATTTATCTAAAAATAATTCTGAAGTTTTTCTTTCAAATCTCAGGATTAAAGGAAATTCCAGTTTCAACTAAGACATATAATGAGCTTAGAAGTCATCACTCTTAGGCTCATAATAAAATGCTGGACAAGCTAGAAGCCAATTATTTTTCTTAGGCTTATCAGAGAACTGATGATGCAGGGCAAACCATTAATCCCAAATCTAGTAACAAAGGCAAATCCAAAAAGACACAGAAGTTGCTGCATGCCATACGTGGCAGGAAGCCCTGAGCTTTGGGGGACACCATGTCTAAATTAGGAAGCCCTGCTTACCTAATGATCTTGACAAATTCCTATAAGCTGAGTACAGAAAATGAGAAACTCCAAGGTCCCAGTCATAGGGGACATGCATTCAAGTAAACTTTCCTTCCCATTAGCCAACCAAGCTCTCATAGTGACAATCCAAGAAACAGATCCACATGATCATGGCAGGAAGAGGAAAAGAAAAGCCTTTTTTAAATATTTCAGATCCTTCTCCCTAACAAAGAGGGAAAGATTTTGCCAGAGGAAACACTGAGAAAACTAAACTACTGTAGCCTGTCTCAGCTACTGGAAAAACCAAAACCCACAGGAATCCACAGTAAATTGTGGTACCAGAACTTCAAGAAAACAGACTGAGAATGCTACAACAAAGCAAGCGGCTGAAACAGATTCATGTGTGACATAGATGGTGTAATTACCAAGTAAGAAATTAAATTACTATTATTAATATATTAACAGCCTCAATGGGAAAAGTTGGAAACAAGCAAAAACAAATGAATAATAAAGTAGGAATTAAACCTCCAAGGAAGAATCAAAAGGAAATGCTAGGGAAAAAAAAAAAAAACCCAACATTCTAACAAATGAATAATGTCTTTGATGATGTCATCAGTAGATCTGATGTGCTGATCAGAGAATCAGTGTACTTGAAGAAAGGTCAAAAGAAACTTCCCAATCTGAGATACAATTAGAATGACAGAAAGAAGGAAGCAAGGAATGAATGAATGAACCATAATCACACATCCCAGAACTTGGGACTGTAGGGAATACTAAAGGTGGTAATCCAAACATAATTAGAACACTATGAAGAAAAGAGAAGGTGGGACAGAAGGAATACTGGATATAGTAGCAGTTTCCAAAATTGACTATACATACTAATACATAGATATAGGAGCTCATAAAAGTCTAACTAAGAGCTAATTAAAACAAAACAAAACCCAACAACAAAACCCCACACCATTCAAACTTCAGAAAGCTAAGGAAGGTAAAAATCTTGAAGGAAAGCACAGGGTGGAGTGGGGGAGCACCTCTCCTACAGAGGTTCAAGGATGAACACTACCCCTAGACAACTCCTCAGAATCCATGCAAACAAGAAGAGAATGTACTAAGATTTTCAGCATGTTGAAAAAGAAAGAAAAGCTAACAAATATTTCTATAACCAGTGAAATTATCCTCAAATGTGAAGGAGAAAAAGGACTTTTTCTGATAAATAAAAACTGAAGGAATACATCCCCAGTAGTCCAGCCCTCACAGAAATATTTAAAAAAAGTAATGCATATATAAGGGAAATGACATAGGTTAAAAATATTGTATCTACATAAAGAAAAAAATATCAGAGAAGGAATGACTGAAGAAAGACAGAATCTTTTGTTTCTTATTCTTAATTGATCTAAAAGACAACTACTTAAACACCAATATTCATGATGTATTGGGTGGTTATAGCTTACTATAAGTGAAATTAACACTTGGGGGTATAGGAGAGCTATGCTACATATAAAGCCTGATAGTGCTATTTGAAAGTGGACTTAGATTGTTTAAAAATGTGCATTGTAAACCGAATTAAAAAACAAACAAGCCCAAGTGAGACACCAAAAGAAGATATAAAATGAAATCATAAAAAATATTCACTTAAAATCAGAGAAGACAGATAAAAAGAACAGAGAACAAAGAGCAACTGTAGGGAAGAGGCAATAAAGATTGGAGGACTTAATCTAATTGCATACAAAATTACTTTAAATATAAATGGTCTGAACATACCCATTAAAGTTCAAAAAACATCAGAGTGGACAAAAATTAAAACAAAACACTGGAGACACTATCCTATGCTATCTACAAGAACCCCACTTTAAAAATAGAAATTCAATTTAAAAGTAACTTCATGCAAACCCAAATCAAAAGAATGATGATTTAGTTCTACTAGTTAAAGACAAAGTAGACTTTAGAGGAAAGATTGTCAAGGATAAAGAGGAATATTATATCCTGATAAAGGAGTCAACTCTACAAAAAGCTCAAAGAATCCTAATACAAATGTGTGTATCTAGCACAGTATCAATAAGTGAAGTAAATACTAATGGAACTGAAAGGAAAAATAAACAAACCCACAACTGCAAGTGGTGATTTGAATTTGAAGTATTGTTAGTTGCAAACCACAGAAAACAGATATTAGGTAGGGCAGGCCTTGGTTGCAGCAGGGATCTTTAAAGAAGTTAAAGGATTAATTAAAAGCATTTTTAGTTATTAGACATATACCCAAAGGTACACAGGGATATATGTTATAATCGTATAACAGCCAATATAAATTCTAATGTATAGTAATTCATTTAGAGGCCTGGGTACTCTATTAGACTTTGGAATAGGAAGAACAAATTTTGCTCAGCTTGTTTTCCCTAATACCTAGTGAGGTATTTAACTTGAATACATTCTCAATAAATATCTACTGAATGTCTGAATTTGAATTTTTTGATATTACCTTTATCAACATTAAAATATACAAGTGAGCTAAAAAATGCAAAGTCCTAGTTGTATTTATCCTTTAAAATAGAGGAGGTTAGCTTTACAGTCATGCTCAACTATTACCAAGCCCCACCAGACTTAATGACATAGTGAAAACAATATGGTGAGTGCATAAATTGTTCCCAGGGTTGAGCTACCCTGATTTACAACTAATTAACTCTGTTAATTTAGTCATCTGAAATTATCCGCAAATTAGGAATGCAAAGTAAGGGGTATGGACAGAATGCCAATAGATCTATACAAGACTAAAAATAAACATGTACATTATAGAAGTATAACTCTTAATGAACAAATGAATTTTAAAATGATAGAATTTTGTCAATTTAAATTGCATATTAAGGCAAAGTAAATGATTTAAATATCCAAAATAAGCAAACAAAATTCAAATAGAGGAGGGATGCATTATTAGACAAATCATAGGATCTAAAAATGAAAAATGCAGAACATGAGGTTTTATTCAATTTTTCAAATGCATGACTAGAATAACAACTTAAGAGAAAATATATTATTAACTCTGTCATCTCTTTAAATTACATAGTTGAACAATCATCCTCAATTCATTTGTATCTGGCTGTGTTTAAAAAAATGAAATTTCAATTACTTTCATAAAAATCAGAAGTCAAGCATTGTATCTTCATAAAAAATATTTTTCTCTGAGGTAAACCTACTTATTATGAACTGCCAAGGTTCTTCAGGCAACAGATGATTCTCACTTTACTATGCAGGGTATGCCACATATACCCAATAGGCACAAATCTAATGTTATAAAATAGGGCAAAGGGAATAATTATTCACTGGATAAAGACACTGATGTTCTTCTCCATTAAATACTGTTTTTAAAATACCACTATTTGATTTATTAAAATTCAATTTCATTCTACTTTTCAAGCAAAATGGCTACATAAAGTGCAGAACATCTCCATAGGCTGTAAACACTCAACATTCATCCTCTTGAGTAAGAGGGAATGGGAAATATCATAATGCACGTACCTGACAAGCATTATAAAGAAGCTGGTGTTCTAGCTTTTTAATACCTAGAATCTGCTGGAACATTTCGTAGAGTTGTTCTTTGCTCAGAATAAGTTCAGACACGGTGCTGAGGGTCATACGGTTTGGCTGTTTGCAGGAGTCCTCTTCTCCCCTGTAGATGGCATCATATTTGGCTATCCAGGAGCTCAGCACTGTCTCTTTGCTCAAACCGTCTATTTCTGGTAAACTGCGCACACGTTTTTCTATGTTTTTCTTAAACACCTCTCTGAAGTCATTAGCAGAACACCCTCCACTCTGAACCATTCTGGCCACTCGGTCACTCTTTAGAAAAACCTGAAAAACAAAACCAAATCCATTTTTAATGAGGCATGCACACTGCTAAGCTTCCATGCACACCAATGCCACTTGCTTTCAACAATCCAGACAGGATAGACACTAATCTATAATTATTCAATGTGTTTTATAACATATAGAAACTCATTATAAAATGGAGACCCTAAAATTCTCTCAAATGTTGGAATGCTTAAGAGAGGCAAGATATAGTACTGAGGCAACTATGAGACAATCCCATCTCACCTACGTGTCCACCACCAGAAAGTCATAGGAATGCCTGCAACAGAATCCTACAGGGTGAAGAGCTCATGCAAGCAGTCAGCACTCTTGTAAAGGGATCCCAGAGAGTTCCCCAACCCCTTCTGCCATGTGAGAACACAGCTGGAAGATTCTGATTGCAAATCAGGAGGGGAGCCTTAACCAGATACAGAATCTGCCTGTGTTTTGATCTTGAACTCCCCATCCTCCAAAACAGGGAGAAATAAATTCATTTTTACTAAACAATAATAACAACATTATGACTAAGAAAGTAACTGGAGGCTGGGCATAGTGGCCCACACCTGTAATCCCAGTGGCTCCTGAGGCTGAGATAGGAGGATTGTGAGTTCAAAACCAGCCTCAGAAAAAGTGAGGCACTAAGCAACCCTGTCTCTAAATAAAATACAAAATAAGGCTGGGGATTTGGCTCAGAGTTTAAGTGTTCCTGAGTTTATTTCCTAGAACCACCCCCCAAAAAAAGAAAGTAGCTGGAGACATGAACCAAATTTATCTACCTATATTTGAGATTTCTGGCAGATTTCTGCACAAGAGGGTCACCTATCATTTGAGGGAGGATTGAAGGACAATATTATATAAATCTAGTATCTAAGTCAATAACCACCTTACATAATTGCTAATTTAAATCGCTCCATAACCAAGAGCTTAGGAACATTTGCCCCAGTCTCAGATTTCATTAACTCTTTTCCCCAACTTCTCATACTTAACCAGGCAGGATAGATGCTAGAAAAACAAAAACCTTTACAGTACTTCTAACTGTCCACTAATACCAGTTAAGAAATTGGTAGTTCTTAATACCAGCTAACAAATTAAACAAATACAATGGATAATAATCAGAGAGAGAGAGAGAGAGAGAGAGAGAGAGAGAGAGAGAGAGAGATTTTCTCATTAAACAGGTAGAAAAAAAAACAGATAATAATCAATAATAAGGTCTTGATTATTTTGATATTATTTTGATCAACATATTTTGATATGTTGGAAGAGACACAAGACCAGGCCTTAAATCTCTCTTTTCTTCTAAGTCAGGAATCTAAGTAGTAGTACAGTTTCATTAAATGCTTATTTTGTCATTTATATTCCTAAGAATCCTATATGGGTCACATGACACTAACTTTACTCCTGCTTTCATCTTTCTACAATGAGAAAAGATCCTTCCAGAAGAGCCTACAAGACTGTTACAAGAGCCTCCACAAGTTATCTGTAGTTACTAAGTTTACAGAAAAAAAAAATCCATGTTAATTTTACCCTAAGAATGTACTTGTAACACTGAAGTAGTCTCAGGCTATAACTACATCACCTGCACCACCCCACCATGCCTGTCCGTGTGAGAGCAAGCAGCCCAAGTGTTCCACAGTCAGGGAGGACTCACTTGTCACACAGTCTTCCACACTCCACCACCCGACCACAAACCTTCCCCCAGCACTTGAGTTCTTCCCTTTGAAGGTCATTCTCCTTGTTTCCTCTCCTCACTCAATTGAAAGAAGATTCCTGGCACTTATCTATTTTGGTTGACTTATTTACTGCAGCCATAATAAATTCCACATTTGGCAGATATGTATGATACACCCACACTCTGCATCCTCTTTACCAGCTCTGGCTGAATGACTTATTGTTGGAAAGCCTGTCTTATTTTTTGTCTCTAAGACATAACAATTCTTAAGTGATAGAAGACTAGTGCTTTTAATGTTTTTATGTTAAGGAAAATGAAATTAAGATAGTCAACAATAAGAATGACATTATCTGAGAATGACATTAACTACTATGGAATTCATAGGGGTGTCTCTGTCTCCCTTCTCATCTTCCTCTAATACTACTAGTCTTCTTGGGCACTGACAGCCAAAATATATATAAATGATACACTTATAAATTTAAAATAATTGTATATATTCATTAAATTATATACCTAAGTATATATGAATATATAACTTTTGCTGTAGCTGGTACTTAAGTTGAATATATGGAAGCCTAGCAGTCAAAGATGTGAGCTGTGCCACTTGCCAAACTGCTCTTTATCAGCTCCAAATCCACTTTCCCATTGCCGTGCCTGTGCCAACTAGTACCATCTCGGTAGTGGGTGCTAGGGAAAGCACATTGGAAGAATGTGCTCTTCTTCTTGGTTCTCTTTTAACTGAAGTAAGTTGCACTAATCCCTGGGCAGCTGTTTTCTGGGCCTCCAAGGGTGGAATCTCAGGTACCATGCCCCATTGAGCTCAGAAGTGCAGCACCTCCCAGAGTACACATTCTCTCCAGAATCCTAGAAACCTAAGCTGCCTGAGTCCCAACAGAACAGCATTTGAAGGAAATCTTCTGCCATGCTGAAAGACACACCATCTTCAGTGAGGTCTGGATTCTAGCCCTGAGAATAAGTATGGAAATGCAAGTGGCACCCTCACCTAGGTTTCTGGTTTCCTGGGGTGCTATGCTCCTATGTCAGCTTTTCCTATTTTTTCTGCTTTATCCCATTGTTTATATGGTAAACTTTTCCTGTTCAGTTATTGTGCGGTTTGTCTCCTGATTAAAAAATGCTGAGGTGCTATATGCAACATTTTTTTAATGGGGAAATATTTGATTCTGAAATAATCAACTTTTAGAAATTTCGTAATACATATAAAGCAAGACCAATAAGACTATTTTAAAAGTATACAATAAATAGCTTAAAACTGACTACAGAAAAACTTTGTTTGTAATAATCTAAGTTTATAGACATTTTATTTTTCTAACTTTTGCCTAACATAGTCTAAGCTAGATGCTACCAAGTAACCAAACTATAATTTTGAAGCAAGGACACCAATGAACTTGATTTTCCCTACGAAAGTACACCTAAGACCATATTAACTCAGTCTTATTATAAGTGTGTTTCTAAGTGGTAACAACATGCCAAAGATTCTGCAAAGTGTCCAGGGTACAAAAATGAATGAGCAAAGTCCCTGTCCACAAACAGCTCACACTTATTTATCCTGAAGGAAACAGACTGAGCCATAAAATAAAATAGGGTAAGTGCAGTATTAGAAACCCACACAAAGGGATGAGTGTGGTGGTGTACACCTGTAATCATACTGGAGCATGGTGAAATCTCAGTGTGGTTTTAATTTGCATTTTTCCAATTGCTGGAGATGTTGAATATTTTTTCATATGTTTGTTGGCCATTTGCACTTCTTCTGTGAAGTACCTGATCAGTTTGGGAAACCATTCTTGACCAACAAGCAACTTATCACTATGCCCTACTCATTCTAACCCCTAAGTTCTTCACAAATCCTTCTTCACCTCTTTATATCCCATAAGAGTTCTTTGTGTCCCTCACTAGAACTGAATTGAATGAGGGCAACAGACTCTTCGCTGCATCTTCGCTACAAGTTTTTCTGGCAGCCACCTAATTCCTAACATCAATTTTCTCCATTTTTTTTCTTCACTGGCATCAAGTTAACATTTTTAGTAAAAATCTGGTTATTTTAGTCCACTGGTTTTCCAACAAAATCATCACCAAGTATCTGATGCCCTACTCCAAAAATGTCCCAAACTATCTCTCTTGCTGCATCCCTGAGCTCCAGTTCCACTGGCCCATCAGGAACTCCACATTGCCCATCTCACCATCACCTAACTACATCAACCTTAGAGCCTTATCTCGCTTTTATATTTTAGCACATAGCACCACCATATATATTACCAGTATATAAGTATATCTGCCCCAAATAGAAGGTAAGGACCGGCAGAGCACTTTATTATCTTTGCTATTGAATCCAGTGCCTCATTCAGAGCCAATGTTCAGAAACCCACCCAGGAGACCTTCCTCACAGATTTCTTCCCTAGTCACTGGGTAAGCCAGATCCTGTGTTGCATATGATCACAGAAACTTTTCTTTTCCATTTACTTTGTATTTTGTAAGAATAATATTTAAGTAAAAAAAAAAAATTATTTTCTTTTTCACTCATTACACAGGAAATTCCATGAAGCCAAGAAAACATTTCATTAACTACACCGTGTATCATCTAAGCACCAGGCCAAGCACTCTTGAAATATCTCTTGAATGGGCAACAAACGAGTGGTTTGGGTGTCTAAACTAATGGTTCAATTCCTCTATCTATGTCCTTACATAATTTAAATAATAAACCAGTAAGGCTTACCAATTTACTATTATGTACTTATAGAAGAAGGAAGTATAAATTCAGACCTTGTCCATGTCAGTGGGAGCGAGAACACTACTGCAGAAGAAAGGAATCATAATGCATGATATTACAGAGGGAAGGGAACCTATTTTTGAGAGGAGGAGACACTGACTTCCAGCTGAGAAGGCAGGGCTCACAATGGGGAACGGTGAGAAGTAACTGTTGGACCAATTAGTGGACCTACCCAAGGAGGGATGATAGGTATAGTAATAATCATCTGATGCCAGAGGCAATGGGAATGTAGTAGAATAATTTATGTGATCAATGACCCAGTAAGTCTTATCCATTTTCTATAATACACTTACAAGAAAGCAGTATAAATACAGAGCTTGTCCATTTGCATGGGAGTTGAAAAGACATCTCAAAGGAAAAGAAGCACCGGGAGTGATGTCACAAGGAAAGAGTGACACCAGTTTTGTGAGGAATATAAAATGTATATTCTCTAATAAATATTATAATGTCTAATAATTACCATAATCTGTGTTCGTACAGATTATTATTGTCTTTATTTTTTATTTATTTTTTAGTTGTAGTTGGACACAATACTTTTATTTTATTTATTTATTTTCATGTGGTGCTGAAGATCAAACCCAGGGCCTCCCACATGCTAGGTGAGCACTCTACCACTAAGCCACAACCCCAGCCCCTCATATTGTCTTTTAAATTTTCCAGGTAGTATCAGTTATGAGATTATGTAATAATAATGGGTTTTGTTTCACTAAATATCAAATATATTAATCCTGTATCCTTTCACAACAGCTACCAAGTTATAGGAAGAGAAAGTGTGGCTATATATAGAGCCTGGTCCCAGACTGGTCTTCAGTCCTGGGATGGCCATATACCCGTGTTCTGCCCTGAACCCCAGGATCCTTTATAAAATTCTGTCTGGTAGACCTGGAAGGTACCATATTGGTTTAGCAGCAGCCAAGGAACCAAGTATATCATTACACTCACTGATGGAAAAATATGCCATCTCCCTAGAAGGACTCATACATACCCCCCTTTAAACCATACAATCATAGTGTGCTTTCTTAGTTATCATAGTCTTATGATAGTTACAGATTACCCGGTTTAAACTGAAGAGATATGTGACTTATTCAAGGTAACTGAGCTTTAGAGATAAATTTTGGCCTTGGAAATCCAACACCACCTCTTTACTTATTTCTTCTACTTACACCCCACCATGTATTCACTTCTGGTATTCAGATGTTCAGGTGGGTGATGGCCAACACCTATGGAATCATCAATCAGTGACCTTCTTGTGAAAATGTTACTGAACACAGAATCAATTCAGTGTGAGGTTAAGGAACCTAACCAGAAAACTGCAACATACTATATAGGTTACATTTCTCCAGTGAATTTTAACTCGTATGTGGCCTTCTCTTGGAGCACCACCAGCCACCCATTCATCTGCTCAGCTTATATACCAAGAAGATAAATGAATATACTGACAAAGTCATGGTGAACTCATAACAAAACTGAAATTTGATGACCATAACAAGAAACTGTATCTGCAACGGGTTAGGTCTGCTCAGCTGTCCAAATAAGACTTCAACTATGTTTTCCACAGAGGCACTTACTGTTCACATGTTATGTTGATCTGAATCAAGCATCGCTTCTTTGATTCAAAAGGATTTTATAACGACAAGAAGAACATTATCTGCTTGCCAAATCATTGTGGTTATCTATGAGATGGTTTCTGGGAAGGCTGCCAGCATGTGTTCAGCCAGGAAAATGTTGAGAAAATACAAGAGCCCACTTACAAGAGATGCCTTCTCCTTAATAATGCCAAATAAAATACTGTCTCATAATTTCCATAATCTGTACTGTCCTTGGAGACATGATGATACAAGTTTTTTTTTTTTAAAAACTATTTTTCAGGTATTATCAACTAATTAAGCTTTATTGTGATGATAAGTTTAGTCTCACTAGAAATCAAATAATTTTTAGTGTTCAGTGTGTCAACACCCATATTTTTGATCGGGTAACTTTGAATACCAAAAGCCAGTTGGTGGATTCTCTGTTGGTGCTTAGTGTTGCCAATCTGTTCACGCATCCAAGTCTCCCCAACCGACCTTCTGAACCTTGTCTTCCATTGCTTCCCAAAATGTTATTTCCTGTTCCAAGAAAGGGGTTTGCTTGCTTAGATCTCAAATTTTCCATATGTTCCTTTCCACCTCATCCAGTTGTTCAACAAATATTTATCAAGACAAACTAAGGGCTGGGCAAAATGTGATCAGTGCTGGGAATATACTGTTATGCAAAATAACATAGTCTTGCTGTTTTCCCATAGCTTATTTAGAGTGGTATAAATAAATGGTCACATAAGTGAACATACCTGTGGATTGATAAATACTACTGAGAAGAGTTCATAATAAGGTTTTGATGCTAGTTGTAGAGGTCAAAGAGTCTTACCTGAGCTGGTGAATAGAGATCTAAAGACTGAATTATCTTAGATATGGGAAGAGACCATGCAAGAGTGGATGAAAGGAGACAGCCAGTCTAAGTGGGCCTGAAATTTCTTTGGGTTGGAGTGAGGGTACCAAGGGCACAGTGGTATGAAAGTAAGCTAGAGAGAGGAATGGGCTTAGTAACGCCTAGAAAGAAAGGCCTCTGGCCTTCAGCACAAGAACACAGAATACCATCAGAACATTTATGTCAGGGACAAAAGATAAAAAGATAAAATCTACATTTTGAAAATTGATAAAATTCATCCTAGGGCCTTCATATGTATGGCAATGGAATTTACCCTCAAACCATATAAAAGAGATACTAGAAGGGTTTTGTTGTTGTTGTTCATTTTTATTTATTTTTTAAGTAAAGTCAAAAACAGAGAAGACACAAAAGACACCTGGCTATGGTCACAGTCACCGCATGAAAGAGTCAAGACTAGTCTCACTCCAGAGGTCCACTCTTTACTTGTGGAGTTTTGAATTTATGGTTCAGGAAGCTGAGCTGAGCTGAGGAGGGCAGGAAAGGAATGGATGGTGCAGATTGGGAGAAAGAATATGCTCCTGTCATTCTCTACTTTCTTGGCAAAGCAGCCCACTGCTTTATGGTCTTTCTTTATTCTGAACTATCCTGGCATTCCCTGTCCTCTCCAAAGTATTAGATGCACCTGGTTTGTATTCCCTTCTGCCTCAACTGTGAACTGAGCTGCACCTTGTAAGCCTCAGTAGTGTCTGAAGCATTAGATTTCAAATTTTAAAGGAAATCATTAGAACCTGGTAGTGGTAATGATACCGCCAGTTATCAGTGACAAGTCCTACTTCCTCTTATGTTGAAGTATAACACCAAAAAAGCAAGCAGAGGCATGCATATAAAGCAGGGTTTATTTAAGAAGGGGCAATACAGACTTCTCTCAGGAGGGAGAAGGGAGCCATAGCTGGTATCCTGGTAGGCCAAGAAGTTAGAGCATTCTGCCCTTTTTATATGTGCTCAGCTTCCTGTGTCCTCCTGCTCTCTGCCCAGAAGATGCTGGGTGGGATGGCCAAAAGGTGAGAAGTCAATGGCGTGGGTGAGCAAATGGAGTGATCCAGGCAAGAAGGGGGCCCAGAGCACCTTAATTAACAACTTTTACAACTCCAGGTAGGGAGGGACAATTCCTGGGTCAGATTACCTTAGCAACAGGTTGGAGCAGGGGCAAGTTGTCTTGATAAGGGTGGAAAAAGGGCTCTGAAGACATTAACATTTCAATTTCTCAGCAGTGGTCTCCAACTTCCCAAGACCCAATCTGGTCTTCATTCTCTGGATCTGACCCAGATCACCTATTAATACTAACTGCTTGCCATTAATTCTAGCTTCAGTAATGGATTTTGAAGAGTTATTGAACCCAAAGTTGGTGTTTGACGAGAGTGAAATGGGTTTCCATGGATTAAAATAAATACAAGGATTAAAATATATCTTAATAAAGCTAAATTTATTTAATATCCTAAGAGTTGCAACTCTGGATGCAATGAGTCACTTCTTTGTTATACTGTTTTAGGGTTTTTGTTGTCATAATAGTTAATTATTTTTCTTACTGGAACAAAGTAAGATAAAAAAGAAAAAGGTTTTTCCTGGCCTATTTTTACTGATCTGTGAATTCCAAAGCTTTGGGAACCACTGATTTAACCAACCCTTATCAAATGTGAAGAAATCACACTTAAAACTTAAAATAATATCTTTTGCTTAAAAAAAATAGGTAAGATATATATCCAGACCTTTATCTAAAACCTAGGAAACAGCTTATCTCAAAAGACCCTTCCTTAGAACTAATCCAAATTAGTTAAATCCTCATATTAAATCCAAGGCTCTTAGATTACATCTAAAGTCCCAAACTACCAAAGTCTTCTTGAATTATCATAGGGACTGAGTCCACACCCAAGTGAACAGAAATGTGATTTGAAAAGTATAACACATTTCATTTTGGAAAAATAAATTACACTATATTCCCATTGTCTTATCAATATTGTAAAGTTGTTCCACACACTTTTTCTTTTAATACCAGTTTATAGCAGATCCCTTGGTTTTTCCTTTGAAGTTGTTTTGGGACTCTGATCAGCTTAAATCTCCTTAAACCAATGGCAAATTCTCCTTAAGCTTGTAACCACAGAGATTAAAAAGGAAGTTCTTAACCAAGAAACTCATTATGAATACAAATATGACAAGAGAAGTAGATCACTGGATGCTTTCCTGGGCTTCTAAAACATGTGACATTGTGCAATAAGGAAACACCAGTGTTTAGCAAAAAAGGGGAGCAATGAATGGCAAGCTAAATATGAATCTCTAAAGAAAAGCGCCCCTATGTAGATACAGGTGAGAAAAGGCACCATCTCTCTCAAGTCATCCTTTACTCTCCTCAGATTTCATTTAATACATCATGGTGTGATGAAAAGCCTAAAAGTTCCTAGGCTGAGCTACCTTCCATTTTTGTGAAGAAAAGTGGTTGGGTTTCTCCCTTCACTGTAATGGTATAGAAAATAATTTTAGCATGTTACTTTGGGAGCTGTGGAAATGCTTTAAAATGATTTTATTAAGACAACAAACAAAATGGGTCTCCCCTCTCATGTATTTTTGCTATACATTTCAGAGCAAGTCAAACATATGATTTGTATCTTATAAACACCTCATAATGGATTGGATATCAATCAATACTAGTGTTTTTGCAGCTAATTCAATGTCTCAAGAAACTTTTCTTTGAAAAAACAGGTAATGTACCAATGTTGACCAAGAAGTTTTGGGGGATAAGACATTTCTGAAAACCAAATCATATTTTCCACAGTGTTGCCAGGACACCAGAGAATGAGTTACTACCCTCTCAAATCCTAGGTTTATAAAACATGAATCTTGAGGATGACATGATATTTACTCTTGATAACCCAAGATCTTTAGCTGAGAAATGAATGAAAAAAGAAAATTTCTGGAAAGTATATAAATCTTAAAAGCAAACATTCTGTTAAGTTAAAGAAAAATGATCCCAAAACTTGTGATTAAATTTCCCTGGCATATAGTCCTCTGGATCAATATTTGTTGAATGGATTTTATAATTTTTATCTTGTAGTTATTTATTTTTCCACCAGATGGCAACTATGCATGGAATAATAATGTTATTGTTTATAAATCCCAGAATCTAATTTTCAGGATGGTGAAGGACCTCTCAGGTATAAATCCCATCACCCTCCCACAGCTCAAATTCCCTTACCACCACCTCCACTGAAATGACATCCAAATAATTATCAAGCTCCTTTAAGGAAGAGAAGCTCCATACTCTGAATAGGCTGTCCACGGGCAGGAATAACTTCTGAAAAGTTCTTTGTTTTCAGGTGGCAACGGTCTCCCAGTAGCTGTCATTCTCTCGCCTGGTTCTAACTCCCATAATAACAAAGAAAATCTAAATTTGTCCCACGGCTATTCTTCAAGTGTTTAATGGAAACTAAACACTGTCCTCTGCCTTCCTGGCTTTTATGGCTCAGACATTACTCAGATGACAAGAGCTCCCTACCATCCTGGCATTACCACATGCTTCACTTTGTATGGGATCATTCATTTCTTTCATGCCTTTGTTCAAACATTTATCTTCTTGGTGACACCTTTTCAACTTAAATCTTCAACTCGTCTATTCTCTGCTTTGTTTTTCTACGTGGCACTAACAATTATCTAACATAATACATATGTTATATTTTTATCCCACTTAAAAACTAAGCTCCATCAGGGCAAGGAGTTTTGTATGGTTTACCTCTATATTCTCAGGGAAATAAGTATTCACTGAATGAATCAATGAATCTGCTATTTGCATGAGATGTCATAATCAAAAAGAAAAGTAACCCTATTTATAGAAGCAATGCTGCTACGAATGCCATGGTAGACAAAAAACACACCATCAGGGGCCCACTGACAGCCCAATAACACCTCTTGCACTTATTTTCAGCTACATTTTCAAGGAAGGTAAACGGAGTCTCCCTCCAATAATTATGAAGCTTGTTTTATGGGCCACTTAGGAATATACATGTTTCCCTTCTGAATTTCATCTTTTGCCCACAGTTAGAGTATGTTCATCTGCTAGTCAGCTTTCCACCCCTGTAAATAAAATACCTGAGCAATCAACTTAAAAGGAAAGATTTAGTTTGGCTCATGGTTCCAGAGATTTCAGTCCATGGTCAATTAGGCCCACTACTTTGGGCCTGCAGCAAAAATGAACATCATGGTGGGGAGCACAGGGTGTAGGAGGCTGTTCACCTCATGGTGGCCAGGAAGCAAAATGAAAGGAAAAGGGGCCAGGTTCCTGAAATCCCCTGCAAGAGTCCTCATCCTTGACCCAGCTTCCCTCCATTCTGCCCTGCTTCCTAAACGCGTTCTGCCATCTCCCAACAGCACTGTCAGCTGGGGACAAGCCTTCCACACATGAAGCTCTGGGAGGCATTTAAGATCCAAGCAGTAACAACATCTTATCAGCTGTTGAACTGACTCTCTGATATGAGAATCTTAAACTTGAAAGGACATTAGAATCAGGTGAAGTACTTGCTGGAACAGATTTCTGGGCCCCCCAAGATTCTGACTCTTCTGGGGTAGAGTGAGTTAAGGAAAGTTTCCAAGTAATGCTACTGCTAGCTACTGCGCTAAGATGCTTTGCTCTGGGGCCAGGAAATAAATGCAGGCCATTTGATGTCAAATATATACGTTCTTCAAGAGGCAATTGCTTTTTATGCATAAACTTTCAAAAAGAACTGCTATCAATAAAGAAACTATAAATATTTTTATACTTTTTAAATTTCAGGAGAAAGGCAGCCTACATAAAAAGTTCCCTGAGTAAATGACTACTTTTTACACAAAAGTTGCCAAGTCCCTGGGTCAGTGTTTACTTCTCCCTGACTTGGATGCTCCTGGCACATCACTTCACCTTCACACACCCATACTGCTTTATTTTCCCTAATTCTGTTGATATCTCACAAAGTTCAACCACCCCATGGCTAACACTTCCAATGTCTTTAGCTGGGATTTTTCTTCCATGGGCCATTCCTTTAAGCAATCAAAACTAGACTCATCTCAATGCTTTCTCCTTTACCTAAAAACTGTGTATCAAGCTAACTGTACTTTAGTGGTTGAAGACAATAAGCTATGAAATCACACTAAGTTCAAGGACAGATTCTTTCATATACTGGCTGTTTAATAGGGACAACTTACTCAACGTCTCCAGAGAGGCTTAGTTCTTTGTCAAAAGAATGGGAAGACTAGCATTGCCTGTCTTAGAGTAATTGCTATTACTGAATTAGTTTCTACCTGTTAAGTATGTAAGTAAGTGCACCCTAGAATATTATAACTATCCTTATTATTACAACTCATACCGTTCCTATCAAAATTGCTAACATCAGCCAGCTGCTAAACATCCCTGAGAGAAAAAAGTCATATGAGCATTGCAAATTGGGATATTATCAAGTTTAGGGGGTCACAAAATAGTAATATAAGAATCTGCATGAAAGTAAAATCAACATTACTATAAATGAAATTGGTAAATGAGGTTTTCTTGTTTGTAAATCACAATTTAGTACTTGTCATGTTGGCAGCAATTTTATACTTATTTGATTTGTATAGGTGTATATTTTCAGCTATTTATTGAATACCACACAGAAATTCTATGATTTCCTCAAATTTGGCATACAGACTTTTTTTTTTTTTTTACCCCAAACTTGCTTCAACTGTTTACCAAATAATATCATTATCGTCTACTGGCCCAAACCAGAAACTAAGGGATCATCCTCAATTTTTTGTTCTTCCTCAACTCTTCCTGACCCATTGTCTCTTCTTGTATATCCATTATGTGATGCTAAACTGGAGATGAAGGGAAGATAAAGCTGTGGGTATAGAGAGGCTTCAAAATTGGTGTTGCCCTAGTCATCAAAACAATAAAGTACAAAATTCGTATCAGCCAATGAAATAATCAAGGACCATATTAACTTTGGTCATCCACCTGATTTGTCTACGACTGCCTTAGTTTGCATTTTCATCTCATCACTTATTCCAACAGTCTCTTGAGTTTCCTTTCCTCCTTTTCAAGTTCCTAAACCAAAACTGCACAGGACACTCAAAGCTTCTTTATAAAACACTGTCATTTATGTTGCTACCTCTACTAGAATGACCTTCTTCCAAACCCAGCAGTCATCTCACTTCAAATGCTATTTCCTTAAATATTCCTTGTTTTTCCAGCTCAAATATATTTGTTCATACTTCCATGTGCCTTTATTTTACTCCACGAAATTTAGCTCTTTCTACCTTTGGTATTTTGATTTCAAAATAATCACTTTAAGTAACATGAAAACAAGTCATACTAAAGGAAACAGGGTAAAATTGCAGACTTGACTAATGTAAAGGCTTTTTCAAGAGATCTCTGGCAGTGATTCTCAATCTTGTATGCTCACTGAAACACCTGGACAACTTTATAAACATCCATGACTGGGTCCCAGCCCAGAGGTCTCTGGATGATTCTAATATATATTCTAATATGATTCTAATATTTCCCATAGAGCTTAGAAGTACTGCTTGATGGGAAATACGAAGAGGAATTAAGACATTAAGGCAGAATTTTTAAACAGAATAAAACATCATGTTGTAATCATCTAATAAATAGGTCCCACATAATAATTAAGTGGCTGATCGGGAATGCAATTATTGAAAGCAAACTGTAGAAATGGTTAAGAGGCAGCAAAAGGATTCTGTAGAAACAGTTCTAGAGGCAAAAAATTCAGTGGCACTTGATAAACATCTTGCAATTGGTTCTCTAGGGAAGCTGAGGAAGAAAAGAGCTCAGAAAAGATGAATGGTTAAGGGAAACTGCTTGGAATGAGAGCCAAGAACAAGCCTAAAGATGTGGTAGAGGTGAGGATCAAACAAATTTAAAGAGGAACTTCTGAGAAATGTGCTCTAAGTTGGCAAGTTTTCAAAGATGACAGAACCTAATGTGTGGCAGTGTTATGTTCTGGATATGAGGTGTCCTCTCCTCCAAAAGCTCCCGTTTAATGCAGAAATGTTTAGAGGTAAAGTGATTAGACTGTGAGAGCTGTGAGCTCATCAGTTCATCATACTTTGAAAGGACTGACTAGGGAGTCACTGTAGGCAGGAGGGGCAAGCTAGGGGAGGTGGGTCACTGGGAGCATGTCCTGGATGTATGCATCCCTCTTGTGGCTCTTTATCCCTTCTCTCTTTACATCATGGCACCAAAAGCCAAGCAGTTTCCTTTGCTGGGCCCTTCCTTCATGACATGCAATGCAAACTCTGACTAAAATGGACAATAATATGTTGGTGAATTGGAGGTGAAAGTTATAAGTGGAGAGAAATTTTGAAATCAGAGTGAACCTGTTCATTGACAACGTTGATGAATACTCATGACAGCACCTAAAATTATCAAGAGAGAGTGTCATGGAGATGTTAACCACACATAATGTGAATAGGTGTATGATAAGCTGGGATGTAGCTATGAAAAGATGAGGATTGGGTGGACAGATTTTGGGGGAAAACGCTGTCACTTGTGAGGGGGTCAGATCACCTCTATATTACCACCTTCCCCCTCCCCTATTAATGTTCTTGCTTTATAGAAAACTGGGGATGTATTTTAAGATAATTCATGTGCTGGTAAATGTTGTAACCTATAATCTTTAATTTTTTTCATCACCAAAAACATTACGGGAAAATTCAGTAAATACAAAAACAAATAAACTGACTCATTTTTAAAATGCAACAACAGATGGTTATGGCAAACTGTACTATGGGAGGACAGAAGTATAATTAAAGTGACCTGACTCATGGTACCCACAGGTGGAGACTTACCCTTTTGGCTTCAACACTTTCTCAAACTCTCATCTTTCCCCCCCATTTGATTCCTGTCTGCTGTTTCAAAACCCACTAAGTCAGGAGGAGAGACCATTTTATACATACACTAAGCCTAAATCCCAGCAGAGGAGCCAGATCCTTGGCTCATAGAAATCATTTGAAGGGCTCATAGTAATGCAAGTAATACTTGATCAATATTTTTTTCCACAGGAAAATTACATTATACAACTCTGAAGCAAGAAACAAGGACATTATCACTGCTGTGTCATATAATAATAAGTAATCAATAGGCAAAATACATAATTTCATCCACAGCATCACTTGGTCACATAAAGTCCCGTAGACAATTTCTTTAATAAAAAATTAAACCCAATTTAGTCTAGTGATGATGAAAATGAAAGCTTAATTTTTATAAGGAACATCAACCCCCTACTGATCAGGGGACAAAGCATCAACCTTTCATTTCCAGAGATTGCAAAAACTACATAGCACTAAGGAGAAAGTGCCAGGGAAACTCATATTATGACACTAGTATTGGCGGCAAAATAATTCATATTACAGTCTCATGTCATTACAGCAAATTATATTTATATCACTAGGTACAAGAGAAAATGACACACCCTCAGAATAGGTAAAAATCTACCACAATGAATAATATCTAACATTTGACATGGCAGAGCTATTTCCAGGTCCTGATTATTAAACCCAGAGCAAAAAGTAGTTTATTGATCTGTTTACAACATTCTGAAGACAAGGATTAAAACTGCTGTTTTGTTCTGACATATAAGAAACAGCTACAAAGAGCCTATAGTCCACCACTTGGTATATGGGAGGTTCTCAGGAATACAGTTCCCAAATTCACTGACTTGACCGTCCCTTTCCCACCTCCAATAGGTTCCCTTTAATTAACATTCACTGAAACTTCTCAGATCAAGACAAGCAAACTGTGTTAAACATTCAGTGTTTACATTAACAGGCATCTTATGAAGAAGTGAATATGTGGTAAATTCTTACACAAGGGGGTAAGTTGAGTTTAAGTTTGACAGTGATACAGAGGAAAGGAGAAATCAATAGGGGTGCTGAGGAAGAATGGAAAGAGAACACAATGGCACTCAGAGGGGAAAAACAAATTCCTCAGGTGCTAAGTTATCACAGAATAAATACCCCACACAAACTTGCTAGTGGCTATGATAATCCTAGAACTCTAGGTTTGGAGACTGCATGCACATTTTTTCCACAGCTCCCATAAATCTCTGGGGCAACCAGAGGAAATCACTGGAGCCACCTCTATCAATTACCTATGGTGGTCAGTCTAAAAATGACTTATCCTGGTTTAGGAGCTAATCCTCCCAGAGGTGGCTCTCATAGGGCCCTCAGGGTCTTCTCTCTTCAATGTGGACTTGGCCATTCAAGGAAGAATTAATTCAAAATGGCACTCAAAAGAGTGGTCCTGCTACATCATCAGGAGCCTTAATGCTATATAGTTCTCTCAAAGAGTAGCTCTTGGGATTAACATGGTAAAATCTTTCCAGGGTGGCTTTAAAAATTCTGTGTACCAAGCAAGACATCAACCCCACCTCATCATCTGTCCAGGTCTCACTAAGTCTGACTCTTGATGGCCTTAGATACATGCTTCACCATCCTTTTACATGGTCTCCCTTGGGGCTGCAGTTGAAACCAACTACTTCCCTTTTGCCTGTCTCTGCAGTCCAGGATTATTAACATGAAGTGATCCACAAAATTCCTCTTCACTAGATCTCTCTCTAAAACTGTCCAATAATTCAGTCCCCAGTGTTAGCCTGAGAGACTTCAAAGCTTCTCATTAAAATTATGCTGACCTGCTATGCAAATCATGCTAAACTGTGATAATGAATTCTGGACTATTATAATATTTTGTCATGGTTATTTTTGATGAAAATTTTAGGAATTTTCCATTATGCTGTCTTATTGGGATAAATCGCCCATTTTAACAGATTAACACATGATACATTATGAAAAATATTTATCCTTATTCATTTTTTCACTCAATAATTAAAAAATACTTGAGTGCCAACCACAGTGATAGATCTTGGGAATACAGTGAACAAAACTAATATGATCCCAAGATGTCAAAATAAGCACGTCTACATTGTGCAACTTATCTCCAAAATAATATGGCATTTTAAAAACATTTAATGGCAAAAAAAAAAAAAAAAGTTGAGGAGGGGGTGAAACAGTGGAACACAGGGAAGACAAGACTAAGGAACATATGAATTCTATGTCTTTTCACTCTTTCTATGCATTGAGGTCATGTAACAATTATGGCTAGTAATACCAGGTACTGGAATATTTGTTGTTCAGTTAAAAAGTACTAGTATTTTATTTTAAAAATGGCCCTTACTATGCAGATTACATAAAATCGAATTGCTTGAACAAAACTGTTGATCAAGTAATAAAATTTTTTACAGGAAAATTTCTGTGCCAAAAATGTAAAAGCCCAGCACATCAAAAGTAATATACTGTACTATAAGTATTTTGCAAAGATAATTTTTACTTTTCCTAGAACATAAAGCTTGTTTTCCAAACTTAATTGATGATTCCTGTGGGAACATATAACTATATTAATAATTTTCTTCCCAAAATAAAGTCAAGAATATATACAAAAAAAAAATTTCAAAGAAAAAAAGTTGCCCTTGATTTTTAACATTCATGTACAAATAGAAACACATATATATGTACACTCACAGGAATAAGTTACATTTAGCCAAGGTCAAAAATTAAACCTAAAAATCCTGGTAAGCTTTTTTTTTCCTTCCTGTGAGGCTTGACAAAGATTGTAGAAAATTACCCAAGTAATAGAAAAGGACACAAAAACCACACTTCAAACAGACAAACTGCTTGTCAGTATTAGCACCTGATTTGACAAACAGGTTTAATCCACTTCCTCAAAGGTCATGCTGTCAAGGCGAGGGATGTACAGTTTCTAGTACTAAATTAGGCTGGCTGGCATTATTTGGAGAAGCAGGGTACTCCTCCACATGGGTCACTTTTTCTGATGTTCTTGCAGGAGGAGGCTCATGATTTGTCTCCTCGTCCCTAGGTGATAGGGTTTCTGGTATTTCGTTTGACATTAGAAACTGCAAAGATTCTGTTCCATCTTCAATATCCACATGAATCCCCAAAGCTTTAAGAATGTCACATTTGCACATGGGGCACGTGCCATGGGCTAGAATCCAGGGGTCAATGCAATTCTTGTGGAAAAAGTGTTTACAAGTCAGAATACGAATCGTATCATTAGGCTTATAGGGTTCAAAACAAACTACACAGCTATCTCCATTTGGATTTAATTCCTCATCCCCCTCTTTTAATACCCTAAGTTGGAGTTGGCCAAAAGCTTTCTTGAGGTCTGTTGTTAATCGCTGCCATCTCCTGTGCTGAATCCTTGCTACCCAAAGTCTTCTTATGTGATAAAAGATGAAATATGCTAAAGTCGCGGTTGTGACGATCATAAAGGAGACAAAGTAGTGATTCATCCAGATGATGTGTTTTCTCCCCACCGCAACCATGGCTGTAACATGAAATCCCTTCTGAATTAAATGCAAAATTTCTGTGCCTTTTAAGTTACCAATCATCACTACAATGGTGTCTTCAAATGCCTGATGAGACATGGGGAAAACCTGATTACCAGTTCCTGGAAAGTTATAGATGATCACTCCACTGGCTCCCTTCTCAGTTGCCACCTTAATTTTCTGTGTGAAGGTACAACCGCCCCGTTCAATGAGTGCGAGCCACGGCTCCGAGTTCTGAGATCTGCTAAAACTGGTATTGGGATTGCATGCATTTTGAGTTTTTCCCTCTGGTGGCACTATAACTCCTGTCACTCTCTTCAAAGCAGAACTTCTTCCAAATACTCCAGTCTCCCCCAACTCTGACAACACGCGATTCCCAACATGAAATGATATGTTCATAAAAGCAGTCCACACTGCACTTGCTCCGCAGCAGTTCTGACTAAACAGCCAAAAAAAACTGAATTTCACAAGCCAGGAAGATGCAGTGTTGTTGTGCCAAGGGCCAATCTTGAGGAGAGTCATCTCTCTCTTCGCCTAACGACTTAAGAACCAACCCAACAGAAAGATGTGGCTTGCACATCTGTTGATCATCAATTTAAAACAAGGAAGAAAATAAAATCTTCTGGGTGAAAACAAGACCCACCGTCTCCCAGCATGGTTTTGTAAGAGATTCTTAAAGATGTCTTGAGTTTCAGATGTTTTATTAGAGAGAGAAAGAGAAAAACTTTAGATTGAAAAAAAAAAAAATCCCAGTCTCACCACTGTAACTTTAGATACTGCTTACTGTTGCATGATGTGATTATGACATAAAAGACCAAGCAGCCAATTGGATAAGAGCTTAGAGCATTCTGTGACTTTATTGGCTTATACATTTCCAATGTTGTTATGGATGGTTTCTATGTTGTTATAAGATGGATTCAATCACTGAGCTACAAATAATGGTTACAGGTAGCAAATTGGACTGAAAAAATAGATACAAAGTTAAATAGATACAAAGTTAATAGATACAAAGTTATGCTCTTTAAAAACATGAAATACTGTACAGTTGAAATTTTTCCATCACAAGTGAAGAAAATATGTCCAACAGAGTGACATGTTTTTTTTTTTTTTTTAATGAATTATAATTACAGATTAGAACTGTGGCTAAGGGAGAGGTGAAAGTGGTGAGCCTGGCAACTCTAGCTTTACAAATGTGAATTTGGTCAGTGTTAATTATTTATTAATCATGTAAATCACTGTACTAACTTTGACAAAATACAAGCTTTCTCAGAAGTTTGTCAGTTTCGTCTTTTTTTGATTTTTAAAAGTAGGGTATCCTGCTCAATCCACTTCTGCCTCACTTTCTCACACATCAACTATATGTATAAATTACAGGAGTAAACACAGAAAAGGCTAATATCTAGGCAAGTTCATTTCTTTGTAGACCCTGTTACTAATCTAACCCTATTTTAGGGGATGAGGAGAAAGGATGTAAGTAAAAAGCTTATGTATATATTAGTTTAGCACAATTCATTTCTTAAATGTTGGTTTTAAAAAGAAAAACTTCAAGGTCCTCATTTAGCTACTGAAAGCAGCAATCCTTAAAAGCTGTAAATAGATGATTTTAACACAACGTTTGGTCAAACTCAACAAATCTCTCTGGTGGAAGACCCCACATCCACTGTCAGTTCTGCCTACCTTTTTGCCATTCGCATATCAGTGGACACAATATGACTTTAAAACTAAGCAATGACATGCAAATTGACAAACTCCAGCAGCCAAGTTCCTTCCAACACACATTTTCGGGAGTGGTGTACCTTGGTGGTTCTTTTTCAGCAGCTAGGAAACCAGACCCAAGGATTTTTACCTTGAAGTTTCTGGCCTCTAGATAGTCAGGCTTCACCAGGACTGAGAGTGTTATAGCTTCTTGTGAAATATGAGTCGACAACATGGTAACTTGAGGCAGGAAAGAAGAACAAAGGGCTCTATGGGCCTGACAAAAGGTGGCATGAATAGGAAATAACACTGATGGGAAATCTTCAGTTCACAGAGGTTCACTTTCTCTGAGGCCATTAATCTGATTTAGTTTCCACACAAATCCCTTAAAAAAATAAAAAATAAAAGTGTGGCATAGTGTCATGTCCAAATCTTGTGTAGACTCACAAAACGTCATCTAAGTCAGACATCAAAGGTTTAGCACATGATCCAAACAGATTTTCACGAAAACAAAACCCAATCTTCCAACTTCACATCATCGCATAGATGCTCACGTGATTAGAAAAGAGGAAGAGGCAAAATGAGGCAAAAGATACATTATGAAAAGGCAACGGAACAAAATTTTTGGCTTTTCTCTGTGAACAAAATACTCAGAGAGAGATTTACTACCATTTAGAGAAGAACAAGCACCCACAAGAGATACTTTCATAAGGCAATCTACTACCATAGATGATTGACTATGCTAGGATTCAAAGAGCTCCAGCAAACAGAGGTGAATTTTTGCAATGCTTCACTAAATGGGGCTTGTAACAATTTAAAACTTTTAGTTACATAACCCTAAGTACTATCATCTAAAATAATCATTTTGAATATATTACCCACACAGTCAGTAGCTTTGGAAACCACGTTTCCTAAGTATTAATAAACTTAATTAACCATGGCAAATTAAAGCAAGATCTAATCCTCTAATGTAGTTTACTAAGCAGAGATTATAAATTATTACAGACCAAAATGAAACAAAATATAGAAATAAAACACACAAAAAAATTAACTTTAAAAAGGGAAACTACAAAATGGTAGAGCTAATTCCCCATTGCTCCAATGTCACAGTAATTTGAAAATAAAGGTTAATATTGTTTTCAACATATACTAATGTCCTTATTTGGATAAGGACAAAAATGTATACCAATTAGAACTGATTAGAAAGACAACAGTTCAAATAGGTGGGCATGATATGGAGTTTTATTTTTAAAACACATGAATTTCACCCTCTTTAGTATTTGAGAAGAGAAGATGAAGTTGAAATTTTCTCTCCAAATAAAGTGCAGTAAGAGAATCCATCTAATCATAATGTTTGAAAAGATCTGGCTATATCTTCAGAAGAGGCTCTAGGTTTCTAAGTTTTCAGAATGTCACATTTGCACATGGGGCATGTCCTATGGGCTAAAAGCCAGGGGTCAATGCATGTCTTATGGAAAAAATGCTTGCAAGTTAAAATACGTACTACATCTTGAGGTTTGTATATGTCAAAACAAACAACGCAGTTGTCCTCATTTGGATCTAGCTCCTTATCCCCTTCTTTGAGCACTCGAAGTTGAAGCTGACCAATAGCTTTCTTCACATCAGCCTTTATCTGTCTTCGTCTTGTGGTGGAAGAATTGGGTGCTCTAGGTCTCCAGGCACAGTACAAGAAAAGGTAGGCAATTGTGGCTGCCAGGAAGGTAAACAGAGACATGACATAGTGGCTTAGCCATGGCATGTGCATTCTCCCCACTTCAATGATGATGGTCACATAGACTCCTTTCTGAATCAAGTGCAAAAGTTCCATGCCTTTTAGGTTGCCTATCATCACTGCAACTATGTTTTCTGTTCCCTGGTGAGACATAGGAAACACTTTGTTGCCCGTACCTGGATAGTTATAGATGATCACCCCATTTGCTCCCTTTTCTGCTGCCACGTTGATTTTATGTGTAAAAGTACAGCCTCCCCGTTCAATGAGGGCCAGCCAAGAGTCTGCCTGTTCTGGCCTGCTGAAGTTGGTCAATGGATTACAAGCATTCTGATTCCATCCTTCAGGAAGTACCACTACACCAGACACCCTTTCCAGAGGAGAATGATTCCCAAACACTCCACTCTCTCCTAGTTCTGATATAATCTGATTTCCCACCTGAAATGTTATGTTCAGATGAGCTGTCCATATCGCTTTTCCTTTTGAGTCAGGAAGGCTAAGTAGTAGAAAGATGCTAAGCCTCCACAGTCGTGATGAAACAGACCTATGAGTTGAAGGAGTAATTCTAACTGGGCTCATTCCTCCATTTGCCTACTAACTGACAAACACAGAAAACAAAATAACATCAGTTGTAAAAGAAAGTAAAGAAGCTAGCTTCAAGTGTTGGCAGATTACTAAAGCACAAAAATGGAAAAGGTCTGTGAGGAACAGAGATATCTTGCTCCTTCCAGCATTTTTTATTTCTGGTAGATTATCTTTCTTATAATGTAACAACATAACAAGAGGTGTTATTAGTACAATGTGATTTCAAGAAAATTATGACTTCTTAATGGGGAAATTATGACATCAGAGACAGTTAGCCAATCCAGGGGTTTATATTAGAGGACTGTATACTCAACTCCTATTGGCCAGAAAGCTGCTAAGCAATGAGTCAAGATATATACACACATATAGATCCTAGATACACACACGCGCGCGCACACACACACACACACACACACACACCAATGTGAGTAAACTAGAAAGCAATAAATAGATAAGAGCTATTTTTTTTAAAAAAACACCTTGAGTTTTTCCTATGTATGAGTAGAATGAAAAAGTACCTAACTACTTTGTATTATTTTTCTTTCTGTAAGGCAAAAATAGATATCATTCATGTATTAGCACACATGCCTAACCAGGCACCAGTTCTCATATATGGTCTCCATGTCACTTGACCTGCCATTCTGTGGGAAGTAGGAGAAAATAATTTCCATCACCAACATAAAAAGCCTGCACCAGGCTTAAAGATTCAACACAAAGGGGAATGGGGTACAAATGTACATTATTTGCCTGATACAATCCCATCTTGCCAATTCATCTTTATTTACTGAAGCAGTTTCTGAGTATGTGCTAGGTAAATACTTCAAATAGAGAATATATTGGAGAAGAAAACAGACATGATCATACCCTTGTGGCCTTTATTATCTACTGAGGACAGAACTGAAACTCAGCAACATACACATATATAACTGCAAAGTATGGGAAGGGCTCTAAATGCAAATCATAGAGTATCAAGAGAAAGAAAACATGGAAAGAGGGCCAAACTTAGATTAGGGATCAGAGCATAGCTCTTGAAAATGAGACTTGCAAGATGAATTGGATTTACCAATGCAACGAGTGGGAAAGAAGATTTCAGGTAGCTTTAAAACCCCATGACAGGAAGGAACATGGCAAGAGAGGAGAGATAAGGAAGGAAAGGCAATGGCTAAGAGTTTAGAGTCATAAATGTTAAACTGAGGACTTTATCCCCTAGTAAAGAAAAACACATTGTAGGGTTCTAAACCTAGGAGATAACTTAAATGCCTTTTGAAATATTTGTTTTATTTTAATTCCTTACCTAAAGTCTGTTTCAGAGAGTCAATAAATTGCCAAAGGTTGCTCAAGTGTTTATCTAATACCTAGAGGAAATCTGTGTACCAGGCATGCTGAAAAGCTCTCAGGGATACAAAAGGAAAAGAAAGGCCCTGTTTGCTCATGTGTAAAACAGACTCCAATATATTTAAAACATAGGTACTTTGGGAGAGTTTGTCATTTTGACAAAAGCATTTATTGTACTCCCTGGTTCATAATATTTTAGTTAATATATGCTCTTAAAAATAAAATGGGAATTGGTAAAATTACCCCATTCCTACAATTTTATTTAGGTATGAGTCAGTTCAAATCTGAGCTGTCAATATGGGTGGACTTTTCCTAAGTTTAAATGGGGTGTGAATTCCTGGCTGATTGGTTAAAAGTGACAAAGTAAAGACTAAGACAGTTTAACACTATTATCTTAGGGGCTATTTGTTAAATTGATAATTTAACCTTTGGGGATAAGGTTTAAAAATAATGTTTTTCTAATGTTGTTTTATTGATTTTGATGATTTTTTGAAGGGGGAAAAATTTAAGTAGCAGCTCTATTTTGGCTCAAATATATCACAATCAATGGTTTCCTTGATAAAAGTAACAATTTGTAAACACTCATTACATTTTTCTCACAATCTAATGGAGTAACTAAGGCTTTGGTATTCAGAACCTCCCACCCTTCTCTTCTGCTCAAGTCTTGAGACAAAATGCTTCATGAAAAACAATCTTCTACCTCTTACACAGTGGTTCTGAACAAGGGTAATTTTGCCTTCCAGGGGATATTTGGCAATTTCTGGAGATGTTTTTGATTATTACAATGGGGGAGCACTACTGGCAACAGTGGCTAGACGCCAAGGATTCAGCTAAATGTAGAGAACAGACCCCACACAACAAAGATATTGATATCTCACTCAAAATATCAATTATAACATTAATAAAGTCTGTGCTAATGGAACAGCCTTGGGAGAGGGGAACCAGTCCAAACTCATTCATCCCTGATGTATTATAAGGTCTGGGCTCTCATCATGCAATGAGTTTTATAACTATGAACTCATCTGCCAAGGATGAATGTCTCAGTATGACTCTAGGTCTACAGTTCTCCCTGGAATAGAAATAGTAGAGATCTGCTCAAGCAACCTCAAGTATGATTACCAATTGCTTCCACTTTATCAGCACTAGATCCAAAAGTCTTCTATTCTGTGGCCAGAATGGTTGAATGGCAGAGAAAGAAAGAATGGTTGACTAATGATAATGAATGTGTATTTTTTTAGAACATTTATTCAATACATGATTTTTTTTGTAAACACTCAACTATTAAAAGCTTTTCATTGTGTTGAACCTTGCTGGTATGCTAAAGAGAGCTAAAATAATAACATTTATAAAAATAAAAAGAACTGAAACATACTACTAGTATTGGTTGGTCCAAAAGTTTTTAAAAATCCCTATTTCCATTCTGCTTTTTGAAGTATATTGGTTTTCCTCTTAAATTGGCTACTTCATGATTCCCCACGGTGGCTACTACACCAATCACCTATAGACAGATGGCATCCAGAAGCACAATGTGTTGTTCCTTCTTTCACATTTCATTTTAAGAGCAGGGGGAAACTTTCCAGAAACTAAACGAACTTTTCTTAGTGTCTCTTTGGCTAAAATTATTTCACAAACACATGTTTAAAGGAAACCCTGGAAATCAGATACAATCATTATGATTGGTTTAGGTTAATCACACTTGATCCTTTTTGGAGAAACCTTTCCCTGGCTAAGTACAGGGCCAGAGGGAAGGTAAAGCCATCAGTGCTCTGTAACCAAGGGAGAAGACATGAACTGGAAGGTGAGAAGGTGAACAAACTGGCAGCTACAAGCTCTAAATTTCTGGATACTCCCAAAAGAATAACATGTAACTAATCATTAATTACAACAAACACGTAATATGCATTATACAAAAGGTACTGGCATGAGCCAGAGCTTGCATTAAAGGGGAAAAGACACAAAATAGCCTTGTCCTTAAGCAGGGATTTATCTATGTGAGAGAAAGAGTTATATACCAGATAAGAGAGTATGTGTGTATGTTCTATAACTTACAGATTGCAATTAAAATCTTAAGAACCTTACAAGAATCATTAAATAAGGTGAAGGGAATTCAACTAACCTCTATCCTTTCTGTTTTTTGATCTCTACTGTAAAATCACTCGTACTTCTGGGAAGCTCTACATTGATAAAGACAGACAACTAAATACATTGATATAGCACTTAGGCACCATCTTTAAGATGTAGGAAAAACTGAAGGGGCTTCATCAAAATGCCCCAAAAGTCACAGAATCCAGAACTATAATATTATGAGAGATCTCTAGGAATCCACAAAACACAGTTGTTTTACACTTAACTCCAAAATGGCAACCATATGTGTTTTCTGCACAGAATTAAATGAATCATAATGGGATTTGAGAGGAAGAGAATAGGGATTCAAAGTGGTTTACTGGGAGCAACGAAAAGCAAATAATGCCAATAATAAATGTTTTCTGAAAGAAGAAACTCATTTTTATAAGAAAATTTTACTTTCAAATTTTACTATATTTGATTGCAAATTGGTAAACCCTCATGAACATTTTTGCCCCCACATAGTCTCTCAGAAATATATGCAATAATTAGAGAAAAAGTTTCTTTTAAATACAAATGCACTTTTCCTCTTAACTTTCCAAATCCAGGAAGGAGAGTTCTGAATATGCTAAACACATAATAGATTTAGTTAAAAATATTATGTATGAGCTTCTGAATTACCTCTAAATTCATTCACTGGAACACCACAGGTACAAATGCATGCAAAAGCTGAGTAACACTGTAGGAATATGGGGGCAGAGGGAGAGTCTTTTCTTGGCAACAAATACACATGAATCTGAGTATTAAAAGTAGATTTGAAGGAGATGTGTGTGGTGGAGCTAGGTGAGGTGGGTGGGAGGAGGGAGAAAGCACACGCGGGACACATGCCATCAGAAAGCTCTTAACTGAATGCAGGGTCCAGGAAGTTCAGCAGCAGGAGGCACATGGATTTTAGGTCATGCAGGCCAAGAGTAAGCACAAAGAAAGGTAGGCAGCAAGTGGTGCGTGCTCTCATGAAGCCACTACTGCTGGGCTGACCTTGAACAGAGCAGAAGCAAAGGGCAGGGACATTGAGAAACCAGGTCAAGGGGAGACCAGAGTCAAGTCTCACTGACAACTGAAAACAGAAGCTTCAAAAGAGATATTTCCTGAATACTTCTCCTGCCTAGATCTGGGCTCTGTTACCAGGCTAAGGTCGGGCTGAATTTAGGAAAAGAAAGTTCAGGTACCTAAGATAGAAGAAAGATTGGAAATGGGGCCCAGGGAGTCCATTACATAGGTAGAAAATCACAAAAGTTCATGCAAAATCTTCACTATTTATGTGAACCAATATAATAACATTATTATTAAAAGCCGTGATGATTAAATATATCAGAGGGAAAACTGCAGCCCAAACCAACACAGTTCATTGTAAATCGCCACATGGCCACGATTTCTTAGCTATGTAAGCCAGGAATTATTCTTGCCAACTATTTACCTGCATGATTAATGGCAGGATGCCTGAGAAAAGATAGACTTATATTAGACCTCTTAAGCTCTGGAAGGGCTTTGTGACACTAAAGAAAGGAAATGCTCATTGATGTTTCTCAAGTACGTAACACAGTGCTTGGCTCAAGAGGGTCTGTTTGAGTAATTCCGATTGCCAGGTTTGTCCCACTTGGATGAACTCCTCCCTTGGCTTTGTTCAGGCCTTCATAATCATTATCCTAGTCTAGAATTTGGCAACAGAACCTTATCTGACCTCCCCACCACATGTTAGCTCACTTTAAACTCATACCATTGACAGAAAACAAGTAACGGAACTCACAATGGCATTCCCATTCACTTAGACAGTTCTGTCTACCCAAACAACACTTTCTAAACTTCTCCGAATGGCATCTCCAGCCTAGTCTTCCTCCCTGCAATCCCTCATTTTCCACCAGCATCAGTCCTGAAATTTATCATTCTTCAATTCCAATAGCTTACAATTCCCTGTACTCCTATTACAACAACAGCACATAGACCTTATGCAGACTTTGCCCCTCTAAAAATCTTTGTTCTTTCCTGTGGCACACATTGCCCCAATTACTTCCCTCTCTATATTGGTATCCTCTTGGAATGTGATTCAGAAAGTCCATTAGGAGGCAAAACTTATTTCCATGCCCCTCATACCTTTGTTTTATTTTATTTTATTTTATGTTGTGCTGAGGATCCAACCCAGTGCCTCACACATGCAAGGCAAGCATTCAACTACTGAGCTACAAACCCAGCCCCTCCATGCCCCTATATCTGCACAGCCTGGTGAAAGGCTGGCCAATAGACTGCCCTGGAAAAGACAGTGTATCAGCTATAAGCCTCTGGAAGCCTTGTGCTCTTCACCTCTGTTTCTTGGTATCCTGCTATCCTGAAGCAGATAAGCCTGGCCTCACAAAGGAGAAGATATGATTTGGAGGAAAGCCTGGCTGTCCTAGCTGAGGCCACTCTAGACCAATCTATACCTGGGCAAATGTGTGAGAGCTTCAATAAGCAGAGCTGCCATCGTGGTCCTAAGGGGACTAGAGACACGTGAGTAGGTCTAGTCAAGACTTGAAGAAGCTGCTAGCCAATCCAAGACTCCTGAGAAATAAAAGGTTTTCTTTTAAATATCCTCTGAGTTCTGAAGTAGTTCATTATGCAGCATAGTAGCTGATATAGGGCCCTTTATGAAACTTCCTTAAATTAATTTTTAAGTACTGAGATCAAAGCTTATTTTTATCGTAATACCTACATTCTAGCACAGTATCTAGCATAGCATAGGTTCTCAAGGAAGGTTGAAATGTCATTATATTTTGTATTCTACCTGTAATATTCCCCATACAATCAGTGGATCTACTTAGTGATCATTTTAGTAAGAGTGCAGAATAGTTAGAATATGCATGAGTTCAACTTTTAATTCCTCTACAGGTATAAAACTCACAAAACTTGATTTTTATAGACATATCTGAGTGAAAACGGAACATATTTATAATATTACCAAATCCGTTTAAGTTTTAATGAATATATATCAAAGTACGTTCTGAATTGAAGTCAAGGTCTACAGAATTTTAACATTAAACTGAAAGCAATAAATTCTACCTTTCAATCTATCATAGAGAATATAAAATGTTAATCAACAGAATAGAAACTCATTATTACCGCTAAGTGATAATGGGGGGGGGAACTTCACACTATAAACTTTGCATGAAGGGCATAAGAGGAGCTGAATATCTATAAAGAATTGGTGGTATTACTCTGAGACTAGATCAAAATATATCTTCATACTAAACCTTTTAGACTTCATTGATTTTGTTGGAGGGGGTGGAGAATAGGCAACATACTCAAAAAAGGGGGAAAAAATAAACACAATCATAATCTTCCGAATTAAAAGAACTTCTTCCAATCTCTTAAAATGCTGTTCTACTCCTCTTCTTGATTCAAGGGTGAGGACCAAATGGATGTGGAAGCGGCTTAAGGGATCTACCATTTCTAAGTTGTTCTAAAACCTGAAGTAGATTCCAGAACTTCCTAAGCCACCATCAGTCACTGGAGAGTTTACATGAACTTTGCCTTCCTACAGTGAATTCAGTGAGCTCTCAGCAGTCTGAAAAGACAGGGCAGAGGCAAGGAGGTTTTCCCATTTAGATCCCTTACATTTTTCTAATTCACAGTTCACAAACTCCTATCTTATTTATTAGGTAATTTAATTCCTTCTGGAAAGCATCAGGGAAGAAAAGAGCATGACTCATCACGCCTGCAGAAATAGTGTGCAGAAACACAGGCTACCTGGCAGAGTCAGAGGAAATACAGTCTCTACTACATGATAGTTGTGTGAAGGTGAGCCACACTGAGCCTCAGTTTCCTCATCTGTAGGATGGAGAAGTAATGCCGGCCTCTAGAAGTCACTGGGAATATTAAATGACATATTCTCACATCTATTTACAAATCAACAAGCACACCACTAGCTCAGTAGATAATCAATAAATGGGTTTCCTTCCTTCCCAGTCCCAGAAAGTCATTCATTTTTGGTTTTCTTTCTTTCTTTTCCTTTTTTTTTTTTTTTTGGTTTGTTTCCAATTGCCATGTTAAAAAAAAAATCCTCAACATTTTTCAAGACCCATCTATCTCTCTCTCTCTTACCAAAACAACTTGTACCTATGACATGGTATTTCTGTACCAATTTTGCCTCATATATTTATGTATCTGTTAATTTTCACTTGGTCTAGAATATCTTGTGATATTATTTATTTTTAAAATCCTTTTTTGCCCCTCCTGTCCAAATACCAGCACAATAAAATATGTTCAAGGCCCCTGACAAATGTTTGACTTGTTAAGCACTTACCCTTCAAAATATTAAGATATATCAACAGCTTCTGCAAACTTTGCTTTACACAACCACCAATTAAAAAAAAAAAAAAAAGGAACAGGCAATGATTTGACAAGTTCTCCCTCTGTTAAGAATGGCACTGACAACAGTTGTCCAGATAAAGGCTTATTTAATATCACAGGATCAGAGGCCATCTGCCTTAGATTCTCTCTCCAAAAGTCAAGAATAAATTTCATCCATATTTTTTCCTGAGAAAAATGTGCTAAATATGGAATAATATGTAACCATAAAGTAACAAATATTTCTGATATATGAGCAAGCAACCTTTATTGGGTTAAAATCCTCCTTTACTTGTCTTTTATATGAATGAATCTGTGTCTATTTAACTCAAGATACATAGAATAGACTATGGATGTCCATATAGACATCTATATACACTTCTCTCTATATATCAATTCATAAGCCCCCAATGGTCATCTTAAGGAGAAAACTGCATTAGATTGATTATATACATGTTGGTACATCAGAGAAACTCCATCACAAAGCAGTAATACTTAAAGCAAAAATTTCTTAACTTCAGGAAACTTTCCAACCCAGAATGCTTTCCATTCCCACCCCAATATGCAGTTGAATCCTGCAAGTCCCCCAAAGCATCCCTGGGTAACTTGGTCCAAACTGAGATCTTTCTACTATGAGTCATCACAATATGATTTTTTAAATTTTGTATTTGTGTACATAGAGTATCTGTATATTTTTAAAATAAAAATGAGAGATGGGTGCGGTGCCACAAGCCTGTAATCCTAGTGACTCAGTAGGTTGAGGCAGGAAGATTGAGAGTTCAAAGCCAGCCTCAGCAACAGCAAGGCACTAAGCAATTTTGTGAGACCCTGTCTCTAAATAAAATACAAAATAGGGCTTTGGATGTGGCTCAGTGGTTGAGCGTCCCTGAGTTCAATCCCTGTTATTCACCCCACTGAAAAAAATAATAATAATAAAATTGAGCACAAAAAATAAACATTTTCTTTATTTTGCTCTATAGTTTCTTAGTAAAATTTCTGGATATTGCCTTGAGATATTTTTTGGCAGTTGTTAAAAAACAATGTAGATTAATTTTTTCCCCTTTAAGAGGATTGTGTTTATCTCTCAATACAAATTTAGAACAATAATTAACACATATAAAATAGGATTCACATATATCCAGATATACATAAAACTGTGCAATGATCTTGTCCATTCACTCCTCTTCTACTCTCTCTTACACACCTTCCCAGTCTAATGTTCTTTGGTTCCATCCATTTTCCTGCAAATGACAGAATTTTCATTCTTCTTTATACCTCAAAATTAACACTCCATTGGGAGATATGTGTGTGTGTTTGTGTGTGTGTGTGTGTATGTATATATATTTTTTTTAAAATATATGTGTGTGTATATATGCGTGTGTGTGTGTGTTTGTGTGTATAGATAGATAGATATCTCTATTCATCTGTTGATGGGCACTTAGGTGGGTTTTATGTTGGCTACCATAGATTATGCCATAACAAACATGGGCACATAGATATCTCTTTTACATGTTGACATCATTTTCTTTGCATATATACTCAGGAATGGAATAGCTATATAAATCCTATGATAATTTTATTTTCAGTTTTTCGAGTAATCTCCATACTTTTCACATAGTGGTTCCTTTCCACATCCTTTCTAGCATTTATTATTATTATTATTATTATTAATAGTAGTAGTAGTAATAGCCATTCTAACTGTGTTAAGATGGAATCACATTGCAGTTTTGATTTGCATTTATCTAATGTCTAATGATATTGATCACTTTTCATATATATATATATGAAAAAATTATATATATATGTATGTGTGTGTGTGTGTGTGTGTATATATATATATATATATATATATATATATATAGCCTTCTGTATTTTTTTCTGTTGAAAGGTGTCAATTTAGACCATTTGTGTTTTTTAACAGTATTACCTTCTGTATTAAGTTTTTTAAGTTCTTCATACATTCTGGATATTAATCTTCTGTTGGATTAATAGCTAGCAAAAGTTTTCTCCCATTCTGTAAGTTGTCTCTTCAGTTTGTTGTTTCCTTTGCTGTGCTGTTTTTAACTTGATGGAATCTCATTTATCAATTCTGCTTTTATTTCCTTTATTAGGTTACTTCTTCTTTAAAACTTTGGAGTCCTATCCAAGAAACCTTTGCCTGTGCCAATCTACTGAAGTGTTTCCCATGTTTTCCTCTAGTTGTTACAAAGTTTCAAGACTATAGCACGGTCTTTGATCTATTTTGAGGTGATTTTTCTACAAGGTGAGAGGGGTCAAGTTTCAATCTTCTATAGGTGGAAATATAAAGCTTCCCAGACCATTAGTTGAAGAAGCTGTCCTTTCTCAAACTTTGCTTTTGGCCCACCACCCCCTCCCCCCTTTTTTTGAGAACTGGTTGGGTGATGATGCAAATTTTTGGGTTCTCTATCAGCCTGTCTGTTTTAATGTCAATACCATGATGTGTTTGTTACTGTGGCTCTGCTGTATGCTTTGAAGTTGTGATGCCATCAGATTTGCTCATTTTGCTTAAGGTTGCTTTAGCTATCTGAGATCTTTTGTTTGTGAATTTTACGGTTGTTTTTGTAGTTTGATGAAGAATGTCACGGGTATTTTGATGGGTATTGCACTAAATCTGTAGATTGGTTTGAGTAATATATAAACATTTTAACAATTTTTTTCCCCAAAATACGAACATAGGAGATCCTTCCACTATTTAGTGTCTTCTTCAGTGGTTGTAATTTTCCTGGAATCTTTCATATCCTTAGTTAGGTTTATTCTTAGAATATTTTTGTTGCTATTGTGAATAGTACTGCATTTCTAACTTCTTCCTCAATGAATTCATTATTGGTATATAGGAGAGTCACTGATTTTTTTTCCTGGTATCATCCTGCAAATTTACTAAATTTGATTTTTAGTTCTAATACTCTATTGGTAGAAACTATAGGTTTTTCATTGCATAGAATCATATCATCTGCAAACAGATAATTTGACCTTCTTCTTTCCTGTATATATGCTTTTAATTTCTTTCTGTTGCCCAGTTACCCTGGCTAAAATGTCTGTGTCTATATTAAATAAGAGCAGTAAGAGTAGACACACTTGCCATACTCTTAGAGGAAATGCTTTCAGTTTTTCCTCATTCACTATGAAGTTGGATATGGGTTTGGCATATGTAGACTTTATTATGTTGAGATATGATCCTTCTATACTTTATTCAGGACTCGTACCTGGAATATCTATTGAATTTTATCATAGGCTTTTTCTGTCTCTATTGATATAATCATGTAATTCTGATCCCTGATTCCATTTGTGAGATGTATTACATTTATTATTTGTGTGTGCTGAAACATCCTTGAATCCTTGGAATAAAACCAGCTTGATCATGATGCATGATGATTTTAATGTACTATTGAATTCAATTTGTCAGTATTTTGTTGAGGATTTTTGCATTTATGTCCATGAGGGATAATGGGCTACAGTTTTCTTTTTTGTTGTGTCCTTGTCAGGGTATTACTGGTCTCAGTAAGTCTGGAAGGGTTCCCTCTACTTCTGTTTTATGGAATATTTTGAGTAGCATGGGTGCGACCTCTTCTTTAAAAGTTTGGTAAAATTCAGTAGTGACCCCATCTAATCTTGAGCTTTCCTTTGTTAAAAGACTTTAAAAAAAAAATCACGTTTCAATACCATTAGTTGCTACTGATCAATTTTTTAAATATGTTCTTGGCTCAATGTTTAAAGATCATATGTGTTCAGAAACCTCTTCCTTTCTTCTAAATTTTCCTATTTATTATCTGATAATTTTTCAAAATATTTCCTGATGATCCTTTGAATTTCTATGGTCAGTTTTAATGCCTCCTTTTTCAGCTCTAATTTTGAGTCTTCTCTCTCTACTTTTTAAATAAGATTTGTCTTTTTTTTTAAAAAAAATTGTCTTTTCAAAGACCCAAGATTTTCTTCATTAATTCTTGCATTGTTCTTTAAGTATCTATTTCATCTACTACTATTACATCTACTTTGAGGTGATTTTTCTATAAGGTGAGAGGGGTCAGGTTTCAATCTTCTATAGGTGGGTATGAAGCTATTATTTATTATTTATCTCTATCTACAGATTTTGAGATTGGTTTGTTCTTTTCTAAAGACACTCAGATGAACCATTATGTTGTTTGAGGTCTGTTGTTTGGATGTATACACTCATATTTCCTTCTTAGTACTGATTTTTCTATATCCCACATTTTTGTTTGTTGTTTCGATTTTCATTTGTTCAAGAACTTTTAAATTTCCCTTTGTCTTCATCAATGCTCCACTATTCATTCAAAAGTATGTTGTTTTAGCACTATAATTATACAGTTTCTCTTGCTGTTCATTTCTAGTTCATCTCATTGTGATGAAACAGGATGCAGGATATTATTTCAATTTTTTTGAATTCCTGAAGATTCATTTTGTGTCTATTCTAGAAGTTCCATGCACTTAAGAAATGCATGTGTATTCTACAACAGCTGGATGGAACATTCTAAAAATGTTAAGTTCATTTGATCTACAATGTAATTAGAGGTTTTTTTTTTCCTGATTTGTTTTGTTTGTTTATTGGCCCAGATGATACAACTATTGTTGAGACTGGCTATTGAAGTAAGTACTATTATTGTATCAGGGTCTATCTACCCCTCTAGGTCTAATAGTGTTGGTTTATAAAAGTGGGTGCTGTCATATTCAGTGCATTTAGATTTATAATCATTACATTCTCTTTATAACTTCATTCCATGATCATTATATAGTGACCTTCTTTGTCCCTTTTTCCTGTTTTTGTATTAAAGTCTATTGTGTTAAGTACATCTGCTCCTGCTTGCTTTTAAATTCCATTTATTTGAAATACCATGTTCCATCTTTTCATATTCAGTTTCCTGTCTTTACAAGTTAGGTGAGTTTCTTGTAGGCAACATATTGATAGGTCTTATTTTTAAATCCACTGAGATAGTCCATATGTTTTAATAGGAAAATTAATACCACTTTCATTAAGAATTATTATTAAAAGGTGTGAACTTATTACTGTCATCTTGATTTTTTAGTTGTTTTCAATATTCTTCATTTATTGTTTTCATTCATCTTTGTGGTTTGATGGTATATTATATTGATAATGTTTTATTCTTTTTTATTTGTTCTTTTTAGATATTCATTACAGTAGAATGTGTTTTGATATATTAAATACACACAGAGTATAACTTATTCTAATTAGGATCTTATTCTTGTGGTTGTACATGATAGGGAGTTACCCTGGTCCTGTATTCACAGATAAGAATAGGAAAGCTATATCTACTTCATTCTACTGTCTTTCCTATTCCTCTCCCCATTCCTTTCCCTTCATATTGTCCAATGGATTTCTATTCTTTGCCTCCCGCCCCCTTGTTGTGGGTTAGCATTCACATATCAGAGAGAACATTCAGCTTTTGGTTTTTGGGGACTGGCTCATTTCACTTTGCATGATATTCTCTAGTTCCATCTATTTACTGGAAAATGTCATAATTCCATTTTTCTTTATGGATGACTAATATTACATTGTTTGATTCTTTTCTGTTTCTCATTTGCATACCTACTCTTCTATTGGGATTTATTTTTTCATGTTTTCTCATGATGGTATTCAGCTTTCTTCCATTCTGGGTGTAGAATGCCATTTTTGTAAGGCTGGATTAGTAGTAATGAATTCCCTTAGTGTATAATTAACTTGAAAGGGCTTTATTCCTTTTTTCTGATTTTGAAGTATAGCTTTGCTGGATATAGTGATCTTGGGTGGTAGTTATTTACTTCCAGGACTTGAAATCATTAATCAAGGCCATCTCAGACTTTAGGATTTCTGGTGAGAAATTTGTTAGTCTAGTGAGTTTGCCTTTGAATATGATTTGGCACTTGTTTTGATAGATTTTTACTTTATTAGCCATAATCTTTGAAATTTTGACTATGTCATGGATAGGCTGTTTTCTGGTCATATTCTATTTGAGATTCAAAAAGTCTTCCATATTTGGATGTCCCTGTATTTCCCGAAATCTGGGAAATTTTTCCACTATTATTTTATAGAGTAGGTTTTCATGTTCTCTTAACCTTTAGTTCTCATTTGAGTATGCAAATTTTACGAACTTTGATTTTTAAAAATTTTTTTAGGTGTGGATGGACACAATACTTTTATTTTATATATTTATTTTTATGTGATGCTGAGATTCGAACCTAGTGCCTCACATGTGCTAGGCAAATGCTCTACCACTGAACTACATACAACTCCAGCCCTGGCATTTGATTTTTAAATTGTTTCAGAGATCTTGAATGCTTTCTTCATTCTTTTTTTTTTTAATTTTATTAGTTGTTGATGGGCCTTTATTTATCAAACCCAGTGCCTCATACATGCTAGGTAAGCACTGTACCACTGAGCCACAACCCAGGACCTCTTTCTTGTTTCTTTGTAGGAATATAATATTTCAAAAGATCTGTCTTCAAGTTCTAATAACTTTTTATCCAGCTATCTAGTCTATTGTTAAGGCTTTCAACTGAATTTTATGTGATTTTTTGAGTTTACTTTTCCAAGATTTCTGTTTGGTTCTTTTTTTTTTTTCTAATATTTCTACTTCTGTGCTGAATTTCTCAATCATATCCTTCCTTATTTCAGTCAATTGTTTATTCTCTTGAATTCATTGAGCTGCTCTAAAATCATTCTTTCAATTTCTTTATTAGTGTTTCATTCACTTTCATACCCTGGTATATGTTACTAGAGCAATAAACTTTAAGAAGTGTCATTTTACCTTTTTTCATATTTCTTGAATTTTAATTTCACAAGTTTAAATAATCCCTAAGCTTGACTCTCTGGGTTTAAACTTGAGATCTACATCTACTGGGATAGATATCTCTTACACTTTTATGTGATGGCCTTTTTAGAACTAGTTTTCTCCTAATGATGTGCTTTGGGATATTGATTCATTTTGTAATGTTTAGCTTTTCAGCTGGACACCATAGTGTAATCTCTCTACACCAGATTTGGCTGTGATTAATGGGTACCATATCCGATTTGTAGACACCCTTCAATCTCTGCAGTTCTGGCAAGACAACTGAGGATACTCTGGTATCAGATTATAAGATTTTTTTAAAGTAGACTTTTGATATATACCTATTATATTACTTGGAGACTAATATACTAATTTGTATAAAATTATTTATTTGGTTTGTTAGAATAAAGGCAATTCTCTGGCATAACTAAGGACCTTCTTATATTCTATTGTTTTTCATATTCCCTCTGAGTACAATCTAAAACACAGGTCTACACTATTGAATCTCTCTCACTCATTGCAGATATTTATCAAGAATATGTGTACTATTCTAGGTGCAGGTTCTAGAGCAGTGATCAAGAAAACAATTATCCTCATGAACATTTCATCCTGTGTACCAGAGATATATACATGATGAGGTCATGGTTGTATCTTATTCAATATTATAACATCCTTATGTGATAAATATGCCAACTGAGTTTTGAAGTGAATGGCAGAAAAGCACAATGTATTAGTCTCTTTGGGCTGCTACAACAAAACACCATAAATTGGGTGACTCAAAACTCAAAAGATACTTATTTCACAGAATTCTGGAGACTGGCAAGCCCAAGATTGAGGCAGATTTGATGTTTGGAGTGGGCCTTCTTTCTGTCTCATAGATGGTGTCATTTTGCTGTGTCCTCATGTTGTATAATGGGCGAGGAAGGTCTCCGAGTTCTCTTTGATAAGAGCACTAATCCCATTTAAGTGGTTCTACCCTATGACCTACTTACTTTCCAAAGTTTCCACTTCCTAATTTTCCTACCTTGAGGGTTAGGATTTTAGGATGCCAAGCCTTCAGCCCCACCATTCTGAAAGATCGAAAGTTCCCCAAAGTGGTACAGTTTATTCACCATACAGTTTATACATCAAGGTACAACTTTTCCTGATGTATCTCATGTAACTGAAACTAAAGCAGCTGATGCAGAGCATTTGTTCATAGTCGAAGTTCCTTGTTTCAGACCTCATGGAGCTTTTAAGTGCCATACTTAAAGCCAATCTTTGTTGTACACACTTTTTTCAAAGTTAGTTTCCTATATTTTACCATGAATAGAAATTTCTGAATTTCACAAGTTTAAATAATCCCTAAGCTTGACTCTCTGGGTTTAAATTTGGTAAATGCACTAGTTCTATGTCCTTGGATAGGTTACCTAAAATTATATAACTTAGTTTTCTTTCATGAATCAGAGATAATAACAGTAACAAATTTTTAGGATTCTTATGGGGATTAATTGAAACAATATACAATAATTAAACCACTTAGCCCACTGGCTGGGTCCTATATAGGCAGACGTGCTAACTGCCACTAGGCTACCCATCATTATCTATACTTCATAGTGTTAATCATTTGCTTATTAACAGAAAAGAATGATGTCAAAGTATTTAAGGGATGCTCTCAATCCTATAATTCTAAAGGAGTCTGTATGCTAATATACCAATTATTGATTGGTTATTTATTTTTTCAATGTTAAGTTTTTTGAGTTCTTTACATATCCTGGAGATTAATGCTGTATCAGAGGTATAGGTGGCAATATTGTTATTGCTTTTTCACACATAACATTCATTCTTCTCACCAGTGATCTGTTATATAAATGCCTGTTAACTTCTACAGGTAAACAACTGATAGTTTATTGCCTATTGGGGGAAAAATATTTCATGATTATCTTAAAGAATGCAGGAAAATAGAGCTCACTATAAAGGTACAGGCCAACTTCAAACAAAAGTTCTTTTTTTGTTCCTGCACGCCCACAGACCTCCCATTAAAACAAACAACTAGAAAAATGAAGAAAAGCTTTTGGTTAGGTCTTCTGGCACAAGATTCTTCAATATGTTGACAAAGAGCCCTGTTTTACCAACTAATTGTTACAATACTAATTCATGTCACATCGCAAGCAGAACTTTCAGGTCACCAATGACTCAAAATTTAATCTGAGATTTAGAGAAAAGAGGAGGCAACTGACATGTAAAAAAGTAAAAGTGCATAATTGACTTAAAAAAAAAACAGTTCTAGGCAAGACCTAGAAGTGAATTACTACTGTTCTAGTTGGTATCTATTTAACTGAGGTTATACTGAAGATATAACAGGTTAGGAAAGCTAAAGAGTTGATATTCCAAGTTATATATTTAATTTGAAAATATAGGAGTTGCAGTCTCTGCCTAAAAGTGTATAAAGCAAGCACAGTAATTGCTGCTTCCATACTCTTTATTGCTTTGGATTTTTTTCTAATGTCTTAAACTTTTGGCTGGATTTTTCTATGTCTCACTTTACTTACATTTGCATTTTAAGTTCTTTGGTAAATTTCTTTAATATATTACTCTCATCAACCATTTAATGAAACTTAAACATTGAGTATTAGGGCCACTGAAAAAGTTATATAAAGAATCCATGATAAACGGAAGAGACTGAGTTACACAAATTTTGCTTATTCATGTTTGTGGTTCAAAGTAAACTATGTATGCAAGTTATGTTACTAGAGGTAAGGAAGAAAATCCACTGACATTCACAAGACTATTTATTCTCAAGGGGATTAGTATAGTGTTTTTATAAACTGAACTAGCTAATGTTTTAGGTATAGCACTCTTAAAATTGGTTGGATAAAAATAACACATGATGCAAATGGTACCAATAATAATAATGAAAGCTTTATTTTTCTGTTTTTAGTTATACATGGCAGTAAAATGTATTTTGATATATCATACATATATGGAGTATAACTTCCCACTCTTGTGGCTGTACATGATGTGGAGTTATACTGGTTGTGTGTTCATATATGAACATAGGAAAGTTATATCTGATTCACTCCGTCTTTCCCTTTCCTATCCCTCCTACCCTACACCAGACCCCCTTGTCCAATCCTGTGAACTCAACTACTCCCTCCCTACTGCCAATTGTGAGTCAGCATCCGCATATCAGAGAAAACATTGGGCCTTTGGGTTTTGGGGACTGTCTTATTTCACTTAGCATGATAGTCTCCAGTTCCAACCATTTACCAGCAAATGCCATAATTCCATTCTTCTTTATGGCTGAGTAGTATTCCATTGTGCAGATGTGACACAGTTTCTTTATTCATTCATCTGTTGAAGGGCATCTAGGTTTGTTCCATGGCTTGGCTGTTATTAATTGAACTGCTATAAAAACTTTGTGTGGCTGTGTCATTATATGCTCATTTTAAGTCCACTGGGTGTATGCCAAGCAGTGGGATAATTAGGCCAATTGGTGGTTCCATTGCAAGTTTTCTAAGGAATCCCCATACTGCTTTCCAGAGTGGTGCACCAATTTGCAGTTCCACAGAAGTGTATAGAGTGTATCTCCCCTCCCCCACCATACTCGCCAACATTTATTGTTACTTGAATTCTTGATAATTGCCCTTCTGACTGGAGTGAAATCTCAGTGAAGTTTTAATTTGCATTTCTGTAGTTGCCAGTGATGTTGAACATTTTTTCATATACTTGTTGATGTATCATATTTCTTCTGGGAAGTGTCTGTTCAGTTTCCATGTCCATTTATTGATTGGGTTATTTATTTTTTCATTGTTAAGTTTTTTGAGTTCCTTATATATCCTGGAGATTAATGCTGTATCAGAGGTGTAGGTGGCAAAGATTTTCTCCCATTCTGTAGGTTCTCTTTTCATGTTTTTGATTGTTTCCTTTGCTGGAAATCAAACTAATAATATCAAGCTTATTAGTTTGATACTGTCCTATTTATTGATATAAAATTAACACTGATAAATCAATTGCATTCCTGTATGTCAGTGATAAATTAACGAAAGAGAAGTTAGGAAAACTGTCCCATTCACATCAGCCTCAAAAAAAAAAAAAAAAAAAAAAAAAACCTGGGGAATAAATCTAATGAAAGAAGTGAAAGACCTGTACAATGAAAACTATAGAACACTAAAGAAAGAAATTGAAGAATACCTTAGAAGATGGAAAGATCTCCCATGCTCCTGGAAAGGCAGAATTAATATTGTTAAAGTGCCAATAATACTAAAAGTACTATACAGATTTAATGCAATTTATATTAAGTTTCTAACAAAGTTCTTCATAGAAAGAAAAAGCAGTCAAGAAATTAATTTGGAAAAATGAGGCCCAGAATAGCCAAAGCAATCCTCAGTGAGAAAAGGGAAGCAGGAGGCATTACAATACAAGAACTTAAAATTATCCCACAGAACTATAGTAACAAAAATGGCATAATATTAGCACCCCCCAAAAAATGAAGACCAATGGTACAGAATAGAAGACACAGAGGCAAACCCACACACATACAATCATCTCATACTAGACAAAGGTGTCTTAAACATACATTGGAGAAAAGATAGCCTCTTCATGGTGCTAGGAAAACTGAAAATCCATATGAAACAAAATGAAATTAGACTCATATATCTCACCCTGCACAAAATTCAACTCAAAGTGGACCAGTACCTCAGCATTAGGTACAGAGAACCTGTACCTACTACAAGAAAAAGTAGGTCCAAATCTCTATGGTGTCAGCTTAGGAACTGAGTTCCTCAACAAAACTCCTAAAGCACAGAAGTAAAATTAAGAATCAATAAATGAAATGGTATCAATAATTTAAATTTAAGTCATTACTAAATCCTTGGTATTTAGCACTTTATGTCTTATCTACTTTAAAATTCACCATAATGCCATGACACAGATACAATTAGAATCTCACTCAAGAAACTAAAAAAATCAAAATGGAACCAAGTAATGCTAGATAATCATACAATTAGTTAAGTTGATAAACCATGATTTGACCCAAATTATGTTTATTTGAATGGCTCAAAGCCCAAGTATCTTTGTTTTTCTATGAGTAGGTACAGATATATAATTATTTTCCACATTGAATACTGGCCAATAAAATATTTTCCATAGTGAGTTAATTCCCCGACTTTTAAAAATTATTTTAAACTCTTGACCTATTAGGGAAATGTACTTTTGGGGTTTATCAACAAGCACCAGCTATGATTCCATTTATAAATTTTGGAACTCTGTTTTTGCCAATTATGCATACACCTATTTATTCCTAAAATCCACTATAAAGGTTAATTATATGAGAGTCAAAAATAGTGGTTTGCTTTTAAATATTTTTAAGATGCAATATTTGTAAAAAGAAAAATGAAATGAAACAATTGTGCATTTGTCACCCAATTTAACAAAACATGTTGGAAGTATGTTCATTTCCTAAAGCGGCTGTAACAAAGTATCACAAAATGGATGGCTTGATGCAACAGGAATTTAATCTCTCACAGATTTGGAGACTACAAGTTCAAAATCAAGGTTCTGGTAGTGTTGGCTCTTATTGCAGGCTCTAGGGGAGAATCTTCTCATAGCTTCTCTCCCAGCTTCAGAGGCTGCCAATTTTTGGTGTCCCTTGGTTTACAGATACATCACTATAGTTTCTAGCACAAGCCAAGGAAGTGAAAGAGTATCAACAGCCACAGGAGCTCAAGAGAAGTCTGTCAGGCTTCTCCTCAGGAAAATTCTCAAAGGAGTGAAGTCCTCCTGACACTCTGATTTCAGACTTCTCCAGAACTGTAGAAAAATTTCTTTCTGTTATTTTAAGTAACTCAGTTGGTGACAATTTATTATAGTAGTATGAAAAACAGCTTACTGGTCATTCAGGTTTTCTATTTTTGGAATTGTTATTCATATTCTTTATTCATTTGTTCAGGGATCAGTTGCCTTTTCATATTGATATACAGGAACTCTGCGTACATCTTAGATTTTAATCCTAAACTGATCATAAACATTGTAATATCCTTCCAGTCTTCCACAGCCAGGCTCTACTTCAGTTGGTCAAGTCTCATGATCTCATATCCTCAATAAGGTTTCTCCCTCTACAACCCAGTTGGTGGAACTGTGATGATGGTGTTTGCTTTCTTGATAACCCACATGGAATTTGTGTCTTGCTATTCAAAAGCAACAAATAAACACAAAAAGACACTATCTTTCACACATAGTCCAAACTAATGTCATAGTCCTTTGGATAAGATACTGAGTATATAACTCGCCTTTGAAACAGACCTCCTTTCCCTTGGACACAAATGGCTGCAACTGTCTGCCACAGTCAAGATTTTACCTGGTATAAAGCTCAATCCATAGCTCTAAAACAAAACAACAGAAAAAAAGAAGCAAAGAGTACAATTTAAAGCCAAGCACATACTTTGGTACAATGTTCCAAAGTAAAATTCCAAATGGTTGGTTTTCAGTAAGCTACAACTAAAGCTTAAGGTTGTCGACCCAGACCCTAACAGAAGCAATAGTGACATAGTTTTCTCTTCAAATTTTACTAAAGGCCATAATCTACAATTCAATATGAAAAACTCATTTTTTTCGTCATAAGTTTGCAGCACATTGAGAGCAGAAACAAAACTTGGCTATGTCAAAATTGCTGAAGCGTAAATTTCAAATATTCTCAAATCATTCACAAAAAATAAGTATGCAAGGTGAAAGATATGTTAACGTGTTAATTAGTTTGATTTAGTCATTCCACACTGCATGCATACATTTTGTTATACTGTACCCCAGAAATATTTGTAATAAATTTTTAAAACTACTTAAAAGATTTGAAGTAATATATATGTTTACAGCCTATCCATTCAGTCTGACTATTCATAAACGTTGATATAGAAATATTTCTTTTATGTAAAGAGCCTGCGGCAGACCCCATTCAGGTATTACCAATGGTATACATACTGTGCTACCATTCAGGTCACCCCAAATGGGTGGTTCACCCTCCACAAGGCAGGTCACCACCCTTCTACTCAGGTCATTACCAGAAAGCAGGTGCGTACCACCCCAACCCTACTCCCATAGTGAGCCTACTGTAAGCTAACAGTCTAGTAAACCAGAGGGCACTGAAGTTCCCAGCAGCAGAAAGCATTAAATGTAAGGAAGGCATGCCTGATTTTCCCTCTAATCTCATCCACCAGGCAATCAAAAGTGAACAGGAACCAAGGGCATTAATTATTCTAATACTGTGCTTCCTAGGAGAGGTAGGAAGTGAGAGAAGTCCCAGAAAGAGGAAAACTCATTTAGAAACCAAAAAAAGAAAATACAGAATCCCAAGGTAATAAGAGAGGATTTTACTCTCTAATTGGAATATGAACTTGTGTTCAATTCTATTAGAATACACAATAATATTTCCAATGATGATAATCTCTGTGACACACACATATCTGATTTTCAATATCCTGATAAAATTTCCCACTTAAAGGAACTTTATAATGAATTAAATGGCAAAACAAAACTCTTTTTATAGTGTGATAAGACTTCCTAATATATCTATTATCTACATTCATATTTGAAATTCAGGATATGACAGATTCTACAGCTATTTCAACATATTTGACATTATCACTTTTTATCATTTCAAATTAATTTCTCAAATAGGCTGTCAGAACCCAATTAAGAAGTTATCTCTGCTTCTCTATGTAGTCCCACCTTGCCAATAAGGATGACAGATATTTAGTTGCAATGCCTCAGTAGTCTGGCAACTTTAAAAATGTGTAAATTGAGGATACAAACACACAAAAAGCAGACTATAAATAAATAACTCTTAAGTTTTTTAAAAATTTTGAACAAATAAGAACACTAAATGAATAAAACCATGTAAAAACTTCGACAAACATTATAAAATGCACCCGCATTAAAATAAATATATGCAGGACTTTTTTCTCCAAATAAATACTCACCACAAATTACCTATACGTGATATCACTTGGATTTTTCTATCTGAGAGTTATCTTGGAACTAAAAGTATAACAAGTAACTTTCATTCCCAAGGTAAAAACGAAGTCAGCTCAAGAGAGAGAGAGAGCAAAGGACTCCTCAACATAGAAAACCCTTGTATATAATATTTAATATCTGAAATATTCGTATCCCTTCCATCTTTTAGCTAATGGCCTTAAATTTAAGAATGCATCCAAAAGAGAGCATAATAATTTTCTTCATTTAGTAAAACTCTAGGAAAAAACACTGAAATCATACTTAAGTCTTACAGAGCAATATATTCCACATTGTTTCCTCTAGGCCACATGTGCACGTATGCACACGTATGCACACACACATACATTTATAGTTCAATTCAGTGGAAACTTTAAACATTATATGCTCAAAAATTGTTATTATGCAATTCAAACATTACACCTTAAGCTTTCTAAAGACCTTTGTGTGGGCATTCTCCATTGTATTTCTATAGATCTGAAAGTTTTTTTGACATAGAAAAATCATGGAAAAGAAGTGGGAGGGCAGAAAGCATGCAGACAGAGGTGAGGGAAAAGAGGAGGAATGTAGAGTTCTCCAGGCAAATAAGGGTAGCAGAGCTAGAATAGGAAAAGTTGTATATGGCATTCTCAGATAACCATGGGATTTTTTTCCCCATGGCTAAAAAATTAAGGAAGTTTAGTGAAATGAGGGTATAAAAATCAGCAGGGAACTGATCAGAAAAAGCCAGGATGAGGACTTTACAATTCCAACATTACAACATGACACTTAAAGAACCACATAACCTAGAACAGAGAAGTTGAAGTCCTGACCACTGACCTCTTAGAGGACACTGAACACAAAAACCTGGCCATCAGCTGCTTCAGGATAAAATTGAAAAGAAGCAATAAATGAACCTGTTTCTCAGTCAAAGATAATCTCTCTAAAATCAATGGCCGGAGAAGACTGTATCCTACTTTCCTTCCTACCTGGCTGCTCTGGTTTAGTGATGGTTTGAGTGTGCACTCCTAGGGCTCATGTATTGGAAGCTTAGTTGCCAGTGTGGCAGTGTTGGGAGGTGGTGGAGTTTTAAGAGGTGGAACCTAGTGGGAGGTCACTAGGTCTCAGGGACACTGACCTTGGAAAGGATCAAGGTAGTTTCACAGGGCCCTGAGTTATTTCTCAAGAAGGGTCGTTATGAGAAGAGCGAGCCTGGTGCCTCCATTGCCATGCCTTACTGTCAGTGATATGCTCTCTCCATTCAGTGTGTTCCTGCCATGATACCACCTGCCATAGAGCCCTCAGCAGAGCCCATACTGGTGCCATACCCCTAAATCTCCAGAACTTTGAACTAAATAAACCTCTTTTCTTTACAGATTACCCAGCTTCAGGTACTTCATTTCATTTATGGAAAAATGGGTTAACATGCCAACCTTTTGTAGGACTTGCTGCATTGATGATAACCATTTGCTAATTACAGTTTTGATAATAAAACTTTCCAAGACCACCATCCTATACCATCATAAGTATAGACCATTTTGAAGAAAATGGAAAAGGAAAAGCTGAAATGTAAATCCCTCCACATTTTATGAACTCTGCCCTATTTGAATATTTGCTCAAAGGCAGGGGAAAGTCAGGGTCTCCTGGTGTGGAAGAAGGCAACCACCGCCACTAGTCACTGCAGAGGATCCTGAGGGATCAGCCTGACTGATGCAAACAAACAGCTCAGCAAAGAGGAGAGGAGGAGGAAGAGAAAGGATATGGGAAAGAGAGGGGGCCAGCTGGCTTGGAGCAGGAGCTCTGAGTATGAGGAAAGCAAGCTGGAAAACCCCCCACACAACCCTTCCTCTATGCTGGGAGCTTGCTGAAATCATCCACTTCCTCTGTCTGTCCTTCTGTTAGAGAAAGTAGGGGGCCAAGTTCACACCAGGGCTGCCACCTGCAAGTGCACTAGAGCATGCAATGAAGCCAATTTAAAAAACACAGGCATACTGGGTGGGGGTGGAGAGGAGACAGGGCTCCTTTATTCTTTCCAACCCAGGAACAGAGGTTAAGTACATTTAATACTTTTCCCCTTGAAGGGTTCTTCACATCCATCTACATAATCGTTGCTGCTTTAGCACCTTCTGTCCATGCTACACCATGAGATGTGCATACAATTTTATAAGTAAAGTAGAAGATTAGCTAGGAGGGGAATTAAATTCCTCTATGTAACAAAGAAATTCTTGGAGCTGAGAATTCAGCAGTCAAGCTAAAATCTCAGCAGTATATAAAGGATTAAATATATTCCAAAGTGACTGAAAACAAAAATCACAAAAGTAGATCATCATCACATAATGCTTCATCAAAATCTTACACAGATTAAAAGGCCATTAGGGAAAGAAAAATTACATCTTTGCAAATATTTGCTATAATTTAAAAATGCAAGTTCAAACAAAACATATCTCAAAGAGGAAAGAACTTATTCAAAAAGGACAGTTCTTGCAATATAAAACTAGAATTATTAAAGTAATATTTCCTAAACACTATGATTGAATTAAACACTTTGTGGATGTCTTCTACTTCTGGTACATGGAACTATTCCAATTCTCCATAATAAGCAAACATTTGAATATTGGCTGAGTAGAAATAGAATAATTATGATTATCATACTAAAGGTGTCAATCAATCCTATGAGTCATTTTAGAGTCAACTGCTTCAAACACAATAAAGGCATACCATAGTGAAAACATGTCATTAAATAGCAGTGTTAATTTCTAAATGTGATTTGAGAAGACATACCATGTATTTGGAAACAAAATTAAAAACACAAGAAAACAATATTAATACTGTTATAAATGTATATTCTTAAATATACTTCAACAATAAAGTTTAAAAAATAAAAATGTATGGTGGTGGGCTGGGGATGTGGCTCAAGTGGTAGCACGCTTGCCTGGCATGCGTGTGACCCAGGTTCGATCCTCAGCACCACATACAAACAAAGATGGTTGTGTCCACCAAAAACTAAAAACTAAATATTAAAAAGTGTTCTCTCTCTCTCTCTCTCTCTCTCTCTCTCTCTCTCTCTCTCTCTCTCACACACACACACACACACACACACACACACACACTCTCTCTCTCTCTCTCTCTCTCTTTAAAAAAAAATGTATGGTGGAGTGTGATGGTCATCATAATCCAAAGTACATGTATGAAGATATAAATTGGTGTGAATATACTTTGCGTATAACCAGAGACATGAAAAAAAGTGCTCTATATGTTAATATGAATTGTAATGCATTCTGCTGTCATATATAAAATTTTAAAAAAATTGTAAAGAAATAAGTGTAAAAGATGACCTCATAGAGGCATATATAGGGGCTTCTTGAGGATCTTTTAATACATCTCTAAAAAATAATATACCTCCTTTAATGTTCATGAAAATGAATCATCTAGACACTGACTGAAACTGGTTCAGATCACTGCCACACAAAAAATCACCTCAAGAGATGTCAAGTAGAATTCATTGTTGCTGTTTTGAACACTATTAGATTTATTGACATGAAGCTTACATTTTTGGTACATCAAAAATGGTCAATATTAACACTTTCATACCATTCAAACTAAAACTTGAACAAAATATATATGAGGTATAGTGCTAAGTATGTTACCATGATTAATTTTACTTAAGTTTCATAGCTTCATGAAAAATTCTGTGTCAATTTCTATGTATATAATATTTTTATTTTGAGATAGACACCAGCAAGCATATTCAAGTCCTCTGTCCAACTAAAAAAGAAAAATTTTTAAAGAGGGCTATGGGCTTAGTCATTACTACTCTCTAAGCTGGCAAAGTTGGCCAGGCAATTTTTTTTTTTAGTTTATATATGATGGTAGAATGTATTTTGACATATCATACATACATGGAGTATAACTTCCCATTCTTGCAGTGGTAAAGGATATGAAGTTACACTAGTCATGTGGTCATATATGAACATATGAAAGTTATGTTCAATTCATTCTACTGTCTTTCCCATTTTCCCCATCACCCACTCCCCCATCCAATCCACCTATTGTGAGTCAGTATCCACATATAAGAGACAACTTTTGGACTTTAGTTTTTAGGGACTGCCCTATTTCATTTATCATGAGAGTCTCCAGTTCCATCCACTTACTGGCAAATGCCATATTTTCATTCTTCTTTATAGCTAAATAATATTTCATTGTGTAGATGTAGCACAGTTTCTTTATCCATTCATCTGTTGAAGGGCACCAAGTTTGGTTCCATAGCCTAGCTATTGTGAATTGAGCTGCTCTGAACATTGATGTGGCAGTGTCACTAGAGTATGCTGAATTTAAGTCCTTTTGGTATATGCCAAGGACTGGGATAACTAGGTCAAATGGTGGTTCCATTCCAAGTTTTCTGAAGAATCTCCATACTGCTTTCCAGAGTGGTTCCAAGGATTTATAGTCCCACCAGCAATGTATGAGTTTACCTTTTTCCCCACATCCTCACCAACATTTGTTGGTACTTGTATTCTTGATAATTGCCATTCTGACTGGAGTGAGATAGAATCTCAGTTAAGTTTTGGTTTGCATTTCTCTAATAGCTAGTGATGCTGAACATTTTTTCATATATTTGTCGACTTATCATATTTCTTCTTCTGTGAACTGTCTGTTCAGTTCTCTTGCCTATTTATTGATTCGATTATTTGATTTTTTGGTGTTAAGTTTTTTTGTATTCTTTATATAGGGCCAGGACAATTTTAATAATTAAATGCTTATACATAATGTCTCTTTAAAACTTGCCTGTTTATCTTCATAGTTGAGCTGTTTTTTCATTAGTCCTTAAATAAATGATTATATAATAACTTGAACTCTTTAACTTGAACTGACAGACTATTTTAGCATTCACTATATATTCAGTAGCATATAGACCAAGATTGCACTGAAAGAGCCAAGGTTATGAGAAAGCAGTACATACTATATAAATGAAATGCTAACTTGCACAAATCCCTATGGGAAAACAAAACTCCAAGTAATAATAATAGCCAATCCCATTTAGCTCAAGCATTGCACTTAGCAATTAAAGTTTATTAATTGGTATAATCATCAACTACCTTGGGAGGCAGGTATGTTATCCCTATTTTACAGATGAAGAAACCAAAGTACAGGGAGCTTAAGTAAGTTCCAGAAGTCATACAGATCTGTAATGTAAACCCCATATAGAAATAAGATCAATCTTGATTTTTCACCTTCTCCCCCTGCCCCCCCCCATGAACACACCACATTTAAACCATTTCTTTTGCAAATGAAGCCTTTGTGATGCTATAAGTCAGAAATTGTCAACTTTCTTTTATAGTATGAACCTTTTGATACCCTGATGAAGTCTGGGGAAACCTTCTCAGGATAATGCTTTTAAATACACAAATGAAGTCTAGAGGATTACAGAGGAAAGCAATTAAAATGAAATGTTTATAAAAATATTTTTATTTTTATTTTTTATTTATTTTTTATTTTTTTATTATTAGTTGTTCAACACATTACAAAGCTCTTGACATATCATGTTTCATACATTTGATTCAAGCGGATTATGAACTCCCATTTTTACCCTATATACATATTGCAGATTCACATCAGTTACACATCCACTTTTTTACCTACTGCCATACTGGTGCATGTTGTATTCTGCTGCCTTTCTTATCCTCTACTATCCCTGTCCCCTCCCCTTCCCTCCCCTCCTCTCTCCTCCCCTCCTTTGTTACACAAAATTACATATAAGAGGAAGTGAGGGGAAAGGGGAAAAAAAACAAGAGAGAAATGAATTACAGTAGATGGGGTATAAAAATATTTTTAAAAACAAGTTTGTGCTATGGTAACATTCTCTTAATAGTTCATTAAATAACAAAATATAAGAAGGAGCCTGCCCAATCAAGAGTACATTATAGTTTTATCTCAACAACATCAGTGGTGTTTTGAGATATCTAAAGTGAAATGTAATGTGATATGAAATAGATATGTTTCTCTTGGTGCTAAAGACACAGGAACTACTAATAGAGCTGTGGTTTATTGCTTACCTTCATAACTAAGAGAATACTAACTTTAGTGAAAATAAAGATCTTTTTATTAATTTTTACTTATATATGACAGTGCAGTGCATTACAATTCATATTACTCATACAGAGCACAATTTTTCATATCTCTAGTTGTATATGAAGTACATTCACACCAATTTGTGTCTTCATACATGTACTTTAAATATTAATGTCCATCACATTTTACCATCATTCCTAACCCCAAGCTCCCTCCCTTCCCCTTCTACTCCTCTTCCCTATCTAGATTTCATCTATTCTTCCCATGCTTCCTCTCCCTATCCCACTATGAATCAGTCTCCTTATATCAGAAAAACAAACAAACAAACAAATATTACTTGGGAATCAACTTAACAAAAGAGGTGAAAGATCTATATAATGAAAATTACAGAACCCTAAAGAAAGAAATCAAAGTAGACCTTAGAAGATGGAAAGATCTACCTTGCTCTTGGACAGGCAGAATTAATATTATCAAAATGACCATACAACCAAAAGCACTATACTGAGTCAATGCAATTCTGATCAAAATCCTAATGACATTCCTCATAGAAATAGAAAAAGCAGTCATGAACTTTATCTGGAAAAATAAGAGACCCAGAATAGCTAAAGCAATCCTTAGCAGGAATGGTGAAGCAGGTGGCATCACTATACCAGACCTTAAACTATTCTTCAGAGCAACAGTAACAAAAATAGCTTGGTTTTGGCACCAAAACGGACTGGTAGACCAGTGGTAGAGAATAGAGGACATAGAGACTAACCCACAAAATTATAATTATCTTATATTAGACAAAGGTGCCAAAAACATGCATTGGAGAAAAGATAGCCACTTCAACAAATGGTGCTGGGAAAACTGGAAATCCATATGCAACAAAATGAAATTAAACCCCTCCTATCTTTCACCATGCACAAAACTCAACTCAAAATGGATCAAGGGCCTAGAAATAAAACCAGAGATCCTGTGTCAATAGAAGAAAAAGTAGGTCCTGATCTCCAACATGTAGGATTAGGCCCCAACTTCCTTAAGAAGACTACTTTGGCATAAAAATTAAAACCAAGAATCAATAAATAGAATGGACTCAAACTAAAAAGTTTCTTCTCAGCAAAAGAAACAGTCTGTGAGGTGAATAGAGAGCCTACATCCTGGGAGCAAATCTTTACCCCTCACACATCAGATAAAGCACTAATCTCTAGGGTATATAAAGAACTCAAAAAGCTAAGCACCAAAAACAAATAACCCAATCAATAAATGGGCCAAGGACCTGAACAGACACTTCTCAAAAGATGATATACAATCAATCAACAAATATATGAAAAAATGTTCATTATCACAAGCAATTAGAGAAAATAAAGATCTAAAGCTCTCCTACTTGAAATTATGACCCCCTGAATTCTATCCCAAATTTAAAACTCAAATGCAAATTGCAACTTAGCAGCTGCTCTTGGAAGCCACCTCTTCTCTTCCAATACTTACTATGGTCCTCCCTTGCATAATTTTTTTTTTAGTTGTAGTTGAACACAATACCTTTACCTTATTTATTTATTGGCTGGGAACTCTGGCAATATCTCTTAAACTTTACTATAGTACACACTATTATGAGCAAGCTAGAACACCAACCTGGCGGGCACCTGGAGAATACCTCATGTGTAATGTGTGCCTATGTATGGCACAAATGTACACACAATTCATATTATCCCCAAGTCTGTTCAAATAGTGGGCATCTCCTAAACAACTATCAACAAATCTGGAGTCATTCACCAGCTCATCAGTCTAAATAAAGCTCCTATCACAAACCTGCATTTCTATGCAAAAGAACGTTTTTCCCACTGATCATATGAAAATGATATGTAGGACCCCTATGGCAACAAAAATGAATATTCCTTAAAACAGCATAGAGACTATGTCTTAATACGTTTTATGTTGTGCTGCATAAAAACAGGTCTTTTGGGTAAACATTTTGATGACAATCAATATAAAAGTAATTAAATTTTATAAGCTAAACCAATAACGTAATAGGAAAGAGATGATCGATGACAATCTTAGCTAGCCACAGTGTGGCATGCTGCACTTCGTGCTCTGCAGGAGCTTATTCCCTCCATCTTTATGGTTAAGGGAATAAAAAGCTTTAAATCCACCATGTTGAAACTGGCACCCCTTGTGCCTGTTCTCAGGATACACAGGTTTTCTTTCAAGATCTCTCTACTGAAACCAAAGAAACATCTAAATACTTTAAAAATAGAAGCCTAATGAGCAAAAGGCCAGTTGATTAAATGTGGTCGAAGATAAGCAAAGGAAATGCATTTAACTAACTGAAGAGTGACTTCTGAGCAAGCAGAAAACGTCATGACACTTCCAGGAGCACAGAGTCAAGAGAATAGATCATTTGCCCCTGAAACCTAGAAAAAGAAACAATGACTAGAGCAATGATGGAAAATATTAACTCTAAAATAAGGAAGAACTTTCTGATACAGGAAAATAAAACTACATAAGGAAGCATTTGCTTAGTGAGGTAGATAACCAAGTTTAGATATTCAAAGAATATCTAAGCTTAACCTTAAGCTTATATGATTATTAAAGTAAAATAAATAAGACTAAACAACTTCGAGAAGAAAGACGCTTACAATCAAAAGGCATTTCCCTGATGATTAAAGGACTAATCTTATATAATAGAATCTGTGACCAAATGGATTTCCCTATCAGAAAGCCCTAGTAGGGACACTGCTCAGATAGTCCTCCAAGCATCTACCTGCAGTTTTCTTTCAAGAAGGATGTGATTCTGCAGAGGCAGATTTTAAAGAACCAGGAGTGTCTGACAGCCCGATAGTTACAAACACTTGCACAAAAGGGTTGTTTAAGCAAAATGTGTGTGAACTCTTCCTGAATTTAAACAGGCCAATGTATGAGAAGACTATGGCATAGTTGGGAAAAAAGATAAGCATCTCAGATCTGCCAATGTGTTAACCCTAAACCAAGCATTCCCTCCCTCCTTGGTTCTGGGAATAGGGAATGTTACTCTGAAGTCCCCTGAATGTACCTCTTTTCTTTTGTGGCTACTTAGCTTGGTTGAATTTCAGAATCACTAACTAAACTGGGGGTGTGAACAACCTACCTGTAAATAAAGAGCATTCCCTGTGATAAGAATGCAGAAGCACAAGAAAAAAGGAGATGAAAAGGTAGGTAGAGAACTAACTCTGCCCCTAAGCCACAAATATTCTAGGTAGGGCAGGAAAACTTCACGGTCTTAGTTTCGTTTTTCTAAAAATGCATTAAGAAATAAGAGGAAAATGCTCAAAAAATATGATTTACTATTGTCAAGAAAACAAATTCATATATATATATATATATGATACACATATGATATATATATATGATACACATATATATATGATACACATATCATATATATATATGATACACATATCATATATATATATATGATACACATATCATATATATATATATGATACACATATCATATATATATGATACACATATCATATATATATGATACACATATCATATATATATATGATACACATATCATATATATGTGTGTGTGTGTGTGTATATTTCTCGCCCAGTCTTCATCATGAAATGAAGGCCATCAAGAACACTCAGGCAACATCGATCCAGATATCCTAAATAAAAATAGAAATCTGAGATATGAAAATACATTTTCCAGATTCTTACAGAGCACTTAATTTCAAATGCCACCGTTAGACTACAAGAAAATGTGATTTGAGCTAAAACAGCTAATATCAAAAATAACAAACACAATGTGACCTGCAGAGCTCAATGCAAATTTAAAACCTCACTTCTCATTACTGGTTACTGGATTTCACTTATGAATGTGTTGACCTTTTTTTATCCCCTCCTGCCACAGGCTGCCAATCTTGGTTTACTTAGGGATCATCAATTCACTGTGAAAAAAAAATCAGGCTTTTTCCGTGGCATTATTTCAAAGTTTAAAAAGAGATTTTGACAGGCCAAACATCCCCTGAAATATGAAAAGTAAATCTTTCTATTTCAAAGTAAAATGATAACAAGAAATTTTCATCAAAATATTTTAATGCTGATCTTCCCAGCCACTCTTCTCTTTAGTTTGCACACAGAAGACTAACACATTGTACGTATAAAATCTTAAAAAGCGAGGTAGTTACATAACCAGAACAACAACAATAACAAAAAAATGCTTTTTAAAAAGGCTCTTGGTTTTCATAAGCCAAAAACAACTGTATTTGATTTTTAAGTAAATACTGGGTTGGGGTGTAATGTTAGGGAAAGAGTTATATGCATGAAAAGGAATGATATAAAGTGATTGCTGGTCCTGGGAAGTTGAAGCCATATTCCCCGTTTCCTTAGGAAGGAGCTGACAGCTGAGGTTAGGGTTAGGAACAAAAAATATGAATAAAGATCCAAATATAAATAAAGATCCAAAAATCATAAGATTTATGCTGAAAGTATAGAATCAAGCTGTGGTCCCTTTTTTATTTTTTATTTTTTGGAGCTGCAAGAGCATTTCAGACAAGGCAAAGGAGAATAACCCAGAAACAAATTTTAACAATCACAGACTTGTGCAATTGGGGAGAGCTTTACAGGTCATCCCCTCCTTCTGCAGATGGGGAGAAAGACCTACAGCAGTGGCTCTGTCACACCAACACATGACTCTTGGTGGAGCCCAAGTTATAGAGAGCCCTACTAATTCAAGAGAGGAGGTGGCTGGAATAAGGAGGGAGGGGAAAATGTGATTTAAACAAATGTCAGCAATGATTTATGAACAAGAAAATAGAATCCAAAGAAAATCAAATGGAGAATAATCTCTACCTAGAATATGAACCTCCTTTCATTCTTACTGAACCAAAAAAATAATATCAGAGGAAAGAAAATTTATAACAAATGAATGCAAAGGGCAAAAGATAAATTGAAGAAAATAACCATAGCCTAACTTAGGGTTGTCTATTTAGTGTGTAAACACCACCTATAAATCAGTATTTAAAAGATGAATATCTAAATGGAAAAAAACAAATGATGTGAACAAGTAATTCATAAAAAAAAGAAATATAAATGAACAACTTGGAAATGTGAAACATCACTAATAGTAAAGTAGAAATGAGTGAATCCAATGGTTGGCATTTACTTTTTGATAATACCAAATACACAGGAAAACAACCAGCACACTTTTGCTGTAGTAGCATAAATTTTTAGTGCTTTTCTCCAGGCAATTTGTAATCTGCATGAAGAGCTTAAGCAATGCTCATCACCCATTACCCAGTTATACAGTTTGTAGAAATTCTTCAACATCAATTTAAGAATAGGAATGATCCTTTCATCATTTTAATACACAAAAAAAGAAGAAAATTTAAGTGTCTACTGATGAGAAAATTAAATCACATTTAGAAAGGAGCACCTAAAGAAGTTACCTAAAACCACATATATGCAAAACATTTGATATTAATTCTTTAATACATAACATTATGTAAAAAGCTTAAAACAAGTTCAGTTTCATAATCACACAAGAGAAACACTTAAAATAAGTTGTCTGTAGGTCTTGGAATTATGTAGAAAATATTTGTCTTCTTTTCCTCTTTTTTTCATAATGGATTATTTTCAGAGCAGCTTTACTATTATATAAACTTTTCTTCTTTTTACTATTTCTTAGATTCTCTAATTTAAACATTACTTCTTTTTTAAAGTGTTCTTAATGTTCAAGCAGAAAACTTCTGAGCTCTAGAATCTGACTACATTTTGCATAACAATATGCAATAAAAGGGCCAAAATTGAAGTTCCATTTTTAGATGAAAATAATTAGTTATAAATTTCATAATAAAATAAGAACCACTCAAAATAATTTTTTTAATTTATTGAAAGCCTCCTCATTTGTTTCATTCAACAGCAGGAGATCTGAATAGCAAATGGAATGATGGTGTTGTTGTATCAAGACTTATTTTAATGTTACTTTGATAATTTTTTTTTCCTTTGTGGTGCTGTGGATCAAACCCAGGGCCTCATCTATGCCCGGCAAGCTCTCTACCACGAGCAACATGCTGTGTCCTACTTTGTTAATTTTTTTTTTAAGAATTTAACCTTTACTTTATTTATTTGTTCCTATCGAACCCAGTGCCTCACACATGCTAAGCAAGCACTCTACCACTGAAGTACAACTCCAGCACTAATTAGTTAATTTTTAGAAGATTAAAAACCACTGGAATTCTTATTTACTCTCTAAAACCTGAAGAGAACAAACATAAGGAAGTAATAATAAAAGTACACATCTGATCTAAAAAGTTGTAAACAAAGCCAGGTACCCACTTCCAACACACATACACACACACACACACACACACACACACACACACACACACAAGAAAGAGGAAAAAAGGTCTAATATCCATTTTTTTGTATGATAACTTGAAAGTTTCTATTATGCTGAAAACCATTGGTAAGCAACTATATACTGTCTTTTGGAAATCTTCAAGAGAAAAGCCATTTACTTTTCCACATATCCATTATAAATCACACTGTCATTTGCTGTATTTGGATGAAGTCCACCTGAATTTCAGGAAACATATGTAGCTATCTGATGGGAAGAAAACTTGGAAAATAACAAATTGCAATAAAGCTATGTTTACCCATCCTCAAAGTCAGCTGAAGTTTTCTAAAATGAAAAGCAAAACAAAAACAATAAAAGATATGACCAGAAAGAAAAAAAAACTTATAGAATCAGTGGTCATTTTATGTCTTCTTCTGGACAGTGAGATGCTTGAAGAAAGAGAAAAACAGCAATATTAAAATAAATGAATATATAGTAGGATCTATCAAGAATTTGCAGCCATAAAATTGTAAATGCTAACTTTTATGCATGCTTTCAATAAATAATTATGCATGTTATATTCTTCCCCCCCTCTTCTTTTCCTGTTCAGATCCTTCTCTACCATCATGTCTGCCTAATTAGGTGGTTTAGAAGTTTGGGTACATTGTTTTCTAACTATGTGTAAAACTATGATAAAAAACATTGATGAGCCAGGAACAGTGGAGTACACCTGTAATCCCAGTGACTTGGGAGGCTGAGACAGGAGAATTGTAAGTTCAAAGTCAGACTCAGCAATGTTGAGGCTCTAAGCAACTCAGTGAGACCCTGTCTCTAAATAAAATACAAAATAGGGCTGGGGATGTGGCTCAGTGGTTGAGTACTCCTGTGTTCGATCCCTGATTACTCCCACACACAAAAATTGATGGAATTTTAAAAAATTCTTTATTATTCTCTTTACTTCATTGTATGTAACACATTTTAAAAGGTTGTAATATAAATTATATGGTCATATAAAAATCATTTTTAACTTTATAGTATATACTTTGAATAGTATCCATGGTGAATACATATTAAAATTGATAAATGTCATGCACACACACACACCTCTAAGAAAATTTTGCCTAGAATCAGCATGAAAAATCTAATTCTAGCATGACCTAACTAAAAGAAATTATTTACCATGAAGAAAGGTTTTTGATCATCTAATGTGGATAAAAAGAAATATATGTTGGGGTTCATACTAAGATTCCAGGTATTAAAGAGGAGTAAAGTAGATCAAATATCTGAAGGTACCACAAACATAAAGAACAGACAGATGACTTTTTCATTCTCTTCTCCAGTGCTGGGTATTAAACAAAGGGCCTTTCATATCACTAAGCTACATTCCTAGACCCAGATAACTCTAAAGGGTCTATAGAATATAAAGACCTACAATATCAAAATGCAAAAAGGCTTTTCATAGACTCACTCAAAAAACATCATTTGTGTAACAGAAAGGAAATCTTACCAGCCTCAGTTTCCATCTTAGTCCTCATTTTGCTTTTGAACCATGTTCAACAGAAAGCCTATCTGTGACCGGGGTAAATAGCTCTAGTTCTTTCCAGTAACCAAATATTATATGCCACACACCTGATCACCTTGTACTTGTCTCTATCTATCAATCACTTGATAATGCCCAGAAGAGAACATGATCAGCAGATATAATACATTGGGGATACAATCTCTTATCATTAGAGTCACAATATTATATAAGCACAGCTTCTCTATGCCTTTTATTAATTACACTATGTTCAGATTGTACTATACTTACTTTAAAAGGAAAAAAAAACTTATTTTGGAAAAATTTTAGATTTACAAAAAGATACCAGGATAGTGGAGAGTACTCTCTCATTTCCTTCACCCAATTTCAGTTTCCCTAATATTATCATCTTACAGTGCCATGATACACTTACCAAAACCCAAAATGAGCTGTTTCGTTAAAATATTTACATGTATTTATACAAATTACTTTTTTGAGTTTCATTTTCTTTATCTTGAATACAGATTTTTTTGACTTTTATTTTATCACATGATGCAAGTGTAGGATCTTACATCTCATCTTTTAAGATTCAGGGCAAGATTTCATCAAGCAAGACTCAGACTTTGAATCTTGAGATGAAATGGAAGATCATACATTTGATAAGATATTCCGGTCAAGGTCTACTTAGAAAGTGTATCCACTTTTTCCACAGATATGTGTCAGATGCACACTTGGTAAGCCAGACTTCATCTTGAGACCAAGGCATAGGCCAACAGAAGTCTCTCTGGAGGGGCATTAGGTAACCTCTAGTGCATACCATTCATGGATTACAAACCCCTCCAAGCATCTGTAACATCCAGTTACTTTATTTTTCACATAAAAACAATCCCTGCCTCAGGAAAGCTCAAGCCATTTTTTTTTGGTACCATTTTCCTTTTTTAAAATAGTCTAATATATGTTTGCATGTTAACATGTTTCTTTAGCAGAATGGTCTAGAGTGTTTATAGAACGGAAGTAGCCTATTCTCCTAAGGCCTCTGAAATGCTTAGAACAAAAGAGAACTCTTTAAACTTAACATCTATTGGCAACTCAATGAAGTAGTTAATGACCATGTGTGAAAACTGGTGCTCATAGGAAATCCATAGAGAATCCCCAATGAGTCACAAGCTAAAAGCAGAAGAGCAAGACTGTATTAGTAGTATTATTCCTTCAAGAAGAAAATAAAGTTCCATTTATCCTCTTAAAATTAGTTACTGGCCTTAATTATTATAATGCTTAGGGGACAAAATGGTATAAGATAGCAACTTACTATTGAAATCCTGATTAAAAAGGATAATTTAGACATGTGGACCTAAAGATAGCTATACTCAGCTGTATCAGTCACCGCCAGAAGACTTTTCTAAACAGCCTACTTTTCAAAAGATGTGAATAATTTCCAATTCTGTTTATCTCTCAAAACCAGGCTGTGGAATTAGAGTTTTTTAAATTGCAAAATAGAATTGACAATGCTTTTGAGAAGATTGCAAACTCAGACTTTCTATCATTAAATTTCTTAAAATGAGAAAACCATGAAAAAAATGTTTAAAAAGCAGCAAAGTGCCAAAAACAAAGCTCCTCAAACTTACCTCATAGTAACTCCGAACTGCATTGCAAAATGCTTCATCAGCTACAATTTGGGTTTCCCCATTGAGGAAGGCCTGGAACCGTTCTTTTAGTAACTGTAGTTGTTGTTTGTTAAGCTACAAGAAAAAAAAATGGACATAAATTGATAAATGAACCAATGTATGACATATACAATGATTATTCAAAGTTAAATTACATATTAGATTTGGCACCTGGAATTAGCTTTATGGTAAAAACAAATAGAACTAAAATATTCTCTTACTTGTAACTATGGGTCAAGTTTAAAATGTTTCCAAGGTACATCCCCACATACCCCAGATCCTGATATGGAACTGGAATCGAAATTTCTACCAAGACAGAATGCCTGCAATTAGTATCCCAGCCTCTTTGCAAAAAGTCAGGGAAAAATCTAAACTTTGGCTGGGAAATTAACTACTGTACTGAATCGCCAGCTGTCCTAAACAAATAAAATAGAGGAGGCAAGAATTCTTGGAAATAAGTGGACAATACACTGGAGAAGAGGTAATAAGTGGGAAGCCTATAAAGGATAAAAGATCCTTGCAGAATCTTCTGGAAGAAACTACTGAGTACCAGAAATTTGGATTCTATAAACAAATATACCTCAGTGCCAGAGTGGAGATAATGGAGCAATGAGAAGGAGACAAATCCAAAGGAAAACAGAGACAACAGGTGGGCAGTGAGTGCATCTCTAAGCACAGTGGGGGAGGAGGTGTGAACCAGGAAAGGGAATATAAATTTGTGACCAGACTGCCTCACCTGGGGTCTAGCTCCTATAGTTATTACTGAGGGTGGTGGGTTAGAAATGGCTTATGATTACCAACCATGCCCTCTAGTCATCAACAACAAGCAGGGTCAACTACTTGATTTGTAGGATTCAATGAAAAATGAAAGGAAGGAACCACGTATTTAAATAAAGACAGCAGGAACACAGCATCAAACCAAGTACAGACTGTTTTTCAGCACAGATCTCTGTGTAGCTACACAGGCTCATGCATAATGCTCATCCTATGGGGACATACATGCCATGAGGAGTGTATGGGGCCATGCAGAAGCATTGTGCTGTTGCTTAACTATTTCATTTTGGAAATAATACACCTCAAAATACATAACAGCAAAGGAGCGATCCTTCCATTTCATTCGATCCTGATCAGGCTTTATTAAAGAACTCAGACCAGTTCTGGAATCTATGGAAATGTGAAGCATTTGGAAACATGCTGAGGATAAAATGATTAAAGGATTAGAAAAGCTAAACAAAACTGGTATGACTTGGCTTCAGAAAAGAAAGCTGATGTGAAATAAGTTTAAATCTGTTCAAAAGGCTTATTAAAATGCCATTCCGATATAAGGGAGAAAAGCTCTTTCAAAACACGGATTTTATTTTGGAGTCTAACAAACAAGATAGTTTGTAAAGAAATGGTTGCTGGTAGTAACAAACTGATAAAGAAGTGTCCCATTTTACCCAGGTGTTTGGGGGGGGGAACCCCTCTTGCTCTGGGTAGTGAAGAGAGAAGACCATTCCATTTCTTTACCAAGGTTATTTGAGGGGAAGCTAAACCAAGCCGAAATGCAGGAACATCACCATTATGTTACAATATCTATTTCTACAGTAAGAAGAAAATGAAAGCAGGGACCCTTTGTATGTGTACTTTACTAGCAAGGAAAACTAAGCCCATGTCTTTAGCAATTGAAGCATAGTTCACAAAAGGGACCAGATGGACTGGGACAGCAACTGCTGAGAATGAGGCAGCTGAGAGCATTTTGTTTCCAAGCCCTGGGAATCACTGAGAAGGGCTTCACCTGGCAAGGCAAGTGTCTGGGTAAAATAATGGAACTTAAATAATTTTCAGCATTTAAGTTCAGTTGTTGTAACTGTGTTACATTTTGGTAATTATGATGTGAAAAATTCATGGATATGAATTTAAAAAAGGAGATTTGAGCAAATCCACCTTCTTGAAAAGTCCAACAAAACTGGAATATTTCACAAACATGCCAGAGGCACCTGGCTGAATATTAGGCTTCAGCTTTTATAAATAACAGATACTAGAGTTACATTTAAGACATAAAATGGCATCAAATATTATGTAATATAGAGTCAATAAATGGGTACTTTATTAGTATAGAGAAGAAATCCATATAGCCACATATGCAAGATAGGGACAGAGAAGGGACATTAAATTAAAATATAGTACTGAGCATAGTAGTCAGAAAGCAGTTCCTAAAAGCTACTTGCATTGTCAAAACAAACTTTATAATACACCAAAAGACAGAGACTGATAGAGGAGACTTAAGAAATAGACCCAAAGATAATAAAAATGTTCTATAAAATGCCTATAGAATATCTCAAAATAGTAAATGGTGGTCCATTCAAAGAATGGCATTAGAATGACCAGGCAGTTGTCCAGAAGGAAAAATAAATTGCACTATAACAAGTATGGATTGATTAAAACTTAACTTATAAAAATAGTATAAAGGAACTAAAAGAAAACATGAGTGATTTCCTTTAGTATAAGAAAGATCTCTCTACTAATAACTGCAAATCTATAAGTCCATAAGCAAAGAAAGCTGCAGATAGTATATCACCTGAATATAGATATAAAACCCCTCAACAGAATATTAGAAAACTGAATCAAATAGTGTATAAAATTAACTACATATCATAACCATTTATGATTGATCCTAAGTATGCAAGAGTGGTTCAATATTCAAAAATTCATTTACATAAGCCAGCATTCATTAACAAGCTAAAGAGGGGGGAAAATCACATGATCATATCAATAGATACAGAAAAAGCATTTGGCAAAGTCCAGCATTCATTCATGATAAAAACTACCAGCAAACTAGGAAGGGAAAGTAACTTCCTCAACTTGATTGATGGACAACATGTATAAAACCCTACATCATACATAATGTGAGAAATGTGGAGCTTTCCCATTCAGATCGGGAATGAGGCATGGATATCCTCTCTTATCACTGATTTTCAAAAAAATAATAAAAGTCCTCGCCAGTGCAATAATATCAGAAAAGTAAATGAAATATATATTATATATGTTAGAAAGGAGGAAATAAAGCTTCCTTTATAGATGACATGAAATCTTTGTAGAAAGTCCAAAAATATCCACAAAAAGTTCCTAAAACTAATAAGCAATACAGCAATACACAAAGTTAATAATAAAAATGTCTATCTGATATGTGAGGGGTAAAGATTTGCTCCCAAGATGTAGGCTATCTATTCACCTCACAGATTGTTTCTTTTGCTGAGAAGAAACTTTTTATGAGTCCATCCCATTTACTGACTCTTGGTTTTTAATTCTTGCACAAAGGAGTCTTATTAAGGAAGTTGGGGCCTAATCCCACATGTTGGAGATCAGGACCTACTTTTTCTTCTACTAGACACAGGATCTCTGGTTTTATTCCTAGGCCCTTGATCCATTTTGAGTTGAGTTTTGTGCATGGTGAAAGATAGGAGGGGTTTAATTTCATTTTGTTGCATATGGATTTCCAGTTTTCCCAGCACCATTTGTTGAAGAGGCTATCTTTTCTCCAATGCATGTTTTTGGCACCTTTGTCTAATATAAGATAATTATAATTTTGTGGGTTATTCTCTATGTCCTCTATTCTGTACCACTGGTTTACCAGTCCGTTTTGGTGCCAAAACCATGCTGTTTTTGTTACTGTTGCTCTGTAGTATAGTTTAAGGTCTGGTATAGTGATGCCACCTGCTTCACCATTCCTGCTAAGGATTGCTTTAGCTATTCTGGGTCTCTTATTTTTCCAGATAAAGTTCATGACTGCTTTTTCTATTTCTATGAGGAATGTCATTGGGATTTTGATCAGAATTGCATTGACTCAGTATAGTGCTTTTGGTAGTATGGTCATTTTGATAATATTAATTCTGCCTGTCCAAGAGCAAGGTAGATCTTTCCATCTTCTAAGGTATTCTTTGATTTCTTTCTTTAGGGTTCTATAATTTTCATTATATAGATCTTTCACCTCTTTCATTAAGTTGATTCCCGAGTTTTTTGTTTGTTTACTTTGTTTTTGTTTTTGAGGCTATTGTAAATGGGGTAGTTTTCACCTGTTTCCCTTTTGAAGGATTTGTCACTGATATACAGAAATGCATTTTATTTATGGGTGTTGATTTTATACCTGCTACTTTGCTGAATTCATTTACTAGTTCTAGAAATTTTCTGGTGGAACTTTTAGGGTCTTCTTGGTGTAGAATCATATCAACAGCAAATACTTTCCTATGCAACAGCAAAGAACAACTGGGATTTAAAATTAACTATTCAGTAAGATTTCCATCAACACCCCCAAATATAAAATACCTTAGTATAAATCTAACAAAACATGCATAAAATCTATATAAGGAAAAATACAAAATTGATAAAAATCAAAGCACTAATTAAATGACGAGATGCTTCATGTTCATACACAGGCAAACTCAATATTATCAAGTTGTCAATTCTCCCACATTTGATCTACAGACTCAATGCAATCTTAATAAAAATTTCAAAAATTATTTTCTGGATATTTACAAGCTGATTCTAAGTTTAATACAAAAAGGTAAAAAAAAAAAAAAACACTGTAATGTTGAAGAAAAAGAACTTGGCAACTGACAGTACCCTACTTAGATATTTAAGGCTACACTGACCCAGACAGTGAGGAATGGGTGAAAGAATAAGCCAACAGGTCAATGGAACAGAGAGTCCAGAAATAGAGCCACGTAAATACAATCAACTGATCTATCACAAAAGATAAAAGACAGCAAATGGAGAGAAGAGTTTTTTCAACAACTGAACATTCATGTGCAAAAACAAAGAAATAAATTTAGACACACATCTTATGTCCCCTATAGAAATTAACTCAAAATGGATCATTGTCCCAAATGCAAAATGCAAAACTATAAAAATCATACAAGATAACAAAAAACAAAATCTAGATAGCCTTATGGTTTGGTGATGATGACTTTCTAGATACAACACCAAAGGCAAGATTCTTGAAGAAAATAATATCTTGTTTTAAAAATAACTAAAAGTTAAAATTTTCTAAAATTAAAATTTTTCTGCTCTGTGAAATGCACTGTCAAAAGAACAAGAAGACAAACAACAGACTGTGAGAAAATACTTTTAAAAGATTAATCTGAAGCTGGGTGTAGTGGCATATGCTTGTAATCCAAGAGACTTAGAAGGCTGAAGCAGGAGAATATCAAATTTGAGGTCAGCCTCAGTAACTTAGTGAGACTGCCTCAATGTAAAAAATACAAAGGACTGGGCTATAGCTCAGTGGCAAAGTACCCCTGGGTTCGATCCCCAGTACCCAAAATAAAATGGATCTGATAAGAACTGTTCAAATTATACAAAGAACTGTGAAAATTCAACAATATGGAAAAAAAAAACAGATTTAAAAATGAGCCAAAGTCCTAACAACACACCTCAACAAAGATGATACAGAGATGGGCAAACAAACATATGAAAAGATGCTCTGCATCATAAGCCATTTGGGAAATGCAAATTAAAAAAAATGAGATGCCACTGCACACCTATTAGAATGTATAAAATCCAGAATGCTGACAACAGCTAATGCTGGCAGGGATATGGAACAATAGGAACCCTCCTTCATTGCTACTGGGAAGGCAAAATGGCAAAGCTACTTTATAAACAATTTATCATATGATCCAGAAATTGGTAAATACACAAAAGAAATGAAAACTTTTGTCCACACAAATGTGAATGTTTACAAAAGCTTTATGAAGTCTTTCAGTAGGTGGGTGGATAAACAAAGTATGGTACAACCAGACAATGAAATATTATTCAGCACTAAAAAGAAATGAGCTACTAAGCCATGGAAAGACATGAAGGAAAGTTAAACGCATGTTACTAAGTTGGAGAAGTCATTCTGAAAAGACCATCTACTGTATGATTCCAACTATGTAACATTCTGGAAAAGGCAAAATGGTAGAGACAGTGAGAAGCTTAGTGGTTGCCTGGCGATTAGGGAGGGAAGGAGGGATGAACTGGAAAAACAAAGAGGATTCTTAGGGCAGTGAAACTACTCTAGTGACATGATAATGATGGATACATGTCATGAGAAATTCTTCCAAACCTACAGAAGGTACAACATCAAGAGTGAACCCTATAAGCTATGGACTCTGTGTGATAATGATGTTTCAATGCATCATCTAGAGTTTTATTTCATTGCTATTTATTTATTTGTTTGCTATTGGGACTTGAACCCCAGGGCAATTCACCATCCCCCCACTACCTGTTTTAACAAGTGTGCCACTCTGGTGGGGGATGTTGAAAATAGGATAAGCTTTGCAAGTGTGAGAGCAAGAAATACATGCAAAATTTACCTTCCACTCTTGGTCAATGTCATTGTGAATCCCAAAATGCTCTAAAATAAACTTTATTAAAGGCTCCAAAAGTCATTAATTTGGTTACATGAAGAATACTTCATAATGGTCTTTGATATCCAAAAACGTAAACTAATATTTATAAATCAGGAACAAATTGTGCTATCTATACACGATATACTATTACTTGCATGAAAGGATGTGAAAGCTCTCTATATACAGATATGAAAATATTTTCAAAATATCCTGGGAAGAAAGCAATTTAAAGAACAATGAGTACAATAATGTAGCACTCAGATATAAAATGGGTACAATGAGAATACTTATGTGAATTTACATCCATATGCAGTCAGAAACTATGAAAGGAAGGTTTCAGGAAATGAACAGTTCAAAAATAAGGGAAAAGATTCTTCAACCTACACTCCTTTATTTATTTTGGGTTTTAAATCACAATCTATTCAAATGTTTGTTTAGATTTAGAATACACTATAATAGCAACTTGCATATCTTTAAACTGAAAACAATTATGTCAAAGCTGTTTAAAAATAATTTAAGTCAGCAGGGTGCGGTGGTGCACACCTGTATTCCCAGTGCTTGGGAGGCTGAGGCAGAAGGATCACAAGTTCAAAGTCAACCTCAGCAACTTAGCAAGGCCCTAAGCAACTTAGCGAGACCCTATCTCAAAATAAAATATAAAAAGGGCTGGGATGTAGCTCAGTGATTAATCGCCCCTGGGTTTAATGCCCTGCAAAATAATAATAATAATAATAATAATAACAACAACAATTATTATTATTATTATTGTATTATTAATATTTATTAATGTTATTTAAGTCTATACTGCATGGAAAGTAGACAACAGACTGGTTAACTTTTCATTTCTTCTTTCAGGTAGAAGACTTCAAATTTTCTGTATTCTTTAACATTTCAAGCATGAGGATTTCAAAGAAACTTAAACCAAGAGAGTCATAAAAAAGAACCAAAGTAATCACTCTGTTCAGCATCCTATTCAATACGCTAATCTTTATAAAATCTATTCCAACTGATCTCTCAAACCCCATTTAAGCCTACCCCTCACACATAGACATTCACATACTGTACCTGTATTACCTCAAAGAAACTGTCAAATTTGGACAGTTATAAAAAGTTGAAGTTGTCTAATACTAGCTATCCCTAGCTCTGTACTAAGATAAAACAGAATAAATGTCACTTATTTTCTTTAGCATAGCAGTTCAAAAATCTGAATTTGAGTACTGGCTTATCTACAGGTCTTCTCCTTTGTAGAATAAATTCTCCTATTTTCCCCTAATATCCTGAGTACTCTCCTAAGGATACACTCTAGGCTGTCCATAAAATGAGCATGTTAAATAAAATGAAGTACATGAAAACACTTTGAAGGCTCTAAGGAAATGAAACTCACAATGGTAGCATCCCCTTTAAAGGTACTGGTAGAGTGATCACAATTCCCTAGGATAGTGCGGCCAACACAGAAATAAGGGGGAGGATGACTTCCCACACCGTAAGCGCTCTATTAATCCAAACTAAAAACCAATTAACTCTTCTTGGCAGTCACATCAACTGACTCACATGGTGCTTATAATCAACAAAAACTTCTAAAACATTCTTACATGTTTTTCATTAAGCCATGCTTCATCTTGCTATATTTATTTGGTTCTGTGTTCCAATTGATTATTATTTTTTTGTTTGTCTTAGAATTCTGATTCTTTCACCCCATGAATGCAAAGCTCTGTTAGCTTTGTTACATCCACTAATATAATAAAGTATTATCCACAGAATTTATCCAAATCATTATAAAAATATTTATCAGATGAGGAATAATTCAGGAATCCTGAGTCCTGCCATCACATGCACTATTCCAGTTGTTATTGCAACTAACAATTTTAGGGGCAGTTCATTTTGTTCTTATTCACCCTAAGTTTTTAGTTTAGCTCATATTTGTGTTAGACTACTGTATTTAACAAGGAATGTATATTTTTCAAATATGAAGAAATAAATTGACCAGCAGAAATTGTGTAATGAGAATTTTAGAAAAACCTTTTCTATAAACTAAACTGTAGAAATTTAACTAGAACATAAATACCCTGGAAACTATCTTAATACAACCAAGAGATCAGCCTTAAAACAAGAATATTTCAAGTGCTGATATAACTAAATTTTATAAAGCCAAAATAACTTTTCTATAATAACGACCACAAGAAAAACACTTAGGTTTCAGAATACAGAGGTGTTTTACATTTCCTCGGGGTTTTTCCCTCATGTTCAAATTACATTCTAGCTTTTGCATTCTAAATTGTGGATCAACTGAAGAAGTAGGCCAGGACTTCTGCTCCAGCAGAAGCAGAAGTGGACTGGCTGGTCCACAGAGCCAGCGCTGTGTGGAACCTGCTCTGCCTGCATCTCCATCTGTGGCTCCACACTGGCCACAGCAGCTGCCAGGCATCCTGGTGAGCGAATATGGTCACTTCGAGATTCCACAGCCAAGTAGCAAATGACTTGGGGAAGGCATATGTCCAGGAATGGAACTTGGGTGCGTATTTTCCTCAGACCCATCAAATAGAGGTAGAAAGAGATTTTTCAGGGAGGTAAGAAACTTTACTCTAGACACAGACACTCACTTGTTCAAATGCACAAAGCCATAGCTGCAGAGCTGCTAATTAGATACAGTGAAATGTATTAGCAGGAAAAGACCAAAGGGTAGGTGTTATTTTCTTTCCCCCTTCCCATCAACACTCTGTCAAAACATCTACATCAAACTACTGGAGTAAAATCATCAGCACCTTCCATGTTTCTAAATCAATAGAGTACCCCAAACAGTGACAGAACAATAACAGAGAGGCAGAAACCTCTCCTCCATGACAAGCACTGTGGGTAGCACTAGTATTATTCATGTCTTTTTTTTTTTAAGAGAGAGAAAGAGAGAATTTTTTTAATATTTATTTTTAGTTTTTTTTTTTTTCCGGTGGACACATCATCTTTATTTTTTTATTTTTATGTGGTGCTGAGGATTGAACCCAGCACCCCCACGCATGCAAGTGCGCTACTGCTTGAGCCACATCCCCAGCCCCTCATGTCTTCTTTCATAAGCACAGACACAGGGTGTGCATCCCTAATCTGAAAATCCCAAACCCCAAATCCTTCAGATTTTGGAGGATTGGGGATTCATATTAGGGATGCTCAACCTATAAAGTCTACACAAGTATTCCAAAATCTTGTCCCTCCCCCAAATCTGACATTTGAAACATTTCTGATCTCAAGCATATCAGATCAGGATACTCCATCTATACTTGGGCAGTGAATAAGACTACAAGTATCAGGCTCCTTTGACCATATATAACCAAGTAGCTAAGTTATGGTGAATGAGATGAGAGGAAACATATACAGGTTCTCCGGGAAATCCTAAGAGGTGGGTGAGATCCATTTTTTTGTGTCCTTCTCTTTTCTCTTTCCCTGCTGGCTAGAATTGGATATGCCAGCTGGAGCTGTCACCTTGACCATCAAGATGGTGGGGTAGTAAGACAAAAACAGCCAGAGACCACATGATGTGGAGCAGCATAGCCACCCTGGAACACCCACCTCCTAATTTTCCATTATGTGAGCAATAACCTCCACAGGTACAGACTACTCTTATTTGAGCTTTACTGGTTATGTGGAATAACTGGCAATATGGTACTAAATCCTTACCCATCAAAAACACAATGAGGTACCCAAACAGAGAGAAAATGCCATAGTACTATGCCAGCCTAGTAGTTGTTGGTGAAGTTTATCTTAATTTATTCTAAAATAAAATATTCTTCCCATATGTTTTTTTCATCTGAAAAGCTCCTTATTTAATAAACCTGCCCCAATGAGCAGTGAGCACCTGAGCCTAAGTGCCTGCGGTAGACAGAAAATAACATTATTTTGGCAGACTGAATTCTATTATCCCACAATATTGAGAGGAAGATTAAAAATCCCCAAATGTGCAATACTGCTTTAACATATTTTATAATAAAATGTATGCTAAGCGACAAGTACGTAACAGCAAAATCCTATTGCATGGTGGACAAGCGAGCCCCCAGGCTAGGCTCATTCAGCTGCCAAGTGAACCTTTTCCATCCACATTCTTATTGTTCTCCCTGTCGAATTCGAACCTTAGCAAAATTGCATCCATTATGGTGCTGTCTTGTGGGGAGCAGTCGTGAATTCTAAACTGTTAATGTTAAATCCGTGAATGCTCCCAGTTTCTCTACCATGCTTTACTGGGCACATTCCATACATCTCAGTATTCTTTTTCTTCTTATTGAATTATAACCAATAAAAATACACATTTGACACCAATTTATAGATACTGTAAAATGATTACCAGAATTAAGATAGTAAACATGTCTATCAACTCACAGTTATGTTGTGCATTGAGAACACTTAAGATCTACTTAACAAATTTCAAGTGTAAAAAATAGCAACCATACTGTTCATCTGATCTTCAGAACTTTTTTATTCTGTGTAATGAAAATTTGGTACTTTTTGTTTTTAGTTGCCAGAGATTGAACCCAAAGGGGTTAAATCACTGAGCCCACATGGCACATCCCCTGCCCTTTTTATTTTGAGACAAGGCTTCACTAAGTTGCTTAAGACCATGCTAAGTTGCTGAGGCTGGCCTCATACTTGCTATCCTCCTGCCTTAGCATCCCAAGTACCTGGGCTAACAGATGTGCTCCACAGCTCCCAGCCTTGAAATCTGGTAATCGTGGACATTAGGCCTCATTAATGTTTCTAAAACTCGTAAAGATCATTGTTACAAATAATGAAATTAAGCTGAAAAAGCTAAAACATCTTGCCTCAACTTGTAAGAATAGGGTCTGAACCAGTATCCTAAAGCTTACATTCCTTCCAATTGCCATATTATTCTCTGTTTAGCTTACAGCCACTGACTTTTTCTGGAAAAAAAATGTCTATTACCATTCAATGTATTGTATAGGGCAATGTGTATTTATTTAATATTTAAGGACCCTTTCCACTGAAAGCTGCTTTAGGATAAGAACTTGGTTTTAACTTGCTGCTTTAACCCTGCACCAGAACAATGCTTAGCATACAGAATATTCAGTGTGTGTGAACAAAGGAATAAATACCAGTTGGCTACTCTGAAACTGGCCCTATTTCCTACTAGAGTGGCCAGGCCACATCCTCTATTCTTAAAGTGACCACCCCCACAGAAAAGCCAGTGTGTATTGTGCAATTACAAGAATTCTAGATAGCCTTAATCTCAACAATGGATCAGAAAGCAACCTGTCAAATATAGCTTATTTCATTAATTAGTAGAGCCATTTATTACTAATGGGACAGTGGCGTCCTTAAGGGGTCTCTATAGTCAGTCCACTAATGTTTGTATACAGGATCCCCACAAGTTTTGTATGGTCTTAAGTGGATCCCTTAACCTCAATGCCTCAAATCTTTCTATATAATAAGACAGTAATAATGCACATCTAACAGGGTATTCTATGAAATGAGATGCTAAAATGTTTTAACATGTATGAAATGTTTTATAAACTACTGTTATTTTAGAAATGCATGGTTATTTTACTTCAGCAATTGCAAAAACAGACAAAAATTAATATTAAAATGGATGCTAAGGAACAATTAACAATGGATGGGTTCCCGGCCACAATGTCCAGGAGTCACGAGCTACACCTGGCCACTCAGCACTTGAAATGTGGCTATTCCAAGTTGATGGGCTCTAAGCCTAAAATAAATTTTAGATTCAAATACTCAGTCCAATAAAAAACATAAAATACATTGCTAATATCTTCATATTAGCTATACTTTGAGAAACATTTTCATGTATGGAGCAAAATAAATTATTAAAAAATATTCACCTCTTTCATGTCTTAATATGACTACTAGATATTTTTTTAAATTAATATGACATGATATTTCCAGTTGTCAGCACAAATATTGAGAAATGCATATGATATTCATGTGGCCCTAAAGACACAGATGACCCAGCCATGCTGCACCATGCAAAACAGTAAGGCCTCATTCAAAGAGGCAAGCGTGGCCATACATAAGTTTGGGGCAAAGTGCTGAAGAGAAACTGAATAAGGGCCAAAATCCAGTGCCTCAGGATAGTCAACCTTTCATATCTACACCCACAATCAACCAACTACAGACAGAAAATATTCAGGAAAAAAAATGTTTCTGCACTGAACACAGCTTTTTGTGTCATTATTCTCTAAATAACACAGTACAACTATTTCCATAGCATTTACATTACATTAGTTATTATAAGAAACCTAGAGATGATTTAAAGTATACAGGAGGATGTGCATAGGTTATATGCAAACACTAAGCCATTTTATATAAAAGATATAGAGCACTGGTAGATTTTGGTACCCACGTGGGTATCTTGGAGCCAACACCAGAAATAAAAGTCAACTGTATTTGTTGATACTGATTCACTATCAAAGAGTAAAGTAGGTATTATTACCCACCATCCTTTCCCCAAATGTTATGGACTAGAAAACAGACTGGAGGTTAAGATACAAAACCAATTTGGTCACAGACCTAATACTCTTATGTAGGCCTCTACAAACCAAGTCCACAACTATTATTCTATCACTACATTCCCCTGACCCCACTCACTGGCTATTTTTATTTGACCTGATGTCTTCAGTCAACTGCATTTTAGAAAAGATAATCTAGTTAAGTCCTGAGGAGTTACTCAACAGGACTCTCCAGTTCCCTGAACATAGTGATAAGTAAACAAAGAGAGAAAACTGGCAAGGCTCATTGGTCATTATCTTCCAAATATCTGCTTTCAGACCCTCTTGTTCACTGACAGCATGCATTTCACTCACCACTCTGAGAAGGAAAAGGATCATGAAAATAACCTTCCATGGTCCACAACAGTAATAAAAAAGCTCATTGAAAGTAAATGCAGGCTGGGGGAGGGGCAAGCAGAAAAAATCAAAGTGATAGAGTGCCAGGGATCCCAGCAGCCTGCAGCAGGGCCCCGGAGATCCAGGCCAAGTGGCCTGCCCTGCGGCTACAGAAGGCGTGGCGCCTCAGTGAAGCCATTAATTAGCAAGCAGGGAGGTTAGGGAAGGCCATTAGGTGGAATCCCACCAGCCAAGCCCACACGGACCCTTGGGCCGAGCACGGGATCTCAGAAGGGGAAGGAAGCGGTACAGTCCCATCCCCCACAGCGGACACTCCACCAAGGCAGTCAGCGGCCACCATCCGGGAAAGCTGAAGGATACACCACCACTCTCCTTCAGAGTGCAACATCAAAACAGCGGACACTCCATCCAGGCAGTCAGCGGCCACCATCCGGGAAAGCTGAAGAATACACCACCACTCTCCAACAGCTTGCAACATCAAAACAGCCAGCAGCAGGACCCCGGAGATCCAGGCCAACTGATTCGCACGGCCTGCCCCGCAGCTACAGAAGGCGTGGCGCCTCAGAGAAGCCATTAATTAGCAAGCAGGGAGGTTAGGGACTGCCATTAGGTGGAATCCCGCCAGCCAAGCCCACCGCCCACGCCCGGAACAGGCCCAGCAACCTGCCAGCATTGTAGTCACGACACCCCAATTGGAATAGGGACAGAGCAGAGCCGCCTTCCACTCCCGGAACAGGCCCAGAGAGCCGCCAGCGTGGTAGACACGTCACCCCAATTGGAGTAGGGGCACAGCCGCCGCCTGCACCTGCAAGGGAGACTTTTCAAGTATACAAGAGCAACATAAATAAATAGGGGGTAAATTTCAAAACACAACAGTTGCACCAAGCAGAAAGAAACGCGAGCAGTATGAAAAGACAAGGAAAGAAAGGACCACAAGCAATGCAGGTCAACTCAACTTTAGAAGAGGTAATAGCTGCAACAGATGGAATATCAGATAAAGAGTTCAGGATATATATGCTTCAGATGATCTGGAGTCTCAAGGAAGACATGAGACAGCAAAATCAGACAATGAAAGATCACATTGACAAACAAATCCAGGAAGTAAAAGATCAATTTCACAGGGAGATAGAGGTAATAAAAAACAAACAAATTGAAATTCTAGAAATGCAGGAAACAATAAACCAACTTAAAAACTCAATTGAGAATACTACCAGCAGAGTAGATCACTTAGAAGAGAGAACATCAGACAATGAAGACAAAGTATTTCAACTGGAAAAGAACATAGACAGCTCAGCAAGTCTGCTAAGAAACCATGAGCAGAACATCCAAGAATTATGGGACAATATCAAAAGACCAAATTTAAGAGTCATTGGGATACAGGAAGGCACAGAGCTCCATTCCAAAGGAATAAACAGTCTATTCAGTGAAATAATACGAGAAAACTTCCCAGAATTGAAGATTGAGACAGAATCCCAAATCCTAGAAGCCTACAGGACGCCGAATGTGCAAAATCATAAGAGATCCACACCTAGACACATTATAATGAAGATGTCCAACATACAGAATAAGGAGAGAATTTTAAAAGCTGCAAGAGAAAGAAAGCAGATTACATTTAGGGGTAAACCAATCAGGATAACAGCTGATCTCTCAACACAGACTCTGAAAGCTAGAAGATCCTGGAATAACATATTTCAAACACTGAAAGACAATGGGCTCCAACCAAGAATCATGTATCCGGCAAAATTAAGCTTCAGGTTAGAAGATGAAATTAAAACCTTCCACAATAAACAAAAGTTAAAAGAATTCGCAGCTAGAAAACCATCTCTTCAAAAAATCCTTGGCAAAACATTACAGGAAGAGGAAATGGAAAACAACATTGAAAACCAACAATGGGAGGTAGGACAGTAAAGGGGGGAAAGTAGTCAAAGAGGATAACAAATCAGGTTTAGTAACATCAATAAACAAATATGGATAGAAGAACAAACCATATCTCAATAATAACCCTAAATGTTAATGGCTTAAACTCACCAATTAAGAGACACAGGCTAGTAGAATGGATCAAAAAACAAGACCCAACAATATGCTGTCTACAGGAGACGCATTTGATAGGAAAAGATATACATAGACTGAAGGTGAAAGGTTGGGAAAAATCATATCACTCATATGGACCGCGGAAACAAGCAGGAGTGTCCATACTCATATCTAATAAAATAGATTTCAAGCCAAAGCTAATCAAAAGGGATATAGAAGGACACTTCATACTGCTCAAGGGAATCAAACACCAACAAGACATAACAATCATAAATATATATGCCCCAAATAATGGTGCAGCTGTATTCATCAAGCAAACTCTTCTCAAGTTCAAGAGTCTAATAGACCAACATACAATAATCATGGGAGACTTCAACACACCTCTCTCACCACTGGACAGATCTTCCAAACAAAAGTTAAATAAGGAAACTATAGAACTCAATAACACAATTAACAACCTAGACTTAATTGACATATATAGACTATACCACCCAACATCAAGTAGCTACACTTTTTTCTCAGCAGCACATGGAACCTTCTCAAAAATAGACCATATACTATGTCACAGGGCAACTCTTAGACAATACAAAGGGGTAGAGATAATACCATGCATCTTATCTGATCATAATGGAATGAAACTGAAAATCAATGATAAAAGAAGAAAGGAAAAAGCAAGCATCACCTGGAGAATGAACAATAGGTTGCTGGGTGATCAATGGGTTTTAGAAGACATCAAGGAGGAAATTAAAAAATTCCTAGAGTTAAATGAAAACACAGACACAACATATCGGAATCTATGGGACACATTGAAAGCAGTTCTAAGAGGAAAATTCATTGCTTGGAGTTCATTCCTCAAAAAAAGAAAAAACCAAAAAATAAATGATCTCATCCTTCATCTCAAAATCCTAGAAAAAGAAGAGCAAAACAACAGCAAAAGAAGTAGAAGGCAAGAAATAATTAAAATCAGAGCTGAAATTAATGAAATTGAAACAAAAGAAACAATTGAAAAAATTGACAAAACTAAAAGCTGGTTCTTTGAAAAAATAAATAAAATTGACAGACCCTTAGCCATGCTAACGAAGAGAAGAAGAGAGAGAACCCAAATTACTAGCATACGGGATGAAAAAGGCAATATCACAACAGACACTTCAGAAATACAGAAGATAATCAGAAATTACTTTGAATCCTTATACTCCAATAAAATAGAAGATAGTGAAGGCATAGATAAATTCCTTGAGTCCTATGATCTGCCCAGATTGAGCCAGGAGGATATAGACAACCTAAACAGACCAATAACAATAGAGGAAATAGAAGAAACCATCAAAAGACTACCAACTAAGAAAAGCCCAGGACCGGATGGGTATACAGCAGAGTTTTACAAAACCTTTAAAGAGGAACTAACACCAATACTTTTCAAGCTATGTCAGGAAATAGAAAAAGAGGAAGAACTTCCAAATTCATTCTACGAGGCCAACATCACCCTCATTCCGAAACCAGACAAAGACACATCAAAGAAGGAAAACTACAGACCAATATCTCTAATGAACTTTGACGCAAAAATCCTCAATAAAATTCTGGCGAATCGGATTCAAATACATATCAAAAAAATTATACATCATGATCAAGTAGGATTCATCCCTGGGATGCAAGGCTGGTTTAATATACGGAAATCAATAAATGTTATTCACCACATCAATAGACTTAAAAATAAGAACCATATGATCATCTCAATAGATGCAGAAAAAGCATTCGACAAAGTACAGCATCCCTTTATGTTCAAAACGCTAGAAAAATTAGGGATAACAGGATCATACCTCAACATTGTAAAAGCAATCTATGATAAGCCACAGGCCAGCATCATTCTGAATGGAGAAAAATTGAAGGCATTCCCTCTAAGATCTGGTACAAGACAGGGATGCCCTCTCTCACCACTTCTGTTCAACATAGTCCTGGAAACACTGGCCAGAGCAATTAGACAGTCAAAAGAAATTAAAGGCATAAAAATAGGAAAAGAAGAACTTAAATTATCACTATTTGCAGATGATATGATTCTATACCTAGCAGACCCAAAAGGGTCTACAAAGAAGCTATTAGAGCTAATAAATGAATTCAGCAAAGTGGCAGGATATAAGATCAACACGCATAAATCAAAGGCATTCCTGTATATCAGCGACAAATCCTCTGAAACGGAAATGAGGACAACTACTCCATTCACAATATCCCCCCCAAAAATAAAATACTTGGGAATCAACCTAACAAAAGAGGTGAAAGATTTATACAATGAAAATTACAGAACCCTAAAGAAAGACATAGAAGAAGACCTTAGAAGATGGAAAAACATACCCTGCTCATGGATAGGCAGAACTAACATCATCAAAATGGCGATATTACCAAAAGTTCTCTATAAGTTCAATGCAATGCCAATCAAAATCCCAACAGCATATCTTGTAGAAATAGATAAAAGAATCATGAAATTCATATGGAATAATAAAAGACCCAGAATAGCAAAAACAATACTAAGCAGGAAGTGTGAATCAGGCGGTATAGCGATACCAGACTTCAAACTATACTACAGAGCAATAGTAACAAAAACAGCATGGTACTGGTACCAAAACAGGCGGGTGGACCAATGGTACAGAATAGAGGACACAGTAACCAATCCACAAAACTACAACTATCTTATATTTGATAAAGGGGCTAAAAGCATGCAATGGAGGAAGGATAGCATCTTCAACAAATGGTGCTGGGAAAACTGGAAATCCATTTGCACCAAAATGAATCTGAATCCCTATCTCTCGCCGTGCACAAAAGTTAACTCAAAATGGATCAAGGAGCTTGATATTAAATCAGAGACACGGCATCTGATAGAAGAAAAAGTTGGTTATGATCTACACACTGTGGGATCGGGCTCCAAATTCCTCAATAGGACACCCATAGCGCTAGAGTTAACAAATAGAATCAACAAATGGGACTTACTCAAACTAAAAAGTTTTTTCTCAGCAAAAGAAACAATAAGAGAGATAAACAGGGAGCCTACATCCTGGGAACAAATCTTTACTCCACACACTTCAGATAGAGCCCTAATAACCAGAATATACAAAGAACTCAAAAAATTAGACAATAAGATAACAAATAACCCAATCAATAAATGGGCCAAGGACCTGAACAGACACTTCTCAGAGGAGGACATACAATCAATCAACAAGTACATGAAACAATGCTCACCATCGCTAGCAGTCAGAGAAATGCAAATCAAAACTACCCTAAGATACCATCTCACTCCAGTAAGCCATTAGGAAGTCAAACAACAATAAGTGCTGGAGAGGATGCGGGGAAAAGGGCACTCTTGTTCATTGCTGGTGGGACTGCAAATTGGTGCAGCCAATTTGGAAAGCAGTATGGAGATTTCTCGGAAAGCTGGGAATGGAACCACCATTTGACCCAGCTATTCCCCTTCTCGGTCTATTCCCTAAAGCCCTAACAAGAGCATGCTACAGGGACACTGCTACATCGATGTTCATAGCAGCTCAATTCATGATAGCAAGACTGTGGAACCAGCCTAGATGCCCTTCAATAGATGAATGGATAAAAAAAATGTGGCATTTATACACTATGGAGTATTACTCTGCATTAAAAAATGACAAAATCATAGAATTTGGAGGGTAATGGATGGCATTAGAGCAGATTATGCTAAGTGAAGCTAGTCAATCTTTAAAAAACAAATACCAAATGACTCCTTTGATATAAGGGGTGTAAACAAGGACAGGGTAGGGACGAAGAGCTTGAGAAGAATATTTACAGTAAACAGGGATGAAAGGTGGGAGGGAAAGGGAGTGAGAAGGGAAATTGCATGGAAATGGAAGGCGATCCTCAGGGTTATACAAAATGTCATATAAGAGGAAAGGAGGGGTAAGTCAAGAGAATACAAATGGAAGAAATGATTTACAGTAGAAGGGGTAGAGAGAGAAAAGGGGAGGGGAGGGGAGGGGAGGGGAGGGGGGATAGTAGACAATAGGACAGACAGCAGAATACATCAGACACTAGAAAGGCAATATGTCAATCAATGGAAGGGTAACTGATGTGATACAGCAATCTGTATACAGGGTAAAAGCGGGAGTTCATAACCCACTTGAATCAAACCGTGTAATATGATGTATTAAGAACTATGTAATGTTATGAACAACCAATAAAAAAAAATAAAAATAAAAAAAAGAAAGTAAATGCAAACCTATTACCATAAATGGCAACCTGAGCAATTCTCCTGCAACTAGTAATTCAGAGATAACTGTGAAGATAGAAAGTTGAAAGAGAAACAGAAGCCTCCTGAGCCATGCTAAGAAGTTCTTATTGCAATCGAGTCATGTCCACTCCCCACCCAGTCAGCATTAAGGTCTGAAAAAAATCAATAAGGTTACACAAACAAGCTTTCTTGAAGGTTTACTATGGAAGAAAACAGATAATGGTATGACCACCAGCACACGCTGGGCCAAGTTACTGACCTGCAAAAGCAAAACTGAGTCTGTCATGAGCCATCAAAGTTTCTAGCCAATGCTTTCCTACAATTCATTCTAATGGTTTATGTCAAGGTATGCAATGAGAGGACTAACTTTTTACAACAGTAGGATTTCCTCTTAACCACCCCTAATATAACTGAACAACCAGTAATAATAGGTAACACTTTTTGAGCATTTATTACATACTCAGCACACTTCTAAGCTCTTTACATGGATTATTTCAATGTCTACAGCTCCCTGTGAGGTGGAGTTTCATTTTCCAAACTAACTTCCAAGCTAACTTCACAAAATCTGGGAGCAGGGCTGGGTGCCAAGCTTTACCCAATGGCTACCCTTGGAGCTTCTTCTTGAATTCAAATCACATTCTCCACACAAAGGTCAATACACAGGACTCCCAAAGTCCAGCAAGTTGATCACATGATAAAGTCAGGATGAAGAAGTGAATAAACATCCCCTTCTTCCTCGTTTGCCTTCAAAACACCATCCCATCATGATGGTTCTTGCCTTTGTGCCTTTGCACACACTGTTCCCTCTTCCTGGAACCCTTTTCTTTAGAGTCTAACTCAAAACAAAACTGCAAACAATTTCCTTCCTCCGGATGCCCCCAAGATTAAATCATCTTATCCTTTGTGCCACTTTTGTACCTTGTACATACGTCTACCATTTGCTTTTGTGGCTTTCTCCTGACTAGGGTACAGATTCCTTAAACACGGATGCCAGTCATCTTTACACTCCCACACTAAGTACAATGTTTGCTAATATAAATTCCTCTATAGTAGAAGAAATTTCCACCATTCACAATTACTTTCCTGGGTAGTATCTTGTCACAACCATTGAGCAAAGACTATTTCAGTATATTAGTGAGTGGGGAGGAGGGAGCAGACACAGTCTTAGAAAAGAATTCCAAGATAGCTTGTGTGTTGTCCAAATAATATGTTCATGACCAGACTCAGTGAGGTCTAAGGAGACAGCAAAGGATTTCTTGATTGAGCTGCAGCATGAGTAGCTCTGTTTTGCAGATGATGTTGTTCTCAGGCAGGAAGAACTTTGTGCCTCAGTACCATCTGGTATTTCATGGCAACCTTCCCTATGCTGAAGCCATATTTGCAAGAAACAGTGATTTTTATGTTCATCACAAAGTATTCTGAAAGACTCGGCAGCAGACAAATGCATGCCCATCCAAAAACTCAAACATGCTGACCAGCTCCATGCCACACAAGGGCCTTTTCCAGTAGGCAATACATGTTTTGAGAGTGACTATCAGAAAGAAAAAAAAAAAAAAAACTATGCCACAAATTGACTCTCCTTAGAAGTATTTGAAATTCTTGCTTTCTTTCTAAACTAGATATGTCACAGATGAGAAATAGCTGTCTGCAAAGGGAGAGAGGGAAGAAGAAGGGAAGAGGTTTTTAGCTCATCCTCTCAGTTGACCAACCTTCCGACATGAGCAGCACTAGAATATCAATGAGGTGCACTTATTTATTTAACCACCCTGCTTTTGACTAGAAGTAACAGAAGTCGAAACCAAAATACCTGTTAAACCAATTACATGGGTAAAGAGGTTACTATCACATATCTCAAGAAGACCCAAAGGAAAGGAGTTCCAGAGTCAGTTAATTAAGCTGCTCGATGAAGTCATCAAGGAGCCAGGCCTTCTCTGTCTACATCCTCTCTGAGCTTGCTTTTGTCCTCACATTTACCACCTCTCCAAAAATCCACATCAACTTTGTGCAAAGCATCCTTGCACAACAAAGACTGAAGACAATCCTTTTCCTCTAAAAAAGAAAAAAAAAAAAGACGACAATGATGAAAGAAAAGAGGTGAAAACTTTCCCAGAATCAACACATCCTCTATCAGACTTGCCCTCACACATCAAGGGCCAGAACCATTCACATGTTCATCCCTAAAGAAACCAGAGGGGGTAAAAGAAATGGAATCCCATGACTGACTAAGCAACTGACCTGGGAACTTTAGAGGAATCCAGCCACTTCTGATAGAAGGGGCCTGATATTAGATAACTAATGGTATACTAAGGAGGCAGAGAAACTAGACAACAGCTTCTAAGTTAGCACTGCTGCTGCATCCTAGCCTTTCTTGCAAGGAGGCTGAACTTGTAAACTGCATACCACGACCAAGAGTTTCAAATGCCCAACCAGATGTTTCCCTAACAAATAATGAAACTCTGGATGGTACCTAAATCAGAAATATTATTGCAACAACTTTATTCATTTCAAATAAATTAAATCATATTGTCTAATTTTTGCATTTATATCCATGTATGTAAAGACAGAAATGTAAGGATCATATTATTCCCTTAAAACAAAGACCATTTCATATTTATTTCCTGCTTCAGCCTTACAAGATCTAGCTGGCAAACATAGTAAGTATACTACCTCCAAGATTTCATTGCAAACATATTTATATTGGCAAACTCAAGGATTTATGAAGATTTAAAAAGATAAAAGCCCTTTTGCGATTAACATTAAATAGAACACCAAGATCAGGCTGACATAAATATTTGCATTCAATTTTATGATTCTAAAAGCAATTCTGAGTTCATATATGGGATGTTGGTGATAAGAAAAGTCAAATTCTTAGCACATTTTTTAAATAAGTGAGGTCAAAAACAGGAGACTAAATAATGATATTCCCAGGAAGTAGGGCAAGCAAATGGGAGTTTATTCTGCCACCTTCAATGCTAGTGTTTAAAGAATTAACAAAGAAATAATATAAAAGGCATACCAAAAGGTATTAGACTACTTGTATATCTAGTTTAATTAAATGGCTATTCTATGCAAAGGACTGAGTCTAAGCAATAAGCTTTGACCTCTTTCACATCAGGCAGGGCTGCCAAATTCAATACAGAATTCCCAGAGGAATCTGAATTTCAGGTAAGCAAGAGGTTATTTTTAGTATACTGTTTTTACAATTGTCTTAAATAAATTCTAAGTGTAAATATGACTCATGCAATATTTGGAATATACACTAAAAGTATTATTTATCTAAAATTCAAATGTAACTGGGCATCCTATGTTTGTATTTGTATTATTCCTTCTGATCCTCATTCTCTCTATGCCTTTTTGACAACATCTTCCATTTGTTCTTTGAATTGTCTTGTGTATCTCTGCCCAGTAACCATTGTCTCTTAAGACTTAATGTCTCATGGTTCCAGATACCTCCAACTCCTTAATCTTTTCAGTGCTGTCTGAAGAGGAAGCTCAAAGGAAATTTCCACAGCTGAACTCAACAAGCTGTGCAAAATTAAAGCCAGAGAAATAGAGGAGATGCCACTAAGAGGCACATGTGATCATTTTTTTAAAAAATCAAGAACAAGTATGTAAATCCCAAATCAGGCTAATTATAATTCAAGGATCTTTGTTATAAAAGAATTCAGATACTGAAGGCCTACCCTATTCTTATTATTTCAAAATTTTAATACAGTGGTGATAAAGCTACATAGTTTAAAAGTACCTAAAAAAAAGAAAAAACAACTCTGATGTTTGGCTATACTTGGGATTTGCTGGCGATGATAATCATGAGAAATCTACCCAACTACATCATGGGTAGAGTGGTATCAATGCATAGGCTTAGACTAATTTACATGGCAGAATGCTTTGCTGTAACTCCTAAAGATTTTTAGCAATCTAACATGAATAGACAGATACACATGATACAGAGGATAGAACCAAAACAAATTTTAAAGCAGGATTTCTCTCATCTTCTAATTTGTATAATTTTAAGACTCAAACACTTCTAGTCTTAATTTTTTGTCTGCTTAGAAAACACATAACCTAAACAAATTTCATTAGAAGTAATGATAAGGAATATCATTTCCAGGGTGGGGAATTGAAATAAGGAGCCCCTAAGGCTCACCTACCTATTCCAGAGGGGAGAAATAAACACAGGAAGGTGGAAACTAAAAGCTTGTCCCTCTTATCCCTTGTCTAGGGAACTCATTCTCACATACAACCTAACCTCAACCTGCCTGAATGTTACAGAAAAAAAAAAAAAAAGTGCAAGGAAAGCTTTTTGTAACAGAATATCGTGCATGCCATAAGAAATTAAAATGATTCAAGTGAATATGGAAAGATTCTCAGCACAGACACAGAGAAACAAGTCTCTAAAGACAAACAAAAATCCCAGGGAGGGAAAGGATCACTGCACTCTGTCACTCAAGGCTATCAGGTGTCCCATACGCTGCCACCTACACTGGTCTAAAGAGAAGGCCTACATTATATTAAGCACATAGAAATGAGGCCATGGAACAGTGAAATGCTACGACTCAGGCTACAACATATGCACTTTGGCCCTAACCCTCTGTCTGTCTGCCTCTGGATCCATCCCCTTCGCAGCCCACCTACTGACAGAAACAGGGCCAGGTCAATCTGAGAAAGGAGAGTCCTCAGTCACCCTCCATTAGCATTTAGAGGTATTATCAGCTCCATCTCATAAGAGAAAACTTGAATTCACAAAACAGATGTCCAAGAAGACTCAAAAGGGATTCAGGAAGCTAAAAACTGAAAGATAATCTAGGATGTGAATAAATAGAACAGAAAAACTTAAATATTTTGTTCTAAAGTGGATCTGAATTTTTTTTATACTGAAAGACATTATTCTAGCATTAGTTTCTTAAACTCTTTTGCACAAAATTCTATTAACAAACCCCATTTGCCCTACAAAAAAAATATCCATTTATGTTGCTAAATTATAGAATTGCTCAATTATTTTTGTATTAAGAAATAAATAAATAATTCATTCTTATACTTCCTGGAACTGCTTTATAAAACTCCTAAGTATTATAAATCCCTGAAACGTTCCTGAACATCACTGTGAAATATGGTTATAAAGTCGGGTAGAGAAATAATTATAATATCAATAGAGAAAGAAATTCAAGTAATATATCAATAATTACAAATACATTTTAGCACCAAAAAGTGTTCGTATAATGTAAGGAATTATATAAAGTAGATAAAATGTCAAAACATCAGCAAATCTTACACAATCCAAAGACTTCTATGTGAGTTTTGTGACACATCACATCTGCCCAAACATGAGTCACATACCCAGCTTTGCCTCCCAACATGGCTGGTATCCTACAATGACATTGGGCCTTGCAAAAATTCCTGCAGTAGGTTAATATATGAACCCATCAGTCCCTTAACACACAGATAGCCTAGCAAACTTATGTTAAGCTGCTCTAACAACCTCCTCCTGCAAATATAGGGCATAACACATAATAATTTCTTCTTTGAGTTGGGAATGGAGTAGTGTACATAAAAAGACAGAGAAAGGAGAGAAGGTGGCCAGATGAGTACGGAAAGCAAAAAAGAAGTGGAGAGGTGAATGGGACTGCACAATATGATGCTGAGTCTGGACCATTCATTCTCCAAAGGGAAATATGCCAAGAAAGTGACCAAAAGATGTTCCAGCTGTGGATCAACTTTCTAAACAGTCAAAACTACTTATTACTAAAAGCAACTGATATTTATAAATTAGCTCCTTGAATGCATATTTTAAATGAAAATCTAATACGGTAAAAATAAGTCAAATTTAACTTTTCTAGGAAAATTATGCTTTTTGTGCAACATGCGTAAGAAACACAGAAATTCATTCTCATATTATTCATTGTTGAAGCCTGAAGATTTAAACAGCACTTCTCTTGTTACTATGTTACCCTACAGCTTTCTAAATGTGTACACAGGGAAACTTTAAAGCAATAACTGCCTCAATTTTGTTTGGGAAAGTTATATTACAATTTAATGTTTATTCAAGTTATTCAACAGATCAGCAAATATTTATTGAAAACATACTACTATACCAAGTACTCTGACAGGGATAAGGAAGACCAAAAATAAGTCTAATCTTAAGTAACAATTTAGAGATGTTTGGAGGAAAATAAATCTTTGTTCTCCAACACAGTGTAAAATAATCTAAGATATTTTAAAAGGAGTGTTCAAGTACAGTTATGATTGGGAAAAACAGATTTTCTTTTCCTATAATCTTAGTTTGTATAAAGTATGCTTTAGCCAACAGCCACAGCTGCCTCAAATTAGATGACTAATTTAAAGCAAGCTCAGTTGTGTTTGTGTGCATGTATACATGTGTCTGTGTATGTATAAACACAAATGCCTGCATTCACTTGGGGATCAGGGGAGACACACTTCCCTACCCAGCCACTGTGGGGTGGGGGTGGGGGGTCATTATTTCACAGAACACAGCATCCCAACCAAAGTGCTGTAGGTCACAAAAAAACATCTTTTAACAGTTTTAAAGAACATTCCCCAAATTAAAACAGCCGAATCACATTTGAAAGACATTTTCTAAATGTCTTTCTCCATGAACTTTAAGAAATTGTCATTCTAACAAGAGACTGGATGTGGAGCACTCTCCCACTCACCACCCCAAAAAGTAGCTGTGCAGTTCTACACACAATCACCTCTCTCCTTGGCCTCCCACTAATGCATCCATTCAATAAGATGAGCTTAGTCACAATTTGTTTATCATCAAAAACTTTCCTGTTTTGCATACACATGTATTTGTTTGTTGCAATTAATTTGCTTTTGCTTCCTCCCATAAATATAGAAAGTAATGCTAATTATCATTACTGCTACTATTATGTTTATTGATATTGCTATTACTAGATTATTAAAATAGTATTCCTGAATTGAAGGAATTGTGTACATTTTATCAATTGGTATTTTTCCTTCACCTACTTTTGTTTTATTAGTCAACCAAAGTCTGACTTTCTAAGGAATGTGACTAATAAGTCGTAAAAATATTTGCTTCTAAAATAAATAAGGATGCCATTTAATTAAGATAATTTATTAAAAGGCTTTAAGAACTGCAGAATACATATTTTTCAAACTTTTTATAGTTGTAATATTTATATAATGTGAATTTCTAGACATTGTCCAATACATGAAATTTCAAACTTCAGTCTCCAAATATTACTATTTTTAAAACCTCAGCCTGTTTTGAAATACATTCTTAAGAATACAAATAACCTTAATTTTCTTAAGCCAAGTTCTCAGTCCATAATTACTCATCATACTATTTAGAAACTTATACCTAAACAGGTTTAATTTTTACAGATTTTTTCCACTAAATCAAGCATTTTTTCTTTTTCATCTAGAATATATTCAGATAACAAGTAAAAATATTTGTCATTAATCAGGCATTGTGTTGAGGATTATATCAAATACAAACTTGTATACTACAATTTTTTCCCCACAGCCTAAGTGTCTTACTTGCATATAACATTATCAAATTAGTCAAAGCTACAAAGGCAGACATACTGATACCTTCCCATAATCAAACCATAGTAAGCTCACAAAGCTATAAAGGTTAAGTTCAAATTTTTATGAACTAGGTTAGAGTATTCCACTGAACTCAACTCAAGGTCACACAAAAAATAGCTACAAAATTTCACATGTGTTGTAAAATCACTTATTTTATCAGCTACATGATATTTATCAATATTTTATTGTATGTGGGAGGAATGAAGCAAAGAAAACTGAAAAATTATCAGTTGGCACAATTTATAGTAAAGAAAAAGCTATCAGATGACAGAAAAACTAATTTAAAAGATTATTAAACCAAAGAAATTTCTGTTACATAGGAATGAGTCCCCAAATGTTAAAAATTATATCCTATTTTAAATAAAATCCCTGAAAAATTATATTTTCTATCATATCTGTGTATATATGTATGTATACAAATAGATACACATATACACATCTATACATATATATACATATATATGCAGAGAAGCAAATTACTATAGATAAATTCATTGTTTTCATTGTTCAAAGAAAATGAAAAACATCAATAACACATTATATAAACATGTTTATACTTGCCCTGATTGGAACATGTAAACACTTTGACATCAAGAGTATTCTGAAAACACTGCAATTCATAGCTCTCTTTGAAAGATGTCTTCATATGTAGAAGTTTGCCTGGATCCCATATTAAATTACGTTAAAATCATGAATATAATAAAAATCCAAGCTGCTGCTGCCCCATCTGTTTTCAGCTTTTATGTGAAGAAATGGGATCACAGCATTATTTTTTGTTGTTTCACAGCATAATGATGGTACAGAAAACAAATTACATATAACCAAGAATTTAGGACCAAAAGGTCAATTCTTTTTATTTTTTAAATTTTAATTTGTTATATATGACAACAGAATGCATTACACACATAGAGCACAATTTTTCATATCTATAGTTGTACACAAAGTAGAGTCACATCCTTCGTGTCTTCATACATGTACTCAGGATAATGATGACCCTTGCATTCCACCATCTTTCCTACCCCTGCCCCCTCCCTCCCCTGTGCTCTAGCTAGAGTTCATTTAATCCTCCCATCCCCTCCCCACCCTAAAGCATATTATGAATCAGCATCCATAAATCAGAGAAATCATTCCACATTTGGTTTTGGAGGATTGGCTAATTTCACTTAGCATTATCTTCTCCAGCTCCATCTATTTATCTGCAAATGAGATAAGATAGTTTTGCTGAGTAATATTCATTGTATGTGTGTGTATGTATACACACACACACATCACATTTTCTTTATTAATTGTAATACAGAATGTATTTCCATTCTTATTACACATATAGAGCACAATTTTTCATATCTCTGGTTGTATACATAGTATATTCACACCAATTCATGTCTTCATACATGAACTTTGGGTAATAATCATCATTACATTCCACCATCATTTCTAACCCCATGCCCCCTCCATTCCCCTCCAACCCCTCTGCCCTATCTAGAGTTCATCTATTCTTCCCATGCTCCCTCTCCCTAACTAACTATGAATTAGCCTCCTTATATCAAAGAAAACATTTAGCATTTGTTTTTTTTGGATTGACTAATTTCACATGGCATTGTCTTCTCTAACTCCATCCATTTACCTACAAATTCCATGATTTTATTCTCTTTTATTGCTGAGTAATATTCCATTGTGTATATACATGCCACATTTTTTAATCCATTCATCTATTGAAGGCCACCTAGGTTGGTTCCACAGTTTAGCTATTGTGAATTGTACTGCTATAAACATTGATGTGGCTATATCCCTGTAGTATGCTGTTTAAAGTCCTTTGGGTATAGACCAAGGAGCGGGATAGCTGGTGGTTCCATTCCCAATTTTCCAAGAATTCTCCCTACTGCTTTACATATTGGCTGCACCAGTTTGCAGTCCTACCAGCAATGTATGAGTGTACTTTTTCCCCCACATCCTTGCCAACACTTACTGTTGTTTGCATGCATAATAGCTGCCATTCTGACTGGAGTGAGATGAAATCTTAGAGTGGTATTGAAGATAGCCTCTCAACAAATGGTGCTGGGAAAACTGGAAATCCATATGCAACAAAATAAAATTAAAACCCTATCTCTCACCATGCACAAAACTCAACTCAAAATGGATCAAGGACTTAGGAATAAAACCAGAGACCCTGAATCTAACAGAAGAAAAAATAGGCCCTAATCTCCATCATGTGGGATTAGGCCCAAACTTCCTTAATAAGACTACTTTCGCGCAAGATTTAAAATCAATAATTAATAAATGGGATGGACTCAAACTAAAAAGTTTCTTCTCAGCAAAAGAAACAATCTGTGAGGTGAATAGAGAGCCTACATCTTTTTTTTTATTAGTTGTTCAAAACATTACATAACTCTTGACATATCATATTTCGTATATTTGATTCAAGTGGGTTATGAACTCCCATTTTTACCCCTTATACAGATTGCAGAATCACATTGGTTATACATCCACGTTTTTTACACACTGCAATACTAGGGTATGTTGTATTCTGCTGCCTTTCCTATCCTCTACTATCCCCCCTCCCGTCCCCTGCCCTCCCATCTTCTCTCTCTACCCCATCTACTGTCATTCATTTCTCTCCCTTGTTTTTTTCCCTTTCCCCTCATTTCCTCTTATTTGTAATTTTGTATAACAATGAGGGTCTCCTTCCATTTCCATGCAATTTCCCTTCTCTCTCCCTTTCCCTCCCACCTCTCATCCCTGTTTAATGTTAATCTTCTCATGGAAAGCCTACATCTTGGGAGCAAATTTTTAACCCTCGCACATCAGAGAGAGCACTAATCTCTAGGGTATATAAAGAAGTCAAAAAGTTAAACACCAAAAAAAAAAAAAAAACAAATAACCCAATCAATAACAAATGGCCCAATGACTAAAAAGACACTTGTCAGAAGATGATATACAATCAGCAAATATTTGAAAAACTGTTCATCATTGCTAGCATTAGAGAAATGCAAATCAATACTACATTTTCTTTATCCATTCATCTACTGAAGGGCATTTAGGCTGATTCCACAATTTAGCTATTGTGAATTGTGCTGTTATAAACATTGATGTCGCTATGTCCCTGTAGTATGCTGTTTTTAAGTCCTTTGGGTATAGACTGAGGAATGGGATAGCAGGGTCAAATGGTGGTTCCATTCCCAGTTTTCCAAGGATTCTCCTTACTGTTTTCCATATTGGCTGCACCAATTTGCAGTCCCACAAAAAGGTCAATTTTTTAAAGTATTAAGAATACTTTATTATTACATGTCAGATTCATTGGTTCGTTACTGGCTTCAAAAGGTGACTAATTTGACTGACACAGAATGAACTGACTGAACATTCGAAGGACTGCCGGAATACACTTTTAACACATACAGACAAGTTTATAGATTCAAAAGAAACTTTCAGGAAAAGTGAGGTTACAACAAGACCTTTACTGTTGCTATTTAGTATCCCAATACTGTAGAACATTTAAATATGCTTACACAATAGTTATTATTTGCTCATTCTTGATAGGAGAAATTTCAATCCCATTTAAATCCATTTTATTATCAAACGAAATACAGACACATTTGTTGAAAAGAACAACAAGCTACTAGATGTAATGACAAATATTAAGTTAGATTTAAAGAAAAGGAAGAGATGTTTGATTTAAGGAATATTTGTGTCCTTTATATATGATTAAATTTCTAAGTATTTTGATGTTTACCATGTTACAATCATATGATATTATAAAGAAAATGGCACAAATTCTTTCCTCAAACTCCCTACAGATCCTAAGCCTGTCAAGTTTATGCCCAGGAACACTGTAGGAGGTACTACCACCCTGCTCAACTTCAGGTACACTTTTATACTAAGTAAACCTGAGTGATATTTCTTGGACAGGGCTCTGTACATACACAGGTGGGAGAGTTCTGAAACACAGCCAGAAGGCAGAATTTTGATCAGCTTCTGATAACATAATTTAGGCATATTTTTCAAAATGCTCTGTATGATAATTCTTTTTAATTCTTAAATGTTTATCTGACATGAAAATTGTACATATTAATGAGATATGATGTCTGTTTTGATACATGCCATTAGTTGTGTAATGTTTAAAATCAGGTTAGTCAGACATTTATCTCCTCAAACATTTATTATTTATGGTGAAAATTTTTAAAATTCTCCTCTAGCTTCTTGAAATTGATAGTGCATTGCTGTAATCTATAGTCACCCTACTGTGCAATAGAACACCAGGACTTCTTAATTTTATATAACAACTCAATATTAACTCACTGAGCCATATTTCTCCACCCTAGCACACAGTCTCTGGTAGCCACTTTTCTATTTTCAACCTTTATGAGATCAGCTTTTTTAGATATCAAGATGCTGTGCTATTTGTTTTTCCATGCTTGATGTTCTTCATTTAACATAATAGTCTCCAATTCCATCCATGTTGCTGTGAATGACAGGATTCGTTTCTATTTTTTATTGCTGAATTGTATTCCACTGTGGGTATGTGTTGTGGGAAACAGTTTGGTCAAACAGCAGCAATCAGCACTCGGAGTGGAGGAGAACCCAAAACTTTGTGCCTGCATGCCCACAAGAAAACAAAACTCCAAATTCTGAGCCCAGATCAACAGTTGCTCAACATTTACAGGTTATTTGGCATCATCTTAGAACCATCCTATCACTGGGGCTTTTTCCTTTATTAAAAAAAAATTCCTCATCTAAGTGGCTAAAGGACTTGTCCAGGGTCTCTAATATAAAGCACACTTACAGAAACAGATGAGAAAGGGCTCTTTTCACAGGCATCTGTTACATTTCATAAGAGAGTAGTCAGACTTCTAGGACAGTTATTTATAATCCAAAAGGTAGGGACCCATAGCTGTTAGGCTTCCTGGAGAAAGGCTGAGAGAGGGGAGGGGAACTGACCCATTCCCCAGATACCGGTTTCTTGCCATGATCTTTTTATGATTTCATTTCACAACCAGGTCCGGTTTTGCCATCACATATGTACCACATTTTCTTTATTTGTTCATCAACTGATGCTTAAGTCCACTCCATCATTCAGCCATTGAGAGTAGGGGTGCTAAAATGATATCAGCCTTCCTAAATGAATAAAACAGAATGGGAATATCCCTTGCTGAGATGCACTAAGCCAGAGTCAGAACTATAGTTTGGGTCTGGATGCTTTGTAGTCATTTTTGTTAAAATTTGAAGCAACTCTGACACTTATTGAATAGTCCTCTGTGGTAATAATCTAATTTAGACATTCAATCTCCAGTTAGTTTTTAAGGATCTGACAAATATGTAGCAACTACTACATAACTGCAGATTAGAAGACAGGAAAATTTGTAATTGTATTAATTGAAGGGAATAAAGCACATGTTATTACCCACATGATACTGCCTGTATAGGACAGAGTCCATTTTAAAATAAAGAGAAAATTATTCAAGACTTATCTAGGAAGACCCATTGAGCCTAGAAGTCCTTCTAAGTGTATTCACATAATGCAGAGAACACCACTGAGATTAGCAGACACAAGATATAACCATATGTGCATAACTATAATATCCCCCAAATGATCCTAGATTTCATGCCCAAAGTGCTAAACTTAAGTTTAAGAAACTAATATCATTTAACAAATGCCTTCACTATCTAATATTTCCTAAATAAAAAAAGCATTAAATCTATTATTAGAAGTAAACTGAATTAAGAAAAATTAAGCTTGCTCCCCTTTATATGTTGCTAATAACTTCCTTGTAAGTTTTGGATAATAGCTCAAATAAAAATTTCATTTATTCATACACATGTATTACCATCCCATGTCCATGAAATTATAAGTTCCTTTTGTTTTTGAAAACTGCCAAATCTTATTCCTTTTCCCATTGCCTGAAGATTCTCAAATGAATTTCTCACTCCTTTTGGAGTGATGTACCCAACTTAACCAAGAAAGGGTCAGGCTGAAAATAAACTTTTGAGAAACTGAAGTAAAAGTCAAAAAGTCTGTAGCAATTATTCACATTAAGACTCTAATAAACATTTTTATAGATGTTCCAATGACCAAAAAGGTAAAGTAAGGCAAAAACAACTACAGATATAATTTTGAAAGTCTTCTTTATTTGATGTAAAGCACATGATTGCGTGAAATAACAATATTTTTTAGAAGTATTCCAAATACTCAAATTAAAAGCTTGATATAGGTATAAACCACATGAACTACAGTACCTAAGCCTCCTAAAAAATAAACCTGTTGGCACTTCTTAAACAGATGCATCCTATCAAATCAGCTCTAGTGTTTTTAGAAGAGTATATGGAATCAGACATACAGGGATACAAATCCAAAAGCTTTTTTTGTCAAACCCAGAGGAAGAAGTGATTTGCATATGTCTACTGACCTTTCCATAAGCAATTTTCAGAGTAGATGCTAAGTCACTTTCAGAACAAGAACGAACTGGGATCACTCAATTATTTCTTTTTCTACCACAAAAGCCTTTAGGATTAAGAACAAAAGTATTAGCTACAAACCACCAATATTTCTTAAACCAATCTTCATCATCAGAGTTGGGGGTCAGGTGTAGGCCACCATAAATAAGAGCACCAAGGTTAACATTTTTTTAAGTGCATTTATTTATTTAGAACATATTTTCTTTTACTTAGCACAAACTAAAAGGTGTCTAAAGATTTTCTCATTTGAGGGGGAAAAAGAGTAAAAGAATCTAAAAGTCCTTACAGGAAAATCAGGATAGTTTTAGAGCAAAAAACCTCACTAAAGACACTCTTTCCCAGAGAAGAGCTCCTTAAGCTCCTTATTCTTTAGGTAGTTTCAGAGCAGGAAACTTTTTTTTTTTTTTTGTACCAGGGATTAAACTCAGATGGGCTAACCCCACTGTACCACATTCTCCACCCTTGTGGGTTTTTAAAAATTTTTATTTTTATTTTTTATTTATATATGACAGTAGAATGCATTTTTTTTTTTACAGTGCTGCCTCTGTCACATTTTATTCACCAAAGCAGCCTCAAAGGCCAGCCCACTTTCCAAAGGACTACTCTCCACTTCTTTATGAGAATGGGAAAGGTTCTAGAAGAGTGTGTGTGGCATCCAGAATACTTCAAGAAAATATATCTTTTACAATCTTTGAGATTGAGGTTTTTCATTTTTTGTAAGTGTAGCAATATCTAATAATAATAATAGATAACTTAGAGGGTGATTATTAAAGTAAAATGTGGAAGTTAGTGGCCACCAAAGTAAAAAATAAAAGGTACTAAATAAATTTATGCTGTCGATGTTGGCATACCCAAAATATTCCCGCGGCCTATCACTCTGAATACAAGTAATGTTACATATAAAAAGTGTTTAGTCAACTTTTTTGTTACCCAAAGTCCTGGCAAGAATAATGTAGAAAAGGAAAAGTTTATTTGGGGCTCACAGTTTCAGAGGTCTCAGTCCATTGATAGCTGACTCCATTGCTTTGGGGCCAAGGAGAAAGAACATCAAGGCAGGGAAGGAGCTCAGGTCAAGGCACCAGGAAGCAGAGAAAGAGAGTGAGTGAGCTCTGTTTATCTGGTACAAAATGTAACCCCCAAAGGCATGTTCCCAGTGGCCCACCTCTTCCAGCCACACCCTAATCACCTACAGTTACTGCCCAATTAATCCACTCAAGTGGATTAATACACTGATTATGTTAATGCTCTAACAACCCAATCTTTTTACCTCTCAACTTTCTTACATGTCTCACATGAGCTTTTGGTAGACACCTCAAGCCATAACAAGAACCTATACCCATGCGCTGGGGTTCTGCTCAGTGGTAGAGCGCTTGCCTAGCATGTGTGAGGCACTGGGTTTGATTCTCAGCACTGCATATAACTAAATAAATAAAATAAAGTTCCATCAACAACTAAAAAATATACATAAAAAAAGAAATTTCACCCAAATAATTTTGGCATTAACCTCTGATAAATGGGGTACCTTTCTCGGAAATTCCCAACTTCCTCCCTCAAGGCACTTCTGGAATTCCCCAAAGATGCTTTCCCATGTTTATTCTACAGTGTGAATTCATTATGGCCAACAGGGTGCTGAACACCTGAAGCACTCCTCTGAGGGAGGGTCTCTGTGCTATACTTCCTTATACAGATCTTAAAGGATTTTCTAGATACATCCTCTGGTTCTTATGTAATTTTTTTTAATTTATAGATCACAGCCGAATGCATTACAATTCTTATTACATATATAGAGCACAATTTTTCATATCTCTGGTTGTATACATAGTATATTCACACCAATTCATGTCTTCATAGATGTACTTTGGATAGTAATGATCATCACATTCCACCATCATTAATTACTCCATGCCTCCTCCCTTACCCTCCAACCCCTCTGCCCTATCTAGAGTTCATCTGTTCCTCTCATGCTCCCTCTCTGTATCCCACTATGAATCAGCCTTTGGTTTTGGGGGATTGTCTATCTTAGCATTATCTTCTCAAACTCTATCCTTTTACCTACAAATGCCATGATTTTATTCTCTTTTATTGTTGAGTAATATTTCATTGTGTATATATGCCACATTTTTATCCATTCACCTATTGAAGGGCACCTAGGTTGGTTCCACAGTTTAGCTATTGTGAATTGTACTGCTATAAACATTGATGTGGCTATGTCCCTGTAGTATGTTCTTTTTAAGTCCTTTGGGTATAGACCAAAGAGAGGGATAACTGGGTCAAATGGTGGTTCCATTCCCAATTTTCCAAGAAATCTCCCTACTGCTTTCCATATTGGCTGCACTAGTTTGCAGTTCCACCAGCAATGTATGAGTGCACCTTTCTCCCCACATCCTCAATAACACTTATTATTGTTTATATGCATAATAGCTGCCATTCTGACTGGAGTAAGATGATATCTTAGAGTGGTTTTGATTTGCATTTCTCTAATTGATAGTGATGATGAACATTTTTTCATGTATTTGTTGACTGATTGTACATCATCTTCTGAGAAGTGTCTGTTCAGATTCTTTGCCCATTTATTGATTGGGTTTTGTTTTGTTTTGGGGGGGGGGTGTTTAACTTTTTGAGTTCTTTATATCCACTAGAGATTAGTGCTCTATCTGATGTGGGGTGGTAAAGATTTGCTTACAAGATGTAGGCTCTCTGTTCACCTCACAGATTGTTTCTTTTTCTAAGAAACTTTTTAGTTTGAGTCCATCCCATTTATTAATTTTTATTTTAATTCTTGCGCCACAGTAGTCTTATTAAAGAAGTTCCTCCACCCTGGTATTTTTATTTTGAGACAGGGTCTCACTAAGTTACTTAGGGTCTCACTAAGTTACTTAGGGCCTTGTTAAGTTGCCGAGGCTGGCTCTGAACTTGCAGATCCTACTGTCTCAGCCTCCCTAGCTGCTGCAATTATAGTCATGCACCACCACGCCCAGCAGGAAACCACTTGTTTATGAAGATCAGATGAAAAATCTGATCTTTTATTCCCTTGTATATGGAGACTTATAGTTATACTCTTATGAGCCTTTGACAAAACTACTGCAGAGGTTGTCCTGTTTGTTTACCTGACAGATATCTTTAGATAGTTGCCTGAAAATCTGAATCCAGTGATATACTGAAATTACTATGGCCCTGAATAATAATTTTATTGAAAAAGCATGCACTGAAGAGCAACTATGGAGATGTCAGCAGATAAAAGGCAGATGAAAAACAAGACAAAGGATGGATTGAATTGCAAAGGTCAAAGATGAAAGTGGAATACTATTTTAATACTGATAATATCTTCTCTAATAAAACTACAAATAGAAAAATGCACCCATCTTACTATGTTTTATCATGTAAATAACCTTGTGCATTAAAGTATATGGTAAGGTAAATGTACCTAAATTTTCAGAAAGCATGTGAGGTTTCACTGAAAAAAAAATGTTTTTGAAACTTCTGAAAATTATGTACAAGAGTTTAATTTCATTTGACTACATACTGATTGCATTGATTTATAAAGGAATTTGGTGATTTTAATGGATTAATCAAGTAGATTCAGAAATCAGTCTGTGGTAATGCAGAACTCCTTCCTGTCCAGACCTCTATTAATCCAATTGTCACCATCTCTGAAGAGAGCCACTTATCATCATAATTTGATTCTAATATTACATTACCTAATTCTGTTCAAATTATCTGGCAAATGTTTAAGGCTACCTAGAAAAGGAAGAACCAAAATCTACATAGGATTAATTAATGTAGTGTGCATATAAAATAGAGGCCAACTACAGCTTATATGGATCTTCATTAAATTAAATTAGTCATAATTTGTGCATTTATATCAGTGTGTCAGTATGTCAGTATATATATATATATATATACATATACACACACACATCATACATATTTGAGTTGGCATATATACAATGAATAACAAGACTATAACAGAATCAATACATATGTATATAAGGTATACATAGGAATACATACACAATTACTAAAGAAACTATAATTATCCATAATCAACTGTGTATGCAAAATGTATTATTAAGCACTGTATATTTATTTAGCTAGGTAAACAAATAAGTCATTATCAGCTTTAGGAAAAACAAAAGAAAAAATAAAGTCATTGCACAACAATCTGCAGATGTCAGTATTTGCATATAATCATTTACATATAATATATAATTATGAATACAGTCAATGAATAATTTGTCATATTCAATAGATACATACTAGACATTAAATGGTATCCACTTTAAAACATCTGGCTAAAGGTAAACAGGTATTCTTAAGACATAAGGAAGAGAGTAATAAGAATCCACAGCAACAAAATTTTGAAAAACTTTAAAGCAGATGGACAACTATTAACTATCAAAATCAGAAGTGCCAAATCCTAACCTAATAATGATAAGAGTTAAGTACCAAGCCCATAACTAACACCAAAGTATCCTTGAAATCTCAGTATAGGTTAGGACCAAACACCTCTGGTGCTGTGTCAGGTAGAAAGTGGATAAAACAAGGTCATACTGCTGGACGCCATTCATGCAACATACCCTTACATCTCCTGCCCAGCTCCACACTG